>NW_015622541.1:3055240-3655240 GCF_000835495.1 Cladophialophora immunda
TGACTTGACTTGACTGACACGACGACACCACGCAGTACGGCCTCGGCGGCTTCCGCATCTCGAGAAAACAGCCCTACGGCGTCGAGCTCGCGCTCCTGGCCTCCGTGCTGCTCGCCGGCAGCAGCATCCCGCGCGCCATCAAGACGGGCAAGCCCCTCCCCGCGGGGCTGGGCGTGCTGGCCGCCACGGGGCTGGTCATCTACGGCCGAGCGTTTTTGGCCAAGTAAGATATGAGTCCATGTGTGGGTGCCGGAACAGCTCCCCAGGTGTCCGAACGTGGGAGATGAAGAGGGAGGGGGGGGGATCTAGGCGATGGAAGGAGGGCAGCGGACGAAGTATGGTAATGGTGATTGAAGTACAATGAAAGCGGTACTGATGTTGTTCGCCTGGGCAGAGCAGGCCAAAAACAATTGACATTTCACGGTCGTCCATTCATGGATGGGGTATCTCGTTCATACCGATACAAAAGCTCGGAAGAAATAAAAACAGAAAACTCCCCTCAGCCCAGAAAGCTTCCAGCTCCTGGTCCGGTCGCTATGCCTCCGCTATTGCAGCCGCTTGCCTGATTTCTTGTCCTCCCGCCTGAGAGTCTGGAGTCGATTTGTTTCTCGCCTCTCGCCGGCCTCTTGTACCCCTTCTGTTTGCCTTTTTCCGCCGCTCCTCTTCCCCTTCGGCGGTCTTACTATGGTCTGCTTCATTCGATGACCGCCCTTTGGCCTTCTTTTTCTTGACGCTCAACGGGTTCGGCCCTTTTGCTCTCTTCAACCCTCTGATCTTGGGGCCTTGGTTCTCCTCCGCAAGCAGATCGTCGTCCTCATCCTCACTCCCATCTTCCTCTCCCCTCTTCCTTTTTCGAGATGCCAGTCCGATCAATCCCTGAGAAAACTTCTCCTTCTCCTGTGACCGGACGGTGCGGTCGCTGACTCCGCTCATTTCTTCCAGAATCATCACACTCCGTTTCACATACACGATGGGCACTCCCGGGATGAGTCTCGCTCTGTCTTTCACATCGATAAATCCCTTGGCTCGCGACTCCTTCTCGTCGGCATCCGCCGTGGCGAGGATGTAATGTTGTTTATTTTTGGCATGTTCGTTGCCATGAGGCTGCCCCGCCAATAGATCGAGGAGACACCGGGCCTCGCTCACCACACCCAGTTCTTGACCTTCGTCATCCTTGTGTTTGCAGTGTCGCAGGGGCACTTCTGTTGGGGGAGGAAGGAAATCCGGCCGCGGAGGGCCTCTGGCTCGACCCTCCTTTTGTTTGACCTTCTCCCAGTCGGCCATGATTTTCGCCAGAGTACACCTCGTCACAAAAAGTCGGCACTGCCCATGTAACGTATTCTCGAGGTATTTCTGCAACGGCATGTGGAAGGAGTGGCATGTCTTGAGGAAATGGGAGTCGAGGAGGACTTGGTAGGGTTCGTGGAAAGAGAAGCTCCTCTGGTAGGCGGACATGATTTTGCGATACCTCTTGCTCCGGCGGGCGCGCATTTTGGATTGTGTGCTGGACGGTAATCGACTGCAGTCGAAGAGAAGGCTGGGAGAGGGTTAGAGAGTCGTGACTCTGAGAGTCATGAAAGCGAGCAAACTGTTCGAGATCTGGTGCGTAGCAACACAGCGGACAAGCAGCCCTTTGACTTTTTTTTGGGCCGGAGAAACCTCGTTGTCAGAATCAAAGTCAAATTCGCTTGTGTCGGGCGGGTGCCGGGCGGCCTAGTAGTAGCGATTGTCCGCAGGCACGGTGGGCCTCGTTCCTGGCCCGCCTCCTCCAAAACTGGCCCCCTGCTGGCCGGGTTCCTACATGGTATTGCGGCCGGGGTCTTCTGTGTTCTTTTACAGTTCTCATAAATCTAATTTCAACCTACTCAAAGGGTATCGGTGCAGTGATGAGGAATCAGCAAATCCAAATCCTGCAGATGGATGTCACCAAGTGCTTCTGGGATTCCATAGAGGATCAATCTCCTTGGACTTGGCCACCATAGCGCCACAGTCGTCAACACCCACCAGATCTTGCAACAGCCCCTACCATGATTCCTCCCTCTCAAAGTGTTAGCGGTGTTGTCAGGGAGTCGGCTTTGCAGGCTGGATGTCCCCGCAGGCTGATATCTGCGTAACCTACATCGGCCTCCCCGTGACAATGGCCTGCTTTCATCACAGCTAGAGGTGATATGTCGAGACAGTCATAGGACCACCGAAAAAGATCAATGCCACGGTGAAACGGGAGGAAGCCTATACGAAGGTGTGGTGTCAAACTTCTCTCACAGCAACTCATCGAGTAGGCTGGAATCGTCTGATGGCCGCAGTGTCTGCACCGAATATCCTCCCACTGGATATGGTGGTGTATCCTGGCTGCTTGCCAGTCTGAGAACGTGTGAAAAGCTTCTGAGTCTCTTGGAAAACGTTCCTACAACCATACCTGGTCTTCGTTTACGGAGTATTGGCATAAAGTGGGCAGTCTGGGGTGCTCGGGCTGGCGGACCTTCCCCGTCCAGCTGAGCTGGATCTCTCGACCAGACGTGGTTTTGGGAGTGTGGCTGCCTACACAGTATGCATGCACTTCATTGATTGTCAGCTTGTCAACTGTGGGAGGTGTTTGTCCTGTATAGCTCTTCAGCCCGTCGGACCATGCTCACGCCACCAGAAGGCTTTGATCCTAATAGGCCGATTCCAAGCCATCGCTTCAGGACTCGAGATGTCGACCACGCCAAATGAAAAAGTCGAATACCGCATTGCGTGACCTGAAATTTGCGGTTCTGCCACACAATACATCATCATCTTCAACCGAACACTTAATGGTTCCAAGTCAAGTTCATTCACTCCGAACCGACCCATGGACACGGAGTCTTTATTACGCGCGGTCCTTAGAGCACAGGCTCGAAATGAATAGTGGCAGTTCGACAACATCCTCAGGGCCAAAGCCAACTTCAAGACCGAGTGATGACGAAATTAAGCTCTCCAGGACCCTGCAGGAAGCCTGGGAGAAAGCGAGCCAGCGATTTGAAGTCGACACAGGGATAAGCCTCGTGGGTCGGGACTCAGCACCACTGTCAAAGGAAGACGTCCGTGAGACTGTGAAACAATTATTTTCTGAAGATCGACAGGACCTCAGGCAGAAGCAATCGCAGCTACGTGACACCATCGATGAAGTCCTTAACGCAGTCGACAAGGTTGGTACGATTGTGGCGGATCTCGGCTCGCTGGCCTGGCCCCCTACAAAGCTATGTTTTGCTGCAATTCAGATCCTCGTCAAAGCTGGACATGACCACAAGGAACTGTTTGATGGCCTCCATGCTTTGTTCGAAGAAGTCCCGAATTTCTTCGTGACCTTCATAATTCTTGACAGGGCGGAACGCCAATACGGCCTCGACAAGAACCTTATTGCAAGCACAAACGGCATATTGGTGGCTTTTGTCCATGTGTGCAAGGATGCGATACGTGTTACACAACATCCGAAGACGGCTTCTCTGAGGAGAACCTTTTTGGGAGACGCTTGCGTAGAATCGGCACTGAGCAACTTCAAATTGCTCATCGAAAGGCACAACAAGCTGACAGTAACCCTCACCCTAGAAACTGTGTTGCGCACTGAAAAGGACGCTCAAGTCACAAACCAAACTGTCAGAGGTCTCGAAGCCGACCGGACTGAGAGCCGAAATCTCAAGGCTGACCAGGCCACGATCCTCAAAGTGCAAGGCGCCCTCGAAGTTACCGAAGCTGACACAACCGCCCCTCTGACACGGCTACGATCTTATCGAGCAGACGTGCTGAGTGTCACATTACAAACACTCTCCGAGAATATCGACTACAAAAATTGGAAGGCCTCAAATACCGGCTGCAACCTCCTCTTCTTCTGCGGAGATAGCGGAACCGGTAAAACGTGCTTGTTGAGCGCGATTGCACATGCGGTCGAGAAGAAAAGAGAGAACTTGGAGAAGGACTCCCCGAGTCTCTATTATGCGTACTACTCCTTCAGCCGCTCATGGACACTGGAAGAAGGAATGCTGCACTTCTTCACCTGGGCCTGCAAGGGACGGATGGTCAGACAGCTCGGAGAAATACAGTGTATTCCGAAAGATTGAGTGCGAGTGCACCAACGAAGTCGGCTTATGTGCCACCCATTGAAGCCATGATCGGAGAAACGACCAGCAGGACTAAAACAATTGCAGCACTTATGCAATCTGGAGGACCCGATCAGACGCCAATCCACGCAGCGTTGAGAGTGATGGCTAGCCAGGTTTCTCGGCAAAGCACAACTTATGCGAAGACTCTGCGCGAAAACCTCGAACCCGGACAGCTTACTGGAGACTTGCTGGAATTTTGGACAAGATTGAAATTCGAAGATTTCCCAGCTCCGCCACACTCTGTACTTTACCTGTTTTTCGATAACCTGCATCGACTGCAGGGTGACTTTCGAGAACTTTCAGATTTTCTGAGGTCAGTTGCTCAAGGGCGCTGTCGCACGCGTACAGGTGACAACAACTTATGTCTCAAGGTCATTCTAACCGGAAAAGAAGATGCTTGGAACAAACTGGAGGTTGAGATGCCAAAGTTAAATGTCGCTGAGCTGAACCTCCCTCTGCTAAGGGACTTTATTGTGACTCAGATGAGAATGCTGAAGATTCTCCAAGACAAGGGAGAGGAATACGCGCTTTGTAAAGAGCGTTTGATCCAACAAATACTGAAGTCAGCCAGAGGAAGCTTCGTGACCGCGATGCTAGGAACGAAGATCGCCCAGGATGCCGTGGATGAAGACCTCGACGCAGATGAGCTCCTGCAAAGGATCAATGACGAAGCTAATACCAGCCCACCTAGCGAAGGTGCGAGCATTCTAAGAGAACTCGCCGGCAAACTCAGCGTCCTGCATCAAGAACAGCTCATAGAATGCCTCATCTGGGCTTTCTATGGCGAACACGCCGTAAATCTGGCTTTGCTCGAGTCGGCACTATTCCTACAGCATCAGAGACAATCCCTCGAACCTTTGCGGCGAAAAATCAACACCCGCTTTGAGCGAGCTCTGAAAGTTCTAGCGGGTGGCCTAGTGGTTCCGAGTAAGGAAGTGGAAGAGTATATACATGAGTGCAGTATTGCAAGTGAACCCGAGACCAAGCCATCGAAGTCCGGAGTCCACATGAAAGCGGAGCATGGAGAAGACCTTGAAGTTCATAAGCAGCTTTTGACCAATTCGAAAGGTGCGCTCGCCGATGGCACGTCTGGCAGCACTGGTCGAGCTCCCGAGATTGGAGAATCCAGGGCAGTCTCCCTCAACTTCTCACAGACCAATGCGCACTTTACCATTTGCATGCGCTGCCTAAAAGCCCTGAATGATGATACAGTCCGTGACAAAGCGCGGCCACTTATTGAATACGCCGCAACTGCATTGCCGTATCATCTCAGGCTGTTGAGTGAGAAGGAAAACATCAGCAAACTCTGTCCATCTGAGAGACGAACTATTGCGCAGGGTTTGATCGAATTTTTATCGGACTACGATTGCGTCAACTCTGCTTGGTTGATTCAACCATTTTCTGGAAGTGAGTGGTTGAGGGAGACGAAGACCGTTGTCGCAATTCGAGGACTACTCACACATGATCTGATTCTTCACGAACTGGAACCGCGAGACCGAAGATGGGCTCTTAAAAACACTCAACACGTCGATGGGAAGCCCCCGTATTTCCTCGGAAGAATGGCAACAATAGCAGCCTCACAATGGCTAGAAGACCACGGGCCCGATCAAGCCCCAGCACACGAGTGCTTTGATTTCGTCGACATGTACCTTGACATCGTAAGTGACTTACCTCTACAACTCGTGTCCAACTTAGCGAAGTCTAACTTGAACAGTTTGAGCCTCCAGCATTGTTATCTGAGTTCAACGGCCGAGATAATGGGAGAGGCCCTTCAGGCTCATCCAAGCTGTCGTCGATATCACGATCAAGATCTTCGCCTCCGGCCCTTTTAACATCGCAACACCAAACATCTCCTCCCAAACAGGGAGCAATGGATGCAAAGTCCAAAAGCTCAACCCAAGCCACGGGCTCCTCGATACGCAAGGATTCCGAACGCAGATCCAAGTATTTCATAACACACTTTATGGGTGCGGAAGTCAACCAGGAGATTCGCGAAACTGAGAAATTGAAAGACCACAAGCCGTCCCCGAAGCAACGGGTTGAAAGAGCAAAAGAGTGGGCCCTTTACCATCTTGATATCGACCTGGATGATTTCGTATTCCGCCGCCTCAGCAACACAATATTTCGATATGACAAAGCCAGTGCCATCGGATACTTACAGATCGCCCAGTCATGTGACAAGAGTCAAGATCGTTTTGGAACGACCGTTGAACTCGCCTCGGCGTATTATCTGAGTTTTCAGTTTCAGAAGGCGTTTGACACTGTCGGGCCAATTATCGATGAATTGCAGAACCAGCGTAAGAACAATCTGCTCACAAGGGCCACTGAGGCCCATCTATGTGTCGCCCTCCTCGTGAGGTCACATTGTTTTTTTATGATGGAAAAGCAAAAAGACGCCATCGAGCTCATGGAGGAAAGTCTTCAGATCTGCCCGTCGCAGTCAGCCGTCCGCTACCAGCTTGTCATACAGCTATGTTGCACGGGCGAGCCACAGGATGCACAAAGGGCCCGAGAGATCTTCACCGAATGGATAATGCTGGCAGATTCGAACGTGGACAACGGTCCCGGTCCTTATTTCCTTGCCGTAGCTCACAAGAACCCAGTCCTCCTTGCCGGCCTGATTCTAAGCGCCAAGGATCCTGACATGCACGATCTAGTCATGGGCGTGCTCAGGGAATGCGTCCACGAGGCTATCGTGTCAGAGAACTTGGATGATCAGAGACTCCTCCAGTTTCTGCAAGGCCTTGGTTATCGCTCAAGTACAGATGAAGAAGAAAAGGCCCTAGCTGTCGAACTATGGCAGTCCTCAGTCGCGCGCAGCCGCAAAGTAGGTCCTGCCGAAGACTTTATTGCTTGTTGGAGTTCGCACCTGGCGGCTCAATTCTGTGTCGATAAGGCACTGGAGGACTTTCGGCGGCCCCGTGACTGGTCCGAACAGCAGAAGAAAACCCTGCTAGCTGCGCTGGATGGCAAAGTCCGCAACCTTCTGCTACCAAAGCACGAGACAATGGGGGTTTACTATACTCCGATGGCGTTTGTTGCTGCCTTCGCCAAACTTCTCGGCCTAAAAGAAGAATCCCAAAAGATTCTAAAAGAAGACATGGCGAACGCCCTCGAGATCCTGAGCGACAACGATGCAGAAAACGACCAGGCCGGCCTGGAGCAATTGTTCGAAATCCTACGCTGCTGTGGTGATTTTGAGGGAGCATCGAGTGCATGGTCTTTCTTCGACCGCCGCCCGAAGAATGCCGAGTCACAGACGTTGGGCACCGAATCCGAATCTAGGACAACTTACCACTACCGCACCATGTGCGATAACTGCGGAGACGACATGAAGAGCTGTGAAAGAAAGGAGATCTGGCGCTGCAATTATTGTCCCGACCAAGCATTTTGCGGGGATTGCATGGATGTGGTAAAAGCGACAAGTAAGGGGTTTTTCGACTGTGGGCAGCACCATGATTTTACATTATTTCAGCACTTTGACTATGACGAGGAGGAAATCCGCAACAGCAATGTTCGAGTTGACTGGAAGCTCGATCGAGGACCTGATGGTCGAGGCCAGAGGCGGGAAGGGGGCCGCATTGTGGACCTCAGAAAATGGGTCGAGATATTGAGGAAGGACTGGGACATCCCTGAAACATCGCTTGGAGGAAGAGTGCAGAAGTAACAGCGTCAATGAACTGTCTGCTGTGGGCTATCTTTATCCATATATGGATCTACGGCTAGGTGAAATACTTACAGAAACAGTTGAACAGTCGAAACAGCAAACCTCACCACACCGGCAAGTAGACTAGAAAAGGAGTCGCCCCCCCCCTCCCCCGGGTCAAGGCTGCCCAACAATGAACTGGCCGCAGATGTTGGCGCCGACAATCCCATTCACGGTCGCCACGCCCCCGTTGATGCTGATGGAGCCCCTCTTGGTGGCGTTGATGGCCGGGCCGCTTGCTCCCACCGTGACCATCGGGACCTTGACCTGTCTGAGGACGATTTCCGCGCAGGTCAAGTTGCTGGCATCGCTGTCGGGCGGCGTCATGTCCTCCTCCTCCTCCTGGGCCACACTGCCCTCGACTCCCGATTCTAGCCGGTCGCAGCATGTCAGAATCAATCTTGTTGCAAGGGTAATGAATACATGTCTTTGTTTTTTTTTTGTTTTTGCTTTTTTAGGGGGAGGGCAGGGCCTGACCTGGATGTGAATTCATGGAGTTGTCCGACTCGAAGCTCGTGGTGCCCGAATCGTGCAGGCTTCTCGTCAGGGCCAGAGAGTTGTTCACGTCGTCGGCGTATTTGGGGGCGTCGTGGTAGCCGTACCGCGCGTGGGCGTTGGCGTAGGCGGCTTCGGCGTCTCGAGTCTTTTGTACCGGGATGTAACACGTCAGTCGGTTTCCTTCCTTCACGACTATGCATCCATTACAGATAGAGAGAGAGAGAGAGACAACTTGCCTTTGGTGGTGGTGCAGTTTGCTTGGTGCGGTGATAGCTAGGCATTTTCCTTCGGGGCGGGGGAGATGATAGACGGCTCGATCCCTCAGCCCATATATTCGTGACAATCGACAGCTGGAAGAAGAGTGTGCACGGGGGGAGGTGTGAGGGCGAGGGCAGTATATCGAACAAGCAATTGGACTTTTGTAGCCTCGAAGTCTCAAGCCCATCCAAGACACATGTTGTGGGCCTTTTATGAAGTTTGAACCCTCCAAGCCTTCTCGTCCAAGCTCCCCCCGCCGGGTACTAGAACTGGAAAGGACGATTGACGGGGTTTAGAGTGTGACCAGATCTGCCTCTACCTCGCTCCCCCCAGTCGGTTGATGTACCCCCCCAGGCATCAGCTTCGGGGAGGGGGGAGGGGGGAGGGGGGGCTTTTGCCCGGCGCTTCGTTTATCACGTCGATTGGCTGCGTGCCCCCAGCCACTGAATCTTGCCGGAAGCGCTAGGGCCTGGCTGGTCAAGTTAGGTTGTACCACCTGTCTTGCGGCCGTGCGGTTGACGCAGGAAGACGGGGTTGCGAGCCTGCAACTTGTAGCCGAGCGATATGTGAACTAGAGGGTACACCGCACACGCAGTGACAGTCTCGCCTCCCAGGACTCGTCTGGCATCTCGGGCCCATCCCAGGACAACCAGGGTCGAAGAGAGGTCGCTAGAGCGGAAATGGACGAGCGATACTGAAGAAGGAGCCTGCTCTGTGCTCCTTAGCGCTTCGGCAGCGCGTAATGGTTCACAAGAATAGCAAACAAGCAACAAGGCGCAAGCGGGATTTGAGATGTACTGGAAAAAGGTGGCGCGCGCTCACCCCGAGTGTCTTCCGGAGTACCTTTTCTACCCCCTCCCAAGTCACCTAAGTCACCCTCTCTAGCCTCAATCCAGGAGCGAATGAATGAACCCAACAGACCAAGCGGCAGCAAATCATCTGGTAAGGTTTTCCTATCCCCCCCCCCTGTTCAAAGCCTGGGTGCTAGCTCAATGGTGCATGCCATGCAGGCAGAAGCCTCTGCTCGTTACGAAGACGCACTGGTGTCAATTGGCGAGGAAGGGATGATTCATCGAATCCTCGATTCCGGGTGATCGAAGCAGACAGATCTGGAATCAATGTCGAGGCCTTACAGTAAACCCCTGCCCATCGTCCAGTGGCCGTCTCAAGCCTTCCCTGGTCGGAATATTGAAGTATATATGAACACCATACCAGATGCTCTATACGGGAAGGACAAAAAGAAAAACACTCATAGCGTCGCTCGTGAAGAACCAAATCATGAATGTCCCACGTGCGCGCGGTGGATTCCGACGATGGCCAGAGTAGATAGGGGGGAGGGGCCGAATGCGAACAGCTCGTGGGCACCTGTCAAATTGCTCGGCTACCGGGCAAGTGGTCTCTGCAGGCTAGATATCTGCATGTCAGCCAAGTGTGCTAATAGGCGAGACAAGGGGGAGGAGGCACAACGACAGACTGGCGATCAGATAGATGTACTCCGTATGAGAGACCCAATCCTAGCGTTGTTGCTTCGATGATTGGACGCGAGTGGGCGGCTTCGGAATGAACACGGTTCGCCCACGCTGTTCTCGACGTTCCATTGTTGTTAATAGTCACTGCGCGCGTGCTCCAATGAGACAAACAGTATCTGTGCTTTCCTATACGATGACAACGAGGCTGCGCGGTGTACGGCACTCGCAACTTTGGCAGACCCATTTACGCCCACACCATCCACATGCCCCGGCTGGCCTTTGTCCACGCGTGAGTATTCGTCGCGAGTTTATCCATTTCCAGGCTGAGCTCTAAGCGCTTCGTTGGGAGGGTACCAAGTGGGGTTTCCCATGCCGACTCCTGTCCTGAGTTGTCGGTGAATGTCAGAGATGTCGGAGAGCTAACATGTGATGTGACGCTCTTGCCTGATTGCAGTTCGGTAGGTAGGTTCGCAACTTCACCCTCTACCTCCCTTTCGATCCAGGTGGGTACTAGACTCTGCTCAGCATTCAGCCCAATTCGCGGTCGAAATTCGCTGCGGCGCGCAGAGTCATTCCCCCCGTCTTTGAGGGCTCCTTCTCTCCCACCCATGCAAGCATGACGACCTCGTCCTCGATGTTCGGGAAACGGGGTGGGTGTGTCATTAGCTTCAGAGCGTGTCGTTTTGCCGGCTCGTCCATGGCAGGGTGGTGCGTGGTGTGTGCGACGACACTGGGCCTGGTGGCTGGACCGCAACTGGATGTGCGGCCGGACGAGCGAGGTTTCGGAAAAGAGTCGAGTCTAGAACAAACAGCCTTGACCAACGGAAGATGCAAAGTTGCAGCGGCTGGAAATATTGGCACTCTGCAATCGTGTCGAACGAGTCGAAGCAGAAGGACCCTTTTGGCTCCACGCTCCTCAGGGTCCACGGCGGGAACATTCAACGCTCGGCGCACCGCTATCCACATGGTCACCGTCCGAAAGAACTAGTCCGCGTATTTGATGGCAACAAGTTTGTAGATTCGTGGTAAATGAGCCAAGACCTCATCGCTGGATGACTCCGTAAGAAGTATGACTACCTGGTTTGTCCAACAATTCCTCACCACGCTCCCCGCTGAATCTATATATCAACACAGCTCCAGATCCAACGGCGGTGCCTATCCTCGTTGCCGAGATCATGACGGAATGAGATGGCCTATATTCTGGAGGTAGCCGTATACGGCTCTCAGAATCATAGGTTATCCACACGTTGTCTGGACTCAATCCCCAGCCCTGCCATTGTGGTTTCTGAAGCTTTGTTGCGATCGGATCCGTACATGTTAACGTTGGTTTCAGAATGAGAGTGCCGATGTTGGTGTTAAGATGTACGCCAGTAGCCTCAAATGAGATGTGGCGCAGTGGTCTGCCAATGTCCAGTGTCTGCAGGCAGACACCACTGCTCAGATCCCAGATCTTGACCGTCTTATCATATGACGCTGAGGCGAGCCGGGTAGAATCGTGCGAGAAGGCCATCGAGCTGACCGAGGTACCATGGCCCTCAAGTGTGTGTAAGCAAGCGCCACTTCTTAAATCCCAAATCTTGACTGTGTGATCCTCTGAAGCTAAGGCAAGCTGTAAGTCATGCGAGAAGGCCACCGAGCAGAGCCCGCCACCGTGGACCTTAAAAGTTTGCAGACATACGCCGTTACCTGTATCCCAGATCTTTAATGTCCCGTCAATTGTTTTTGAGGAGAGTAACGTTGAGTTAGGTGAAAAGGCCACCGAAAGAACCCCGTCGGAACCGGTAGCGCCAATAAGTGTCCGTAGGCAAATGCCACTACTCGTATCCCAGATTTTAACTGTCTTATCATATGATGCTGAGGCGAGCTGGGTCGAGTTGGATGAGAAGGCAACTGAAAGGACCCAGAAAGAGTGGCCCTCGAGTGTGTGTAGGCGAGCGCCGCTCCTGGTCTCCCAGATCTTAGCTGTCTTGTCTCTCGAAGCTGAAGCGAGCTGGGTAGAGTCGAACGAGAAGGCTACCGACTCGACTCTCGCACGGTGGCCCTTAAGTGTCTGTAGGCAGACACCACTACTCGTATCCCAGATCTTGACTGTCCGATCAGTGGACACAGAGGCGAGCATGGTTGAGTCGGGTGAGAGGATCAACGAGTAGACTCCGCTATAGTGGCCCTGGAACGTCTGCTGAGATAGATTACTGTCTATATCCCAAATTTTAACTGTACCGTCCCATGAGCCCGAGGCCAGCCAGGTTGAGTCGGGTGAAAGGGCCACGGACATAACCCAGTTGGAATGGCCACTGAGTGTCTTTAGGCATACACCACTAGTCGTATCCCAGATCTTAACTGTCCGATCATGTGATACTGAGGCGAGTCGGGTTGAGTCAAGTGAAAAGGCCACTGACTCGACCGGATCGTTGTGGCCCTCAAGTGTCTGTAGGCAAGCATCACTTCTTAGATTCCAGACCTTGAATGTGTCATCCGTATATAGTATAGCGAGTCGCATCGAGTCGTGCGAGAAGACTGCAGTTTTAAGCAGAATAGAGACCTTTTGCTCCTGTAGACAAATGCCACTGCTCAAATTCAAGATTTTGAGTGTCTCAGAGCCAGCCGACGTCGCAACTCGGGTCAAGTCAGTTGAGAAGGCCAACAGGTAGCATTCGTCAGCTTCCCATAGTGTCTCGAGGCATTCGCCACTAATAGTATCCCACTTCTTAATCGTCTTATCCGACCCTGAGAAGAGTTGGGCTGAGTCAGGTGAGAAGACCACTGAGCTGACTGACTCAAGGTGCTCATAAATGTGCAAGCAAGTGCCTTTAGTCACATCCCAGACCTTGATAGTGCCACGTTTCGACGCGGAGGCGAGCCGAGCCGAGTCGTGGGAGAAGACCATCGAGTTGATTTCCCCATAATCACCCTCTAGTGTTCTGAGGCGGGTGCCGCTTTTCACATCCCAGATTTCGACCATCCTGATCATCATGATCGGTTTTCTGCGGTCTCTGCTATTACCAAGCAATGCTGAGGCGATCCAGGTCGAGTCGGGTGAGATGGCCACCAAGTTGACCACATCGGAGCACTCCAGCGTCTGGAGACAGGCGCTCCACTCTCTCATATGCGGCGTTGCCGTAATCCATTTGGGCTCTTCGTGCTCGAAAACCCCCCTTATCAAACTGTGCTCTGGACTAAATGCAAGTGCAGACACATATACCTGCAGCGGAAATAGCTCTATTGCCTGCTTGTGAGACATGATAAATCGGCGCGCATCTCGAACTACGTCGAGCAGCGCAGATGTGGCTGCATTTGCCTAGGTAATATCAGCGTCTGCTATTAGCAAAGAGTACTGGTGAGGTAGGTTTACCTTGAGGAGAGTTTCGAGTTTCGATATTGCCGGTATCCGTTCCGGGAGACCTCTGCAAAGGCTCAGGGCCTCAAGCCAATAGAGGTAGTAGCCCTTTATGAACTTGTCGACGGATGCACCCGTACGGAGATCGTTTTTCGCGTTCTCAGAAGGATCACAGTCGAGTAGATGGTCAATCCAATAGACACATGAATATCGTTGTGAAGATAGCGGATCTGGACTGGGTCGTTTGACCTTGTCAATGGGGAATCCGGGAGCCTTTAAGCCGTAGATGTCACGTCGAAGTTGTTGGGACATGACCTGCAGTGATCGTGAGAAGATAGCATGATGTACCCGTTGTATCCCAGCAGGAAAGATCTCATTCTTTGCATCTTGGACTAAAAAGTCTTTCGCCGACTGATGAACGAAGGTGATTGTGCGTTCTCGGAGCGTCAGAAAAGAGCCACAACGCGCTATGATCTCCGACAGGGCTTTGTCTCCTCCCGGAATGCCATCGGACAAGTCTACAAATGATGCTAACTCGTCCAACGTGATGTCCCGGTACACCGCCGAAATGACAGCCAGGATTTGTTTGGAACGTTCGGCATGCTCTGACGTCTTGATTTCTTCTAACATTCGCCCATAGAATTCATTGAGTCCAGGTGGAAACGCCTCGACCCTTTTCTGAGCCTCCCACGCCGAGCTTTCGGAGAGTTTCTGGCAGACCAAAGCGACCCACAGGAAGGTGCCCTTTGCGTTTGACAATAAATATTGCTGGACATAATCCTGCGTGATATTATCATATTCCAAGCGCAAGGCTAATTGGTCGACCTTGAACTGAATGTATGAGGCAACGGCGGCAGAGACGGACTGTTCATTAAGCTCGAGACTTAGCGACAACCCCTGCGTCGTAGTGTTGAGATATCTCTCAATGCTAGGCCAGTTCCGACTTGAGACAATCCACTTAACACGAGATGACACAGACGACATCTGCACGACAAATTCCAAGAGCTTCGGCAAGTCTGTCATGCATTCATCGAGCGCATCGACTATCAGATAGGTGCTGTGCAGGCTCTTGTCTTGTAAAATGTTGGCAAAGATCGTAGACAAAGCAATCCAGGCATTGGGATCCTCGAATAGCGCTTTGCCTGCGTGAACGTGCTTTTCTTGTAAATGTGACACGAGCGACGGCTGCTGATCGACAAGCATATATAATAGACCTCGTAGCACTGCAACAGCATTGTTGATTCGCGGGTCGGTAGCCTGACAGAAGAAATAGGACAGAAGAGCCATCTTAGCTATTGATTTGTCCAGCTCATTTATTGCGCCACAGAGCAGCATCGTCTTGCCCTTGCCGGGATGGCCCTTGATCCATAGAAGTGAGCCCAGCTGGGCGCTACGCCACTGATTGAACTCGGGGTTTTCAAGGATCCATCGGTACGAATCCTCCAGCAAGCCACCCTTGCTGGCCTCAATGCGCTTTTTGTCATCGCGTGGATCGGTAAGACGTAAATGTTGGATACACGTCGCCTGATTCTCGATCTCTTGCTGGAGCCTTTCGAAAGCATTAGTCATCCCTTCGCCATATCGAAGGTGGATGTTAACGCCAAAAATGCCCAGCAGAGAGTACGCTTTATCTTCTTCGAGCTTGGTTTGGCGAGGATTACTCCAGGAGAACCGATCATTAACGCTGAACTGCGATAGCCGGGTTCCTTGAAGCGCTAGCTCAGGAATCGCAGTGATCTCGTGAATCAGTCGCTCCCTAGAGCTTTTGTCACCAAGGTACTTTCCTTCCTTCGAGAAAAACTTGACTGATCTTGGGGCGAGAAGCTCTTGGAGCGTCCAGCCTCGAGTGAACCATTTGCTTTTCCGCAGTTGAGATTCCACCGGTGGCAGATTATGCTTCTCCTTAGTGCCGACTGATCCCCGGCCAAGGAGCCACGGGAGCCCTAGTATCCAGCCCCAAAGGACCCATACCAGGAGCATCCCCTGCCAGGAAGTCCACTCCCATGCCCATGTTGTGTACGGGGCCTTATCGTTGCTGCTAGACAAGGAGATAGACACATCTGCTAGATAAACGTAGCAGTGCTCGGCATCACGGTACCAGCGAAACATTGAGTTGATAGCGTGCTGGAGCTCGGCTGCGTTCTTCTTGTCGATGCAACAGGTGTCAATCCAAAAGTACTGCAAGTCATCCTGCCTAGCCTGTTCTCCACAGAATCTGATCTTCTCATAGCCAAGCTTATCCTTCCCAGTGCCACTTTCCATCTCTTCAAAGGTAACCTCCTCGGTGTCTAATCCCCATGTGTGCGAGAGAATGGCATAGGGAGGGATCTGATCGCCGTCGCCGAAGTTTTTGAAGCTGAATTCGCCGGTCTCGCTGCATTGCAGAAGACGCATTTCTATAAGGTGAGTGGGATGCCACCGAGTGCTGAGCGGGGGCGGGGGAATCGGAGGAGGGACGGCAAGCGGCAGCTTGTTGTTGGACGAGGAGATCTCATCAGGCTGGCGAGGGTAATAAGCTTGTAGGACAAACGATGGCAAAGATTCGACTGTGCTGCCGTGTTGTCACCCGCATCTCAAGGTGATTGAGGCTGCAAAACGGATGGGCGGTAAGGCCAGCGGGCAGAATGTAGCGTCCTCACGACGTCCAGCAGAAAGTCGACGGTCGGACGGTACCTTCCTCCAGGCAGCAGCAGGGCACACTTAGCAACAACAACAACTGAGAGTGAGCCCGGAACTTGTGAAAACCCCCAGACTGGCAACCCAGGGGCCAAGTTGTAGGAACCTTCACAGCCTTGCCTCGTATGGCCCTGCTCACGATATTCACTACGCGCCTCAGGGCTCGCCAAGCCGAGCTCAGGATTGCACAGCCACAGCACAGGATGGCTCAAGTCATTCAGACACCACGTTACTCAGGACAATCAGCATCGGCCAACGAATGGCCATTCCGTCCCTGACAAGCTAGCTACTTTTGAGAAATATTGGATGTTCGCGTATGTTGCCATGCGCGCTTCATCGTCACCTGTTCAGCTATAGGGCCAATCCCTTGCCCTGTTCGCCAGCTATCGGTCGAAACGCTCATATTCGAAACTTCCTATCCATCCCAGAGAACTGATTGCGTGGATTGTCATTCGGAGGAACAGACGTCTCCTCCGACTCGGCCTCTTCAACACTTCAACCCAGCTTCTTGCGGCGCAAGCCTTTTCAGCGACGATGGAATCGCGAATTTCACGAAATTACAGCTCAGGGGAATTCTTGAATGTCCCTAGTGCCATCCGCCTTGTCTTCCTGGGTTGCTGGATAATTGGACTTCCATTTCAGGGCATTTGACCTCGGCAGAGTGAGCCGCTCACCGCCTAAATTCATGGGCAGCAACAGCCAGAGAGATGGTAAGTGGTGACAAGCAATCTGTAACAGTGGCCCGAATGCCTGCATTTCTGAACATGGAATAACCCACCTCGACAGATCCTTGTCGCCGACGACCGAAGTCATTGCGCCTTTGCCCAGGTGTCCAGAGAGACAAACCCCGCGAATCGGAAGTGCTGGCCATCTCCATGCTGCCCATCACCTTTCATAAAGCTCTAGTGCAAACCGATGTTCGAGTTGCATCGGAGCCTGCATCGCTTGGATAATGTACGTTCGGTGTGCCGGCACTCCGAGCGTGCGAGAGCGAGCGGCACTGAGTATATACCAACAGTCGAGGATTACAAAGGAACGCGCGGCAATGGGGTGGGTCTGATGGCCTCTCCCGCATTTGATAACCCCAGATTGCACGCCTATGGATTTGGGGTAGACGGCAGCAAGGGCGTGGAGGCGTTGCTGAAGGATCAGATACAAAGGCAGCTGCTTCTATCCCTTCTGGTGAAGCTCTCTGACCAAATGTAAGACTTCTATGTACAACCCAAGTAGGACACAGAAAATCCTCTTGCATGTGGCAACTGAAGGGGATGAAAGCGACCCATCTGGTGCGGTTAATATCTCGAGACCTAGCTGTGCGTTCTCCGCTCCTCGTTTTACCCATCATGTCTCGTACCGCCGTCCTGACTCAGATACGTCTCGGTCATGACTTCTCGAGCACGCCCTTTCGCGCTCCACCCCCAAGTTTTGGCGCCAAATGGAACCGCGGGGGACTCGGTTAACCTATACAGGCAGCAGAGCCCAACAGAGGAACATTCCGTGGCTCAAGAATATATAGATCTGCGTCTATACCTCGTGGCTGCCCATGTATTGGAGAGGGGAGGGGACGAACCTTCGCCATCTTTTCTTAAGGCATTTTGTGTTTGCACCCTTTTTGCAACTTCCCAAAAAAAAGTCAATAGAGAGTTTTCAACCATGGCCGGCCCGGTTCGCCAATTCAATTGGTACAACTTCTGGATATGTTGGCTGGTCTCTCTTGGCCAGATAGCCTTTGGCTACCCTGCCTCTATTATTAGCACGACCCTAGGCGAACCAAGCTTTCTCGTGTATATGAAACTGCTTAACCCGACGACGGGGCTGCCGTCCGGGGACGCGGACCAGCTCGAGGGTGCCATGTCGGGCGTTTTCCAGGTTGATACATCCACCCATGCCATCTCCTTAACACCGGTTATCCAAAAATCCAGTATGGGGAGCTGACAGTGGAGGAAAGGCAGGAGCTTTCTTCGGCATCATGATGGTGAGCTACATCATGGACAAATGGGGCCGCAAGGCCGGCGTCATTTTCTGCTCCTTTTGGTCCCTGCTCGGCGGCGCCTTGATCTGTGGGTCGAAAAGCTCGGCCATGTTCATCGTGGCGAGGTTCTTCGCGGGCATGGGAAGCTGGGGCTATCTGGCTGTCAGTAAGTGCAGATGCCGCGCAATGCATTGCCAAAAGAACGGGGTGGTGGTTCAATAAACTCATACGTCGCAGCACCTGCGTACAGCGCCGAGCTTGCTCCACCCGCGCTGCGCGGTTTCTTCGTCGGGCTCAACGGGGTCAATATCGCGGTCGGCTACTCACTGGCAGCGTATACCGGGATGGGCTTTTTCTACGTAAAAGAGCCTCAAGCTCAGTGGCGCGGTCCGCTGGGCATTGCGCTCTTCTTCCCCTTGTTGATGCTCGCCATGCTCCCCTTCATCCCGGAAAGTCCCAGATACCTGCTCATGAAGGGCCGTGAGGAGGAGGCGGAGAAGATTGTCCTGAGGCTCCACGCCACCCCTGGCGACGAGGACCAAGAATTCGCTCGCGGCGAGTTCTACCAGATGCGCAAGCAGGCCGAGTTTGATCGTACCCTGTCGGTCTCATGGGTGAGCATCCACACTGTCGCCCTCGCCGAGTCGGGGCCCACGACTGACTTTCTATCACCAGTGGGACGTCTTTTTCAAGAAGTCGTACCGAAAGCGAACCATCCTGGCAATGGGCTTCGCCTTTGTGGGCCAGTCCACAGGCGTGCTGGTCATCAACAACTACGGGCCCACACTGTATAAGAGTCTCGGCTACGGCACAGAGGATCAGCTTCGTCTCCAGTGCGGCTGGATCACCACTGCCATAATCGGTAATGCGATTGGGGCAACGTTCATGGACCGCGTCGGGCGAAAACCGCTCATGCTGTTTGGCGTCGGCGGATGCTGCTTCTGGCTCATCATCGAAGCAGCCATTGTCGCCAGCTTTGCGGGCACTGACAACACCTCCGGCCTGGCCATGGGTGTCGCGGCGTTGTTCTTGTTCGAGGTCGTCTATAGCTGTGGAGTCGACGTGGCCGGCATCGTCTTCTACAGCGAGTTGTTCCCCAACCACCTGCGAGCCAAAGGTAAGAAACGACTCTTTCGCCAAGAGCGCGACATACCGGTTTGCTTACAACGCCACGTGAAAACAGGAGTTTGCCTTTCGATGGCCGTTGTCGCCCTCACCGACCTTGTCTATCTGCAGGTTACGGCCACCGCATTTGCCAACATTGGTTGGAAGTTCTACCTGGTGAGTGACCACCCGTTTTCAGCACCGTCTCCCCCGTCGCACTATGCAAAAATAGACACGAGAGAACCCCTGAATGGTGCTCACTCCGTAATAGGTCTTTATCATCATCTGCGGCCTCGGCACCATCACCATGTACTTCGTCCTGCCCGAGACCAAGGGTGTGCCTCTCGAGGAAGTCGCCAAGCTCTTTGGCGACACCGAGACCATCATGGTCTATGCTGCAGACATTCACGTGGACCACAACACGCACGAGCTCGTCGTTAGTGGCAGAGAGGTGGTCGAACATCCTGACACGGTGGTCGAAACTCCTAAAGGCGCCGCGGTCGCAGAGAAAGGGACTGAATCGCGCCATACCGAGCAAGTGTGAGTCCAGAGGAAAGTACAACAGCAGTATCGTGCAATAGCATCTCATCCGGCCCTGTGGGGCAGCTCCCCATTGGAATAGATTTCTGCATAGATATTAGACCAGGCTTTACGGCAGTATCGAATAGAGCGTACTCTTGAACGTACCATTGTGGATATATTCTCAGGATGCAATGAAAACCATGGGTGTATAAATTCCGCGGGCACTCCCTGACGCACGCGTTCAATTGTCTGTCGCCAGTGCTGAAGGCAGTTCGTCACGGGGAGATTATACCGAAGAGGTTACACCACCGTAACATTTCTTCTCATCAAGTCCTCGCGTCCATAAATCAGGAATAGGTTGTGGGAGACTGACTTATTCAGGTGAAGAAGGGAAGGACAGGCGGAGAATAGCAAGCGAGAATAGAACACGACGAGAGCTGTCGCGCTAAGCATTTGCGTACCGCACTATACTGTTTGGGGATCTTCGAGCAAACAGAGCAAACACCGCAAACGTCATAAATCTCCGATGCCCGGGACAAGGCGCCACAAGGCTCAGGCTCCAGAGCGACGAATGAATGGCGATTCGCGAGCAGCGGTTTCAACACCTTGGCCTTTTCTGCCCACTGCCTACCCATCTGAAGAAGCCACCTATAACTACACCTTGGATCTTCCAGCGTCGATGAATCACAGATGAACATGGAGGCCAGTGTGAGGTAAGGATCGCCTCTCAGAGAGACAAGAGACCACCTGGCTTCAAATCACACACATCACATATCTCAGGGACAGGGGAAGCAACTTTGAAAAAGAAGTCTGGCTTTCGGACCATAGACCCCTTCTTTCCATGCTTCTCACCACCGCCCAGTTCGTCGCAACCATGATCGCCTCGTCCTGGCTCAAACAGTCGATCATCACGGTGCTCTGCGTCCTCGGCATCCCCTCGTACCTCTCCGCGCCGAAGCCCATCTCGGTGCACCTGGGCGGGCAATCGAGCATCACCGTGCCCGCCAATCGGGCCGTCGTCTCCCTGCACATCTACGCCGAGGGGCCCAAGCAGGACAAGGTCGCCGACGAGGTGCGCCGGACCGCCGACGACGTCCTGGCCACGCTCCGACCGCTCGCGCAAGTGCAGACCACCCAATTTCCCACGGTCAACGCGTCGTCGTCGTCGTGCCCAAGTGGCGACATCGAGGATGAGCCGGCCGTGGTCGACTTCTCCGTGACCACGTTCCGCAGCTACTCGTGGCAGAAGCCCGGGTCGCTGCTGTCGCGCGAGGCGCCGCAGTACCAGGCCAGCGTGGAGATCGAGGCCGAGTTCCGCGCCTTCGACCCGCTGGGCGCGCTGCTGGCGCAGGTCTCCAAGACGCCCGCGGCGTCGGTGCAGTCGCTGAAGTGGACGCTCGACGACGCGACCAAGCGGCGCCTGTTCGCCCGCTGCCGCTCCGAGGCCATGGTCGACGCTCTCGACAAGGTGCGCGCCTACGTCCGGCCCCTCGGCATGGACAAGGTTCGTGCCATCCGCCTCACCGAGACCCAGCAGCACCGCCGCAGCCGGCCCGTCGTGTGGGGCGACGTTGACGGCCTGCGCTTCCAGCGCCACGCCGCCCCCCAGCACGATCTGCTCGCCGCCGAGCACGACGAGCATGCCGCCCAGACGGACGGGTCGGCCGACGTCGCCGAGACGTTTGGGCTGGAGCCCGGAACGTTGGAGCTCGTCGCGCAGGTCGAAGGTGAGTTCTGCGCGTGGAAGACGGGCTTGGAGGCCTGGTTTAGGAGGGGCGGCGTCTGAGGGAGCCTTGCTTGCTACCATGTCATTCATATCACGTTTGTCGTTGTCGCGAAACCCGGGTATATAGGAAAGCTTCTCCTTATCTGCAGAGGCAACTGCAAGGGACTCAGTTCTCGGCTTTGTCTTTCGATCACAGGAGCAATGCGTTGGTTTCATTTCCTTCCATTCCTCGTGCAAGGGCCGGGATTAATGCAGAATCACTCCCATTAGCAGAGAGTCGGCGCTTTCCCCGAATCTGAAACGAATCCTCAAGAGAGGCCTTTAGAGAGCCCATTATCGTCCAATTTGTGACGCGATTGAAAGCTAGGCCAACTCAAATCCATCAATTCTAGAGTAGATTTCTTCTGGGACACGCACAGATCTACTTCGTCCAGCCAGCAGCGTGCCGCCCATTCTTGATATCCTCCGACTTTTGGTGTATGCAAACAATTGTCTTCAAAGCACGCTTGAACGCTACATCCCAAACAAAGCATAAATACGCCATTCCCCGACACCCAGTCAATTCTCGTGACGCCGTGCGAGGATAGTGCCTTTCCACGTCATGACACACATAACCATCTTGCAAGTGAAGGATGTGCACACTCACTCCTCGCCTGATTCGTGACCAAGGTGGTCATCCTCGTCCACCCCTCCAACATCCATACCTGCATCGTCTTCGGAATCCGTGTCCTCGGCTTCCTCCCCAGGAATGCCTTTCCACTCCACATAGTCCCCCTCGATCCAATGCTTGCTGATGGGCAAGTGGTAGGGGTCATACGGAAAATATCCTTCCAGCATTCCATTGTCTCCGACCCAGCTCAAATCCCGATCTGGGTTGCTGATGGTCAAGTCAGATGCGCCGCGCCAATGACCGGTGACTCGCACATGTCTGTTCTCCTCGAGTTTCGGATAGACATAGAAGAGTTGTAGCGCATGAGTCAACTTGGCGAATTGCTCGACGATGACTGGGGTGCAGACGCGCAAAGGATTGAGTGGGGAGTAGATCGCCGCTCGAAGCGATTCGCGTAGCGATTCGGCAAAATGGTATGTCTCAACCTCATCCTCGTCGAGGTCCAGGTCCGATTCGTCGTCGGAAGTGGCGGAGGCAATGTCTCGCCAGCGGAAGCAGAAAATGTACAAGATTGCTTGGAAGGCGGCATAGAAATCGCCGTAGCGCTTCAAGTCCGGACCGCGACATGTAGGCTCGTACGATTTGCGCAAGATGGTCAGATGGTCGCAGAGCAAGTCCAAGCAATCGTGCACCACCTGAGGCGAGACGTGGGCACCGCGGCCGACGAAGCCTGAGAAATAGGCAGCAGCGCTGTGTCGGAGGAGATGCGGCTGTTTCTTGTCAACAAGAACAGCGACACAAGATGTGACGAAACGATCGACGATGATAGGGTCTGCTTGGGCGAAGTGGAAGACCAAGAATTGCGGATGACGGGCCCGGTATGTTGGGAGGATGTGGGTGTGGAATTGGGAAATCAGCTGCTCAACGGCATTATCGCGAGTTTGGAGTGCGGCCGAAGTGGTGAGTTTGGCGTAATATTGGAACATAATGTCCATGATCAGGTCGACCTGCTTGATATCCTCCTTCAACTTACGCCGTCGAGCGGTGGCAGGATCAGTACCCTCATCTTCGTCCATCTCAGATTCGTCACTGGTGCTTATATCATCACTCTGATCATCAAGCCCGCCAGCAAGCATGTCCTGAGAGGAGCGCGCAACTAGTATCTGCGACGAGGACATGTGGCTCAGCAAATCGTCTTCGACATCCTCCTCTTCTTCGTCGAGGTCAACCTGAACTGAGACGTCGAGCTTGATGAGTTCTCGCAAGACACATGTCAGGATTTCCGATGTGAGCTCGGGCACATATTTGATCATCTCCATGAAGTTTCGGATGTATGTCATGCGCTCATCTGCCTTTTGAAAATCAAACTGGAGGCGGGACGCGATTCGATCGGCAAGGGCGGCGGGAGAGGAAGGAACATTGACGGTGATGTGTTGAATGGCTTGCAGAACTCGCCGATGGATCTTTCCTTGTCTGACAGCGGTGGAGTTTTCGATCCGTCGTGTTTTTTGAGGTCCCAGAAGATCTACCAGGACCGACATGATCTTGCGCTGATAGCCGCGTTGCGCAGCAGCCAGGTTATTGAGGAATCTGACAAAAATCGCATAATACTGATCATCTCTTCCCACCCATTCGCTATTCAGGACCGCATCGACCAGACCACTGCAGTCTTTATCGAGTGACGTGACATTGGCTAGGATAGCCTGAAGGTGAAACTTGAGCACCTTTGTAGACGGTGCGTTTGGTTTGTCGGGCGAGGTATTGAAATAACCCTTCACACGTTCGTATGCCTCGTCTTCTCTAAAGCGATGTCTTTCAATTGCTCTCCGCACTTGTTCTTTGACAACCAGGGGATCCAGGTCCTCGTCATCGTCTGCGGACACAATTTCGACATCGGAATCAAAAGTCACGCGAGAGCGTTTGGAGGGGCTTGAAGGCGGCTCCATGAAACTGGTTTCATCGATTGATCGCTTCAGGGTTGATCTCCGGTGCATAGGCTGAGGTCTTATGGTTTTTGAGGGAAGTGAAGGAGTCGAGATGCTGGTCGGTAGAACAGGCCGACGGGCCTGAGGTGGCGGCGCTAACATGGCCGGACAGGCAGATGCAGATGGGGGAGTGGTTTCGACTCATGGGACAAGGGAAGGCGAATGAGCCATACAAATAGGAGATAAATGTGGTTGAAGATAGCTTGGGAGCTTGAAGGACCCAGCCTTTGGCCCAAGGCAGTTGCTGGCGAACAATTGTAACAATTCCAACATTGGCTGGAAAAAATCATAGAAAATTGATATTGTGCGCAGGAGGGGCTAGCCTCTTTTGGGTTGAGGCCCGACATTTCGGGGATGCCGCCATTGTTCACTATTCACCATCCCTGCAGCCTTGTGCATCTGAGTCACTTTCAATGAGCAAGTTGACTCTTACAAAGGGAGTGAATGACTCAAATTTTGTCATGCCACCCGGGCAAAACTAAAGGTAAGCACGCTGGCTGATCTTTTCAGTGCCTTGGATTTTGTCGAAATTGGCTGCATCTTTGCCAAACAGTTCAATCCGATGTCCCAGCGCTCGTCTCAGAATCCAATCTTTGCTATTGATCTCTTCTTCAACTGCGTCCTTCTCCAATGGAGGAATCATCTCACTTCCCTCCAACCGCTTTAGCATCACGTCATTTTCCGGTCGGTTGAAGTACACCAGGGAGAATCTAGTGTGGTCTGCCTGCTCACCGGGTGGAGAGACCACACGATGTATGTTCGATCTTAGAAGACCGTTTGTAAATTTCACCATCGCATCGCCCAGGTTGATAATAGCGTGATTTGGGAGGGGTTTGACATAGCACCATTGTGCGTTGCGTCCGGGTGGAAGAACCTGCAGACCACCCAGTCGATTGAAGAGGACTGTCACACTTCCAAAGTCGGTGTGCTCACCCAACGCTGTTCGTCGGTCGTCCATAGGCTGTGGCGGGGCTTTGATAAAACGGACTTGATCTCCTGAATGCCCCTCGAGGCGATGCATGTCTTGCAAAGTGTTGGGGGGTAGTTTGAGGTGGTCGTTGAGCAATCCGAGGACCAGTGTAACGATGCCGTGAGCTGATGTCATGAACGACTTCAGAAGGGGACGTCGAGAGCTTAGGAGTTCGGGAGCGGGTAAAGGGTCCATGATCCCGAACATGTCATCTTTGGATACCTGCAAGTCGGTTAGGAATCTGCAGTGGTCACCAGGCCGGCGGCACACTCACATTGTAGAATTCATTGCGATCGAGATTACCATCGCGGTCAACCACATTGGCACCAAAGCCTTTGTAGCCAAAGTACGATCCCTTTTTCTGGAAGTCGTACTTCTTTTTCTCGTCCAGTGGGAGCTCAAACAACTCCTCACCAACTTGGAAAAGCTGGTCTGCATCGGCAAGCAGAGAATCCCCTGGGCCACTCAAGTCTAGATAGAAGAATCCGAGGTCTTCGCAGGCTCGCACGAAACGAATCACCTCTTCAGGATCCCGTTCGAGGAGTTTAGCAAGAGATAGGCGCAGGAGCGGTGCGGTTGGCACATCCTCTGGGAATGGCGGAGCATTGTCAAATGCTTGCGTCGGCGCTGTCAGCGCTTCAGGGACTGTTTGGGTTGCCATTGCGATGTTTGAGAGTGTTGATAGTCGACTGGGGTTGAACCGATGCTCGGCCCGGCTCAAAGGCGGCGAATTCGATATTAATATATTCTTTGCCTTTGGCCGAGGCGCCCATCTCCACCTCCTCTCCGCGTTTGGTGGACTGCCATGACGACGCTTTCAGACCCCGTGTGGGGAAGAACAATTGTGATCGTACAAATAGCATCGACTATTTGGCAGAGTGCTAGTAGCTCACAGTCCATCCTTCGGCGTTCGCTCGGATATTCGTGTCAGCTTCTTGGACTCCTGCACGGAATATGCTGTATAACTCCTCCAACTTCGCTAACGTCAACCCACGCATATGCCTGAGAAGGCACTCTACAACACGTTCACGGTCGTCTTCCGCCGGAAAAGTCAGCAATTCCCAGAGCCATTTTTGGGGGGTATTTCCGTGACAGTCTTGTCGAACATTGAACTGCCAAGCGTCCTGTTCGATTGATGGAATTCGTGCTGGAAACATCTTGACGATGGAGGAGATGTGTGTTCGAATGCAATCCCGTCGATTAGTCCCTGGCATCACTCTTTTGGGGTTCGTTCGCTCTGCTCCTCCCCACTTGCTCTGCTGTATCTCGAACAGAGAAACTAACTCGCCTGCGGCGATTTACCTGTGCATTCCTCCATTCAATCATTCCCCGGTGCTCGTTGATAAATGAGAGATCGATGACCTTGTAGCAGACTTCCCATTCCAGGATTGGGCGCTCTGTCGGCCTGGATTTGACATCCACGAGATCCTCCGTGTCCACAATGACGTTCAACGTTGGGAAAACCGAAACTTGTCCGTCTACTGTCAGCACTGGAATGGTATACCTCAACTTACCCGGAGCTGCTTCTGCCAGAATGGACTGAAGCTCTGAACTCGTATTCTGGAGCCCTGCGTACACCCTTTGTACATCAGACTCGGCATAAGGGCGAATGCAAATTTGGGAAAGCGCTTCGGAATTTTTTGTTCGTACACGGATCCAATATCGATGGTCCCAAAGCATCCACTTCGACCAAAGCGCTGTCTGGCGGTGATTCTGAGAAAGCTCCGCCCCGGGAGTTAGATTCACGCCCTCTTTGCCGGCTTGGCCTGGTCGCGTACTGAGAGAGAAGCCCCTTTCTGCGAGCTTAAGTTCTGCCTGACGCATTGGTGGACGCGACAGTGTCCACAGAGTCTCTCCTTCGCCCAACAAATTTGTGCTTGAATTACCCCGTTGTGGGGTCTGGAAGCTAGATCTGGCCGACTCTTTACTCACTAGTCTGGAGTCTGCTTTCTCGAGCAAGACCTGTTGTACGGTCACCCGCTCTCGGAATCGAGATCGATTCTTGTCTAGGAACTGCTCCAGGTTTTGCCGAGGTACGAGAGTTGGCTCGTCATCTCTCGGCTGTGGACTCACCACACTTGTCAGCCTCGCCAATGCATATGCTCCAGCTTCGGGATCGGACTCGCATAACGAGGCGAAGGTAGACGACACCCCTACAGTCATGCGCCCGGACCGTAGATCGAAGGTAAGCACCCTGAGTCCTTGAAGAGCCTGCTCTCCTCGCGCCGCAAGGGAAGTAACTGAACGAGAGGACGACTGTTGGAGTGCGAGGATGGAGGGTCCCTGCAAAGCCTTTGGTAAGACATAATGGCTTCGCATATATCGCACAGCATTCCGTAGTGTCAGTGTGGGATCATAATTCGTCTTATCCTGGACGTGGGGAACTTGATTCGTGTTGCAAAAGTCGATAATTCCAGATTTTGTAAATGGTAGAAGTGGGCGGTGGATTCGCAACCCGCCTGGCGCCGAAGGCGTCACATTTTTCCCTTGGTTGAGGGCTTTCGAGCTCAGTGTCTCTCTATTCATCCTGGATTCGACAGGATGCAGCCACTGACCAAATTTCTCGTAGCTTTCTTTTTCGTTTGCACCCCTGATATCTTCACAACACGGTATTGCGCTATGCTCTAACATGCCTTGGAACCCAAGAAAGGAGGTACCGGTATTCCTCACTAGACGCATTAGGATGGTTTCAACCTGGTCGTCTTGATGATGGCCCAGAAAGAGATGATTGATCTTGTTTTCAATAGCTGCATCTGCAATCAACCGATACCGAGCTCGGCGAGCCTTCAACTCGAAATCGGCGGCGCTCGCTGGGTCAGCCGTATTAGGCCATTGGATCTCAAGGACCTTGCTTTCGACGCCTTAAAACCGTAAGCACGGTTTTGTTCAGAGATAAGAGACATACCAAACCGGCGTAACTGGGATTGAACGTAGTTGGCTTCCTCAGTGCTCTCTCTGCGAGCATTGTGGTTGACGATGAAGGCGAATGGTTGGAC
The DNA here is from genome assembly GCF_000835495.1 of Cladophialophora immunda. Classification (NCBI taxonomy): domain Eukaryota; kingdom Fungi; phylum Ascomycota; class Eurotiomycetes; order Chaetothyriales; family Herpotrichiellaceae; genus Cladophialophora; species Cladophialophora immunda. The sequence goes on from NW_015622541.1 coordinate 3,083,188, forward strand.
CAAGATCTTGTGCTTCCCAGGCACTGCAGAAATTTGGTTGAGCAGATATGCCAATGCCATAGAATCAGGGCCTCCACTGACACATACCCCTAGATCTATCAGACCAGAGCCGACGAAAAGATGCCAGAACAAACCTATTGGCACCGGTCTCCTCCGATCGCATTCCAGCCCTTGCTTTTCCCAAGTGGCCCCGAAAGATGTCAGGAAGGTCGTAAGAGTCAGAGGCGGCCCTGTGCTAGCCGTCCGATTTGCTACAACGCGAGCCATAAGGCAAAAGATCAATCGGGTTCACCTCAGACAAAACAAAAAATCTCTTAATAATGCCATCATGAGTATGGCACATAGCCCGGTTCACACCAGCGACGCCTGAAGTCGGCCGCAAGCTGCGCCAGCTGTGTGTAAATGTGCTCTTCGTGAACAGAGCCCTGTAAGTATTTGAGCTCTGGTGTGGCTTAGTCGTAAATTGAGATTGCGGTGCAATTAGTTTTGTGGCAACCTGCTCCACGTGACGCGGCACGTGATACACTACACGGGTCAACCACGTGGGAGGAACTCACCAATCAACAAGAATCTGCAATCAATCCTACTTGGGGGTGAATTGGGCGATATTGGAAGTGCAGCAAGTGGTGCCTGGAAAGGATGTCATCATGTATTGTAATCTCAGGCAACCTTCCAGGCTGAGAGTAAAAAGTAGCATGGAAGGGGACAGAGATGTGGCGGTGCGCTGTGGCTGAGTGTTACACATGAAGACTAAGGGCGGAAGTGTAGTGGACCGAATACGCAGGTACTGAGGATGAATTCATTTCGTATTCGGCTTCTCTTGCTTTGTATGGAGGTGACAGCATTCACACTGCGCGGTGGTACAGCTGAAAGTAAGTAAGAACACTTGCCCGTTGATTCAAGCTTAACCAAGATGCCTCAAGCGTGCGCAAGAATGCCCAAGAACGTCCAAGCAATTAGAACTGTATTACGCCCAGCCCGCCGACGGAGGAGCTAAGGCTTCACACGAGGTGCTTCGGACCTTCAGCCATGACAGTGGAATCCAAGAGGAATCTTACCTGCTGCCTGGAGAGCTGGCTCGCAGATTTATCCCGAAAGAGAGATGCGATGGGATTGAGCCCCTATTCTTGAGGATACTACCGACCTACTCGTACTGCACCAACTAGATGGGCAATGGGTGACAGCAATGGGCAAAACAGCGATGACGCCGGGATCAGCGCTTGGGATAATGCGCCCAGGAACCAGAGGCAATCGGATGCTTCGATAGGCCCGGCTTTAACTGCAGCAGTGGAGCGATGTGGCTTGGGAAGCGGCCAGGATGTAGCTGAACAGGGGATGGGGAGCAAATTAGTTTAGGGCGTTTAGGGCATTTAGGGTATGCCCCCGTCATTGTGCATGGGCATTGGGCGCAATAGGCAGCCACTGGGAACAATTCAGTGGGCATCCCCAGCAGCTTCAGCATCACCAGGATGTCATGATTTCATATTTTCCCACTCGCCACCATCGCCAAATGCCTAGTACCTAGCCGGATGGAGACCCTCTGAACCCCTGGTTTCATGACCAGCACGACACACTCACACAACAGCGCGTTCCCGCGTTGCGATCGTTTACCGACACTCTCTTCCTAGACCATTCCCAGGAATTCATCAATCTCTCCTCCATATCGCCAAGAAGCCATGCCTTCAGTCCCCCTTTCATGACTGGTTCGGCGATGTTGGTCTCTGCCCAATTCCCTGTTTTGCATCACCATCATCATTCTTTCACTTCTCTCTGTTATTGCTTGTTCCGTCTTCCCTGCTGTGTTGGGGCTGTGCAACCTCTAATATCCTACCACGTATTTTACTTGCAAACGCCCCCGACCACACATTCCTTCTTTAGACACTCTTACTCTGACCTTCTCACCCGTCACAACGCTGTATTGTAAACATTCAGTGGTCTCTTGGACTGTTACGGTTCCGCCTTTTCGAGACAACTGAGATATTTCACTGTAGAGTGACCGGGGTTGGTGTTCTGAACGATGCGTGAGTGACACCGCAACCTCTGTTTGCAGTAGGTTGCGTTCTAACCTGGGGCGCAGACAAGTTTCGCCATCAGGCAAAAGTTGCCGCGTGGTATAATGATCCGAACGATGATGCCAATTTGCCCATCAAGAATCCCTTCGCCAAGTGGAAACCCAGTTCCAGGTCAAATACTTTGCGGCGCATTGAGAACGGGGAAGGCAATGGCTCACCCCTGACCACGACCAGAACAGATGACCCAAACCACTATCGGCCTTCTTCGTCAAGAGAGAGGGGTGAAGAGCTCGGGGCAACTCCATCAGTGAAACACGCGGCGACGACGCCAACTGCCAGATCGGCCACAAAGCCATATGCTCCTGGCGATGAAGTCGAGTTGCCGCGATCGCTGAGTCCCGTCGGTTCGGAGAGCGGGCTCAAAGACGAGTTCCCGACCGGGCCCACTGAAGACGGGATGAGCAGCGATACCTACACATATGGCAAGCCCAGTCAAACAGACGAAGCGGGTTCGGTGCGCAACCGTGGTCTCGGTGAACAAAAAACAGAGAAACATGGTATCAAGGCAATCTTCAGCCGCGAGTCCAAAGGAGAGACGGATGACAACAACGGCAAAGACAAGCCAGTCTTTACTGCGTGGAGCCAGATTCGGGCAACCCTCTTCAATTCCTGGATCAATGTCCTTCTGATTGCCTCGCCGGTCGGCATTGCGGTCTACTACGCGCATATCAATCCTGTCGCAGTTTTCGTCATCAACTTCATCGCCATCATCCCCTTGGCAGCCATGTTGAGTTATGCAACCGAGGAGATTGCGCTGAGGACTGGCGAAGTTCTTGGTGGTTTGCTTAACGCTTCCTTCGGTAACGCAGTCGAGCTGATTGTGTCCATTATTGCTCTGGCCAAAGACCAAGTCTTGATCGTCCAAACTTCCTTGATCGGCAGTATGCTCTCCAATCTGCTGCTGGTCATGGGCATGTGTTTTTTCTTTGGTGGCGTCAACCGCATGGAACAGGCGTTTAACATCACAGTTGCGCAGACGGCTTCCAGTTTGCTTTTCTTGGCAGTCAGCAGTCTGATTATCCCCACCGCCTTTGAGCAGTGGGCTCGAACTGGAAATAGCAACAGCAACACCGAGACTGCCACTACCGAGAATGCCAAACCCGGCGTGGCAGAGCTAAGCAGAGGCACCGCCATCCTTCTCCTCATTGTCTATGCTTGCTACCTGTTTTTCCAACTCAAGAGCCACTCGGCAATCTATAACGCTCCCAGCGCGAAGAACGAGACTCGGGATGTAGGCACCAAGTTGAAGAAAGCAATTCCCAACAAATTCCGCTCTAAGAAGGAGCCAGAAGCCGAGACGCCGGAGCCAGCAGATAACGATGAGCCCGAGCAGCCCCAACTCTCTATCTGGGTTGCTCTGCTGACGTTGGCAATTTCCACCGTCCTTGTCGCCCTCAATGCCGAGTACTTGGTTGATTCGATCAACGCCATCACCTGCGGCGGCGGCATCTCCAAGAACTTTGTCGGTCTCATATTACTTCCCATTGTTGGCAACGCTGCGGAACACGCAACTGCGGTCACAGTGGCTGTCAAAGACAAGATGGATTTGGCCATCGGTGTGGCTGTCGGTTCCAGCATGCAAATTGCACTTCTCGTGCTCCCATTCGTGGTTGTTTTGGGCTGGATTATCGGCAAAGACGACATGACCTTGTTCTTTGATGGCTTCCAGATCGCTGTCTTGTTCGTGGCGGTCTTGCTTGTCAACTACTTGATCAGTGATGGCAAGTCACACTATCTCGAAGGTATCTTGCTCATGACCCTGTACATCATCATAGCGGTGGCCGCCTGGTTCTATCCTACCGCTCCGGGCCTCAGCGACTGCCCGGCATGATTTCCTTTCTATGTTACGCTATTCGAATTTCCCTCTAGACCGGGTTTGAGAGCGATCTATTTCACGTCAATTCGGCGTAGGACGTCGACGAAGCTTGGTGGTTTACGTCTCAAAAAAAGGCCAATACAGCTTTTTAATCAACTTTCGTTGTGGTACATGCTTGGAATTTGGAGATTTGAAATTCACGGCTCAACAAGCCGTATCACCTCCCCACACGTTCAGTCGCTATTCATTTGAGCGACAGTCTCGATCCCTGCCGGCTATCTCGGATTCCAATTTCCTGGTATGTGACCGAGCCACATGTCAGGGTCATTTCAAGCCCGTTCAAAGGCAAATCCCGACTCAAACATTGACTCGCCTCAGAAGCGGTCACAACTCATCCTATAGCCGGCTCGGCAGGCAGACTTCACCAATATGTCAACCGAGTGGCTAAATGGCAGCCACCAAGGACCGTCTCTGGTACCGCAGATCTGGAAGGTTCAGCCTCTACAGCGATTCAGGGGCTGCCATTGGGAGTGTCTAGACGGGGGTGATCGCAAGATACATTTGGTAGCAGAGAGTACTTGGCCCTCATCTTGTTAGGAGGGCTATTGGAACGGAGGCTGTTGAGCTGTGATACTCGAAGGTTGGTGGTGGAATACATTACGGCAAAGCAAAGACAAATTTGCTTGTCAACAGCCTCGAATGAGCTCCTTTGCTCTGAAGAGAGGCCAGTGGACCCCGGATGGGAGATAGACATGAAATGTAGGCTCGTAACTTCAGCCTCCAACACAAAAAATGAAAAGACATGAAAAAGGTGTGTGTCTTGCTTCGAAATGAATGTCATCTGTGCGGGGTCTCCGTGGCAAGAAGCAAAAGGGCGTCCCAGCCTTGTCTGATGCGAGGCTGCGACAGACACCCCGCCATGATGCGAATTCGGAAGGTCGATGACCTCGGTTGACGCTGGGCTTCTCAGCTTACAACGACAAATCTATCATCCAACAGCTTATTGTTTACGTTATCAAACGCGGCCTCGCCATTGGGTCTTTGTACTCCCGTTTCCGGTAAGCGCCAGAGACCTCTGAACATTCCGTGTGCCCCATACGCGCCGCTTACCCAAACCTCGTAGCCTCGCGTTTCCCTTTGTCTCGCTTTTATTTGAGCCCTTTCTGCCTGCTGGAAAAACAGAGGGCCTGCCCGCTCTTTGGGTGGTAGCATAAGTCAGAGCACGGAGAAAACAACGCATTTCCCATCAATGGTGAGTCTCGGTGGCAGGACCACCGTAGCCAAATATCTCTTCACCCGCCTCCGCCAGCAGGGCGTGCATGCCATCCACGGCGTCCCGGGCGACTTCACCCTCAAGGCCCTCGACTACCTCCCCCAGGCCGGGGTGAAATGGGTCGGCACCTGCAACGAGCTGAGCGCCGGGTACGCCGCGGACGGGTACGCACGGGTGCGCGGCCTGGGCGCGCTGCTCACGACGTACGGCGTGGGCGAGCTGAGCGCCATCAACGCCGTCGCGGGCAGCTTCAGTGAGCATGTCCCCGTGGTGTCGATCGTAGGCACCCCGCAGCGCCGCTTGCAGGACGAGAGGAAGAACGTCCACCACACTCTCGGCGACGGCCGGCCGCGAGTGTTCGCCGAGATCGCGAGGCACGTCACGGTCGCGCAGGCCAACCTGGTGGACGAAGCCAGCGCGGCAGAGGAGATCGATCGCACGATCGAGGCTGCGCTGAGGGAGAGCAGGCCGGCGTATATCGAGCTTCCAGCGGATATGGTGGCCAAGGAGGTGGACAGCGCGAGGTTGGAGGAACCGCTTCCCTCGCAGACCTCGACTGGTGGCGACGATGAGGACCGCGAGATGAGACTTGTGGACGATCTCATGAAAAGGATATATGCCGCCAAACAGCCCCTGCTGCTCGTCGACAGCGGCGGCGGCGTCCGGCAATTGAGGAGCGAGATCAACGACTTTGTCAGCGCCTCCGGGATTCCGACCCTGTGCATGCCCTCCGGGAACGGGATGGTTGACCATTCACTCCCCAACTACTATGGCGTCCACTCTGGCCCTGTCGGACAGATTGACACCATGCCATATGTCCAGGGCGCGGATCTGGTGATTGCCTTTGGGCCCATGTTCTCCGACACGCAGACGCTGTCGTGGAAGGTCGTCCCGGAGCCTGCGAAGACGATTACGCTGGCGAAGAATTCCATCCACGACCCTACCAGTCCTAAGAGCGGGGGGACAAAGACGGACAGGATCGAACTGAGGCGGTTTCTCACGCGACTGACGCAGCAGATTGATCGTTCGAAGACTGCTTCGCCCGACGTGGCATGTCTCGGAGACTTCCGCACAGTCCAGCCGCCCGCGTTCGCCCAGGCGAGCGTCGACCTCGACGCCCCCATCGACCAGACGTCCTTCTACCTCCGGCTCAGCGCGTACCTCCGCCCCTACGACGTCGTGGTCCTGGGCAACGCCACGCCGATCCTGGGCGGCCGGGACCTGGTCCTGCCCACGGGAGCCCAGATGATCGCCTCGGGTCAGTGGTTCTCGATCGGCCACATGCTGCCTCTCACCATGGGCGCGAGTCTCGCCCGCCGACATCAACACCAACACCAGCGAAGACGCCGACCACACGAGACAGAAGCAAACAGTGGAGGTGGGGGAAGAACAATCCTCCTCGACGGCGACGGGGGCTTCCAGGTCACCGCCCAGGAGCTGGGGACCATGATCCGCTACAAGATCCCCGCGACCATCTTCCTGGTCAACAACGCCGGGTACGCGTACGAGCGCCAGATCCACGGCATGCACGAGGACTACAACGACCTCGCGCCCTGGCGGTATCAGGACCTGGCCCGCACGTTCGGCGCGAGCGAGGCCCAGCTTTCCGCCACCGCTCCACGCCGAGCGTCCGAGGAGACCGTGGATGATGGCGATGACGACTATTACCCCGTGCGCAACTACGAGGTCGCAACCTGGCGGCACCTCGAGCAGTTACTCGCCAACGAGCAGTTCTGTCGGGGCCGCGGCCTGCACTTCGTCGACGTGAGGCTGGGCAAGTTCGATGTGCCCGAAAAGTTCAAGGTCGTGTTCCAGAGGGCCGGAGAGTCGTTGGGGTAGAGTTACTCAGATCCTGGGAGAAAGAAGAGGCGGGAGAGAGGTATATATAATGTCGAGCTAGACAGATAGTCGGTTTAAATGATCTTTAGATGACAACGCGACCGGAGTATGACTACTCGTTCAAGTCTGGTCCGGTGTCGAGGCTAGCGTGGATGAGGCTGAGCGCCGAGAGCAGCCCCCTGGTTGCGTCTTCACTCTTCATTCGCTATTTGTGTGGATACTGGAGTGAGGTGTGTAGTAGCCTGGTATCGACCATGGCTCTCACGTCTCTCGACATCATTTTCGAGCTTTTCGATCTTCTTGAGGGCATCGAGGATATATCCCAAAAAGTAATGATTATTTCGGACACCAATTTTGGAACTGACACGAGGGCAGTCGTGCCCCTACGTCCACCACGAAATAACTATTTAGACGGGGGCTATACCAGCCAACACGTCACTGCCAACCATGACCGTGTGCACACCCATCAAGCTCGACAGCTCGAAAACTTCCATGATCTCCTCGGGCTTCGCGCCGTACCGGACGGCGTTGCGGATGTGCAGCTTCAAGCCCGGCACGTACAGGTGCGTCGTGGCGCAGTCGATGGCGCAGTAGATGAGTTCCTTCATCTTGGGGTCGAGGCCCCGCGACGACGGCTGGGCGTCGTCCCGGGTGCGAAAGGGATAGGACGAAAACTCGGTGTAGGCCGCGAAGAAGAGGGGGTCGAGGCGGAGGACGGGGTCCCAGCTCGCGGACCAGTAGCCGCGCCTGGCCACGAAGTCGGCCTTCAGCCGCTCGCGCTCGGCGTCGAGCGGGTCCGCGCCCGTGGTGCCGTCGACGGCGGCGACGACGCCTTCTTCCCGCAGAACCTCGTTGAGGAGGGGCACCCCGACGCTGACGGCGTGGATCCCCAGCACGGACGACAGCTCCAGGACCTCGAGGATCTCGTCCCGCGTCGCCCCGGCGTGCAGGGCCGCCGCGGTGTGGGCCTGGATCCCCGGGGTGAACATGGTGGTGCACGACGCGCTGGTGCTGAGGAGGATGAGCTCCTGCGCCTTGCGCGACAGGTGCTGGTTCCGCAGAGGGATCGCGCGCAGCTTGAGGTAGACCGAGAAGTAGCCCGGGTCCAGGGCCAGGACGTTCTCCCACGACGACGACCAGATGCCGCCATCGGATATGAATTTGGATTTGAGGGTTTCTTGTTCCGGGGAAAGCATGGTGGCTATAGATCGCGGCGACGATACTTGAGTTTCTCTTCGTCCTTCGTCTGGTACCAAAATGTCTTTATATTTGCACTCGACGTGATGCAGAGAGCGCAGGGCAATGGCGAGACGGTCAAGGCAAGACAGCGAGTAGGTTCGAGTATCTCCCCGTCAACCCATGAGGTCGGAGCTCGACCTATGTATTCTGGCTAACCACGATGCTCGTAGGGTGGGGTTCGCGTTACCCTCGGCAAGCATTCTCCACGCAAGAGGTCGAATCCAATCCAACCGCAAGTTGAATTCACAGCATAATGCTGCGTATTTGCTCCAATTTCGTCTGGTTCACGCAATTCACGGACTTTCTCGGCAGGAGCGAGGCATGACCTTGTCGTGAGAGGATGCGCAAGGTTGCGTTGATGTGACCGTCCCGATTCGGCATTCTGCTCTCTTATAACTATTCAATGTGGAGAGACACCTTTTTCCTACAACCACCCATCAACGCAAGAAGCTTACAGTGTACTGCGGCCCGTATCATGGTAAGGAGTTCCCTTCCCTGCTTCAAACATCCCTGTTGATCGGCCATCCCCTCCAAGCCGCCCTCGCGGCTTTCGATTTCCGAGGAATTGATGCTTCGATTCCAGGCTAGTCGTATGTAGGTAATAGCTCGAGTATATGTAGATGACGGACGACGTGGCGGAATTTGACTATCTGTACGAGTCCATGATTCAGCCTGACGAGAGTGAGACCGAGCGCGCCTCGAGGAGCCCCTATCTGCATCCTGACCACCTATCCGCTATTGGAGTGGAAGCTCCCATTGTCGTACCCCCGATTCCCTCGCCTGCTCCGCTGCCGCAGTCCTCTCTTGCTCCGTGACGCCCCAGGCGAAAGGTCCGTCGTCTATCACGGTCGTCCTGCGCACGTCGCGAGCCGTCATGCTCTCGGTGTATGGATTGGCACGGTGCATCGACTGCCTATGTGACCGCTTGCGTCAGCTGCTTCTATCCAGCCCCATCTAGAGCGGTGTTGCGACCCAGCAAGCGAGGACACCTTTTCGTCTCCACGCTCATCTCAAGCTCTGGAGTAAATGGTTGAGAACGCAACGCGGACAAGAGAGCGAAGAGAGTTCACATTCAGGACATTACATAACATACCGGTTATCCCACCAGACCATGTCGCCGCCGTCCAGCCATTCCATGCTGAACACGTACTTGGGCTGCGTGCACCACTCGATCAAATCCCAAAGAAGTTTTTGGCTTGCTTCCAACGACCAGCCCAGGATGAGTCTGGCGTGGGCGGCGAGGAAGAGGGTCTTGCGCCCGCCACCGGGAGCTTGCTGGACCAGCTTGTGGTACGCTGGAGGTTTGGCCGCCCGTTCATGCGGGAGAGGCTCCTTGAACGTCGTCGGGGATCCTAGGCGTCGTGAATGCCAGAGGCTTGCGTATCAACGAAGAGATCAGCCATGTGGTCGTCACATCGTGTCTTTGCTCTTCTGGGTTCACGAAAAATCGAAGAACCCATATATAGAAGCAAGAGAGTCACAAAGGGGTCGAGAGAAAAAGCCATACTCATGCTCCACGACCAGGTCCTCCAGCATGTCCTTCATCGATTGCGGGAGATCTTCATACGCCTGCCGCGTGTCGGCGAAGTGTGTCCAGGATCCGCCTCGTACCGGCTTCCCGTGCGATAGGAGAAGGGAATATTTTGAGCGTTCTTGGTGGTATGAGGAGTCCTGTCTCAACAACGTCATCAAGCTGATCATCAAAATGATCACCAACCTCATCCGCACAATCATGCGGAGGCTCAGCGCAGATGCACAGACGGCCGGCTTCCCAGCAGGTAGTTTACTCCATTTGTTTTTTCCCCATCTCACCAAAAGGAAGAGCATCCACTTACGGTATGCCAAAGCGCATTGCCGAGACTATGGTGCCACCTGCGAGAGTTCGGCTTTACCAGAGTCCCGTCACGATTGATACTGCAGTTTTCGGCGGAATCCAGTCAGCCTGGAAGAAAAAGCTCCCACCAGAGAGTAGCGGCACACTGGTAGCTACTTCTCTATAGATTCAAAACTTGGGGGAGTACTGGAGAGAGTAATATATACTTGCTGACATCCCATAGATAAGGATCTCCTATCCGGTCCTGCTCGCGGCCGTAGAAGAACGGGTTGATTTCGAGCCTCTGTCCCAGTTGCTGTGAGAAAGCGACGTGTCGGGCGTTGTCGAGGCCCGTTTTGCGGAAGATCAGCACGGCGTATTCGTCTTGCAGGCCTTTTAACTGAAGAAGTCGTCAGCTCACTCCTCCGAGACCAGAAAATATCGTGGTGGGCAAAAGTGCGAGATAGAAGCAAGCAGCGGATGAGCAGGGGTGAAAGGGAAGGATTCTTTGTCTCACCTGTTCGATCACTTCTTCCGGTACTGGCTGAGTCCAGTCTACCCCTTCCACCTCCGCTCCAAAGGGTGCTCGCAGTCCACCGCCCATCCTCGTATCATCCAGCACCGGCGTAACCGTGAGCGTTCCTTTTCTGAAAGCTCTGGGGGCTGCTGGCGTGTGTTCCTCCGGTTGATCGCGTTCTTCGGCACCTCGGAGACGGAGCGTCAGGTGTAAGTCCGCCGCCGGGGATCTGTGCGTGTATACTCTCGGAAGGCTATAGATAGCACTAGGCATGGTGGGAGTGGCCATTTGAGAAAGTGTCGAGTTGAGGCTGATGTTGATTGTAGGACTGACTTTTGGCTAATTTGCACGAGATGTCTCTTTGGATCTGTCGAGAAGATATTGATGTGCCCGAAATAGTGAGGCCCGTGTATTTGCAGGATTGTTCTCTTGGGGCACATCAATGCAATACATGGTGAAGCGTCATTGGTCGAAAGGCTGTGTCCACATAGTCGGATAGCCCGATAGCGAGCCGACATGCTATCGGCATGGAGCCGACGTTGCAGATTAGTCGCCATTACACCATCTCCTCTAGAATTTGGAAGAGGAAATAACCCATCCGATGGATGCTGCAGAGATGAAATTTGGCTCTTCTCCTTGTTCCTTGTTCTAGTCTCTCGGACGATACCACCCATGCAGCCCATCCTATATTCAGGGGGAGGACTTCATAGCTACTGCTATCGAGAATTCCAGGGAGCTGATCTGACTCGATGTTCTCTCATTTACCACCAGAAGCTCACCTAGCAGTGACAAACTGTTTGAGACTGAAATTTTGGTCTGTGTGGTGGAGTGCAGGACATCACTTTGGACTTATCTAACGGTGGAAACAGATTCTGCTTCCGGTCGGATGACTTTCAACTCAAGGACCGGTCTGGGTCAGATAGGATACGTGGCCTCATGGGATCAGTGCCTCGGAGAATGGAACGTCGTGAACATAGTCCCTAAGCCCTGAAAGTTGAACCACTGGAATGGATGGCCGCCCTCAAATCGAAGGGGTCCCGCAGATATTCCAATCCTCTGCGAGGGCTGGCCAGTCAAAGCCCGGATCCATCATCTGGTCGAACAAAGACTGCATGCCCGTCGTGTCGACCTCCTGACCGTGTGTCCGAGCCTCACAGTCCTCCGTCAACAGCAGTAGAACGCAATCCTTGACGACGGCCTGGAGCTCTTGCGCAAGTCGAAAGGTGGAAATTTGGCAGATCGCGTCGAAAAGGTCGAGGGCCAATCGTAGGAACCGTGCAAGAAGTGATATCGACCGAGGTGACCGCGGGGCCACATTTTGAGGTGAGCTTGCGGACATGAGGCGTCGCAGTCGTAGCTCGTCTGTTCATGACAAGAGTCAGTCGGTACTATTCGAGCGTGTCCTAAGATGGAGAGAGCAATATAAATACCATCGACCAGTCCTTTCACGTAACAAAATGCTAGAAAAGTCACGGCAAAGGTATACGAGACCCACATGGAGTCTACGGCGTAGCTCAGGCGCTCGAGGGTGGTTTGGTCAACAACAAATCGCTCGGCAGGGACTGTAGACGCGTCTTGCGAGCTGATCCTCCATACGTAGTCATGGCCGAGGGTTGACACACAGAATATGATCTGCATCGCTGCCGTAAGGCTAGTTTCCAGAGCTTCGAGGACCCACACATGTGATGGCTGTGAATCCTCTTGAGTGATTGAGGTCAGATAGGGACCCAGGACAGCACTGTTGAGCGCAAGGCGACACCACTGATGTTAACGTTAGTCCGCTGTATGAAGCATTGACATGAAGCTATTACCCGTAGCGAAGTGAAAGGCAGATGAACATGCTGGAAATGAGTAAATCCTATAGATACTTAGGATCGTCCAGTCAGCATCAGAGGATGATAGCTCTTACGAAGGATCGGACTCCAATGCCTGTTGGGTCGGGTGTGAGAATTGACATTGCATCAAAGCGCAGGCTTGTGAAGGCAGCTTACCTTTCCCATTCATCACACGCCACATTGAATTTTCGAAGGCTGGCAGCATTCAACCGGCGTGCTGAAAACTCCTTGTTGGTCTCGAGAGCACTGTGTGATATGCCGACGAGCTCCACCAGCGCTGCATACCGCAGATCATTAGGCTGCTGTGCGGTAGGCTGGACGCCAAAACTCCGGGCGATGCTGACGCCTTCAGTCGGGTCAAGGGTTGCGGGAAGGGCAGAAGACAGCATCAGATTCCAGTCACATGTCAGAAGGTTGTACCAGATCCTCAGCCGCGCCATATCGTCTTGAGTGGCGGCTGTTTGAGGCCTTGTGAAAGGGGCAATGGCGTCTTTTGCCAGATTGAGCATCGTCGCGTACCGGGCAGCCAGTCCAAGCACGGCCCAAGCGCTTATATCATTGTAACGACTGGAAGGTCGTTTAAATCTCCTTTCATGGTCGTGGTCATTCCGGTCTTGGTAGCCTTGCCTACTGTAAGGCATCCACTGCGCATATAGTAGCAGGACGACCACAGAGTCAAGGTGGACATCGCGGGGTGTGGGTCGTAGCAGCAGCCGTGATACTGCTTTGTCAAGCAAGACAGCCAGCTCGGAGCATTTAGGATGCAACGTTGGCCACCCGCGCGGACTACCCTCTGTCAGCGCGATTGAGGCCCATGAAGCAACTGCTGACTTACAAGGCACTTTCAGGGAGCCAGAATCGAGTTCCAATCGAGCAGAGAGCCAGGAACAACATTGGTCTGTTGGCTCTCAATAATTCCGGCTGAGATCGCAGTCCTTCGCTTAATACTGGCGCCATGGGGTGACAGTGGTTGAAGAATCTAAGCACGGGTTTGTGTCAATGTACGGCCAAATTGGTGCACAAGCCGCTCTCACATGTTGATTGCCTGGCAGGCTTCAGCCATCGTCAGGACGCCGTTGAGGATGGGATCTAAAGGCCAACGGTGTTGTGTTGGCACAATGCCCATCCCACTGTTCTGCGCATTGCTGGAGGATTCCCGAAGACTTTGATTTCCGTGCATGGCTCCGAGGCTCCGAAGTGTTGATATAGGAGGCCCTAGATCGACGGCGTTCATGTCGAGGATTCTTTGATTGGGATCCCTGGAACTCTGGTCCGTGGACGCCATCGGCCCATCATTCCTAGGCTCACCGGCATTGTAACCATCCTGACTGCTGATTGTGGATGGGCTGGTGCGTGTTAGACGTCGAGCTTCAACATCTGTATCGCGACCACTCACTTAGGACTGAGAGCATGAAGCCGCAAACCATCATCCTGCTGAAGCGGACCCTGTGCTTCGAGTTCTGCTAGGCGACGCTCGTGATTGTTCAAGCTTTTGCCATAATCAGACCGCAGCGTTCAGCTCGAGAAACAATGAGGACATTTACCGGGCTTGAATATTTGAAAGCAGATTGGCATCCGCATTCGCCCCCTGGAGGGAAATTGTCGGATCCTGCTGTTCGGTCTGAAAGGAGCAGGGGACATCATGGCGCTTGCATCGCTTGCAGGCTGCACCCAAAGAGGCATGTTCCTCAGCGGGTAAGCATCGTTGCTTTCGTGCACGACACTGGGCAAATGTCTGATATCAGAGCTGACTCCGTCCGGAAGGAGCATTCATGATTTACCTGTAAACAAGCTCGAGCAATGCGACGAGTCTTTGTTGGGGGTGTTTCTTCCAAAAGATGACTGCTGCACGTAGTTAGTCCTGCTGTTCGGCTGGTCTGTCTCGGGAAGATGAAATGCGTAGATACATTATGCTCGACCAAGTTGCACTTACTTAAAGCGGGAAGCATCTCCCTCCATCGTGCCGTCTGCTGCAGTGCCTGGGGAGTGCTACCCGCCGCGAGGCCACAAGTCCGAAATCTCAAGTCCTAGGCAATAGTGGCAGTGAAGACTAAGCTAGAGGGGGTTCTACTGTGCAGAAAATGGCCCTGGAATGGACAGGAGATGTTGTCTGTCAGGATAACGGAATTGTTATCGTAACCATCGCCCCTTATCGCGGTGGTGGGGCGGTCAGGAAGTCGCCAAAAAAAGCCTCCAAGCCTCCACTATTAAGTTGGATATCAAATGTTTCTAGTACGGGAGATATATACGAAGTATAGTTTCTCTAATGCCCTGGCACCTGTCTGGGGGAGTTCGATGGACAACCCCCATATGGCTCCAGTGTCACCTTAAACTACCTCACCGTATGCTGTTTACTCTTCTTGACGATCCTTCCATCCCTACTATTCAGGCGCTGTCTCTGATTTTCTGCCAAAGAGTCTCGTGTTCGAACTGAGGCACAGTCGATGTCAGCACAGGCGGAAGTCAAACCGAGAACAAAACTCACCACATTGCTAATATCTTCTGATGCACCCGTGACCAAATCAAAGTCCTCGTACTTTACGATCCCGCTCTTCTTGTAGATCTTGTAGCCGAAGAGCAAAACCGCAAAGAACGGGATTGGAAAGTACGTGGTGATGAACGAGGACGTGTCGAACTTGTGGATGAAAGCGCCGAAGCCACCAAAAATGAGGACAATCACACACACGGCTATTCCATAGTAGCTGAGGTAAGGCTGTAGTGGTGCACGATAGGGCAGAGACTTGCGGTCAAAGCCGTTGACTTTCAACCCTTTGTGCCAGCGGATACTGGTCCAAAGTATCCCAGACCACGAAATGATACCGCAGATTGCGGTCATATTCGAAACTGGAGAGTAAGAAGACATGTCAGAATATTGTTCGTATAGAATCTGAGTTTGGGACATACAATAACCAAATGCCGTCCCTGCTTTTCCCTTGCTAGCTGCCATGAATGACAGTAGGGAGAAGGCGGCGCCAACAAGCACAGCGACCCACGGCAAACCATCTTGACGTGTCCACCCGAGAACCTTGAAAGCGTGGCCACGAGAATAAAGGCCGTACAGTGTGCGGGACGACACAAAAAGGTCGGCAACCGCAGCAGACCATGCGCTGGTGAGAAGCGCAGCGTTTACCACCGACGGAAGGGCATTGATGCCGGCATTCTGCAGCGAAATTATGAGCTTCGTGGTCAAGGCGGAGCTGTGAGAGGGTTGCTACCTTCATTGCAATGACAAAAGGACTCTTTGCCGCAGTCGAGGACAAATCCAGCGACGGGTCGGTGGGAGAAACCAGCAGACCAATCTGTGAACAAGTGAGTATCACACCAGATATTTCTCAGATTGAACCCACCATGAAAGCGCTGATGATGTAGACTGTGGGTGTGTCAGTAGTTGGTGGTAATTTTGAGATCACATAGATATTGAGACAACTCACACAAGCAGAGACGGATCCAGACACCCTTGATCGCTCGTGGAACTGAGCGTTGAGGCTTGAAGACGTCAATATAGTCCGCCATACCCTCGATTCGGACTGAAACTCACATTTGCCGTCTCCGCAGCAGCAATGGCGGTGATTTCTGTGCCAATAAAGGCAAATGCGGCACTGATGAGCACTATGAGTACTTCGTGAGAATGTGTTCCTTGACTGGATGGTCATCGTAGCCAGCCTACCGCTAAAGAATCCCAAGAATCGGCCCTCTGCGCCAGCTGTATTTTCGGAATATCATTAACTCCAGAGGAACAGCCTGGTAGTCCCTTCATTGATGGCGACTTACGGATGCCTGCATACTGAACAAATCCGCCTGTCTCATGCCAGTATCGAAACCCGATTGCATCGTGATCAGGGCCACCTCCGGAGGTGATGACAATGCCGGCAATGATCAAGCCCACGATCGTGATGACCTTGATAGAAGCAAACCAAAACTCGAGTTCACCAAACACACGGGTTCCTGCCAGGTTGATGGCCCACTGGCAGTCGATTGTCAGAGCGAGTACCCGAGGTACAGGTAGAATAACGAGCTTACCACCACGATGAGCATTAGTCCAACCCACATGGCATTATTGCAGATACCCGTTGTACATGTCGAGTCCGGTTGGCCAGCAGGTGTCCAGTATGAGATGATAACTGCAGCTGCAGATATCTCGGCGGGAAGCACGACTTCGTACGTCAGTCCGCCGTCAAGTGTGAAGAACGTGCTTCAACCTACTAATGTAACTGTAGCCGGGTGAGTATGTGAACGCGGACAGTATGCAGAGACTTGGCCATACTTATACCAATAAAGCCAGCCCATCGCAAAGCCCAGCTCGGGAGCAACAAACCGGCTCGCCAACGCGAACTGACCGCCGGGAATGGGAAACTTGGACACCATCTCGCCCAAAGCGACCTGCGAGGAGTCAGGTACGAAGAACCGCAGAGGAGACCCTGGCACGTACCATGACCGAGAACAATAGCGAGGCCATAAGACAGTATGCGATCAACAGTCCTGCCGGGCCACCGTTCGCCAAGTTGTTTCCCGTTCCAAGGAACAGACCGGTGCCCTTGAGACATCGTCAGAATATGGTAACACAGAACGTACAACCATCGATACTCACAATAACACCGCCTATTGCGATCATTTGCCTAAGAACGTGAGTCATTCTGATGATGCCGCAAACACAGGTATCTCCACGAACATGTGACGAGGCTGCAAGATGCAGAAAACCAAAGTTAGCAATCCAGTTGATATTCCTTCGGGGCATAGTGCTAGGCCAACAACGCACCTTGAGCTGCCTGTGAAGACCGTTGACTTTGGTGTCAGTCACCGTCCCTTCTTCGGCACTGCTTGCGGGCTCATCCACAGCAACCATGTCAGGTTCCTTCCCAATGGAAAGCTTGGGCTAAAGTCGCAAGAGAGCACGTCAGAACTATTCCCTCGGTGCCGCAAACATGGGTCTCAACACGCTCACCTCGTCGGCCGCCATTGTCGTTTGCAAATGCGGACGGTGTACAGAAAACCTGAGGTCAGTGAGAGTGCTGCGCAACTGCTTAATCTATCACAATGTCTAATCAGACAGCCCCATTGATTTGCGCCAGGGGCCAAGGGATTGATATGCTATAAAGTCCTGGTCGAAAGGGCCTCGCCTCGCACATGTCTTGGTGGCCACTGTCGAAGTGTTGCTAGTCTTCGGAGACGAGCCGACGAGCCGCATCAAACAGGCGATAAGAGGACCACGCCATGAACCTCATGTTAAGGGCGTTGACAGGCGCACGAAGCTACGCGCTCTCAGGGGGTTGGATCATAAACTGGCTGTCAGAAGGTGCCCCTGTTGATTGTGTTCAATATTGGGCATTCATTTGCTGGGCGTTTTCGAGAAGCTGATAAGGGTGGACCCATGGACGGGAACACAACGCCAGCTACAAGAGGTGGCTGCCGCACAATGCCGATCTTGCTCAAATGCTTGGAGACTAGAGCTCGTTTGCGTTGTCGGTACGTTTCCGCTGATGCCGACAGATACAACAACGACGTCTCGGTGATGTGTTATGCGGGCAAAGCGTCGCGTTCAATGCATGGTCTGCATCGGCGACGGGCTGTGGACAGTCTCTTCATATTCTAGGACCCTGCTGTGTTCTTAAGCTCGTCTGTCTCAGTGCGCATCCCGACCAAACTTGGCCCTCGATTCGAACCATGCGCGAACTGAGGCCGGGGTTGTATGGCCCGTTGCCTACTTTCTTTGATGACGCTCAAGAACTCGACCTCGTCAGTTACAAGAAGCATCTCACTGGTACGGTCTAGAGCAAATTCCCTGTTGAGAAAATGCTCAGGCTGATGAAGTACAACACTGTCAGATCTGGCAACAAAAGGCATCAGTCAGTCTGCAACCCCAAGGTCTTACGATGGCCGGTGGCGATGCTGACAGGAGATATCAGTTCCTGTCTGTTCAGGCTCCCTGGGAGAAGGTGCCCATCTGGTAGGTTCCCTTCGTCCCGAGCTCGCTGCACCAAATAACTTTTGGCCGGTACTCAGGACCCATCGGAGCGGCAGACCCTGATTGAAGTCACCCGCCAGACTCTAGATGAGTTAGGCTTGACATCGACAGCCATTGTTGCTGGAGTGGGTGGGCTAAGCACACGGGAAACAACTCGGTTGTGTCGGGATGCCGCAGCTGCCGGGGCGTAAGGCTGTGTCATAAGACTGCTCCTCTCTCACGAGGTCCATTGACATGATCCAGGGACGCCGGGCTTGTGATACTGCCGGCCTACTACGCCGCAAGCCTAAACTCGGATCACGAACAGATTGTCCAGTACTACGTCGACATCTGTGAAGCATCTCCGGTACCAGATACCTCACTGAGATGGCGTTGATCTGGCTGACGGCTCCCCAGATTCCATTGTTTCTCTACAACTTCCCAACAAACGCAGCAGGGCTTGACATGTCGTCAGAGATCATTGAGAAGATCATGAGACGGGCACCAAACTTGTGCGGTGTCAAATTAACGTAAGTCAAGTCGCCCTGCCTCTCTGCCACGGGTGGATTAATCCCTTTCGTATGCAGATGCGGCGGCAGTATCGGCAAACTTGTGCGACTGAAAGCAGCTCAAGATGGATTTCCGACAGCGATACCCACCCGCGTTTTCCCATTCCTTCTCCTCGATGGCCTGATTGGAGACCTTACCGCGTGGAAGGCGTGTGGTGGCCATGGGACCGTGAGCGGAATCCCCAACTTCGCCCCACGAGCGTCCGTGAGGCTTTGGGAACTCCTGAATATATCATCACCGACGCGAGAGGAAGTGTTAGAGAAGGAGAAATTGCAAGCCATCTTGTCGCGTGCGGATGCGATTGCTGTCCCGGCGGGTATCCGGGCAATGAGTAGGTGCTCCCAATGAACGAAGCAAGCACCTCCTGACGGACCAAAATCGGGTTTACCCTGCATTACTGACCGACGGCTGCACAGAGTTTGTTTTGCACAAGGTCCATGGCTACGGCAAGGTGCCACGTCGACCTCTTTTGCCATTGACGGAGGACGAAGGGCAGTCGTTTCTCTCCGCCTTGGGCGAGCTGCTTGACACGGAGCGCGAATACCAACAACGCGCATGAAAAAGGAGACTACAGAAATAGATGAAACCTTTGAATAGATGGCATGGGCGGCTTGATCCATTGTGTTCAGGGGGAAATGACGTTCAAAAGATACAATTCAACGGAACAGGTGATGCAGAAGACCTTCCCAACTCTCCTTTAGGGTCTCTGAAGTCTTTTCGACGTCACTGATGAGGTCAGATTCGAGATCACAAAGTCACAAACCTAGGCTGCCATGATGGGATCTCGTACCTAAAGGTGGTCCCTACTTTGGGGGCGAACATATCGTTATTTCAAAGACGGTGAGGGAAGGTTTCAGATCCCAGGGACCTCTGACCACCCTCTGGCTCCAGGCCGCCTAGGGCGAATGGACCCTCATTTGCTAGTAATCTGAAAATCCAAGCACGGGCCGTATGTGGACTACCGCATGCATTGGGTATCTTCTGCAGGTTTGAATATTCGTCAACCGGTTTGTATTCTCTGCCGCAAAGACCAAAGTAAGTGGTTCAAGGCACAAGTAATGCATTCCGGCGGCAGCGTCTAGAAGCTCGTGTCAAAGCTTGCTCTCCTCTCCAGCATCCTGCCCAAAGACGATGATCTTGTGCTTCGATTTGTGCCACTTGTGAAGGATCGCACGATAGAATGGGTCGGCGTTGCCAGCAACGCTCGCGAATCCGCGTCCTCCTCCTCTTCATCATAATCGGATTCGTCGCTCGACCCCGGAACAAAGATAGCTGCCTCATCTTTGTCCATATCCTCTTGTTTCTGCAGGCGGGGCAGCTGAGCCGGCCAAATAAGCAAGGCAGATAAAAAGGAGAAGACGATGCCCATGAGAAATGTCGCTTTCAAGCTCGACGCATACGCATCAATGACCTGTTTCTTGTGCACGGGGTCCAAATCTCGGATTGCGCGGATCGATTCCCTGACAGTACGAATGATATCTTCTTTGGTGGCTGCATCCGGTGCTGTGACGTATCTGTTCAGGTATATTGGCAGCGCATTCTGCAACACCCAGCTGCTCAAGGCCACACCCATAATAGAGCCAAGGTTGCGAATGAGACCGAGTGTGGTGGTTGCCACCGCTTGGTCCTCCTGAGAGTTGAGGGCTAAGACTGCAATAGTTGCGGCCGGGAAGAAGAATCCTTGGCCAATCGAGACGAAAGGAATGAGATAAGGGACAAGCGAGGTAGGTGTGTCTGCAGACAAGCACGCTACAGCCACGGCGCCACAAAGTCCCATGATTGAACCCAGCACCATCGGAGGCTTCATCCGTCTTGTGAGAGTGATGTAAGCTCCTGCCAGGATGGCGGTGATGCTAGCGCCGACCAGAGGAGGAACGAGATAAAGGCCCGAAATCGTAGGCGAAGTTTGTCGGACCGCTTGGAGGTAGAGCGGAACATTGAACAAAACGGTATTGACGAGCATCGAGGCAATGAAATTGCTTCCTATGACATTTGCAACGGGTGTTGTCGAGAAAAGCCTCAGAGGTAGGATAGGTCGTTCGGCTCTCCGCTCCACCAGGACCAGGGAGATGCACGCGATCCCAGAGATCACTAGGCTGTTGATAACAAATGGGTGTGTCCACGTGAAAACATTGCCTCCCAAGTTCACCCCGAGAATGAGGCCAGAGACTGTGAGGATCATTCCGATCGTTCCATAAGTGTCGAAGCTCTTGAAGGCCTCGCCGAGCGTCTTCCCTTGAGTCTTCGCCAGATTTGGGCCGAGATTATCAGGGCAAGAAAATATGGCAAGGACACCATAAATGAGGATGAAAGGCAGTTGCAAAAAGAAGGCAGCGCGCCAACCGAAGTAGTCACAGAGAAAGCCCCCTAAGGCGGCGCCCAGCCCGTTGCCTGCTCCATACGCCTGGATTGATGACAGTGTTAGCAGACAAGTAGCTCAAGCTTTGAGAGCCGGACTGGGCAGGACAAGAGCGGTGGATGCCCTAGAGGTGGAACGTACCAAGTTGAAATAACTCTGATAGATGCCTCTGTACTCGATTTTGACAATGTCGCTCGTCAATATTCCACCGAGGGCAACCACGCCACCGGCGCCCAATCCACTTACCGCCCTGGCGGCGATGAAGCTGCCAATACTGCCAGCTGCGCCGCACCAAAAGGTGCTGACAAAGAACATGACGATCGCGAACAGCAAGGCCGGCCGTCGACCGACAGTGTCCGAAACGCGGCCGTACACTGGCTGGAACACCGTAGAGGTCAGGTAGAACACGGTACTAAGCCAGGAAGCCGCGTTCGAGGCTTCGAAGTAGGAAGTAATGACGGGATGGGAAGAGGCCATCAGTGTGGTGTCGAAGAATGCAATTGAGCAACCAAAAATTATGCTCCAGAACAGAAAATGAAAACGAGGGCCCGAGATGCAGTCCCGATAGTGAACATCAGAGCGGTTTGTGGGATGCCGGTTGGGAAGCAAACTTGTCGTTTCGGTCGGCTGAGGACCCGTGTGCTCCTCTATCCCGGCTTCGAGGTACGGGCCCGGCGTGGCCACCGGGTCGATCAACGGCCTCTTATCGTCACTCTTCATGGTCAGGCGTGATATTGGGGAAGTAGTTCTTCTGGGAGCAGATCTGTAGTGCAAGGAACAAACACCAGTGACGGTTTCATAGGCAGTTTATAACGATTTTGCCAGTGTGTCAGACGTCATAAAAGAACTTCGAGCGCGGGTTTTTGGTGGCCACAATTGATTCATGAAGCTGAGGGGCAACAACAGAACGCCTGTCGCGTGAGTACTAACATGTGGCGGACATAGGGCTGGAAATAATAGAATGCTGACCATGCCCCATCTGGTGTTCAGCCAGGATTACTGTGCGAATGGCCCAGGTTCTGGCAATAACATAAACAGTGTGTTCTTGCGGAGGCCCTGCTGATGTTCTGATCTCAGAAGTACCAAGGCCCTATGACTCTTCCAAGGCGGCAGCTGCGAATGGCAATGGCTGACCACCAGATTTGCAGATCCCGCTGGGGAAGGACCATACTTGTACTGCGCAAAATCACCCGGTGGCGCGCCTTGGTGCCCCTTGCATTTCGGTCGATAGCCGAGATTCGCGCACGGCCAATAAGAGCCCTGGTGCATTATCAATCAGAGGACGCCAAAGATAGAGAGGATGGAGAAGAGCGATGGGTGGAAGCGGGAGGCGAAGAGGCGATGTCGACTTCAAATGACGCAACTGACTGCCCACGGGCTCCTATATCCGCGATTAGATAATGGAAATGCCAGTTACGCCCTTGATGCGACGCTGGCGCCAATGGCGGCGGTGAAGATCTTGCAGCTTTGACTCTGCTTGAGATAGAATCTCCAGACCTGGAGCCTCACTGTTCTCGCGCGGTGAGGAGGAGAGACAATGAATCTGAAACTCTCTCGAACCCTGCGCATCGCAGTCCTTGAGTGCGATACTCCGCTACCGGAGACCAAGAAAAGGTTTCGTGGTTATGGCGGTGTATTTGAGTTCTTGCTTCGGTCAGGGGCCAGAGCCTTGGGTCGAACCGACTTGGATCCCGACAATAGCCTCGAGTTTTCCTTCTGGCAGGTCGAGTTGAACCCAGACCAGTACCCCGATCCCAATGAGATTGACGCCATTTTGATCACCGGTTCCAGTGAGTCTTGCTCGTCTTGATGTTGCTGCAGTCGTGGAGGAGGGAACGAGAGGTGGACAGCAGGGCCGACTTAGATGCTGTTCTTCTGTAGGCCCTGGGAGCGACGACCATGTAAATGGTTGAGGAGCGACTGGTGCTGATATCTGAGAATCCTTCCAGGACATGATTCCTTCGCAGACACGCCGTGGATCAACAAACTGGTCGACTACACAGCGAAGATTCTGTCAGAAACCACTGTTCGCGTAATCGGCGTGTGCTTCGGCCATCAGATCGTCGGCCGCGCGTTAAAGGCTGAAGTTGGGCGGAATCCTGAGGGCTGGGAAGCAGCAGTGAATGATGTCCAGCTGTCGGAGAAGGGAAAGCAAGTGTTTGGCGTCGATAAAATTGTATGTTGTGTAACCTGCACTAACCCTGGACAACATCCCTGCGCCGTTTTCGCTGACAGGATGACTGGACAGCGCCTCCACCAAATGCACCGCGACTGTGTCTTCTATTACCCAGAAGGCGTAGAGGAGCTTGGATATTCTCCCGTTTGCAAGGTCCAAGCCATGTATGCACCGAAACGGCTCCTGACCGTGCAGGGCCACCCCGAGTTCAACCAGGAAATCATGACAGAAATCATCAACACGCGACATGCAACGGGTATTTTCGACGACAAGGCATATCAGGAACATATGAAGAAAGTGAATCTGCCACATGATGGGTTGGTTGTCAGTCAAGCATTTCTGAAGTTCTTGTTGGAATAGTACGGAGTAGAGATGGAGCGTCTCAAGTTTGAATGCTTTGGATTGATATCGCGCCTTGGCCAATAGAAATAGACCGCCTTTGGGTTGTGAATCTACGCATTTCAATGTGCAAGCTCCACAATGATACTCCTTGTCCGTTTACAAGGGTCCCATCGAAGGACCTCCCGATTCTTCCTTCCATGTGATACATGCAAAGCAGCGGTCTTAGGAAACCATCCTGTCGGCTTCCGCTGCACCAGCAGGTATTCTGCCCTCCGCGAGATCTCTCTCGATTCGTTCAATCTCCTGAAAGCTTTTGGCATTCTGGATCATCATTTCCACTCTCTTCTTCTCTGACTCGGTCAACCTCGTCCGGACACCTTTTTGTGCCGCGGTCGCCTTGCCATTGACACCACCTGTAGAAACGTCAAATGTCCGGCTCTTCAGCCCCTTGATCTTCGTGGCCAATTCGGTGGGTGCTTCGGCAGAGCCAAACAGCTCGTTTGCGCTCTCTCGTTCTGCTTGTCGCACTTTCTGGAAATCGAGGAACCGCAGCGAGGGGATCGACCAGATGAGATAGAGTCTGTAGTGCTGCGGAATGGAATTAACAGCTTTTTCTCATCTAGATCCGTGGTCTAGACTCACCTCTTTCTTTGCTACCGGATTTTCCAATAAACTCAAGTGAGTCAACGCTCCGCAGGCGACCAAACCCTCCAGATCAGCGAGCTCCTTGACATGATTTGCCGTCAGCACGAGCGTTGTCAGGTTGGGTATCTGTTCTGCTATTCTCTTGTCCACGCTTTGTATTCGATTTCGTGCACACAGGAGCGTGTTCAATCGGGGAGAGAGGGGGAAATTGGAGAGGGTGGTAATGTCGTTGTCGGTGAAGTCGATTGCATCTTGCGGGCCTGCAACGCCCAAGTTCTCGATGGTGGGGATTTTATGGCCTATACAGATTGCACAAAGAGAGACGTGTGGTCAACTATGCTCTTGCCCGTTCAGAGAAATCAAAGTGTAGCATCTGCTCTTTTCAGACATACCTCGGAGGTCGAGTTCACGCTCTTTGAGAGGGTTCAGATATGATAGGGAGTTATGAATGAGGTCTGCAGCGAGCCTCATTGCTGCTGCGGGTGTAGTTGCTTCGGGTTGGTTCAGTCTCCCTCGTAGCAGTAAAGTGGTCGCAACTTTGACGTTTTCATGTTTCTGCGGAAAATGTCAAGAAATTTGCGACAAGCATGTGATTGGCCAAGGAAATATTTTCAGCCTCGCCCACAAGGCTGTGTGTTCCACGGTCAAGGGCCACTCTTATCACCGCTACTCTAGCCTGCTCTCCTCGGAAATCCACCTTGTACCATGGGTCTCTCCTTTACCTCGACGGACGCAATCCTGTGGAGATCTCTATTGGCTTGAGACTGAAGGTGTCCTATATCGACACCCAATAACGACAAGGCTGTGCGCACCAACGGAGAGCAAGGACCGAGGTCCCTTGGCAAGCCCGGCACCCCGCAGAAATCATTCTCCGCATAGAAGGGCGCGAGGGATGACCATCTCTTCCCCCCCTGTCAATTTGCAAATTTGTCGAATCAATAGAAAATTCACTTCAGCTCTCCGGTAGAAATATTGCGACAATGGCGACCGAAACCTCACAGACGACAGAGCAAGAGCGAGCCGCTTACCTCATGGACGCACAGACAAAAGCACTCAAACTATTTGAGGAAATCGAACAATCCATAGTCCGGCCTGGTGTCAGTGAGAAACAGCTCAGCGATGAGATCCATGAACTGGGTGCTAAGCGCTACGACGTCAAAACCCATTGGCACAAGCGGGTGATCAGAAGCGGACCGAATACCTTGTTTCCCTATGCTGAAAACCCTCCGGATCGCGTCCTCCAACCCGACGATATCGTCTTCGTGGATCTGGGTCCGGTGTTCGAAGCATGGGAAGCCGATTTTGGTCGTACCTTTGTGCTTGGGAATGACCCGATCAAAGCGAAGCTGCGCGACACTCTAGAACCTTTGTGGGAGCAGGTGAAGTCGCGATTCCAGGCCAATCCGGATATAACAGGCGAGGAACTATATCAAATTGTCTGTGATCTAGCAAAGGAGTCCGGGTGGGAATTCGGCAACTCCCATGCAGGCCACCTGGTTGGCCAATTCCCGCATGAGCGAATCGCCGGGGATAAGGTCGAATACTATATTACCAAGGGCAGTCAGAAGCCGATGAGGCGCACAGGTAAAGATGGGCAGCAACTGCATTGGATCTTAGAAGTCCATCTTGTAGATACTGCCCGCCAGATTGGCGGGTTTTATGAGCAACTCTTAACAGTTGATTGAGATTCGCAGAAACCTGCAGACAAGGAACGGGACAGGGAGGAATGGGATCTTTACTTAGGAAAGCAGATTTTCCTGTCGACAACTGAGAGAAGTTAAGACCAATTTCCGAGATTCTCTTCGCTTGGCAAGCACCGATGCTTCGACGGCGCCTGCTCTTGAATAATCGCGGTCGTGATCGTGTGGGTTCTGCGTAAGCTGGTCGAAGCTGTCGTCAAGAGTTGGAGGCATCATACGTGCCTGTAGGAATTGAAGAGTTTAAGGCGTCCTGAGCCATGTCCAGCTTCCTCCAATCACTTTTCGCAGACGTCTCTCATTCTCCCTCTCCTCCCTGCGTTTTCATCGCATGATAGTCGGCCGCAAGAGTTTGCAAGACTGTCGCGCCACGATGAGGCTTCACTTTGGAGGCAACAACGACGTTCCTGGACCAGTTCGCAAAAGGATTTTCCACAGTGCTATTCTGGCTGTTGCAATAGTGCCATCAACTGCCATTGTTCTCCCATTCTACCAATATTGGGAAGTTAGGCACGAGGAGGTAAACAAGGAGGGAGCACAAGGCTGTACCTTGTAAGGCTGA
Source organism: Cladophialophora immunda (assembly GCF_000835495.1). Lineage (NCBI taxonomy): Eukaryota > Fungi > Ascomycota > Eurotiomycetes > Chaetothyriales > Herpotrichiellaceae > Cladophialophora > Cladophialophora immunda. The sequence goes on from NW_015622541.1 coordinate 3,109,884, forward strand.
AACCAGAAAGCGGTGTTGTGCTTATGTAAGAAAGCCGGGTGGAAACACCCGACTCTGGGGTCTTTGGGGCTCCGGTTCCTCCTCGGCAGGACATGAACGAGTCAGTCCAACGTAGCTTGTTGACTGCTCAGGTTTGAGAGCTGCAGGCAGACTTCAACACCAACCTGCATGTTTACTGATGCGTGCTACATGTGATAGTCTTTTATATTGCCTGCCTCATCAATGACTGAGCTCGTCCGACCCGAGGGCGAGCCCGTCTCGCGAGATGACTCCACCGACCGCAGTATCCTCACGCGCATGCAGCGTTTCCGTACCAATCCATTCACCTTCGCGCACGAAATATCGCTCTTCGTCCGGGGCGTCGGATGGCGAGCCTATGACAATCCACTCGGACAGCCAGTTTTCTACCCGGGCTACACGGATAATGTCAAAAATGCGGTGATGGCGTCGCCTCTTTTGCGGCAAAAGATTGTCGATTTGACTGAGGAACGCTTGAAAGTTGAAGAGAAGGAATATCTTCTGGACCCCGCGAGCCCGACATATCTACCCGAGAGGGAGAAGCGAAGGCATGAAATCACATCGCAACTGATTGAGATTACGGCCGACATGTTGGATAAAATGGTCTGCAAGATGGAAAGCAAGATGTACATTAGGGCAGCTTTCTATGGAGTCACGCAGTTGCTCACTAGAGCCTACAGCGCCATCCACGTCTCTGAAGCTGAGGTCAAAAGACTCCGAGAAGTTGCAACGTTGGCGGCCAAAAAGAAACAATCGATCATATTTCTACCCCGACATACGAGCCATATTGACTATGTCACCCTGCACCTTGTGTGCTACCGCCTCGGCCTAACCCTCCCTGTTGTCGTTGCCGGCGACAACTTGAATTTCCCACTCGTTGGCAACTTCTTACAAAATACTGGCGCCATGTGGATCAGGCGAAGCTTCGGCAATGATCAGCTTTACACGACGCTTGTACAGGCATATTTGGACACTCTGCTTCAACAGGGGCTCAACCTAGAATGTTTCATTGAAGGCGGGAGAAGTCGAACGGGCAAGTTATTAGGACCTCGCTTCGGCTTCCTCAGGTTCCTTCTCGACTCTGTACTCTCGGGCCGAACCGATGACGCCTATGTTTGCCCGGTGTCGTTGCAATATGACAAAGTGATCGAGGTCGATTCATACGTCAACGAACTCTTGGGAAATCCTAAACAGAAAGAAAATCTTGCCGACTTCCTCTCGGCATCCTCTGTTCTGTCACTAAACCTTGGTCGAATCGATTGCAGATTCCATGAACCTTGGAGCTTGAAAGAGTTTATCAAGGAACAGCAAGCACGCCAGTCTCCGACCACTCTAGCGGAAGCAACTTCCTCGAGTTCCAATAGTAGAATTCGGCTGCTGCGAACCCTCGGGTATAGAGTCCTCTCTGATATCAATGCGGCTTCGGTCATCATGCCCACGGCACTGGTTGGGACCGTGCTCTTGACAATACGTGGCCGTGGGGTGGGTAAATCCGAGTTGATTCGTCGGGTTGACTGGCTCTGCCGACGTATCAGGGCGAATGGGGGGAAAGTTGCGGATTTCAGAGGCATGCCCACCTCGTATGTTGTTGAACGAGCCCTGGACGTCCTTGGGCCGAAACTCGTCGGTACAGTCGACGGCCTTGCAGAGGAGACCTATTATGCTGTTGACCGTTTTCAGCTATCGTTCTACAGGAACATGACGATTCACCTTTTCATCTCAGAGGCATTGATTGCGGCGGCCTTGTATACCAAGGTGAAACAAGGTGGAGGAAGCGCCAACCAACGTATGCCCGAGATTGAGTTGGTTGATAAAGTTACTTTCTTATCGCAACTGTTCAGGGGTGAGTTCATTTTCCCGGCAGGTCAAGGCTTGCGACACAACCTGGAACAGGCGATGCAAGGCTTGGTGCGAGATGATGTCCTTAAAGTTACAGAAGACTCTGAAAGAATGGTCGGCCTATCTGATGCTGAACGGAAGTCAGGCAGGGAGAATTACGACTTGTACTGTTTCCTGATTTGGCCGTTTGTGGACGCTGCCTGGCTCGGAGCAGTCTCTTTACTGGCATTGGTACCTCCGGCCTCCTCCTCTGTGGATTGGGTCGATATGCAAAAGGCTCAAAACATGGCTCAGCTTGCTGGCCGTACTCTGTACCACCAGGGGGACTTGTCTTACTTTGAAGCAGTCAACAAAGAAGCGCTCAAAAACGCCTACAATCGATTCCAAGAAGAAGGAATAATAGATGTTGCAAAGGGTACGGACTCGAAAGCAAAAGTCACGGTGCGGCTTGCTCCTCAGTGGACGCCCGAACGAGACCCGAGTACTGGGGAATTGAGTCCATCTGGCCGCCTATGGGATTTCATCGAAAAGATTGCGCAATACCGCCGAGAAGGGAAAAACAGGCGCGACGGCGCAGCCGTCTCCACGCGTGTGCTTTCACTGGCGGCGAGGCTGAACCAACAAATGTTTGCAGACGAGGCGGTGCCCATACCGACCGCCGATCAGACAACTGTGATGGAACGCAGGAGGCCCTCCAAGCTATGAATGTTATTCACGGAGTTGGTGCTTCGCGAGGTCCCCCATCGCACATTTTCACGGCACTTAATGCGAGGGATGCAAAGCAATTTTGCGAATGTGCGAACCCATATGCCAAAACCTTTATCGGCCAATATCCATGCCTCTGCAATGCGAGGAGTGTTTACTTTTCCAATAAGCCAGGAGCATCATTGCCCGCCGCCCTTTGACGGCTAAAGCCGTTCCATCTCAAGATCGAGATGAAAGTCCCTGCTATCTGTGTGAGTAAAAGGACTCAGTCTGTAAAATCAGAGAGCTGGTACGCCGGGATAATGGTGTGTCTCGACTCCAACTGGACATCTACATAGCTAACCTGTGCTTACAGAATTGATCAATGTTTCACCAAGGATTCGTCCACAGCAGCTACTCCCAAGGACCATCGTGCTGTGCGGTGTTACCAACGAATGTGGCCACGTTTTGAAACTTGGGCATTGAGACAACAGGTCTGTCTCCACGCTGTACAACGGACCTGGCCCGGCCTAGAACCGGGCCATCAGGCCAGACTTTACAGAGCCGTTTCGGACTATGACAACGCACCCCGTAACAGTATCCAAGGCTACGGTGGGATGTTGTACAATCCGGGTTCGCTTTAGATTTGCATGGAAAACAAATCCGCTGTGTAAGCACCGTCATTTGTGTGATTTTATTGTCTGGTTGTGCCTGGATTTCTTCCGAGGCGAGGCTGTCTGGAAAGGGGTGATTCAATAAGGGAACTCGTGTAGACGTCATGTTCTGAGACAAAGGGACGCCTCGAGCCAGTGTATTCAAAGATGTCCAACTTCTGGCAAAAATGCACAGCGAGAGATTCACTATTGCTGTAGAGTCGGCGTCTACAATCCGTTATGGTGCTAATGATACCTACCTCCAGACGACGCCCTACGTATCTGGTCTCTCCCAAGTTTGCTGCCAGTCTCCATGTCATCAAACAGTGGCAGCAGACTGATCCCGAGGAAATTGTGCGTGTCCAGAAGCTGGATACTGTTCAGCTTCACCAACCATCCAGTGTACCCGAGGAGTATTGGACACTCCCATCCTGTCCCTGAGGATCTGCTTGATTAATAGATCGGAGGTCCTGAGGCCACAAGAGATGCTTGTGTATGGCGCAATACTAGGCTGCCTAAGGCCATATGTTTCGTGGTCCAACTCTTCGTTAAGCGTATCTGGCTCCATTTGGCCACTTGCATCGACGTCCTTTGCGCATGGTCTGTGGGATGGAGTTGCAACGAGAGAAACCCTAGTGATTTCGATGAGCTGTTGTCTCTCCCAAGACATAGAACTCAAGGCCACAATGATCTAATGATCCAATCACAAGGTTTGCTACCGGCAAACGAGGTTGGGATCTGAGATACACGAAGCTCCGAGGAGCATTCACCATATGCCACAAATGGTCGTCGGCGGGGTCTCATGCTGGTGTCCCGCGTCTGTACGAGCCTTGGCCTCCGAAGCGAATCCAGACATCGAGCACCGGCGCAAGTCTCAAGTCCCAGCTAGAGGGGAACCATTAATCAGCAACTGCCTTCACGCTCACCCGGACAGAGCACGCTTCGAAAAGCGACCCAAGTCGTACGCATAAGGGCCAAGCCTAATTCTGGGGTTAGGTCGCGAAATACGAGGGCTTGAGGAACCCCCCTCTCCCTCCAAAGCCTCAACGATCAGCGGAGAAATCGACATTCGCCAAACCGATCCAGCTGTCTCAACAAGATTCGCACCCTTCAGGACTCATGCTTTGAGGGAGTTGCGCCGCCTAAGTTCCAGATTCGAATCCTTGTTCCTATACCGTTCTCTCAGGCCCGCTATTTTCATCCATCGAGAGTACCGATTAATTGCTCTAGCGAATGTGCGTGAAGCTGGCCTTTCGACTGACTGCACGGCAGGACAACCGTGATGGATAATGAACATCAAAAGTCCATCGGCCTCCTCGAACTGGGAGATGGGTTTACTCCATCACATCCTCCATCCGTGTACAGCTGGAACATTATCAACGACATTGCCCACTATCAAACAACTTCCTCGCGCTCTGCATCGTCTCTGTCCCTTTGCCGGGGTTGAAGAGTGAAGAAACGATTCGAGAGATGGCGGCAAAGCCTTTTATCACGGCGGAGAGCTTCATCACCATCACTCAGCCGGCGGACATGGTTAGCGACGAAACGCGCTTTGCCGTCGCCTCTCACACGGCCAAGGCGAGACGGCGGAGGAGACGCAAGATGGCCGACTTTGAGCCTGGGACCACCATCCACAAGTTTCTGGCTTGGAAAGCACACAACGAGCCCGCCTCGCGGCGCAAGCTATTAGACGAACCCGAGAGTCGCGACCAAACTTCCGGCGCCGTCGTACCATACAAGAGCCCGCAGGATCAACCGCTCGGTATTCTCAGCCAAGCCAGGAGAGATCCGTTTGCGCGGTATGCGGTCTCGGATATCCCTGGTCTGGTGGACGAGATGGTCGACCACGGTACGTGTTTTTCGATCTCAGCTCCACCACTTTCCCCCAAATCATGCTGTGAGAAAGGCTGACACATTGCTCTCAAGCCGTCCGGCTCTTCTGGCCGGGCTTGACTCCAGACAAAGCGCCCAATATGGTCAATCCGGTCAACGGCGCCTATCTGGAGGCCATCCGGAGTTCCCCTCTGGCATTCTACGCATACATGGTCGGAACCGCCGAAAATTACGAGCTCCTGAGCGGGAGCAACTTCAAGACCAAGGCGTTCACAAAGTTGTGCCTGGCGTATCGCGTGGAGATGATCAAGCTCGTCAACCAAGAACTCCAAGAGTTGACCGGCCCGCCGTCCGACGAGTTGCTGGGCGCCATCGTCGTCCTCGCGGGCAATTCGGCCGGGTTCATCAACCGCGCCAAAGGATCGTTTCTCAAGGTGGCGAAGCCGTCGCGGTTCAACTCGCCTCTCCGGACCGCGCAGTTCCTCCACGTGTACAGCACCAATCCGTTCCCCAGCGCCCACTCTGAAGCGCTGGTCCGGCTGGTGATCATGAAGGGCGGATGCTCCCAGATCAAGTCGCCTGGGGTTGCCAGCGTGGTTGCTTTGTCAGTTCCAAGCCTTGCTTTTGAAAAAGCCACACCTCGTCGGGTGTTGGGGAGAGAGTTGCTAATTCTTCCACAGATGTGATTTGGTCAACGCTTCACAGACCAACTCCCCACTCTATATCATTCCAATGAATCCACCCACCCTGGAGGCCTTGCAAGACTTGTCTCGCTTGATGATAACGGCGGGCTTCAAGTGGGATCTTCAAAGCACCGTCTGGAGTCACCTCCCACTCGGCCCACCGGGGAGACACGAGCTTCTTCAAGCAGTCCAGGCAATGCTGGTCATCAACACCGCGGTCGACTGCTACCTGAGCAAGAACGGGCCGGCAATGGTCTTCGCCGACATCGTCAACGCCCGCAACGACGCCCAATACCTCCTGCTGAGCCTCCTGCCAACCACCGACGCCGACGACGAGATGCACTCGACCTCGGAGACGTTCTCGGCGCACCTTTCCGAGATCACGCGCCTCGCGCTCCGCATATACAGCAACCTGGTGCTCTTCCCGATGAACCCCAGCGGCGGCACGGGCCGCATCCTCGCCGGGGCCCTGCGCGAGGCGATCGTCGAGAGCGAGGGCGTGAGCCCGTGGCAGCTCTTCCCCGACACGTGCAAGCGCATGATGCTCTGGGCGCTGATGCTGGGTGGCATCCAGGTCGACGACGGCGTCATCGATGCCGAGGCGGAGAGGGCGTGGTTCGTCGAGCGCCTCGGGGACGTCATGTCGTTCATCGACGTCCTGGCCTGGCGGCAGGTGGAAGAGTGTCTGACCTCGTTCCTGTGGTTGGACATCGTTCTCAACCCTGCCGCGGTGGAGCTGTGGGCCGACGCGAGGAGGACGCGGGACCAGGACTGGGAAGCCTTGGAGATGGAAGGCCTGGCGTTGCGGCCGCGGGAGGGTCTGTGATCCCTCTTGCCCACAATGGTGGTGATTATGAAGGATTAAGCCATAATATAATAGTCCGGAGTCCTTGGCCCGATCGACACCTCACGGCTCCCGTCGTCGGATTGACGTCGGGATACCGCGCCGCATTTATATCAGTTGGAGTGTCTTCCTGGGTGCTCAAGGCGGTGTACATATCTAGGAAACGTTCTAGAGTGCCGGGTCCTTTCTAACGGGGTCGGCTAGATACAGAATGCGGCGTGTTGTTCTGCCAGGTCCGTACTCAACCATCGCCCGGGGAGGATGAGTAAGCCACCCACCTACCTCCACCTACTTCGAGTCTTCGACCAGTTCTTGCTCTTTTCAACTCCGCAATCATCGTGATTCCTGGTTTACACACATTTGCGCGGCATAGCCTGCTCGCACTGTTGGCTGATCATATATCGGGTGTCTCTGGACCGTCACCCGCTCTCCGCCTCGCACCATCATGGCCAGTCTAACCGACGCCTCGACAACATACACGCCTCCGGCAGCACTCACCATCGTCTCCTGGGGTTCGATTGCTATCGCAGGTCTCGCCTCGTTGTGGATCACATGTGATATTGTCTTCCATAGGCGGTGGAGGCAGATGATGGCTATTATGTGAGTTTTATGTTCCTTTTGAGCGGCTTTTTGGTTTACGGGCCTGTGTCTGTTGTCCCGCTCGAGGAATGTGCTCTCATCGCGGCTCCCTCAAGGATTCCCGTCTATGTCATCAACGCGCTCTATCTGTGGCCAATTACCGCTTGGATATACGTTCAGTACGGGAGGCGGGGAATGTCGGGACCGTCAAACCACGAGGCCGAGACGATAGAAGAGGATCCTCTCTTACACGCGCTGTCTCAACCGGGTCATAGTGAAGAGAACGCCGACGCGGAACAGCGCCCACATGGGCATTTGACGGCGAATGACCATGATGACGGTGATGATGCTGACAGTGGTATTGTGGCGTCTGCCCATCTTGACGGTCGAGCAGAGCATTGCGGAGACGCGCATCACCATCACAAGCACCAGCCTCATTCACACACGCAGGCAAACCTCCCGATGTTCGCGACTGTCGCCATCGCCACTTGCCATTGCGGCGCGGGCTGTGTCCTCGGCGACCTGGTGGGAGAATGGCTGATATACACGTTTGAAGTGGTGGTCGGCGGAAAGATGCTCTATGCTGCCTTTATCATAGGTGAGCTACACGGTCCCTTTTCTGGAAACTCGATAGGTCTCGGCCTCGAGAGCACGAGCTGATCAGTTTTCCGTCCCCCCACAGACTTTGTCCTCGCCCTCGCCTTTGGGATTGTCTTCCAATACTTCTCCATCGCCCCCATGGCCGGCGAATATGGGTGGCGCACTGTCGTCCGCGCCGCGAAGGCAGATTTCTTGTCCCTAACCTTTTTCGAGATCGGCCTCTTTGGCTGGATGGCCATCTTCGACCTCTTGATCTTCGACCAGAGGCTGGAGATGAATACTGCGGCTTACTGGTTCATGATGCAAGTAAGCCATCACCCCCGAGCCCTGTGTCTTGACTATTGTGAAAAAGGCGGTCCTAATGTCGCTGTTACATATCTCTAGGTGGGAATGTTTTTCGGGTACTGGACTGGGTTTCCTATCAACTGGTGGTTGATCAAAGAAGGAATCAAAGATCCCTGTGCTTGAGTTGAGGTCCTGGCTACCCTTCCAGATATCCGAGGGACATTGACCGAGAGCATTGCGTGGGGCTTGTCGTTGCAACGAAATCGAGTCACGCGCAGCAGGGGAAGGATATTTCTATCCATGAACGCAAGGCCCGAGGGATTTGCATCGCTTGAACTGCCAAGCAGATCCGGCTTCGCCAAAGGTCCCCTTGAAACTGGCTGATCCCCATGTTCCCCTCACGCTCGTGGCACGCAGCGCGTTCTCTTACGACGGGTCCTGCTCTTGCTCGGTTATTGTTATATCACCGCCTGACCATCTCGAGAAACCCGAGGTCAGACTATTCTGCGGGGCCATACTCTGGCAAGAGACAGCGGTCGACATATAAAGAGTGGTGAAGGGCAGCATCCGGTTGGCACGGCACTCTCCTACCCCGACAAGCTTCTGGCAAGTCGTCTTGGAACTCTTGGCAGATTGTTCGGCACATCCATTGCTCTGAGGAGATTCCGCCCTTGATTTCTTGGAAGTCGCGCCGGAGTTGAGGACAGGCAACCAGAGCGCGGGATGGTCCATCAAGCTCCCCCAAGGCCAAGAATGTGTGCCACCTTATAGCTTCTTGTCCATGCAGGGGCTTTTTGTCTCTGTCGTCCAACTGCGTTCTTCCTCCCCAGCATCAACCCCAGATATGTATATTGACCCACGAAATGCCCCATTTTGCGGGGAAGATATGCGGCGTCCACATTGCAGACAGTATGAGGGCGGTCCTGTTATATTTCCTTCAAATCCTTCTCGCCCACTTTTGGCGGCGCAGGGAGTCAGAAAGGCCAGTTCTTTACAACGAAGACTTTAACCATTGCACGTCTGGCGTCTCGTCAGATCCAATACCTAAGCAACAGCCATGGGTATCAGCAAGGAGAGGGTGACGCCCATCAAGGCGAACCTCAAATGCCTTTTGATCTGCTTGGCAGTCTCCATGGCCAATTGTCAGTATGGCTTCGACACGGCCACCGTCGGAGGGTTCCAAGCCATGATCGGCGTAAGTTCCTGTGTCTCTCAAGGACTGTTTCCGGTCAACTCGATCGATCTCAGTCGAGGCTGACATGCCGTTACCAGTTTCTCGAGATATTTGGATACCGGGATCCAAAATCCAAGACTGGCTGGGGCATAGAAACACAGACCCAGCAACTGATGACCAGTCTGATCAACGTGGGCACCATTGCGGGCGTTTTCGTCACTGCGCCATTCGCACGGTACTTTGGCCGCCGGGAAGGCATCTGGGTTGCTTCGATGATCAACTTTGTGGCTGCGGGTGTCCAGGTCGGGACGACTTCCATAGGTGGCCTCTATGCTGGCCGAGCTCTCATCGGTCTCGCTAATGGGTATTTCATCACCTTCGCCAATGTTTACGTTGCAGAGGTCGCCCCTGCCCATCTGCGTGGCCTGCTCGTCTCTTTCTTTGGAGTTTGGGTCAACATCGGAAGTGTGCTAGGAGCTGTCGCGGACAATTACTCCAAACAGCATCTGGACAGATTGTGCTACCAGATCCCGCTGGCGAGCATGTTTGCAGTGCCTTTTCTTTTGAGCATATTCATGTTCTTCATTCCGGAGTCCCCGAGGTAACATATCTTCTCTCGCCTGTGACAGAGGATGTAACTAACGCCCCCTCTCTAGATGGTTACTCGTTCACAACAAGCCCGAGAAGGCGAAAAGGGCTCTCGAGAGGCTTCGGGGCAGTTCCCTGGCGCCAGAGTTTCTTCGTGAGGAATATGTCGAAATGGCCCGCGGCATTGAGGAGGAGAAGGAACTGGCGTCTTCGGCGTCTTACTTTGACATCTTCAAGGGCACCGACTTGAGGAGAACCATCATCTGCTGGGGCACCATCATGTCGCACTCGGGCGCCGGGCTCTGGCTCATCATCGGGTACGGCACGTTTTTCTTCCAAATCGCCGGGGTAGAGAAGCCGTTCGAGGCCTCGATCATCTCGACGTGCGGAAGCTTCGCGGGCGTGCTCGTGGGCCTCTACTTCACCACGAAGCTCATCGGGCGCCGCACTTCGATGCTCTTCGGCTCGGCCATGGCTTCTCTCTGCATGCTGGCCATCGGCGTCGCGTATGTCACAGGAGGCACATCGAAGCCTGCGGGATCGGCGATCGTCGCCTTCATGGTCCTGTATGGCTTCTTCTACAATGGCTTCTCCGGGACGCTCAGCTGGCCCATCGCGACGGAGGTCTGCAGTTCACGTCTTCGGGTTCTCACCATCGGTCTTTGCACGGGCGTTAATTACTTTTTCAACTGTGAGTGTCTTTTCGTCCATTTGTCGCTTTGTGTGGAGACCCAGATTGCTAACCACTACGGGCTTTCGGACAGGGCTCACGTCTTATACCGCGCCATACTTCATCAACCCGAACCAGTTGAACTGGGGCGGCAAATATGCTTTTGTATGGGCAGGATCGAATTTCTGTGTCTTCCGTAAGTTTAGCCCAGCACGGTCCCCTCCACATGTATCGTCAATCGAGGAGAAAAGGCAGCAACTTTGGCGAAGACCCTACCTTGAAATTTGACCCGTGCCCCGACAGCAAAGAAAGAAAGGCGTTGCACCTCTTACCCACCATCTGACTTTTTTCATCATCTAGTCTTTTTCTTCTTCCTGCTCCCCGAAATGAAAGACCGGTCCCTCGAAGAATTGGACGAGCTCTTCCAGAACCGCGTCTCCGTCCGCGACTTCAAGAAGTACCAGTGCGTCAGCTCTGAGAGAGCACGGGAGGTGGCGCTGAAGGAGGTCAGTAGTGGTGGTGATGGGGAAGGGACGATGAAGACTGATGTCGCCATTGAGACAGTCGAGGATACTACTGCCGCGGTGGCGTCGAAAGTCTGAAGTCTGTATCTGGGTGAATATAGCGGGATGAGATATGGGGTCGCTAGGTGGCGTAGGGGGGTGAGATGATGTCAATGCGGTAGAGGATCAATCCCGGGCATTGACGTGCTCGATTGTGAAGGGACTGTAGGAAGAAAGCACCACCATGAACAGGCCTTGCTAACAAGAGAAACATCACTGTCCACAGTCCCTGTGCCTGGCAAGTTTGGGGGCCGAGCTGCTGACTAATTAGTGCGATGATGCGCTTGGGTGGCTTCGGTTGTAGGATCAATCGCTAGTCGATGACGGCGGGGTAAACACCTGCTTAATCGCAGTCTGCCCTCGTATTCCTGGAAGCCTTGTTTTGTCACTTGCTGGGATTAGTTATCGGGGACACCCATACAATCGATTTGTAACCCGCGAGCACATCATTGCGGGGCTGGAAGATCTTGGGCGAAAAGCCAGAAGCTCTTAAGTGAAGCTCGAATGACCCAAAGGTGTCTGCGTCACTCTCTGTTTGACGATCTGCATTCCTCGGTCGCCGACCAAAGGCATCAATTGAATTGTGTTGTACCGGCTGCCTTCCAGCCTCCGTTTCTTTCGGACTTGTATGACAATAACTGCGGGACAAGCTGCTCATAACAGACTTCGACTCGAGGCTGACAGGTTGACTTCCTCTACAATGGCATCACAAAAAGCATGGGCCGTGGTTGCCGGTGTCGGCCCTGGCACGTAAGTCTCGACTCTAGCGACAGCATTGGAAGAGTGTACCGGAGTACTAACCCTTGGACAGAGGTGCCTCGGTCGCTCGTCGATTCGCACAGAACTATGCTGTCGCCCTCCTTGCTCGAAAACCGGCAAACTTTGAACCCGTCGTCAACGAGATCAATGCCGCTGGCGGCCAGGCAATTGGTATCAGCACCGATACCTCTGACAGCAAAAGCGTCAAGGCTGCCTTTGAGCAGCTGCAAAAAGAGATGGGGGGCGCGTCGCTCGCAGCCGCAATCTACAACGTGGGAGGCAGGTTTGTGAGGAAGCCCTTTCTGGAATTGACGGACGAAGAATTTGAGAGTGGGTGGGAAGCCAACGGGTATGTCGAGACAGAAAACATTTGCCAATGCAGAAGGCTCCCGTGAAAAACGAAAAGTTTGCTGATGTGACTGTCATCTGATCAGGCGAGGAGCGTTCCACTTCTCGCAGGCCGTCCTCCCACTGCTTCTCAAGAGCACAAACACAGAGCACCCACCTACCCTCATCTTTACCTCTGCCACGGCAGCCATGAAAGGCTCCGCTCTGTGCGCGTCCTTTGCAACTGGGAAATTTGCAATGAGGGCCCTGGCACAATCGCTGGCGCGAGAGTTTGGACCCAAGGGTGTGCATGTGGTCCACGCCATAATTGATGGCGTGATTGATATCGAGCGGACGAAAGACTGGAAGTTCGACCATCCCGAAGCTAAGATCAAGCCAGAAGCCATCGCCGACTCGTATTGGTACCTGCATACCCAACCTAGGACTTGTTTTACCAACGAAATCGACATAAGGCCTGCGGTCGAGAAATGGTGAGAAGCAATTGCGTGCACAACTCGGGCCGGGTGACTTTTGGAGACTGGGCCTCCGGTGGAGGTTGAAGCCCACTGGGATCCTCTCTCGGGGGGCAATATTTTGCTGGGTGGACGGAAATACGCCCGCTCTCCGCATGGAAGCACGTTTGCTGTTGTTGTGGGATGAAAGGCTCCAGAAAAGATTCCACAAACTCGCTCTCTTCGTTCTCCGAGAAGTGTCGGCTCCGAGAGACAGGACGAAGGACGTTTCGAGTCCACCGGAGGGTAGCAGCCAGGTCCCCTGCAATGACTGAGGTGGCGCTGATAAAATTAATTATATCTGCCTTAGGCTTACAGCGAGGATAACACTATTGGCCTGGTAGCCCTGTACATTGTGTAGCCCGCGTATGTTTTTCGCAAGAGGGTGTGTCGTATTCCCACTATCCGATGCACCGCAGGCTTATTCAGTGCGAGATGCGGACAGCACGGGAGCTTTGGCAGCATCTCCGCACAGGCTAAACCATTGTGAGGCTTTGCTCAGCATCTGCCATTAGTCGTTTCAGCCACTGCTCCCACCTCGTCCTGGCCAGCGGCCAGCAGCCAGCAGAATGGACAGTGCCCTCGGAACTTCGGCCAGCATCCAAGGCTACGACGGACGGACTCGACCGGGGAAGTGCCGTACGTCGCACGAACAAAAGCATGTTGGAACGTCTCGACGACAGGCTCTCGGGGTAATTCAGGACGACGCTGCATCACCAGCTGCGGTGGGAGTGGAGTCGAGCGGCACGATGGTGACGGCGTACTCAAATCATACGCAACAGACGAATTTCTTCCTCTCCACATGGAGACCCCGGCGATCCACGGGGGGAGGTTGAGTGACATTGGGACAGTCGCTGAGTTCGCTTTATCTCCGCCTCCGCCGATTCCATCCCTCCCTGCGCTGCGCTGCTGGTTCCTCGTTTAATCCTAACTTTGGCGGAAGCGATGACGCACCCCATCCATCTCTCCCACCGAGGCTGTTTGTGCCAGCTCCAGCGCTGGGTGGCGCTGTGATTGCCCTCCTCCCGGCGAATCACTCACAACGTTGCCGGACGATAGCCAGCAATGACCATCCCATACGGGATCCCGGCCTCCAAAGTCAACCTTCCTCACCGTATCCTAGCCTCGCAGCCTTTTACCCTGTGTCCCCCCTCCCCTCCCTGTTCGAAAAAGTCCTGCCCCATTAGGGAAGGCGACTCGCTGATCTGGAAAGGTGGCGTGCTTGCGAAGCTTGTCTCTGGTCAAGCAATGCCCCCTTGCGTGGCGGAAAATCTCTCCTGACAGGCCGAATCGCTTGTATTGCTTCATCATGACGCCCCAGAGCCCTGTCCCCGGCGGCTCGCGTTGCTGATACCACAACTACCGGGTGCCTTCGTTGCGGGCCTCGTCATTGACGGACCCTATCTCTCTCCAATCCACTTGTGGATTCGGTTTTCACCCGAGCGAGTTGTTGAGGAGGACCAAATGCGCACCAACGGTAGGTCCGGAATGCATGCTGGTTATGAATCAACAAAGGTGGGAACGAAAGAAACGTGGTATCGACCGAGGTCGTGGGAGCGAGGTCGTGGTCTACATCTAGGGCCGCTCACCCCAGGTTTTGAGAGATTTTTTTCGTGATTACTCTTCCATCTCGTTTCCCCAGATCGTCCTTCCCCCAGACTGCTCAGAGGCAGCATCCCCAGATTCCTGAATATTAATCACGGTCGATCCGCAAAGGGAAGACGCACCGCAGCCATGGCCAGCGACCACCCGCCCTCGTTAACTCGCCAGCATACGCATGACATTGAACTCGGTGTCTCGGAGGTCCTCCAGCGCCATATCACTCGCCATGTGGTTGCGCCAAAGCCTGTGTCCCAGCGAAAGCTCAATTTTGAGCATAAACGACCGCGGATTCTGCGGGAAATGATGGCAGAAGCGTGAGTAGCTACGGCCCCAGTTTGATTATTTGCGCCAAATCTTTTATTTGCACATGTACACGTTTCCCAGGTGTGATATCCGATGCTAACAGCAAGTACCAGCACCGGCGTGTTCTTCTACGTGTTCCCCGGTATTGCGTCTGTGGCCTCATTCACCCTCGCAACTACCAATGGTGTCGGAGCCGCGGTTGGAATCCCGGTCTTTGGAACTCTCTTCCAGATTGGTTGTGCGTTCGCCATGGGTATCGCGTTTGCTATCATAACCTGTGCTCCCACCAGCGGTGGGCACTTTAACCCGGCTATCACCATTTGTTTCGCTATCTGGCAAGGTAAGTCGCGCTTTTCAATGTCTTTGGTCGCGACCCGGGGCAAATTTTCGAAGCAACCAGATTTTGCTAACATTGCCCCAACCATTCAGGATTTCCATGGAAGAAAGTCCCCCACTACATTTTCTCGCAGATCTTTGGCGCCTTCATGGCCGGTTTGTTCCTGATGGCGTGCTACTGGCCCCAGATCCAAGCGGCGAAAGCCATCGACATCAAAGAGCACGGTACCGCGGTCTACAACGGCGGCGTGGCCAGCATATTCTGCACGTTCCCCAACCCGGACCAGCACAACCAGGGATACCTCTTCTTCCAGGAGTTCTTCGTGGACAGCTACATTGGCATTTTGATCTGGGCATGCCTTGACCCGGCCAACCCCTTTGTCAGCCCGACTTCCGCGCCCTTCACGATCGGCCTCGTCTACGCGACCATGGTCTGGGGCTTTGCCGGAAATAGCATCTCGACCAACCTGGCAAGGGATCTGGGCACGCGCATCGTCGCGGCCATCTTCTTCGGCGGTGAGGCCTTCAGCTTCGACAACGGCTACTCGTGGATCTCTATCCTGGTCAACATCCCCGCCACCATCTTCGCCACCGGGTACTACGAGTTCCTGATGCGGGACAGTCTGCAGAAGATCCAAAAGGGTCACGCCGAGCACGAGGAGGGCGAGGAAGGTCTCTCCAGGTACTTGTCCAAGGTCACCGGGATGGATGTGCCTCCGCCGCCGTCCGAGCGCGGTGCGATGAATGCTGCCAACGGCATTATAGAGAAGCAATTCTGAAGGGAAAGAACAGGAGAGATGACTTGTGGACGTGATGGGCACAGCGTATAAGAATGGGAAATGGTTCACGGCGACGACGTGTGTTCTAGGACCGTCGTGTGTATAGATTCCCCCAAAACCCTCGATTGTGTTCATGAGTCGGGTATACAGAACTATGTAGTGGCACAGAGTGAACAAGGAAGTTTGCCTCACCTCACGGTTTTCTACGGAGGACGCGGTACGTGACCTGGTATATTCGTCCGTGGGCTCCACAATATCGCCAAGATCTACTACTAGCCAATAATAAAATACTAAGTTCTTTTCCGACTCGTCGTGGCATGGTAGAATCTTCGCCTCGCAGTGTGGAGATAATGTGCTCATGCTTGCATTTGGCGTTAGTCGTTGGTGGTTCTCTCGTAGGTGATTTATATGTAAACCACCTTAGCTATAACGGTAAGTGAGGGTATGCTCCTGGGGCGTCGAAGCTATTGTCCACGACTAGCTCAGCACGAATCCCCGGAAATGCACCGGGCTCCTTGACATGCGGGCTGTCCTGGTGCCGAGAGATCACGGGGGACGAATCTCAAAAGGCTGATCTGAGGAATTGACCCACGACGGAATACCAAAATCGCGGAAACAGAGAAAATAGATAGATAAACAAGGAAATCCATGACGTGGAGACCGGGAGGGGGGAATTGTCCCTCGCCATCAAATCCTGCAACTCATTGGATCGTATCCTTGTAGACAGTCTGCCGGCGAGCTTTCCATCCTCTCACAAAAGGAGAAGGGAAAAGATGATTGTTCAATTTGCGCCAGCCGTATACCTTGGGTAACCACGGGAAGATCGGTAGACAAGGAGATAATACTGGCAAAAAAGTCTGCAAAAATCCTGGAGCGTCAAGGTTCGGAGAATAGGAGGAGGGGGGAAACATGCTTCTGCAAGCATCGTTGAAGAAATGCGGGTTGACTTGCAAGCTGGAGCGAAAAACGTCTGCCCCTTGACCTGTTCTTTTCGAATGATTTTGCTTCGTTTTTCTTTCCATTCAAGCCCCGAATGAGACGTCCGGTCTTCGGGTATGTATGACGCCCCTCACCTCTATCAACTCATGTCGTTGATAACTATCCTCATGGAAACCGTCGAGGAATGCTCCGAGTCCGATTGAATGGTTTTCCTGCTCACCCCGTGCATTGGGAAAAATCCAGTATCGCCAGCTCCCCATGACAAGGACATGCGCACGCTCGCTTTTTCCTCTCTCTCTACTCCTTCGACTTGACGGCCTCTCTTCCCTTGCCGATCCTCTCCAGGATCTTCTCTCGGTCCTTGTCGAGCTTGAGTTTCGTCACAACAACTTTGCTGGGATGCACGCCGATCGGGACGGATTGGCCGTTCGACTTCTCTCGGGATACACGTTCGATGTGGATGAGGTATTTCAGTCGGTAGACCGAGGTGACTTTTCCCTCGCGGCCCTTGTTGGAGCCTCGCACGATGGTGACTTCGTCGTCTTTGCGGATGGGGATGCTGCGGACCTGTTTACCTCGTAAGACCTGGGCTCTCTGCGGCCAAATGCGCACAGACAATGTTCTGTGCGTAACCGTGGGAGTCGTACATTGTGCTTTTCTCTTAGTTCCTTGCTCAGAGGAGCGCTCATGATCGTTCGTCGCACGCTGGACGGGGCGCCGAAGTGAAGTTTGCGAGACTTGCGCCTCGACGAGGCAAGACCTATAGGGAAAACGTCAATGTCGGTCTCTTGTGTTGTGGAAATTTTCTTGATGAGAGGAGCATTCATACCATGGTTCGTCTTCGTCATGGTTGGGCGATTGTGGGCGTGAAAAAGGAATGTCGAACAATAGGCAAGATCTGAGGTCTCAATATGCGTTTCCCGAATTTTGGCAATTTTGCGGTGGTGCGAAATCCGCGGCTGCCAAGAAATCCACTTCGGTGGATCACTCGGCACGGTTAGCGCAGTTCGGGGGGCTGCGCTTTCTCCATCTGCGCATCAGTGCGACACCCACGACTTCTGGCGACGAGGCGTCGTGGGCGTCTTCTTTACCTCCTTGGATCTCAACCCTGGTAGGGACTCGAAGTCGTACGGCAGGACCGACACTTAGTCCACGAACAAACTTTCCTGACAGGCACAAAATCGAGCCTCTCATGCGCCATCACCGGTCGCACATGTCAACACGGGTGGTGGATGGGTTCAGGCGAAGAGGCAACGGCATGAGAAGGAGGTGGCTGGCTGGTTGCTCTGAATGGACCATATTGGAAGGCCTGTGATGTCTTATCATTTGCATACGGGCTTCGGTGGATCTTACAATTCGCAAGAAGAGAACATCAACAACTCCTACAGTTCTGGAGGACATGAAAGTGCGAACAACCGATACCCCACTCATGCGTCCTATCCCAGGGATATTCGACAACCACACGCCAGTGCCTCCGGCTATGATTGGGCTGTACAACACCAGCAGAACTTTCCGAATAGCGCGGACCAACGAACGGCGTATAATACCAACGCCTGGGACGATAGGAGGACGCAAATCACACCTGACGACGACCGGACCCGGCAAGGCCAGCACGCGACACAGGCTGCGGCAGGTGGTGGCGGCAGCGGACACGCTTATTACAATCCTACACCCTCAAACTTGGCGGGGCAGAACAACAATTCACGTTTGAATAATCTGGCATATGTATCGGGATTGGATGACACGGCTTTGCAGCGACACGAGCATCACCAGCAACACTCAAGTACAGCTTCGACTGTAAACCATCCTTCAACTGCGGTGAATCGCGTACGGTCCCCAGCCACAACTCACAGCACATCGCGGTATGAGAACGCCCAGCCTTCAACGTACGGGTATGGGAGTGGTCTTCCCTCCCAAAATCAGCAAAACCCATTGTTAGGAGCACTAACAGCGTTTGATGGGGCTGTTAACGCCCGCTTTCAACAGGGCTCAGCCGCAATGGGAGGTCATTCGTCAACTTCGCCAGTGATGGAGAACTCTAGTTCGAGACAACAATTCTCCCAGAGAGCGGCCTCACCGTACTATCAACCTCAGGTCACCAAGACGCAAGCCCAGGGTTGTCGGTCCTCTACCACGTCCCAGGCCAACTATGGGAGAACTACCTCGGCAGCGTCGACTACTCAGGAGAAAGCCCGGCAGATTGCAAACATCAGTCAGCACAGAAGAGGACCAAGTATGGAGTCCTCGCATGGCAATGCGCAACCTCAAGTTCAAATGGTAAAGAGTATCTCGAACCTCCTTACTCTCTCGGCGGAGGAGCCGCCGCGGAGTCAACATTCGGCAGCACTTGAACCGCAGTCGATGCCGAATTATATTGACCCTAGCCAGGTATTCAATCCGTTCCATAAGGAACATGAGAGGAGGCGGAGAGAAATAGCTGCTCAAGCTGAAGCCGCAATGAGGCGAAAGGCAGAAGAAGAAGTTGCCGCGAAAAGGAAAGCCGAAGTAGAAGCGATATCTACAGCGGAGAATCGAGAGCAATTGACCAGAGCTCCAGCTGCAGTTACAGCTACTCCCAATATCACTAAAGCCAACAAAATGGCGAATCAGACGAAACAGACCAAAAGAACCACTTCTCCGGTCCAGAAACCTTCTGAAAATGAACATCAGCCCGATAGACAACCAAATTCCATGGACGGCGAGGCGGATATGGCGGCTGGACTTAAGGTTATGATGGAAAAGATGCAAGAGTTTCGAAATAAAGATCCTGCCCTTTTTCAAAAGCTCTGGGACGATATGCGAAACACATCATCGGTCCCGTCAGTCCCGTTACAATCTCCTTCCCCTCAGATAAGAACACAGCAGGCCCTTCCGACCACCCAAAGCCGACCTAGGCCGAATGGATACCGAGTTGTCGTTGAGAACAATCCGGAAGGATTGCCTGACTTAGGGCGCTTCCCTGCTGAACGACGTATCAGAGGGACATACAATAACAAGACCTCGTCCGAAACTGAGACCGCGACCGTTAAAGAAGCCAAATCGACCGGACCTATCCCGATCTCCAAACAAGAAACTATCACAACTCCTGCTGAGCAACGAACTTCAACTCCAGCAGTACCGTCAATTAAAAAGACAGTCCTCCTCTCACAAGGCTTCCCGCCTCCTCAGTCAACCGGGGAGACTATGTGGCCCGAAGATAAACGGAATACTCTCGCACAAGTAGCCGTCAGATTTCTCAAAGCTAGCCCCGAAAATAAGGAAAGCGAGATCACCACTGAAGACATTCATACGATACTCGAACAGAATCCGAGTTATACTGATTTGTGTCTAATGCTCGAGAAAAAGGGCCTTAAATTTCATCGAGGTCAGTTCGCGAGACAACTTCTAAGCGACGTACCACAGCTGAGAGGGCCATTGAAGACTCCGCTTCCTCAAGCTCCTCCCGCTCCGTTGGCTTCTCAGGCCCCGGTCCCGGCACCAGCTCTCGAGATTTCTGCCGCTTCAGCTCAGTCAGCTGTCATGCCTCCGGGGCCGTTACCGGTCAATACCCCCGCTCCTCCTCCTCATATTCCTGCTTCTGCACCTACTCCCGGCGCTGTTCCTGTAATAAAGTTCAACACCGGGTTTCAGGCGGCAAGACAATCTCCTTTTCGCGGCCACCCGCCCGCTTCTCTACATGGTCAAATGCAGCGACCAAAGCCTACTAGGAACCACCACCAACCTCGCGCAGAACCCACGCCCGGTTCGAAGGAAGCAATGGCACGAAAACGTGACTTCTCGGAGTTAGTCGATCTGACAGCATTGAGCGACAACGAGGACTACGTGATGTCGAAGAAACAGGCACGAGTCGACAGCCCTTCTCCTGAACCGACAGATCTATTTCAGAAGCATCAGGACCAGCCCTCACATGCACACCCACCTCCGCTTCCTGTCCCATATACGGGCCCAGGGTACCCAGCTCCACTTCGGTTTGACCCCAGATTCCCTCAACAGCCACAAGGTTATGTTCCATTACCTCATTATCCACCACCTCACCTTCCTGCGCCCTCAGTTGCGCCGCCACCACCGCCGCAGCCACATCGGCCCATCAGAATACTTGCTAAACCTATCAATAAGCAGGAAGCCCTGCGCAAGACCTATTATGACGCCAAGACAGTAGCTAGGGACGTTCTAATTGCTGCTGGCAGACATCCTACTGAACGGCCACTCAATGCGCACATGGCAGGTCTTCTGGGGAAATATGTTGAATTTGACTCTGATCTAAGCACCTTTGACTGGAACGCAATAGATCCAGGTGGACCCCTAGCACCCCAAGTTCCCTACGCCGATGTCCCGACCGAGCCTCCTCGATTTCGTCTGGGAGAAGCAGGGATCCGGCGTAGAGGCCAAGTCCCGCCTCCGCAGTCTGAGACTGTCCAGAAAGGCTTGTTACCGGATCAGGGAAAGCGCAGAATGTCCCCGCCTGCGCTCGCACCTGTAACCGCGACCGCGACCGCGACCGCGACCGCAACGAGCACAGTTGGACCTCCTGCACCAAAAGTCAAGACAAGACCTCCGCAGCCCCCGTCTCCTACATCACTCTCGCAAGTCAGCACGAAATTGCAAAGTCCTCGTGTGTCCCTTCGCTCTCAAGCTAGAGAGACGGAGAAGGTGATTCCGAAGTCGACTCCGAAGTCGGTAATTCCTCAGAAGCGAAGGCAGAGCCTCATTTCCTCAAACAGCTCTCCTGTCTCAGATCGAAGGCAGTCGACTCGATCTGCGTCAACTCAAGTGCCTTCGACGGTGGAATCAAAGACAATGAGCACTGGCGTATTTTTCTCAAGCGGGAAGAGACGAGGGCGGCCTCCTGGAGCCAAAAACCTCCAGCCTACCGTTACAACGATGAAGAAGGCCGCAGTCCAGGAATTATCTTCGATTGAAGTCACCATTCCTTCACCTGCTTCGCCAAGCCTTCCTGTTTTCAAATGTCGATGGCGGGGTTGTAAGGCACATCTTCACAATCTCAAGACGCTCCAAAACCATATCTCAAAAGTCCACCGACCGACGGCGGAGGTGCTCAAAGAAGACGGCGGTTACATCTGCTGGTGGAAGAGGTGTGAATACCTTGTAGATGACGGCGAAGGCTCTCTTCGTCCCTCTGAAATATTTGACAACCTGAAAGACTGGCTCGGACACATTGAGGAGCACATGAAAGAAGTGGCGTCCAAAATCGGGGACGGTCCAACAACAAAGATCATCGGTAAGGAAACCAGTGCTGCACCAAAAACCTTTGATGTCTCAAGATTCGTCTTTGATCCTCCCTCACAACCTTCTTCGACTTCCTTCACTAGAACAATTTCTCACACAGATCCTCAGACCCTCCTCCGTGACAAAGTCCGCTACCTATCAGACGAACAGGGGAGGATAACCACTCCTGACGTGTCGGTCAAGTCCGTACAAGACGCCTTGGAACCTGACACGATGACGCTACTGAAAGCCGAACGCAGCGATGCAGAGAAACAAGCCCAAAAAAGTTTTATGAAGACACACCGCACGGAGAAGAGTAGCCCGAGGGCCGTCGCTGAAGAAACTCTGAAAGCCATGGCAGCAAGAAAGGCGAAAATCGGGCCTGGGATCGACCGTGGTGGGTGTATACTGGTGAACGAGGCGAGGAGGGCCACGTTGATTCAAAACCCGGGAATCCAGAGGGTGGTCGATGGGGATTATTGACGACACATCACGCAAGTCACGAAGATGAAGGAGCATGTCGCCTCCCCAGCGCAGCGCGCTGCTTGCGATCTGCAGGGGTTAGATAACATGGTTCCTGTTAAACGACGACACTCTGCAAACAGATATGCTTACTTCGACGAGATGTGTGGCGAGACATACAGTGGGAAAATCGGCCCTGGTGGACGAGCCTCTACGCCAGCACAAGTCGTCTTGTTTGCCTCGTCTATCTCTATGCCATGGATGATCTAAGAATGAGCTCCACATGAAATGTGGGACACCCAGTCGAGCAAGCTTTGTGTCTTCTCCAACCCAGGCTCGGATGTTGAAAAATAGCTGAGGTGCATAATCACAGAAATTGGTGCTGGTGATCCATTTGCGGCACAGCGAAAGCATGGTAAACTTAGGGCTTATTCGTCGGCTGGTATGGATACAGTAGCTCAACGTGCTTTTCCCAAGGGTTCCTTTTTATTTTTGGTCTGAAGGTCTCCCAGTGCCGTGCAGTCGCGCGGGAGTAGTAATACATATTTTTACATGAGGACCGTTAGGAACTAAGATTCGATCTCGTCCACTCTTTGCTTGGGCATTGAGTAGTCTGCGGTTTTGGGCTGCGGAGTCCCAGTTGTGGACCCAGCTGTCTGCTTTGCTTTGCTCTTGCTCTGTTAAACCATTGAATATTGCAGTGGGTAAACAGCGGGAGGTAGATATCGGATGGAGTTGGTGTAGCTTGGTACGGTCGTGACGAAGGACCTTGCACAACCTCATTCTCCTTCTCCTTTGCCGCCGTTTGTGCATGGGTGTTCAATACGTCCTCATGGTCGCCATTCCTCCGTGTGCACTCGTTGATCGACCTCTCCTCCGTTTCCCGCATGTGCGAGATTGTGCCTTTCGATTATGATGTTGCAGTTCCCTCAACTTTGAAAACCCCATGCACCCTGCTGGTATTCCCTTTCAGCATCTATCTCTCTTCAGTCGTCCTACTCTGGTATATCATCGAGTCTCCTCGCCAACAGTCGGGGGTTTGACGGCACCGACGCCGGCCTTCTCATCTCTCAGTTCTCCATTCAACTTCGAGTCATCCTGCGCATTGACCTCGAGGAAATGGTAGAGCACAATCAGCAACATCGCCGCGCTGCCGAGGAAAATGGCGAGGCTGTACAGTTGAGCGTCTGTTATCATTTTTGTTTCTTTGATTTCTCCTGCTCTTCCCTCCTTGATCCTTCTCCCTCCTGAGGGTCGGAATGTCGGAGGCTGACGCGGCGGTGAGGGTGGACCGCAAAGGCTGAGCCCGGTTGCGGAACTTTGCAAATGTCGCGGCGTGCGCTGCGGAGAGACTCTGGCGTTTGCAGGAAGATGGTACGAAGCAGGTGGGCTTGGGTTGGCCAAGGATATTGGGAGGTGTGTCGGATCGGATTGGTGGTAAAACCAGGGAGCTGAAGTGCAATGCTGGTGACGGTGGGCTGGATTCTGTCCAAGAGCGAGAATGTAAGACTGTACTTCCCTGTCCGTCTAGGTTTCGCAGGGAGTTAGAGAAGTGATCAGGAGTGGCTGAGATGTGAAGTCAGGGAAATAGAGTGCGAGGTGGACAGGATGCAGTTGCCAGCAGCATAGCCATTGAAGACAAAGGTCGCTTGCTGATTGGTCAGCCTTGTTCACGTCTCCCGCCTCTCTTTTCAACTTATTCGTCGAACTTTCACCTTTTCAACCTCGATTGCCTACGATCATCTACCGCACGCATTTAATGCATATATACTCTATCTGTCAACAATACGTGGCATCCGAGCTGCACAGTACCTATTTGGGCTGCTCCTGCGTGGCATTCGGCCTTGGTGTGGAAGAAAGGCTGACTACGCTAAATCTCTCAAGGCAAAGGCTACCGCTTCGACTACACCAGAATGCCATGAATTTCTTGACTGTCTATCATACATTCCAACTTGCTTTCGCAGATACGGCAGAGCGGAATCCAAACTCCTGCGATTGAGTACCCAGTGTCCCAGGAGGTCGAATATTACAGCTGGTGACTCGCCCGCGTAACGCATTTGAAATTACCTCAAATTAGAACAGCGCACTCCCCTCCGCATCTCCCTCGAAACTGGCGCACTATCGGACCCCCTGATCCAGAGGCGCCAAACCACGCTTCGATCTAGATCAGGATGGTCAGGCTAATAGATCAGAGCAATTTCCCCATGTCGTCTCAATTGGAAATGGTTCGAGTTTGCCCTTATGGATGAACCCAGATCGCCAAGGAGGCCTGAAGGCCGTGAGATGCTGATTGCAGTATACCTTTTCGTGTGTCGTTTCCATTCCTGTCAAGCCAGGTCCATTCTACAGTAACAGTGTTATACTTGCTGTTCCATCCTCTGATCTTTACGACTTCCTGGAGCACTTCTCTTGTCCGCAGCAGCCACCGTGCCTGCTAGGGAATCTCTCATGCTCTCACGACTTCGGCTGAGAGTCAGCCTACTGACACCATTATTATTCTTGAAACGATCGAGTATATAATCTATTCGATTATCTCATCTGACATTCTATCCACATCTCGATCTTTCTCCAGGGTCAGGATTCTCAGGGCACTGCAGTCATGAAGACGGCAGCACTCATTCTGGCAGCTGCAGTTACTCTGCGGTCGATGGCTACAGGAATACGTCTTCCGCCTTCCACAGGACAGGGTTCGGATCTGGCTCAATATATGTCGGTAAGAGGTGACAGGGAAAACTGCTCTTACACAGATGGCCATTGCTTATACAGCTTTCCATAGCGTCCAGACCTTCGCGCCCCGCTATTGAGGTTAGATACGTATGAAGCCGACGCGATCACGCCAGGATACTGGTTCCTCTCCCCCTTCAAGCATCTTGTGGTTGGGAGAATGGAAGACAAATACATTCCATACCAGAATGGTCCCCAGATCTACGATCACCGAGGGGTGAGTCACTTTGGTATCGGTGAATGTCTCTGTACTAATCTATCAGGAACTCGTATGGAGTGGCAGTCCCATGTTCGAGTATCGTAATGTCTTTGATTTCCGCATTGGTGAGGTCAATGGGTCACAGGTCTTGACCGCAATAGTCGATTCTGCACGCCTACTCGAATCAAATTACTCCATGGGCCAGAGCGGGTTCATCATCAACGAGAAATACCAGGTCGTCCAAGAAATCACGCTTTCCAGGACTTACAATATGCACGAATTCAACAGTGTCGGCAACAACCGAATTCTCATTGCCACCAGCGCCGATGCAAATGTCGACCTCACGGACATGGGCTTGCCGAACCACACGATCCGAGTTAAATCAGGGGGATTCCGGGAGTGGGACATCACTACTGGGAGGAGCGTGTTTGAGTGGGTGATTAAGACCACGTCTCCGTGGACGACTCGGTCATGAAAATGCCAGAGGATCTCTATAGGTCATGGGACGCCTTTCACCTTAATTCAATTACGAAAGATTCGCACGGTGATTATCTCGTCTCACTTCGCCACACGAGCACCGTCTACAAAGTCTCTGGTACAGATGGCTCTGTTATCTGGCGCCTGGGGGGAAAGTACAGTAACTTCCAGCAAAATTTCAACTTCTCTGGCCAGCACCATGCTCGGATTTTAACGGAGGACGATACCGGAATGACTATTACCCTATTCAACAACGCTGCCGACGACCGTGGAGCCCAAGAGGCCACCGCAAACGCCTCTTCTATGCAGGTGATCAGAGTTTATGACAGTGAGGAGCCACCGCGTGCTGTGCTTTTGGCCCAGTACGTCCGGCCCGACGGCCAGTTGACCGACAAACGAGGCTCCGCTCAAATCTTGGAGAGCGGAAATGCCTTTATCTGCTGGAGTGCCAATGGGTATATCAGCGAGCACACCCCCGATGGCCGCGTTGTGTTAGAAGCACGTTTCCTCAGCGAGCGTTTTTCCACGTATCGCGCGTACCACGTCGCCGACTGGGTTGGACGCCCTACCGAACCACCAGCCTTGATGGCGTACGCTCACGTCAGTGCCTCGTCTCAAGCACTTCCCTCGACCGTCCTGTATGTGAGCTGGAACGGCGCCACCGAGGTAGCTTCTTGGACTTTCTATGGTGCATCCGGCATTGACGAGAGCAACAAAACCTTCCACAAACTCGGCAGCGTCTCGAAAGTAACCTTCGAGAGCAGCATGGCAGTTGAGGGATATTGGCGCCATACCTACGCCGAGGGGTACGACGCACATGGAAACCTCCTCGGCACGTCGGAAGTCAAGGCGACCATCCTTCCTGAGCAGGCGGGAAGCCAATTTGAGCGGTACGACAACGAGGGTGGGATGCACTACCTCACCGCCAGTCTTTCTGCGGCAGAAGGCACGCTCACACTGCAAGCATCGAAGCCGGTCGCCGGCTTCGCTACTTTTGTCTCCTTGGCCTGTGTTCTTTACACGGTCATTTCGCTGTCATTACGGGCTTGTGGGCGATGCCGCCTACGGTCTGGTCGCAATCCTTCCCGCGGACGGCAACATCACGAAAAGACACTGAGCGATGATGAAACCCACGCTCTTTACACATACCCAGACAACCGTTGGTTCGAAAACGAAGAGGATATGGAGATGGACCACGATTGTAACAGCAAATTTCGATGACTGAAGGGGTTTGGAAGCAATGGATTCTAACTTTGATTGGGGACGTATGTTTCGTTGCACATTTGCCCCATGAACCGTGCGGCGTTGAGGACAGGGCGTTTAGAACGTGTTCAAGGACTCTAAATTGGCCGTTTTACTCCCTTTTGCTCTGACTATCATCCCTGAATTGGACAAATGTGAGTTTAGAGCTCACAAGGGCTGAAGGGAAATACTCAAGACGGAATAGCACCGGACAAAGATTTTCAACTATTAATGTCCTATGTATCCCTCAGGCACAGAAGAATATGGATTCGCTGCCACCATTCACATCGACTCGAAGGACATCAATACCGCTGGTCACGTACGAAAAACATAACTGTTCCATCCAGACCCGTAGCCAACATTGTTTCCTCCAAACCCCCCCCCCCCCTTTTTCCCCACCCACCCACCCAATCGGCTCCGCCTCGGCCTCGTTGGTCCGTCTAGGAACTTGAACTCGAGCCCGCGATCTCTGGAATGGCCGCATCAATTGCGCCACAGTAAGCGTTACCCATGGTAAGGGTGCCCCCGGGAGAAGTTATGGCCGTGGACGGGTTCGTGGCTGGATCGGGACACGTGCCGACGGTCTCGCCGATGTAACAGTTGTTTGGCCCTGCCCAGGCCCAGACTGACACGTCTCCAAGCGTGACGGCGGCAACGCAGCAATCTAGAAGAGAGGGGAAGAGCATATTGTCAGCACGGTTTTTTTGACTTGTTCAGGAGTGTGTGGAAACAGGCTGCCTTGGTTCCTTAGGTCCAGCCTTGGGAAGGGGAAATTAATGGGCACTCATAGCTCCCGGGGGATATGGGCGAAATATACGCAGGGAAAAGAAAAGGGGGGACGTACCGTAGGCATCATCTGCGGTGGTTGTGAAGACGTTCGAGAACCCCTGTACCACTTCGATAATACCTGTACCCAGATATTCATCTAGAAAATAATGCGCGCCGTCAGTATCAGTTTCTTTCTGAGGATCGTGGAGATAAAATGCGGCTGGGTTCGGGTTTTATGTCCCCCACCTCCCCTCGAGTGGAGGGCTCCAAACAAAGACCTCGATTGTATTCGAGAGGGAAGGCTCCCCTGCAAGATTGTTGGTTGCACAGGCAGCATACAAGGTGGTGGTTGTGATGTACTCGGTGGCTGTCGATGTCGAAGTGCTAGTGGAGGTCTGGGTGATAACGCTGGTTGTAGTCGTCGTTACCGTGCTCGTGGATGTGGTGGTGCCCGACGGATTCACGGTGGTGGTGGTAGTCGAGGTCGAGGTCGAGGTTACAGTTTCTGCCGTGGCGGTGATTGTCGATGTTGTGATGGTAGTCTTTGTGGAGCACGTCTCCGAGACCGAAAGATGGCAAACGACGCCCTGGGGGTATCGCCACTCGCTGAGACCCGGTTGGGACAGTATTTCCTTGTTACTACTGCTGCTGCTGCCCCAAGCCTTGGCTTCTCGCTTGCTGATGGGGTCAGGGCCGCCTGATCCGCTGTAAGTCGAGCCTGGGAGGGAGGTCTCGACCGGCGTGAAGGTCGCTGGCGCAGCTACAGTTGTCGTCGAGGCCGAAAGCGTGATGATTGTGGTCGTTGTCGTGGTTGTATCTGTTGTCGTGGTTGAGTCAGTGGTGCTAGTGACTGTTGTAGTCTGGATGGCGGTAGAAAACGAGGTTGATCCGGTTATGGTGGCAGTACTGGTGACCGTAATGGTGGATGTGCTTGCAACTGGCGTCAGAGTGGCCGTAGCAGTCGACGTGAGAGTGCTGGTACAGAGCTGGTACCGGGTGCTCCAAGTCGTTGCAGCATTCCAGAGCCCGCTACTTGGGCCCATTTTCGTATAGCATTTTATGCTAAGTAAAGGAGACGATGGAGGCGCGGGACCTTTGCTCGGTTGTCGACCAGGAGGAGCAGCAGCAGTCAGCGCAATGTACGAGGCCAAAACGGCCAAGATGTATACCGGGAAATACATCACTGCCGGCCTAGAAAAATGAGTGACTCAAGTTAGAATTGAAATTCAGAAAGCGAATGGAACTGGGCAAGCAGTGCTATAGAGAGTGACCGAACTGTACAACCATAGAATACTGAAAAAGATAACATAGGGACAGCATTTACTATCGCGAAACTTGGAATTGTCGTCCGAGTGCTGGGTATCAAATTTGGAGCCTACCATTCCCTGGATCGAAGCGTGTGGCGTATGGGGCCCGGGAATTGAGAGACTCTCGATTCGCGCCATGGCTGAAATAAAACTAAAAAACCCCGATCCCTCGACTGGTGCACCTCTAGTATTCTTTGGCAGAGTGGACAAAAGGAGCTACCCTCCCCAAGTACAAGGTGAATACCATCCCGAGAGATCGTGGAAGGTCTCTTTCGACCTTCGCGTAGGAGAAATTGCGCGGAATACCTTGTCCTTCAACGTCTTTGCGTGAACGATGAAGCCGTCATAAGGTTGCTCCAGCCAACTAAGGCCACGAGCTTGGTGAGCTTAGCTTGTGCCCTTATCCACCGGCCGAGTCCCCTTTCGTCTGGGGGTCACAACGTCTTTCTGGGTGCGGCCAAAAGCGGGCGAGGTCGTGCCTGGTTTGGCAATTGGGCTGGCAGCGGGACCATTACGACGCGCTCACGACTCTGGCTGACCCTGGATCACCCTGGATCACCCCGCCTCATCTCACATCGCGTGCAGAAGGTGACCAGAGCGGCACTGAGGAAGAGGAGACGAATCACGAACAACACACAAATTGCTATACCAAGCTCATCGCGAACGTGCTTCCCTAGACAACCAATGCCAGGTAATGACCAAAGCGCCAACAATCGATACAGTCTTTCAACAGGGTTCTCGCAGCGTGCCCACGTAGGTTGCTCCTTTCGATTCAAGACAGGAGGGCGCTCTGATGTTGTTCTGCCCCTTTTCGTCCTAAGACTAGCCAGGCACGCCAGCATGGGGTCAGGACAGGCTAGCGCAGATCAGAACACTTGCCCAAAAGAGATCGGGGCTGGTATGATGCACTAGAAGTCCAGGCAATGTAATGACGGTAAGGCTAGGTTCTTTGTATAGGGGGTCGTGGGGGTTTGGACTGCGCGAGTTTGTCCCTTTATGGCACATGTCATTATTACTCGAGGACGAGTATCCAAATTACCCTATTTGGTCTCGCCTTGGATAGCGGGACGGTGAGTGAAAGCTGTTCTAACCCGAGCCTCGACTATGCCATTGACTGACTACCAATGTGTGCCCAGAGAAGCACCCTGTGAGCGATATGTTGTGCCTGAAGAGAAGCAGGGCCCCACACGGGATTTCCTTCCTTATTAGGCATGGTCCACATCTTTACCCCTCCGCCGAGTTCCGAGCCGGAGCGAGAAGCCTTGTGACAAGGAGAAGGAGTCCAAGACAGTCAACATGACCCGATGGCTGGCCCTGGACATACTCAGTCGCTCTCGGCTGCTGATGTTCCCTTGCTAAGAACCAGAGAGCACTATCGACGGTTTTACGGCGATTCCATGAAGGTATAATCTTCGCGCCCGGGGCAAGGAGAGTTTCAAAACAAGCCCAGATCAGCCTGCTCCAATCGATATCCGTGCTCGGCTGATCGATTTCGGCAAGATAGAGATGAATGGCCCGACCAACATCACTGGCAAGTCCGAGCCGCGGCGACAGATGCATTCGTGCGATACGTGCCGCCGTCGGAAGATCAAGTGCGACTCGGTGAACAAGTCTCGTTGCAGTGCGTGTCACAAATCCGGAGTGGATTGTAGGTAAGCCGCTCCATTGCCAGGCACTCGTCGGAAGACGAGAATCCGTACGCTGACCGCGTCTCGAAGCTTTACTGTCAAATGGAGGAGACTGGACAGTCGGCGGTCCGAAATTTCGAGGACACCGGGGGAATCCTCTGCAGATACCCTCCCCGCGCCTCCGCGCTCTGATGGCTTGGGAGACACCATCCCATTCACCGACCTTTCCACAACCCTTGACAGTGGTCGGGAGGAGAGCGAACCGCGCTGCTATGCCCAAGATAGTCTCTCCCAGTTCTTCCACAAGAGCGTCTGGTCGTCTGGATGGGCCGAGTTCGACGACTACGAACGCCTGCGCCTGGCCTACATCGGGACTCCTGTCTCGAATTTTGCTCACCTAGTCAATTTGAACCAGAGAGGACAGCGGTTCTTGACCTACCCGCATCCTCGCATTCACCCACATCTCCCTTGGCAGCCCAACCCTGAAGACTATCTGAACAGGGCCCCGACCGTAGACAGCATCCGCCAGCTGAGCTCGTTCCCGGCCAAGGAGATCCGCGACGAACTAGTCGAGGCCTTTTTCGAAAAGATTCACCCCTGCTTTCCCGTGTTGGATGAAGCTGGCTTTCGTATCCTGTACAATGATCCCAACAATCCCCCACCTTTGATTGTTTTCCAGGCGGTCTTGCTAGCAGGGGCGCATGTCTGCGACCACCCCAAGGTAGCCGATTCGCGACAAACGGTCAAGTCAATTCTCTACCGTCGAACCAAACTCCTGTTTGATATGCGATACGAGAACAATAGGCTCTACCTGATTCAAGCTGCCTTACTTCTCACATGGTATCTTGAGGATGCCGATTCTGTGAGTCTCAACAGCTATCACTGGGTAGGAGTAGCGTGCCGGATAGCATTTGGCATTGGACTGCATCGCAATCTTCTGAACGACCCAAACACTCCTGATCGGATGCCTTTGTCTGACCGGAGGCTATATCGACGGGTGTGGTGGGTGCTGTATCAGGTCGAGATCATGTCGGCGCTCGAGCACGGAAGACCGTCGCTGATTCACTGTGACGATTTCGACCAGCCTCCATTGGAGCAGAATGATCTGCGTGAAGTCAACGGCCAGATCAACCAAAAGATCAATTTTGAGTATTGTTCCAAGAACATTGAGCTGTGCCGTATGATACTCGACATCCTCAGCGCCACGTCTCCTGGGGCTCTCCTTCGAGGCGAATGTCCAAACCTTGAATCCCTCAACGCTGGCCTCGTGAAATGGGCTATATCAGTTGCGCCAGGCAACACCTTCCCGAGTCTTCAACTGCAACTCCACTATCAGACCGTCATCCTTCATTTGCACCGGCTCTTCCTCGACGGGGATGACCGGATAGCCATGTCGCCAGATTCCAGTGATCAGTGCAACGCCGCAGCACAGGCGATTTTGTCCATCTTTGATGCCATCATTCGACTCGGTGTCTTGAAACAGTGCTACTTTCCATCTGTCATGGCGCTCATTGCGGCGGGCGTCAACATATCTCGGGTTATCGAGAAGCTCGTCGACAAAGGCTCGAAATTGCTCACCTTGAACGCCATCCGAAACCTGGAGACGGTGGTTCAGACCGCCGAGCTGTTGAAAAAGTCATGGGCCAACGCTGAGGGTGTCGAGAAACTATTCCGGATCTTGGTTGACCGGTACAAGGATTGTCTGCACGGAGAACAATACAGTCAAGACGTCCCTGCAACCACCGACTTCTGCAACTTTGATTGGGAGGCTATGCTGCTTTTCGATCCCCAGCCCGGACTGCCAGATCTAGAATGGATGGACGCCGGACCAGACCATTAGGACACTGTGTACGGTTTCTTCGTGAGATGACGGCGTGCTTCTGGCCTGAGTTTGCCCCCTGTACGTGGATCTTGCATGAGGTGGCGCAACTTCGGAGCACGTCCGCGGAGGATGAAAATATCTGCGTAGCAATGGAAAGGATCAGATAGGCACCAAAAGCGAGACCAATGTGTTCGCAAAGGAACAAGTCAATCAATCATTTCTTTGAATTGATGTCTAATTTCCCTAACTGGATGGATGATCTTGAACGCAGACCATAAATGTCCTCTCCGCTTAGTTGTCATAATCTGTTGAGCAACTCAAGTGCTCGTACTTCTTAAAGTTCTCTCCGTTCTCCTGGAGCTTCTTCATGACGAGATTGTACGAGTCGGGTCCGATCGCAACACGCATGGGTGGGTCTTTCATCACGGCCAACTCGTACATAACACGGGCGCCCTTGTCGGGGTCTCCCGCCTGCTTGCCATGGCGCTCGTCCATCGACTTCTTGGTGTCGATATGGTCGTAGGCAGTCAGACGGGGGGCGAATGTCATGCTTCGGCCTGTCCAGTCAGTCCGAAAACTCCCAGGTTCGAGGCAGGTGAGTTTGATGTTCCATTCCGGCTTCATTTCTTTGTTGACGCACTCGGTGAAGCCTTCCACCGCGAATTTACTCGCACAGTAGAGACTGAAGCCGGCCACGCCGCGCTGGCCCCCGATACTGGTGACCTGCTGGATCACGCCGCCAGGCGGAGTATTCTTGGTACGCATGGCCACCAGAGCCTCGCGCGTCACATCCAAAAGGCCGAAGAAGTTGACTTCCATTTGCCGCCGGATCTGAGACTCGTCGTACTCCTCGAAGCAGCCTGCCAGGCCATAACCGGCGTTGTTGACCACCACATCAATACGGGCGAACTTGTCCAAGGCCGTCGCGAAGCCGTTGGAGATTGATGTTTGATCCGTGACATCGAGCACCAAGGGCAAAAAGTTCTTCTCGGTTGCGTTCTTGAACGACAATAATTGATCCATGCTCCGAGCCGTGGCGACAACATAATCCCCGCGATCGATGACCTCCTGGGCATATGACTTTCCCAGACCAGTGGAGCAGCCCGTGATAAAGAAGACTCGTGGCATGGTTACTGCTTTGATAAAACGGTTGTATGGATTCCCACGGCAAAGAATTGGAATATCGCAGCAAAGCTAATCAATTCTGCTGCTGGCCTAGGTGGACAGAGATAAACACAAAGATCGGCTGTGGTAAGAAGCAGAGAAGATGCTCAGCACTTTTTTAGGTCGATTTATCCAGCAATCTGACCCAATTGTCTATCTGCATGTGGCCTGTTTGTGAAGACGCTCGGAGGACCACTGCCCGGAGGCACTTCCTGGCCTTCGGAACTCGGACTTTCTGCCTTACTTATTCCCCTCTTTGTACACCCGAAAGCACCTGCATTGTGTCATGAGACTGTGTGTATGTCCAAATGTGTTCGATCTGGTGTCATACGAGGCGAGAGATTGTCCTGTTCTGGGATAAATTGAAGCTGCTGCGGCGAGGCCCTGCAGGTTCTTCATTGCCACGAAGCATCAGCAGTGGAGAATCGAGATCGACAACCAGCCTCATCTCCAGCTTGAATCGGCTGTGGTTATTTCCTGCTACAACATGAATTCCTTCTTGAGGAGCTCGTCGAACGTTCAACCTATCAACCCATATCGCTTGTTGGGCAGGGGTCCGATCTCATCCCATGTGGCTACCACAACGGCCTCCTCGCGAATCATTGCGACGGCTGGCCAGGTCGGGGCTGATGAGGAAGGATTATTTCCAGGAGATGCAGAGGTCCAAATTTCCCGTGCTATTGCCAATCTCAAGCGCTGTCTCGAGGCTGCCGGTGCAACACCCCAGGACGTTTTCAAGCTGGTGACGTATACGGCTGTGGACAACACCTCGACTCACACAATAAACAGACATCTAGCAGCATATCTGAACGGGCATCGGCCTGCAATGACCTCCGTCCTCGTCCCTAGATTTGCGGCCCCCGAATGCATCTTTGAGGTGGAAGCGTATGCCTCGGTCAGTCAATGCTCTACCGCAAACCCTGTGGATGTGATCATCATAGGTGCTGGACTTAGTGGGCTCAAGGCAGCATATGACGTCCAGAAATCCGGGCTGAGTTGCTTGGTGATCGAAGCGCGAGACCGGGTTGGAGGCAAGACCTGGACCGTCGATCCTTTGGACAATGGCAGCGCGGTGGACGTTGGGGCCGCGTGGATCAACGACACCACTCAAAACAAGATCTACGAGCTCGTCAGCTCTCTCGGCCTGGAGACCGTCGTACAGAACACCAAAGGTAGTTTGGTCCAGGAAGATTTAGGTGGTGGTCTTCAGCTGTTTCCGTACGGTGGTGTTCCTAATGTAGGTTTCCTTCCAATGCACCCCTGGGAAGGCGATCTCCTAACATTTCAGCCAGGAGCTCTGCGAGCCTGGAGGCCTCGAGAGTATGATTCATATACGAGACCTCGCCGAAAGCGTCTGTCAGACGCTGGATATCCACGACCCAGTCGCTACGGGAGGCGACCTTGATATGTGTACGTTTCAAGAATGGGCGGAACGAAATGGAGCTGGCAAGACCGCTGTCGCATCCATATCGGTCTGGACGCGGGCCATGCTCGGCCTAGAGCCTTCCGAAGTCAGCGCGCTTTTCTTTCTCAACTATCTCAAGAGTGGTGGAGGTCTGATGAAGATGAGATCCGATTCCAAAGATGGCGGACAGTATATGAGACTAGTAAAGGGTATATTGTCTTCCCTTCCTGCACGCATCAAGGAAACACGAAACTGACTATTCTGCTTTTTTGGGCAGGAACGCAGTCGATATCGATCGGACTTGCTGAGCTCTTGCAGCCTGGGTCCATCGTTCTAAATTCGCCAGTGCGGGCGATCAGACAGACAGTCAACGGTGTCGTTACCGTGTCCGCCGGTCGTGGGGAGTTCACATCTCGAAAAGTCATCGTGTCAGTTCCGACACCGCTCTACCAGGAAATCAATTTCTCCCCGCCGCTTCCAGCCGCTAAGCAGCAGCTTAGCAAGGCAAACACTCTTGGATATACCTGCAAGGTGATGATATTGTTCGCCGAGCCCTGGTGGAGAGCCAAAAACCTAACAGGAGTCTTGCAATCGTTCGAAGGCCCCATTACGGTCACGAGGGACAGCAGCGTCGACTCCAAGGGATATTACTCCATGACCTGCTTCCTCGTCGGCCAGGCCGGCCGTGACTTGTCGCGAAAGACTCAAAGAGAACGCTTCGACACGGTCCTGGCACAAATTGAACGGTGTTTCGGCTCCGTGATGGGAGGCCCAATCCCCAAACCCATTGCCATGACCGAACATGAATGGGCGAAAGATCAATGGGCCCAAGGCTGTCCCTGCCCGGCTTCCCCGCCAGGGATCATGACCGATTTCGGCCACGCGTTGAGGACAGTCCACGGACACGTGCATTTTGTGGGCACTGAGACTGCGTTTGAATGGAAGGGGTACATGGACGGTGCCGTCCGTTCGGGCGAGCGAGGAGCAAGGGAAGTCATTCGTGCACTGAATCCAGCCAAGTTGTGAGTCCTAATAGGCAGAGGCAGGGTGGAGTGGTTCAATTTTATTCATGGGTCGAATTGCTTGCTTTTCCACCTAGGAGAAACAGAAACAGAAACGGGAAAGACGATTTTTGATGCTCTTTACTTGATACTGGGAACTTGGGGTCTCCTTGTGCAGAGCACTGACTGGGTGAGCAGTTAATGGACTCGCTGGGACGATGGTTGATCATATGCCATTTGGCGATTCGAGTCCCGATGTTCGTTTCCTATTTTTTCTGCTGTTCCTGCAGCTGCTGCATCCACGCCAGAGCGCCACCGGCCGAACACACCCTCTCCACACTGATGGACATGACCTCGACGACATTGCCCCAGGGGTCCTGCATGTACACCCCCTTGTGGCCCGTCAGGCCATAGCGGCCGTAGTCCATCCACTCCCCGACCTGCCGGCCGCCGTCCTGCACGACCGCCTGGAGCAACGCCTCGGGGTTCGGGTCCGTGACGCAGAGGTGGAAAAACCCGGGCCGGGCGAATTCGAACCCGCCCGCGTCGGCGTCGAACGTGCGTGCGGCGGGCGCCGGGTCTATGAACTGGAACACCTCCAGCCCGACGCCGTTGCCGCTCGTCAGCATGGCAAACTTCAGCTCGCGCATGCTCGCCGGGTACGACGTGAAGATGGTCGTGAAGGCCTCGGGCGTGCGCCGGCGGCTGAAGTGCCGGATCTGGCCGATGACCTGGAACCCGAGATGGCGGGTGTACCAGGACACGAGACCTTCGAGGTCGGTGCAGGACACGGCCACGTGGTTGATGGCGCGGTTATATGGGACCTGGGAGAGCCGATGGTTACTTCATGCTCGACATATCATTTTCCCGAAGAGTTTGACCAAATGTTAAGGCAGCGGTTTCTGACTTACGGTTTCGGCCATGGTGACACCGGGGAGGCAGTCACGACGAATGTGGGCGAGTGTTTGGTTCTGGGTCCAGGAGCAAGGAGGATAAAGGATGTAGAAGCCAGTATTTAGAGACTTGAGTTGCGGGTATTGTCAAAGTCGAGCCTCCAAGAATTTATCAGCGCTGGACAGAGTCGACAGAGCACGGAGAACGGAACGGCCATGGAGAAAGCGGTACCGTTGACCTATTTGGGAGATACAATCAGCTACAGGTGCAGGAGGGGTTCCAGTCGAAAGACAATTTGTTTGGGCGTCGGAAGAGACGCATGGTAGCACATAGCATCGCTCTATACGTAGTTTTTCGTACTGTACTAAGATAGCATAACTACTAGCTGACACAGGGTTGCCGCCCACTCATGCCACCGGACAGGTCGGTCAAAGAGTTTGATAATTCTCGGTTGCCAGCCTCGGGTTAACATATGACATCTCATTCCACGTTCCTTGCTATGATACTTTCAATCAGGTTCTTGCTGGATACTTCGGCACCCATGAAACGATCGATCGCATCCGATAATCGACCACCAGCCACCGTGTCGGCTTCGAGAGCTGAGGCCAATATTTTCCCGCTCTCGGCCAAAAGGTCAAGCTCGGTCAAAGGCAGTGGCAGTGGTTGCGGTTGATCCGCAAAGGGAGCAGCCTGCGACTTCCCAGAACCACCCGTGTATTTCGTGATGCACAACTCTGTGAAAATCGCGGGCGTCACGGTCGCCGAG
This sequence comes from Cladophialophora immunda, assembly GCF_000835495.1. Taxonomy (NCBI): domain Eukaryota; kingdom Fungi; phylum Ascomycota; class Eurotiomycetes; order Chaetothyriales; family Herpotrichiellaceae; genus Cladophialophora; species Cladophialophora immunda. The sequence goes on from NW_015622541.1 coordinate 3,147,539, forward strand.
TGGCACCCGAGTCTGGCAGCAGCATCGACTTCCTTAAGGGATCGGAACCTGTTTAGATACATTAAAACCCCAAGTTCGAGGCACAAGAGCGATTTAGACATACGCCGCCAGTTTGATCAGAGGTTGTGTCTGCCCTGTTTTCTTTTCTAGGTGTTTGTACAGGCCCACCATCTGAGCTAGCGGTCGGGAAAAAGGGTGCTGTGTCGCTGGATCTTCGACATTGGGCCACAGTGATGGATCTCTCATGGAGCGAACCTCTGCGTGCCTGAAGGTTAGTAGACGTCCTGGCCTCGGTCGAAGCTGGGGTCTCTTGACAAGCATACCGTTGAAATAGGGGCTGATGAAGAGACATCTGGCCTGGCTGCATGCGACAGCCTGTTCCACTCCAAAGACTGCCGTGCCGAGAGTGTCAATGCCTTCGCTCTGAAGGATTCTGGCCGCATTCAAGCCCGGACCCGTGGCGAGGATCTTGATGCAGAACCGCTCCCTTGGGACCCCCAGCCGATGAAACTCTTTGGTGTATAGCCTCGCGTGTGCCAGAGTCTCCTCCATGCTGTACGCCGCAGAAGGGAGTGTCTGCACCAAGACTCGGCCTCGAATAAGGCTCAAATTTCTCTCCAAGATTGTAGTGGCCTGTTTTTTGGTCAATGAATACGCAGCAACACGTCGAATCCCGTGACTTCACCATTCTTGTATAGATGGCCACCCACCCTTCCGCGTGGAGCTCTTGGGCCACGCTATGTAACAGATCGCGGTTCGACTCATGGCCTATCTGAAGGCCAAGCAGATACGGATTGCTGGTCTGGTCGAAGGGGCTGACAGGCAGCGACTTGATACATTCGAATTCTGGCCAGTCTATGTCTAGGTTCACTGCCTCATCTTAGGGCCAGGTTCCGATGATGTCCAGTAAGGAAAACAGGGTACTCACTCTGTTTGGTGACATGTTCTTGCCATGTCTCTATGCCCGCGTCGCCCATGGGTAGTGCCAACGACACGTGAACGAATCAGTTATAGGATGCTAGGGACTTTAGATGCTGATGAGAAACAGTTGAGATCCCGATTTAGCAACAACGCTCTGTCCAGGCAATGCCACACATCTGTATCACCCAAAGAACACCGGCTCTTTAAGAGGCCAGAAAATGTGGCTGTTGGCGGTCTCGGTTGGCATTCTGGGAGTGATGAGACCGATTGAACGATGGTCACGGCTCTGCACCGAGTCTGGCCGAGCCGATGTCCGTTGAACCGCCAGGAGTCATTACCATGAAGCCTTGACATGGTGTGTTCTTTGACAAGTCTCTAGATACCGTTCATGCGGTTGCCGAGTTCCGAGATGCCCCCAGCCAAGTACCCACTCGTCCGGGATGCAAAATGACCCTGACTCGTGGAGGAGAACACCATCTCTATATTTATGTCATTAGGAGACCAAGGTAGTAAGTGAGTGCAACTGCGAAGTAAGGAATCTTAATGAAACAACTCGAGATGGAGGATGCATGGAAGAAGGACTGTGCGGAAGCGCGACAGGCGCTGATGGACTCTATTCCTCCCAAGTGGCGTCTATCCAACCGCCCCAGCGAGTCACAAACGGACGTACGCTCTGTTCCAAGAACCTGTGGCCTGCTCACCGAGCGACAACTGGAGATCACGGAGCAGAATGCGAGTGATTTGATGCCGAAATTGCTCGATGGACGCCTATCATCGGCGGAAGTGACAGAAGCGTTTTGCGCACGAGCTGCAATCGCTCACCAGTGTGTAGGTTGAAACTAGAGGCAACTGCAGACTGGATTGCATAATAACAAAACACAACTTGAGCACAGGTGAATTGCCTCACCGCTTTTTTCCCAGACGAGGCTCTTGCACGAGCAAAAGAACTGGACAGTATACTGGCAGCAACCAAGACGCCAGTGGGACCTTTACATGGGCTGCCAGTTGGAATCAAAGCAAGTCCAACATCCGTGATCGCTGGTTGTCAGAGCTAACAACGGGTAGGACATCTTTCACATGAAAGGCAAGATGCTGACTATGGGCTTTGCGGCCTGGCATAACAACAAAAGTGATCAGGACGCCGCAATTATTGAGATATTGAGAAACGCAGGAGGTAGATGTCTCTTCTTTGGTAAAGACTGTTCATCGAGGACTGATGCGTTTGCAGCTGTCTTCTATGTTCGAACAACCATGCCCCAGACAGGCATGTTCCTCGAAACTTGGAGTAATCTCTGGGGCCGGACGGTGAATCCATACAACACCGCCTTTTCTGCTGGAGGCTCGTCCGGAGGCGATGGTAGCCTCGTCGCCATGCGAGGTGCACCGTTCTGCCCATCAACAGACATTGGAGGCAGTATCAGAGCGCCTGCAGCATTCAACGGAAACTACGCGATCCGACCTACGGGCGAGAGGACTGCGCGACGGGGAATGGGGGCCTTAGCCAGCGGGCAGATTTCAGTCAAGGTGTCCTCGGGTCCGAACTGCCATAGCATGGGTGATATCAAGATGGCGAGCAGGGTCTTGCTTACGCATTATGGACTTCCCTTCGAGACTACCGCTATCCCCATACCATGGAAAGATGTCGCGCCCAAAAATGGGAAGCTCTGCTTCGGACTGATGGCTACAGATGGCTGCGTCGAACCCCATCCCCCAATTCGCAGGGCGTTGAGAGAAACGGAGGATAAGCTGCGGGCCGCTGGCCATGAAGGTATGTATAACGATAGGCCCTGAACGGAATCGAAGGTCGACCAACTGACATTGCATCAAAAGTCATTGGCTTCTCGCCACCTTTCGACTGTTGGGAAGTTGCGGATACCACGGTAAGTCCAGCGTCATCCTCCTGTCTCTACGCTCTTGTCTATGCTTTCAGCTGACAGTCAGGAACACTTATGCAGTGGAGATTATGGTTCCAAACTGGAGCCAAGGAGTGCAAGAGCCTCGTGGCGTCCGCAGGGGAACCATTATATCCAACTTATACTTGGTACCTGGACACATTCAATATCCAACCGTTATCGGTTCCTGAATTGTTCAAGGTCGGATGAATGCCCATCTATTGTGGCTTTGAATTTATCTAGCTGACTAGGATATCTAGTTAAACACGAAACAGAGCGATTACCGATACAAGTTCGCGGAAGCGTGGTACAACACCAAATTTCAAACCGGGACTGGACGGCCTATTGACGCCCTGATCTGTCCCTGTGGTCCCTCTTCAAGCTTTCCCCATGGTTTCCCCGTGTGGTGGGGGTATTTCAGTTTATGGAACATACTCGACTACCCCAGCATTGTGGTCCCTCTGAAAGACTTCCATGTCGATCTGGAGAAGGACGGCAAAGATCTCGATTATCATCCTCGGGAAAATGTTTTTGACAAGATGAACCACGATATCTGTAAGATCCCACATCCCCGCCTGGAGCTGACAATATGTTTTGTATTGACATCCACTGATCTCCTGCTTCAGATGACCCAAAGTTGTGGGATAAGTTACCCGTGACCATACAAGTCGTGGGCCGGCAGTTTGAGGATGAAGAGCTTATTGCTGTGACGGAGTGCTTAGATCAAGTGTGCAACGACTGAGTTAGAATGTCCGTAAGACTATAGAGGTGCCATATCGAGCTAATTTCCCAACTTGCTGGTAGCCCTGCCTGCGTGCTTTTGACGTCAGTATCAGACTGTGGGCGAATGGAGCACTCTCAAGAGCTAGAAAATGAAAATTATGCTGGAATTTTGGATGAAGATCTCGAGGTCTCAAAGTATTCCTTGATCAGAATATTTTAGGTTCATCATCCAACTATGCAGATGGTCGACAATGCCTTGTCTAGGTAAACGGAACTCGGGTCCGATGCACATGGAGCCGCCCTGACACGGCGTTATTCTCGGTGGCGCAACCACGGAACTCATTAAGCACATGGCGGACCACGCATCGAGCGCTCTCATGATATAAGGGCATACGTCGAGCAGCCCTCAAGTGCAGAGTACCACACCACCGGCACGATTTACTTGTCCTAGCTTCGGCTCCACGAAACTCATTTTGCAGATTTGCATCGGTCGAGAAAAGCAAACCATGGCCTCGACCAAGAGCCAAATCACCCTTCTGAACCCAAGCGACCTCTTCGACTCGGCACCAAGTTTCTCCCACGTCGCGGTCACCCCGTCGTCCGTCAGGATGGTCTACTGCGCAGGCCAAGTGGGCGCGGATGTGAACCGGGAGCCGGCCAGCGGGCTTGAAGCACAGGCGAGACTCGCGTTTGGCAACGTGCGCTCGTGCCTCGCCGCCGCCGGGGCGTCCGTGCACGACGTCGTCAAACTCACATACTATGTGGTCGGCTGGGCGCCGGAAAAGGCGCCTCTGTTCCGCAAGGCGTTGATCGAATTTCTCACCGACGACACCGGCGCCGTCCACCGTCCGCCCTCGACTTTGATATCAGTCCAGGGGCTAGCCGATCCCCGGTGGTTGGTGGAGGTTGATGCAGTGGCAGCAATCAAGGGGTGACAAAGTTGAACAGAGCTGTCTTTCGGCCCAGTCCCTCTCCTCGGATGGTCGGAGATGGCCAAAACCAACCATTTCAATACGAAAATCAATGCCACTTGAGGCCGCGAGCTAGCAATTGCAGTCATTCATTTGTCAGCTCCATCCCCTCTTTCTCTCCATCCTTGATAAACAGGGTCTAGCAGCCACTTACCTTCGCCCTGCAAGGTACTATGATTCATAGCTCGGCGGAGTCGTAGAGACTCGCAACACTGTTACTCCTCCGGCGCGATTATTGCACGGTCGTCTGTCTCAGATGTCTAAGCTAGGCGGACTTAGTCTACGAATAGGGTATCATATCATTTCCATATTCAGGTTGTACTGTTTACAGCTATATAACCCTCCTCTAGTCGTCTCCTTTTATCCGCAGGAAGCTAGTGCACCCGAATTTGTTGTTCTAATATCGCACCGTGAAATACAGCCAAGGCGAAAGGAAACAAATCTATCAAACTCTTTCTTACCTCTAGTAGTCATAGCTAGTTTGAATACACACTTGCCCTGTCATTTAAAGCAGCATGGGTTGCTACATGTCGACCGATTGATTGCTGGGCTTTGGGGCTTTGCAAACAACATCCAAACTTAAACCGTTCTGCAAGACATAGACATTGTATTTCCTGGTCTCTGTCCATCATGCTAGCTTTAAAATCTTGCCTGTGCTCGTCGTACATTGTTTAGGATCGGGTAGAGAACGCTACAATCCGCTTGTATATTCATGAGGACGGTATGGAAGATAACGGGGCCCATTGTCCCTCGGATCTCAAAACGGAGCGGAGACAATTGCCCAAAATGGTCATTATTGCCGAGACCGGTGGATATCGGTGCTGAAGCTGGCCATATGCGTTTGGTATGGGTTCCGAGAGCCTGGGCCTCCTCTCATTTGGACGGTATCGCCAATGAGTATGTCTTATCAGGCAGTAGGTGCTCCAGCCCTGGACACATATATCCTCAGGGGGAATGAGATTTCTCTGCAGTTTATGTTCACGCTGCTCCCTCACTAGAAGAAACCGAACCCGCGCGAGTCTTTGTTTCTGAAAGTGTGAAGGATGCCTACCGAAGAAATATCCATTGCCGTGAGCCGTGAGCCAGACATGACCATCATGGCGTATGAAGGAGGGCAGAAGCTTCATATCTCGGCTGAGGAAGCTGCATTGAGGGTGAAGGGATCGATGCAGGTCAGGATAAACCACACCACTCACAGCTCCACCGATGTATGCAATACTGATCTTGTTGCGTCAGATGCCCAAGAGCTATCACATCTGGGGCCTCACGATTCCGGCGTACCGTCATCCTCGCGTCCAAGTCGTCGTGCTGGGATTGGTCATCTTCATGACCGCCGGCATCTATCAAGTCATCACCGCATTGGGCGGCGCCGGGCAGCAAAGTCCACATCTGGCGGACTCGGCCAGCATTACTCTTTTTTCCGTCTTCATGGCCTTCACGCTGATGGCGCCCGCCGCGTTGAACTACTTCGGCATCCGTTTGACCCTCAGCTTCGGGAGTCTGGGCTATGCAGCTTACTCGGCCAGTCTGTGGTGTTACAATCACACCCACAACCAACCGTTCGTGGTCTTCGGGGGTGCGTGGTGTGGTCTCTCTGCCGCTTTCCTCTGGGTCGCCGAGCGTGTCGGGCCTGTGGCCTACGCTGCGGAGGAGCAAAAGGGGTCGTACGTCGCGACCTTCTGGACCGTCTACCAGGTCGGCACCATGATTGGAGCCGCCATCCCTGTGGGTCAGAATTGGAATGCCGGCATATCAAACAATTCGACCGTTTCGGACGGCACTTACATTGGCCTCTTCATCATCATGCTCTGCGGCGCGGGGGTTGCGCTCCTGCTGTGTCCGATGGACACGGTCATTCGCGAGGACGGAACCAGAGTGGCGTTACCAGTAAGCCTTTCATGCCGTTGCGAATTATTACCCTTTTTTGATCGTCTTGGGTGGGCACCACAGGCTGATCTTCCCGCTTCTGACGATAGGCCGCGCTATCTTTCAAAGAACAGTTGGTCACCTGTGCCCAAGTGGTGCGCCAAAACTACTGGATCATGTTGGTCTGGCCATATTCGTTCTCGGTCTACTACTACGTCGTGTACCAGGCCAATCGCTTCAACGGAGAAGTGTTCACCGTTCGGGCCAGGGCTCTAAACAGCCTGATGAATTGCGCCACCTCCATCATCGCCGGCTGGGTCATGGCCTTGATCACGGATAAACTGCCCCTCAAGAGACGGCAGCGGGCGTACGTCGGATTGACGTTCAACTTTTTGCTCGTCAACGCGGTCTGGCTCGGGGGATATTTCGCCATGATCGAAACAAAGCCTGATCTGACCGAAGCCGAGAAGCTGGACGTTTACTCGCACGGCTATGGGGCCAAGGCCTTTTTGTTCGTCATGTACGGCTACATGGACGGCAGCTACATCACTTACCTTTCGTGGTTCTTCGGGGCCCTATCCAACGACGTCAAAGTTGTGAGCACATCCCTTTTGAGACGGATGAAAGCCTTCGAGATTGTCACTAACGCCGCAAGCTGTCGGTCTTTGTCTCCATGTTAACGTTCTGGTCTTCTGCATGCCAGATCGTGGCGTACACGATGGACTATCATCACCTCAGCACGAGATTCATGTTTGGGAGCAGCTGGTTTGTACGTCGCTTGGCATCGCCTCACCACGATCAGGAACGTCACTGACTATCGATTGCGCAGACTATGGCTATCGGTCCTCCGTTCCTCCTGCCCATCATCATGTTTTGGATGAAAGAGACTACGGTCATCACGCTCGAGGGGATCGAAACCGAGGATGGAGACGCTATCGGCAATGAAACTGAGACTGAGCCTCGATCCAAGGAAGTCTCGACCTCGGTCGCCAAAGAAATATCTGTGGGTGCTTGATGATCCAATAGCCGGACAGAGAGCAAGTATGGTAGCCTGGATCACGGATCCACAGGCTACAACGCTTGCAGCATGTTTGAATATTAATGCAAGGTTTTGGTCACTGCAATTGCTTGGTGGATTACAGTTTCTGGATCGAGGAAATGGTATAAGCCTCTCAGAACGTCGGCAGTATAGTCCCGTGGTAGTGCGACGTCTCGGCTCCATCGCGCTTTAACAAATCACGATCTTGTATAATCTCTTGAATTCCATTCTAAAGAGCCGCTTTAGTCTATGTGGGTAGTCTTGCTAGTGCTCAAAAGCAGTACCGAGTGCCGTCGACGATGGGGGCTGTCCTTCGTCCCAAGCGGTTGAGATTCGGCACCGAGACGTTTCCACAACATTAACCCAAACCCGTTTGATCTGGTAGGATGCTCTATCTGGAGCCAATCGTGCCTCGGACCTTGTGATGACTCTGATGATTGGGCTCTTTGAACCAAAGCCCTTCTGTTGGTAGCGGTTTTTGGTCTTCCATTCTCGACTGGTTCTGAAGTCACTGCATCCCCGGTGTTACAAAGTACATACCTATTTCCTATCTGCGAACAACTGGTCTGGCAGGGCGCACTCATTTCCTCCGTCTGGCGCGTTGGCTTTTACGTCCTAGTTACACCATGGCCCTGGATAAAGTTACGGACACAGTTCCCTCTCGCTTACCGATCGAGCAGATGCTCGAGCTCACCCGCTTAGATGTCGATAGATCTGACATTTTCACCAATGCACATCAACATTGGCAAGCTCCCTGGGCCCGAGGAGTCTTCGGTGGACTCCCCGTTGCACAGTCCCTGGCCGCCGCGCAGGCCACGGTACCGTCCACGTTCACGGCACATAGTATGCACTGCTACTTCCTGCTCGCGGTCGATTCGCAGAGGCCGATACTCTACCACGTCGAGCGAGTCAGGGACGGCCAAAGCTTCATAACCAGGACGGTCCAGGCGCGGCAGCAGGGGCGCCCTGTGTTCACGGCTTCTCTGTCCTTCGTGAAAGACCAGGCGGGAAGCGGCGCGAGGCTGGTCCTCCAACATGGAACCTGCTTGCCGACAGAGGTGTCGCCTCCGCCTGCGGGAGTGGCAACCTATCCTACATCTCCAGGCAGCGAGGTCCAACTGTTCGAGACCACGCGCTGCACCGTCACTCCCGGAGCCACGCCCTCGTCACGCAAAATGCGCCTGTGGATGCGTGCTGTCGATCCAGGCCACGGTCGCAGGCCCCATACACGGCAGGAAAAGGCTCCACCCGAACATTCGAGCGAATCCCACGAGATAAGGAAGTGCCCATCACATCTCGTTGCGCTCGCTTATATGTCGGACAACTACTTCATCGACACGATTGTACGAGTGCACGGGCTCACCCCCTTTGCCAACCAGCGAGGCACCAAGACGACGTCGGACAAGAGCCATGGCCGAAGTATCGGTGGCAAGGCGCCAAGTGATTGTGAAGGGGGCGTTGTGGCCGGCGACGTCATGGAGAATCCAGTGGGCGGCCAACTCGAAGCCGGTGGGCGGGTTCAGATGATGGTCTCGCTCAGCCACACGATTTACTTCCACAACCCCAAGGCCGTTCGTGCAGATGAGTGGATGTTGGTCGACCTAGAGAGCCCCTGGGCGGGACATGAACGGGGCGTGGCGGTCCAAAGGATCTGGTCGAAATGTGGTGTCTTGCTGGCTACCTGTGTCCAGGAGGGGCTGGTGAGGCTGAACCAAACCAGCGAGACCAGGCTATAGAACAAGAAAGGCTGATAGGCGAGATCACCTGGAAAGCCGTAGGTGAGCAGTGGGCAAGTAAAGCGGCTCAGTGAGAATCAAACCGCACCTCCTAGTTATAGGAGGACAGTCTCGCCAACTTAATCTAGAGATAAGAATAAGCAATACTATTACGCGGATATAGGCCTCTGATACATTTTCGTTTCTGGTCCGCGCTTTGTGAAGGATATAAGGTGCCATGTGTAGCACTCCTGCCTACCCTGCACCTACCTTTGCGAGTATGTAGGATAGCGCCTTGGCACCTCCGTGCCTCTAGACAGCAGAGAGCTGGTTGCTCTCTGGATAGGGATGGTCCAGCATTCAGACAGATTCTTCCAGGATGTCCACACCATGCCACTTTACTAGTCAGCAGTTTGACGTGGGGAAGGCTTGGGCAAGATAGCCGCCAACGTAAGGTAGACACAGGCTAGGTGGAGTCCATCTGATGGAGAATACCACCGTGACAATATGTGGGATTTGCCGACCTACAGTGGCGGGCTCCAGATTGAGGCCATCAAAGTCTCATGACTCTTGTCACAGACTCACTCCGCCATCACCACTGAGCAGCATACTATAAACGCGGCTTAAGGCGCTGTTTCATTCTTTAGCACCGACCTCGCACTCCTCTTGCCTGACCAGGTCGTGGCCTCATAGAAAAGCCACCATGTCTTCTGTGCCCAAGCCACCAACATTGGATCAGAAGTATTCCGGTATACCTGAGCGTCTGTTGGAGAAAGCAACCAAAGTCAAGCAACAGACGTATGCCGCCCTTACCACTGATGTAGCCCAGCAAAGGGCTGCTAGCATCGAGCTGCCTGTTATCCCTAAAGGCTACCCAAGAATTCGCTTCAATAAGGCAATAGAATCTATTCAATCCCAGATCGGCGCAGTCAACGTTGAATTGAACACAGGGGCTTTGGTGGACGGCTGGTTAGTATCTTTGATCCTGCTTCGGTAAGCGACTGTGCAATAACACTGATTTGCTCAGGTACCTGGAGCGTATGGCACATGTGGATCCCATTTATACATGAACATATTGACCAATTTGATCAGACCCAAATACCCACGATGCATTCCACATTGTCGAGCAAGACGAACTCGTGTCTTCCGGGACTGTGTACCCTGGCTCCACTGAGGAGGTCGTCCATGTTGTTAAATGGGCCAATGAGTACGAAATCCCCATCTACCCAATTTCAATGGGTCGAAACTGTAAGTCTGTTCGTAGAGAGACCTTACCCCGAAGCTTTACACTGACTGCGACACTTGAATAGTGGGATACGGTGGTGCAGCAGCCCGCGTGAAGGGCTCGATTATCGTTGACCTGGGCAAAAGAATGAATAAGATCTTGGATATTGATCCAGACACTTGCACGTGCCTGGTTGAGCCTGGAGTCTCATTCTACGCTCTGTACGAAGAGATTCAAAAGCGAGGCTATAACCACCTCTGGATCGACGTCCCCGACCTTGGGGGTGGTTCTGTACTAGGGAACACTATCGATCGCGGCGTTGGATACACGCCTTATGGGGACCATTTTGGTGCACACTCTGGAATGGAAGTTGTGCTGCCGATGGGTGAGGTTATACGGACAGGAATGGGAGCCTTACCGGGGAACAATACCTGGCAAGTTTTCCCATACGGCTTTGGGCCATACGCGGAGTACGAGCAGTCTTCTCAACAGTGTCGAGTTTTCAATACTAAACGTGAAAAGTGGCATCTTCACGCAGTCCAATTTTGGCATCGTCACGAAAATCGGTATGACACTCATGCCGAGTCCTGGCGGAGCCGAGGGATTTGTAAGTACACTTCAAGGCAGCCTTGTGCCATGAAGCGAAATGGATGCTGATTTAGTCGCTGATAGATGTGTACTTTCAAAGAAGAAGATGACCTTGCCTGTATTGTAAAGAGACTCCCCAACAGGAAAACTGGACTAGCAAACTGACAAATACAGATCGAGGTTGTTCGACCTCTGAGAATTCGCAACATCCTCGAGAATGTCGCCCAGTTGAAGCACGTTGCTCAGGAGGTGACATTACTGGGCAGACCACGATCGGAAGTTTACCAGGGCAAAGGTCCCGTCCCACTGAAGACTATCCGCAAGATCGCCTCGACGTTGCCTTGTGGAGACTGTAGCTGGGTGTATTATGGAACGACATATGGGTGAGTCAACGCCTCTCCCTGACTGTTCGAGGATGGAACGCCGTTCTTTACTCACAACACATTTTATAGGCCAAAGGAAGTTCGAGCACAGAAGTTGAAGGTAGTCAGAGAGGCGTTCGAGAAGGTGCCTGGTGCTCGTTGGATTCCTCGAGATTCGCTGCCTGATGATCATTATTTCTTCACCCGTGAGAGGATTTCAAGTGGAGTGCCTGAGTTTGAGGAATTGAAGTGGCTGAACTGGGAGGTATGCCTGGAGCTGGATGTCCTCTCTTCTACAGCTTTTACGGTGTACTAACCTCCACAAGCCCAACGGATCTCATCTATTCTTCAGCCCGGTTTCTGCACCAAGAGGAGAAGATGCTCTCAAACTGTACAAGGTAAGTTAGTCGTTGTTATTGGAGGCATTGAGACAAACGGGGTAACCATCTTTCAGATCGCGAAAAAGTGGCACGACGCGTGTGATTTAGACTGCTTCCCAGCTGCCTGCGTGGGCTTGCGAGAGATGTACTTCATCATCAATATGGTCTATAACCGCGCAGATCCCGTCTCCAAGGCTAATGCATACAGATGCATGAGAGGTATGATCAAGGACGCCGCAGCGGAGGGCTTCGGCGAATACCGAACTCATTTACTTCTGCAAGACCAAGTGGCTGGAGTCTATAACTGGAACAATAGCTCGATGATGAGGTTCCAGGAAATGCTCAAGGACACGTTGGATCCTAATGGGATCCTTGCACCCGGAAAATCAGGTATTTGGCCCAAAAAGTATCGTGAAAAGGGATGGGAGTTGGGCGAAGGCGACCTTGACTCTCGCTCCGAGGGGCATGCAGTTTCGCATAACACTAAGCTCGTCCGGACAGGGTCGAGATTGTGAGCTGATGGAATTGACTTTCCATGGAGACAAATGGTTCCTGGGATTGAATAAGTAGTCGGACATCCTGGCTAAAAATCGTGCTGGACTTCCGGTCGGGCCATCACTCGGCATTATATAGTACTTTCATCGTTTGTTTTGATCGACTAATGTCAATACATCCTTCGTCGACAGCTTGATATGTTCCGCAAAAGACCTGAACCTCTCCCAGAGATCCATCTGTACGTCCACTTTATTCACAAGGTGTATCTCCAACCTTCGATTCCGTGGATGATCTTGTTCTCGCGGTCGGCCTGACGACTCTTACACGCGAACGCGGCTATGCTACCGAACGTAAGAACTATCATCAGCACTTGCAGGGTGACGACACTGTACAGCCCAGGAGCATAAAATGGTGCATCCTGAGATCGGAAAATGGTGTTGCCAATAATACCGGAGATTGCTCCACCACCAATATTTAAGGCGGAGAAAAGCAGACGCTTTAAGCTGCCGACGATGTTGTTCTGGGCGAATGTGAGAATGGTAATTTGGTTGCCCATGACACCCATCACCGCAAGGAAAATGCCTAGATAGCGCACTTCACTGCTGTAGAGAGGTCGCACGACTGTAGAGCGACTTGAGTCAGTGAAAAATGATACGATCAATGTATTACGCGACAAACTTACGTAGCATTCCAGCCAAAGTCATGGCATCCTGGATGATGGTTAACGGCCCGCGGACCTTCAGCTTGTCACCCAGGTAAGAAGAAAGGAGCAGCATTCCCACGGCTGCGGCGTACAGTGGTGCTGAATGCAACGTGGCTTGGACGCCTCTGTAGCCTAAACCCTAAGAATCTATCAGTAAGGAGCCGTTGCCGATGAGGTTGAAAAGAATTAGAACGAGACTAACAGTGAGAATAGTAGGGGTGAAGAAGCCAAGTCCGTACGTCGGGACCACCACGCACGCGTATGTAAGTGTGCTGGCCCACAAGAACCAATCCTTGCAATGTTTCTTGAAGAGGCCCCATCAAAGCGACTCGGTGGTGGCGTTGCCCATGTCTTCCCTTAGTTCATCCTGAACATGTTGTCGCTCGTGAGGCTTAAGGACTTTGGCCTTGTCAGGAAAATCGGAGATGAAGAAGTAAGACCCTAGATCAATGACCATGGTCGCAGCGCCCTCGATCTATGAACGTGTCAGAACAAGTTTTTGTAAGGGCAACGGTGGTACAAGAGCGTTCGCGCAATAAAGACCCATTGCAGCCGAGCATGTTTCGATCACCAGACATGTCGTTGATCCCGGAAGCTAGGAGGCCACCAAAGGCTGACGCCATGGTCGACACGGCATAAAAGCACGATAGTCGGCGATGGAGCCGGTACCGCGGTACCAGGAGCTCAGAAGGAAGAGGCATGCCGGGAATATGCCTCCTTCAAGCAAGCCGAGCACAAAGCGCAGGAAGGCAAGTATTTGCCAATTTGGTACGAATCCCATGCACATAACGCAGAGACCGAACCCAAAGGTCAAGAAAGATAGCCAATCATCTGCCCCGACCTTGACAAGCATCATGTTGGAAGGGATCTCGGCAAGGAAGTAGCCTAGGAAGAAGATGAGCAGGCAGACAGAGTAGCGAGCGCCTTTGGAGACCTCGATGTCGTCGTCCATCCCGAGAACCTTAGCCGAGCCAATGTTAATTCGATCGATGACTGATACTGCGAGGATGATGGAGATCATAGTCACAACGTGCAAATCGACCTTGAATTTCAAGCGGCGCTGTTGCTTGTTGCTCAGAACAGCAGCCAGGGTATGCTCGATGTTCTCGGCATTTTCAACAAGGATCTCTTGCTTTTCTTTCTCGAGCCTGAGACTCTGGTCAGCAAGGGACTCCATAGCCTGCGTATGTGAGAAGTTCGAGGTTCTGTCAGGGCGGGTGATAGGGTGATAGAGCTTGCGATATTATGAATGCCTAATAGAGACTATGGTAAGCGATCCCTATTTTTGCCAGAATATCGCACCAATACCTCCACAGCTGTACTTTTAAATCTGTTGGATGTATCGCCGAGGACGCAGTCAAACCGCTACTTCCCCGTGGAGTGGTCGACAAGCTGGGGGATTCCAGAATCAGACCCCAGATTAACAGTAACGCCCTTTGGTGTAACTGCTCATCGTAGTCGGCTATTGGCCGTTGACAAACAACCACGAATTGTCTTCCTCGGGTCTTGGGCACATTCCCCCACATTGTATATCCCGGGCATATCCACAGCCTCGCCACATTTCCTGGCTCTGGGGAAACATCGCTGGAACAACCCCGAGGCATCATCCAAACACACGTGAATATTTCTCAGATCTTGAGATAGATTCTTGAAAAACCACTCGGCGTATCTGACTGTCGAAGACAACTCAGCATGGCGAGTCACGGGAAGACTCCATTGAAAGTCGGAGTGATTGGCCCAGCAGGATTCGGCGGCTCACATGTGTGCGTCGAATTGATTGAACGCGGGCATACTGTCGTAGGTATATCTCGACATCCCGAGAAGCTGGGCCGTCATCCTCGTTACGAGACTCGATCGGTGAATCTGGAAACCGCCACCATCGAAAACATTGCTGCACTGTTTACCGGTCTGGATGTGCTCGTCAACGAATACGGCCCCCATTCCGCAGGTCATGAAGCTCTCCAATACAGTGCGTCACCCTGAGAAACATGGGCAGAGCCGTGCTGATAGCGATCACAACAGGCCCTTTCCTCGAGCTCACCAGGAAGATTGTACTTGCAGCGCGGTCAGCCAAAGTTGGCTACTTCGTGATGGTGGGTGGCTGTGGAAGTCTGTACCTACCGAATCGCGGACACATGTGTGCGGTGGAAAGCAACGATTTCTGGATCGCCTATCGCAGAGGCATCGCCGATAGCGAAGCACATACCGTCTACATGGAAGAGCGCCTTGGTCCAATGGGTGCTGATCTGCGATCTTACAGGAATGCACGCCGCGAGGAGAAGGAGGGTCGAGCCTCAGCTACCACTCAACGTACCATCGATGAATACGAAGACTATGTCAGCAAATCCGACAGTGCGAAGATATTTGTGACGGCGTGCCGGACGAGTTTCATGTTTTTCGACGGCAACACGTCCTTTGACTGGACATTTGTGTCGCCCAGTGCACTGTATCGGCCTGGAAAAAGGACTGGTCAATGCAGGGTTTGGTTCGACAGGCTCCCCTTGAAAGGAGATGAGAGCGATCCCACAAATCTAGAAGGGCGGCTGCTTGGTGTTTCAGCTGCCGATATGGCCATTGCAATTGTTGACGAGCTGGAGAACCCTACGAAAAAGGGTCGTCATTGGAGTGCCACTGGAGATCTCTCTGATGACACTCCCACTCCATCGTATGCAATGCTGAAACAATGACGAGATACAACCCCCTCGATCATAACTACGCGGCTTATTATTCTTGGTCGTTCCCGGCTCTGCTGCCCATTGCTTAAGTATCACGCGCAGCTTGCTTCTTCATACACGTTTGCCAATTGAAGAAGTACCCATCCCATGCGGGGACATACTGCAGGAGGGATTGTGTGTTAGAAAGATCATATTCGGGTAGACCTTTTAGGGATTGATGGTTCGATTTGATGCAACTTACCACTCCAAACCCAGGTATCCGTGTAGAAGGTGGCGCGCCAACGAGCAAGCTCTGCTGCCAGTGATGTTTCTGATGAGACCAGAACATCTGCCTCCGCGAGAAGTTCCTTCAACCTCTGGATGAGGCGCCTCTCGGATGAATTCAAAGGATCATCTCGCTTTTGACGCATATCCATCGCGTGCACCCACTTGGTGACCAAAAGAGCTGGCCAAATCTCAGCGCAACGAAGGGGAATAGCTGGAGACCAACATACAACTGTCCCAAGAAGCCAACACGTGTTCTATGCTCCATGTCAGAGCTGCAGTCTTGCGGATCAGAAGCGTACCGGCGCGGACTGGAACGAGGAATCCGTCCAAGGCTCGAGCCACGGCGTTGGTGGTGAGGTCGTCTCGGCGCTGAGGTTTGGTGACGTGGCTTCGTAGGATATCCATTACCTCGGTGGCATCACCTTTCAGCAGCAAGGTCGGATCGATCGATGAGAGGCTGGTACATGAGCGACAGTACGAGACTCGTAGGATGGCAAAACAGTTGAACAGGAATGGGCCCTCAGCCTCGCTCCAGGCGAATTCATGTTCATTCCGACTTTGCAACAACATCTGTCGACATCTCGCTAATGCGGCCTCGGTCTGCAACCTCGCCGTTAGTGGGTTGTCCATGCCCTCCACGTCAGTGACAGCATTGTCGGCCCACAGGATGGTGCCCTGACTGCGGTGCCAGATTTGAACGGCAACTGCATGCATTGTAACCAGCGTGGCAAAAGGCGACCAGCTGCGCCACTCGTCAGGAAATCTTGTCAATGTCTCGCCGGAAACCAGCAATGATACTGCACCGCGGATGGTCATGGATTGACCAATGTCCTTGCTGCCAATAGCTTTCCGCCACCCAGACTCGCTAGAGGCATTCCAACGAATCTCGTCACTAGGCATCTCGATATCTACGTCCTGAACAACGTTGAAAGCAGCAGGTAGGCCATAAGTGATAGTGAGAAGATTGGTGAAGACGAAAATACCACAAAGTAGGCTATGCGCCTCAGCAAGTGTTTGCTCCATGCCAGCACCTTGCTTACGAACTCACCGCTTTGTTTTCTCTCGCTCGACCCAGGCTGACCAAGAAGTTAGACGACTTCTTGCATCGCCAACCTTGACAAGCTTCAACCTTGCTCGGTAGTCCTGATTCATCGATTAGTGCATGACCGCTGACACTTGTCACGATCGAGCTTACATTGGTTAGCCAACCGACTCTCTCCACTGCAGTCCTTACAACCGCCGGCGAACCCGTGAACGTTGCAAAGAAGGTAAGAAGAAGACGGGTCTGGCTGAGCCACAGCGGGTGGAGAGATTCAGCCTGCGAAGTTGTAGTCGGATTGACGCAGTCTTCCAGGAATCTGGAGTGACCGATGAGGTGTAACAACTCGTTATCTTCAACGGAAAGGGCCTGCTCGGCAGTCCTGTAGAGAGAAGCCGCCACCCTTCGTTCCAGTCTGTAGAGTGCGCCAATGGAACAGATTGCCAGGATCAGAGGGGCCGGAGTCTTTTCGAGATCGAGTGATGGAATATGAAATAGGGGGAGATGGATGTGAAATGCGTTGAGGTACGCCTTAATGCACTTGTCTAGCGACGTGGTGCTAGGAATGTATAGTTTTGAGCTCTCAGAGCTGAAGCGAATTGAAAGGTCTTTAAGCATAATCGACCGAACAGCATCAGTGACGGTCGGACCAGAAAGCTCAGTACGATTCGAGTGAACGTCTGGCGGAGGTCGTTCTCGGGTAGAGGCTGCTTGTGATGGCCAGTCACGACCTCGGGCGAGGGAGGAGCTCTCCGAAGGAAGATTTGATCCGAAGTCCACGGCATGCTCCGGTAGAAGCTCAGCGGAAACGAGAAATTGATCTGCATCTAGCCCCATCAATGGGTCAAAAAGATCAAAGCAAATCTCATCAGTGGTATCGAAGGTGTCTCTCATGTTTGTACCGTCCAAACAGATGGAATCGAGGAGTTGATTGGATTGTTGTGGTCGTGGTAAGGTTGGGAGCCGTATGCAACTATCGATTGTCTGCGATTCAGCAGGGCGAAGCACAGACGTGGATTGCATCGTCAACTGATCAGAGATGCTCCTCGGTGAGCTGTTGTCCGCGGGCCTCAGTGAATCGCACCAAGTGTCAGAAATTCCTGAGACCAGGGTCTGTGGGCCGACAGCAAGGGACAATCGTTGTAATTCAAGAGGGTTGGCAGACTCTTGCGGCGCATTTTCACGGGAAGCACTGCTATATGGTAGAGGTGGAAAAGTAATGGCTTCTGTGTTCGCAGTTGAGGCTGCCGTGACAGCTGCGATTCTGTCAGTGTACTTGCCAATATGCAATTGAAAGTATCGACACAATACATAGGTCCTTTTTGCGGCTTGTGTCTCCTGCACCCCCGGATAGGCGTGAACTCGGAGCCTGAATCAATGATTCTTCTGCCGCATGGATAGTCCTTTTATGTCTTACTAGCAGATCACTTCACCAGGGCAGATTAGCAAGAATCAAACTATTTGGGATCTATGGATGACGACTGTGACGACCAATCATCAGGTCGTGTGTAATAGACATACCGGCGACCATAGCGTCGACGACAATATGGGCACGGGAATGGCTTCTCCTGTGTGTCTTTCCCATAGAAGTCAATCTCTTGCGATGGGCTTTGAAGATGGTCACACTCACGGCGGCGATGGTGTCTGATACAGTGCTCGTTTCGAGAAAACGCCCTGGAGCACACAGAACACACGTATGACTTCTTAGAAGGAGCCCCTGCTGATGCAGATTTGTCTCGCGGTTGCACGTCCACAGCCATCTTCGTGGGCTTTCACAACAGACATTCACGTGTTGGAGCTGTGCGTGTATGGGATTGACTCGTTGATTGTCAAATGGGTAGTCGATAAGGTCTGAGGAACTATCAGAGGGCAGCTCTCCCAGCCACGAAACGTGAAAGGCAAAGCCGCGGCAAAGTCCCCGCGCCCACAACAGGTGGGATGGTCCCGGTGTCGGAAGAGACAAGTTACCGGGCGCCAATGATAGACCAGCTTTACCTCCGTGGCTGTGCTTCGCTGGAGGCGATTTTTAGGGCCAGGATTAACAGGTGGTCCTTTAAAGACTGAAGCGAGTATGGGGAAACGCTGAACAAACAGCGCTTGAGCAAGATCATGAACTAGTCTATCTATCTGTACATAGTCTTAGGCCATACCTAATCGTTTATATAAAAATCGTAGTGCCTAGAGAAGGCTTCTCCTGAATCCGACTAGATAGATCTCTTAGGGGTACTATACAGGATGCCGTTTAATCGACGTCCCTAAGGCGAGCCTTCGCCGGAGATCTTCAGGAGGATTGTCGACAGGAAATGCATCCACCCGCATGGGATGGGCAAAGAGGGAGTACTACCTGTAAACACTCAGCTATTCTTTCTTGTAGACTCGGCCCTGACGTTGGCGACTAAGCCTTTCGGACCACGTCTAACATTCCTTGTGATTGATCGAGACCATTTGCGGCAACTCTCGAAGATTCACCAGTGTTTGGTTCCATCTTGCAAAAAGTCATCGAGATGATTACTTCAACCCGCACCCCAGACCACAGCCATTGGACCAGTCAGGTGTCTTCCACTCACTTCCCCAGATGGTCTCTCGGGTTCCTTCAGTGCTGAACATGTGGCGAAAATGTGGTGAAAAGCCGAAGCTGGAGACCAACGCCACTTTCCCCACACTCCACACACATACGCCACAGCTCACTTCTCGACTACTACCCCACCTCCGCCTCCAGCTTCCCATTCTCTTCCCCCTTTTACCATATTTTGTGCAGACGTAGACAATGGCCAGAATTGAATGTGAGTGCCTTCGGCCTTAGATAGTACTTTCCATAGAGATTGGAAGGCCTCTGGACTCTTGCCAAACGCGCCTTCTTAGCATTCGTGGGGTTCACCGTAAGAGGTTGACAAGCATAAGTCTATCGACACGGCATTAGAACTCGAAGGGCCTCCCGCCCGTAGAGGAATCCTCTTGTCACTGCGTAGTGAACCGTCATGGCTTGGTCACCGCATTATCGAAAGCCAGGAGACCCAGATCCCGGCTGCTACATTACCCATCCAAATGGTCAGACGTCCTTCTACCATCTCGATAACTTTACGGATCCTTGGGTGCCACTATCCCAAAAACAAGTGATTCTGATCCAACACGGCTGCGCACACACGAGCGAGTTCTTCTACCATTTCGTTCCTCGGCTTTCGAGGAACTACGTTGTGATAAGACGTGATGCCAGAGGCCACGGACGGTCCTCATACCCCAAGCGACTGGCGCCTTGGAGCGATCAGACCAAAAATGAATACGAGAACGGATACAAGTATACGGATGAAACCATTGTCGACGAAATCGTGGACTTCCTCGACCAGCTAGGAGTTCAGAAAGTCCACTTTCTGGCCGAAGCTACCTCTGGAGAGATTGGAATGATATTCGCCGCAAGATACCCAAACCGAATCACTTCTCTTGTTACAATGTCGTCCCCATCAATGCTGCCACCAGCCGCCATTGACCTTTTCTGCGTTGGTCGACGGTCATGGCCGGAGGCAGTGATCGAGCTTGGTCCTCGTGGCTGGGGTGAGGAGATGGCAAAACGTCCTGGTACGCTACCAGTCCAGCTAGGGAAAGACTACCTGAACTGGTGGTACAAGCAGGCGGAGGCTATACCTGCGGAAGGTCTTGCGGGCTATGTGATCTTCCTCACCACATTGACGGCTCGACCATATCTCAAGAAGGTCAAGTGCCCAACGTTGATTCTGGCTCCCACGAACAGTGCAGCTGTTCCCATGGAGGAGTCCCGATTCATATCGTCCCAGATTGAAGGATCAAAGCTTGTGTCGATTAATGCTCCAGGACATGAGATTTATGTTGAAGCCGCCGATGCTTGTCTTGATGTTGTGATTGAGTTCTACGAGAGCCTGGGGGCAAAGAAAGGATACGAAGTGACCGCGAATGGTGACATGAGTGACCATGAATAGACGGAGTGCTTGTTGACATTCTGAAATCTCATCCAATCGACGAGATTAGAAGATGTATTGTCGCGTGGTGTGTAGCAGGGCTTATCCCACCAATCCGACAATTAGATACTTCGGATCGTGGCTTCGTTCTCACAAACTTGATCCCTCCACCCGCGAGGCAATGTGGGGGATTGCTAGCGCGAGAAACCATTATTGGAGCAAGACGTATTTGCATACATCCAACTCATGTGCTTGATCTTTAATGTATTCATTCACACCGTCTGCAAAGTGCCTTGAAGCGAAAGCTCACTCTGTCACACTATAAGCAAGACGTAGTAAGCAGCCAAGATGAGTGATAATTATCTTTTCGTTGGTAAGGAAGCTCTCTACGTTTGACGACCGTGGCGCTGATGCCGATTGTTGCGTAGGATTGGGCGCAATTGGGTATCCTATGGCCAGTAACATTCGTAAAAGAATACCGAGCACTTCAACGCTCTACATCTATGATGTGTATGTCCCGACACTGGAGCGGTTCGTGGCTGAATATGGTGCCCTTGGTCCCATTAAGGCCGTCAAATCTGTCAAGGAGGGAGCAGCCGACGCAAAGGTGGTCATCTCGATCGTCCCGACGGCTGATAATGTTCGACAAGTGTACCTGGATGAAACCTCCGGCTTGATTGGAGCTGGAAAGGAACCGGAGAGATTGATTCTGGAGTGCAGTACCATTGAGTCTGCGAAATCGAAGGAGATCGGCGAGAAGTTGAAAGAAGGTGGATATGGAACTTATGTCGATACTCCCGTCTCGGTGTGTCATGCTCTCCTTCTGACAGTAATTGTGTTCACCCAAAGTACTGACTGGCTTCAATCTATAGGGTGGCGTCATAGTTGCCGGAGCAGGGACACTTTCATTCATGATCGGTGCCGCAAAAGGTTCGTCTGGGCACGAGAGAATTCACGAGGTCCTCTCCATGATGGGTTCACCAGCGAAGTTCTTCTGGTGTGGAAAACTGGGCGTCGCCCTTGCAGCAAAGATTGCCAACAATTATTTGTCCTGTTCGTTCCTCCTGCTCATCGTTGAAGCCTTCGCTATGGGCGTCCGCTGTGGCGTTGACCCACATATTCTTCATGAAGTCATTCAGAACTCCAGTGGACAGAGTTTCATGGGTGACCACGTCTGTCCAGTGCCTGGAGTGGTCTCCCATGCACCAAGCAGCAATAACTGGAAGCTGGGGTTCAAGACGCAGATGATGATCAAGGACGTCGGGTTGGGAGCCGAAGCTGCGAGGCAGGTGGGGATTGAACCAAGGATGGCAGATACGGCGATCGCGATCTGGAAGGAGGCAGCGCAGGATCCAAGGTGCGTGGATAAGGATGGATCGAGCATTTGGCTGCGTATAAACGATATCAAGGACGAGTAGATAATAAATGACGCGAACGACTTCTCACTCTCGATTGAAGGAAATGTGCAATACAGACTTCCTTGGGTCGATCTATTTACAACCACGTTTGACAATTATACAACCAGCTGGAAGCACTTTTCAACGCACGAGCCGCTGCCCGAAACCAACAGTCATCTTTCCTGAGGGTGAAATGTTGTAGCTCTCTGCCGCTCATAGCTCAAGATAATATGAACTCAATCTCCACCGTTGTCACTGAATGGGGAAGACAATCGACTCGTAGCACACGACCATCGCAAAGTTTCGTGACTCAGATTCAATATCGGTCATGACTACTTGGATCGCCACTCAGAACGAGTAGCAGAAGTTGTTGTTGTTGTTGTTGTTGTTGTTGTCTGCTAGACCTGTAAATGGTTGTCCTGTCTTCTGCGGTCTGTGTATCGTATCTCTGTGTGCATTGCGGACTGCCTGTCCGGCGAGGATTGCATAGACCTGGCAGATGATGATACTCACGAAAGAAGAGCGGTAGTGGCACTGTGCCTTGAAGAGGGGAGAACTCACGATGTTCCCTGCGCAGTATGCCACAAACACCATGGAGTTAGTCGCCGACTTCTCGGTGTGCCCCGAGGCATTGGCGGCCAGGGAGGCGAGGATGAGATTGGCATACCCGACGTAGAAGCTGTTGAGGTAGTACCTAACCGAGAAGATGCTGGTACTGCTGCGTGAAGTACAGAAGATGACGGAGCTTCCAATGACAGAGACGGCAATCATAGCTGACTAGGAGACCGATCATAGCCACAGCGCCGTTGGACGACCACCAAAATGGTGACCCTGAAGGCACTCTCCTGCTGTGTATACCGCTGACCGCAGGTAATGACGAACGAGGGAGCAACGTCGGGATCGATACGTTCGCTTGAAAGAATAGTCTCATTTGAAGAACAAATACTCACCTCGCAGAAGCCCAGGAAGAACTGCTGAATCAGAACACTGGAACAGGCCATCGTACTGGAATAGTCAGCGAAGCAACGCATTGTACTCATGCGTGCAAGGCTGTCCTCGATCCCCCAAGTCAGAAATGTTAGCCAGTCCTTCTCAACAACTTCCTGATGAGACATCTCCAAATTTGCCCACACTATGTAATGGCGGTAACCCCAGATGCTCGGCAAGTTCTGAAGGCTGCCATCTGGCGGCCGGAACATTCAGTCTGCGTTATTGCACGAACGTTACACAATAGAAGAAAAAGGCGAAAGTTTTGAAGCACGGCTGCTCTCGTTTGTGGCGCATCCTACCCTGAGAGAGTCGAATGCTCCATATGTTATAGAAAGGATGCCGAATCAGAGATGTGGAATGTCTTCGAAGACCAGAACCAGACGTACCACAGGAAATGCGAGGCCGAGGGACAATAAGATACCAGATCAATTGCCTAAAACTCTACTTGAAGAAGCACACCGTTCTGATCTCCACACTTTCCCTCGGCTTTGTCCCTTCCACGTCGTTGTGGAAGGCGCAGTGAGGCACCCGCCACGGTCTTTCCTTGTTGGAGTCGTACAGCGTAAACAGCATCACTTCATCCTTGGCCATGTTGCTAAAATATGTCCAGTAGTGATTTGGGTTGTACGTGAAAAGAGAGCCCTCAGGGTGCATAGGGTCGTAGGGCAGATCCTCAGGGAGGTTGTCGAGATCGGGAATCTTGTCGCAGTATATCAGGTGGTTGACGACCCCTTCGGTGTCACTGATGGAGTCGCCCCTGCACAAAGCCAGAGGCCAATTCTGCGGACCGGGACTAGTAGCACGCCAGAGGTTGATCAGTTTGTACCGCTTGTAGTCGTTGATGTCCAATCTGTTCTTCTTCGCGAAGTCGGCGGCTAGGCATTCCGCGCGGATTGGAGTGTAGTCGACATGGACGTCGGACGCGGGAGGTTGATCATTCCATGCAGAGTCAGTCTTGTTTGGATCTTTGTCGTGCGTGGTGCGTCGGACAGGGGCAAATACAATGACCTCGTCGGCGCCGGTCAAACTCTTGGTCAGCTCACGGATTTCGTCTGTGTAGGTGGTGTTGAGCTCCTCCATATTAGACCAATCTTTGACCTACCGCGTCTTTGTCAGCCCTTAATTTCCCCCAGGTCACAGGAAGACATGATCAACGTACTCCGGACTCATGGCTAACCAGCTGATAGCCCGTTGTTTCAAGGGTGTATTTGTCCTTCTCCGGGCGTATATCGTGGACCAGGACCTTTTTCGTCTCGTATTTCCCAGTGTTCACCTCACTACCGGCTGCCATATATCTCCTGTTAATCTTTGAGTCGGGCCGGATGTATTCCATGGTGGTGAACCGGTCCGTTGTATGTGTGGCTGTCATGGTTGCGGTGGCCATTTTGGTAAAATCTGGAGCTCCGTCACTAAAAAATCAAGATCGTGTTATGCTTTTGAAACCTCATGAAAGGATTATAGGTCGCTGTCGATTTCTCGCGAGCCATTCTCCTGATGGTATAAAGTTATATAGCCAGACTTTGCCAACTGATGCGCGTTCAAATTGAGGACGGGGTTCGGATGTGGATTTTCCCGACCGGGCAACATGCCCTCCCCCACGTTCCCCCTTGCACAGGTGGGCGAATCTGGGGTTTATCGACACAGGCCCGACGCCTCGCCACTTGGTGGCAGATCATGAAACCCAGTAGGGAGGATCAGCCACTTGTAGGTCTCAACAGTTGTTCCCTCTATACTGCACGCGTCAGTAAGTAAATCCTCGGCCTCGGCGTCCATCAGAAGCACTCTAAGCTGCACGAAAGGTAGTGTGGGCAGTGGGATGCGGTAGTCAATCTCGAAGCCGAAGGTTCTATATCCGGTAGCCTTGATATAATCTGGTACAACGACGTGTGCGTTATACTCCGTTGACCGTGCTGGGCAGTGGAACACGACTAACATTTCTTTTACTCATAGCAACTGCGCTGCCCAGCGACAAGTATAATGGAGCCTTCTCAGGATCTCCCTGCCCTACCGAAGAGTTCCGGATCAGTCGAGGTACAATTGCTCGATGGTGGGAGCTTTACAGCAAACTATGCCGTGGTACATGCCGACGCAGCCTCATCTCCATTTCGATGCCACTCCTGGGTTTTCTATATACACCACAGACCCAGCGGACGGCATGTGATTTGGGACGTTGGTCTCAGCGCAGTGAGCGAAAGGTGAACCCTGGGCTTATCGTCAGACACAAAACTAATTATGCAATTAACCCAGAACCCGTCCGAATACACCACGTGGAGTATCAAGCATAATCTGGAGGTTCTGCAGCCGGTATCAGCGAGCGTAACTCTTCCGGACCAACTCAAGAAGAGAGGTCTCGACCCTGACAAGGTAGACACCGTTCTTTTCAGGTATGTGAAGATCGGTTCATCTATTCATCGATCCCCAGCGGCAGACTGACGAAAGACAGTCACGCTCACTGGGATCATTGTCGGCCCATCAAAGGGATGTTTCCCAATGCAACAGGGTACTTTGGCCCGGGGACTTTTGAACACTGCTCGCCGGGCCAGTTTCATGATGAAACCTACGACATCAAAGGTAAATGGGATGCCAATTTCTTCCATCCCGAGTGGGCTTCGGAGAATGCGGAAGAGCTGAGGGGCAATTGGCAGCCGTTTGGACCGTTTGAGAAGGCTCTCGACTTTTTTGGTGATAGGAGTCTCTGGATTCTTCAGGCACCTGGGCACATGGTGGGGAATTTGGCTGCTGCTGCGAGGCTCTCCAATGGTGAATGGGTGATCATGGGCAGTGACTGCTGCCACTCGAAGTAAGGATCTTAAACCCCCACAGAGAGTGAACGCTTGCCCACCTAGCTCACACCAGGCAATAGGGCTCTCATAGACGGCACTGCCGATTTCAAAACCTGGGTCAACGCGTGTGGGCACATCGAAAGCCTTCACGAAGATCTAGAAGCCGCCAGACGGACAGTGAAGAGGCTCAAGTCACTTGAAGTGGACTATGGCGCCCACATAGCCCTGGCACACGACAGTTCATGGATGTTGGCTGGGAAGGACGAGGTATTGATGTCGCTTCTGGACGACAACTTGCTGGAATTTGCCAAAACCAGGCTGCCTGTAGGGGGATTCCCTTGACACAAGTGTCCTATGGCACGCTGGAAATTAGTGGCGAAGTCCTAGAAGCAAAGTCCCACAACCGCCTTCCAGCCTTGCGTTATCAATGTCCGATAATTAAAACATGTGTTGTTTTTCCGAGGGATCCGCTTTTAGTGCCTTGACTGGCGTTCTTTACGCATCATGCATCCCAATATAATCGTGTCCATCTCCTCGTCTTCAATGTTTTCATCCGACATCTCCTGGATATCTCCCAGTTGACGGTCCAAATTCTCTCCCGCTGCGCTTATGACATAGTCACTGTTTGCATCCAGCTGACCGTCGTCCATCAATGTCGTCAGCTTCCTCAACAGGCGAGGAACCTTCAAGGACCAATTCCCGTTGATTGATACTGGAGCAACATCGAGGCCTTTCGCGCGTCGATTATGGTTCATCAAGTTGCCGAGATACCAATATGCCAACGCTCTGTCACGGTAGAGACCTTTAGACGTCATCGACCCAGGGCTATCCACAGTTCTTGCCCAGTGCTTCCTCCACAGCCGTAAGGCGTTGTTGGTGACCTTGGACTGTGCGTCTGCAAGATGCTCATTCATCCTTTCTTCGACTGGATCTTGAACCTCTCGAGGATCCCTCCGTCGGAAGATGAGTTTCTGCTCCCACATGTGCAGGAGAATGCCTGGTTCATGATGAGCAAGGTCTCACCAATGTCATAGTCGAGTTTGGACTTACCATGGAGCACGATAAAGGCCCCCATGACGCTGAAGTCGAGCGGCAAATCCATGGATGAGTGGCACAAAAAGAGAGACAAGATCGCTGGGAACTCCATCCGGGTCACATTGTGCGCTTTGACGTACAGAGCTTGCCACTCGTCTTCGGTACTGGCTGCAAAAATGTTTTCGTCACAGGGCAGAGGTAGTCGAAGTTCGTACGAGTGGAGTTCTGGACGCTGGTCGAACATGATCGCTCGAATAGCATCAAAGAGATACAATATAAACGCAGTCCTGACAGAGTGATCAGCGAAAGAGTTGCTTAGCTTAAAAGGGGAGGAGGTCACGGCCATGGTCAAGGGGAAAATAGTAGGGCTCACCTGATCCGACATTCTTGAGCAGACCAATCTTCCCATTTCATTTTCCAGGGGTCGATGCCAGGCTGGACGTCGACGAAAACTCCCGTATTTCTAGCCTCATTCACGAGCCGTTTCGTATCAACAGGTGCACGACACCGTTTGAAAGGGAGATAGAATGCTTCCAGCAGAGTGACGATATAAACGGAATGGATGGTATCAAGCTGGGCGGGACCTCCGGCCTGTAGACAAGGATCACTGCTCCACGCAAAAGCCTGGGCCATGTGACAGAGCCTCCTGGCATCAGAGCTGTTGGCCTTGAGGTCGCCGGAGTATACCGCACCTATCAGAGTCATGGCAAGGATGAGTCTCGTACTGGTGATTGAAATGTTCCAGAATGGCAAGTGTAGCAGCGGGGTATGTTGATGAAAGGACTCGAAGTATGAGCGTAGGAAGCGGGACATGTTGTCCATGCTGAACCAGTGATCCCACCGCCGCGAGCCTTGACTAGCCTCTCTGAGGTACTGTATAATTAGGGAACAATGGGCTTCCAGTGGTGATATTTGCATCAAACTCATGCCAGATGGCAGATTCATGGGCGTAACGAACCGTGCTGCATTGTCTCCGAAATCGTAGGGGCTCGCAGTCGCTTCTGGCGATATGGTTTGTTGATTCGACGTTTCCGAACAGGTCACCACCGTGCCGCTGTCATCTCGGTGGGCAACGAACGAATTGTCAAGGATACCCCAATCCAGCAGATCAAGGTTGAAGAACGTGTCGGTACCGACACCCATGAGGTCAAGCGTAGTTTCAGTGTTGAAGGTATCTGTCAATAAGCTGGAGTTATGGCCGTCGATCGCCAGGTGCTCTGGAGGTAACTGCTGCGGAACGACGATTGACCTCTGTATCTGATCGCAACCAAGTTGGCCCGGGATCTCCTGCGGAACAGAAAGATTTGGGGCCTCCCAGTTCACAGGAGGTATGGTGGTATCTAGCTCCTGACGTGGGGAGAGGTTCTGTGACTGGTGATCGTTCTGGGCTTGTCCCGGGCTCACAACATATTGCCCCAGCTGAGACATGGCGGTTGATGGGGTATTCAAACGGTCGGGAACGCTCAGAAGTCTGGATTTTCGATATGCGATATGGCAGAGCTCGCTCTGACCGATATTGCGACACCGCTCACAGGGATGGCCACCGGAACACTTGAGTTTGGAGTGCCTACAGGAGCTACAAGCTCGGTTGATACCGCGAGAGACCTCAACCGTCGACTTGTCAGCGTTTTGCACTGATTTGCAACTCTGGTAGTGACGGCGAAGAACATCGCTGCAGAATTTTATCAGCGTCCTCGGCGTATATGAGGTGTAAATGTTGCAGCAGACAGAATCAGTCTCACTCACCTCCGCCCAAACTTCTTTCCGCAAAATGGACACGGGTATGCCTTTTCCCTGCTGTGCATGGCTTGATGGCGTTTCAGATGTCCCGAGCGGCTAAAGGCTACCTTGCAATGATCGCAGCGGTACTTTGAAGTGAGGCTTTTCGCCAGGGCAGCATTTGGCTGCTGCGCTCCTTGTTGTTCAGAAAGCATCAGCAACCTAGCAATCGCTATAGGTGAGGAGCAAGCGGGCGCAGCAAGCAAAGAGCTTCGAGATAGTAGAGCAGTGATTTTCATACAGCGGACTGACGTCGGTAGCATCAGAGTCTAGTACAGTGATCAAAGAGGATTCGGGGTGTGATTGCTCGAATTCTTCGGGGTAGAGCCAAGAAGACTCTCACTTCCGGGACCAGGGGGTTGACGGACCGACGAGTTCCGGGCTGTCGCAGGGTGATTGACGGAGCAGTCTCCCCAGCGTGGTACTGAGGTGCCTGTGCCGGCAACGCTCAATTATTGGCGTGATGAACTGCTTTCTCCAAGTACGTAGCGCGCACAGGCTCTAGCTTTCCAATCCTTTCTCGATTTTCTCTTTACTGAACCGGCTGAGGAGGGAGAGTCAGATGCGGGTGGTTGTTGAGGCGGCTGAAAGCATCTCCACCCCCGCTTAGCTATCGGCTGGGCTACTGGCCGTCGATGGCGACCACGAATAAGGCGCTGGCAGTCTGGCGACCGGTGGTAGCATGGGCTCTCCACGGGCGTCAGTAGCCCATCAAACGAACTCCGGGGAGGCGCTGATCCGCCCCCAGAAAATCCAGCTCCTGAAGACTGAGGGCCCGTGGCTGAAGGATTAAGGAGTCTCAGAGTTTCTCCACATACAAGAGCAGCCCTCGCTTTTTCCCACATACCCATGAAACTTGACCTGTGGCACTTGGGATTCACCTCGGTGGGAATGGTCGTTGTATTTTGAGTCTAGGTGCCAATATTGTGAGAATGTAGTACTGTTGCTTTGCTTTGAAGATGCGACCTCGTCTTCTGTTTGAATCCTGATCAGGGATATCTCTTCTGGACAAAGAAGACAAAATGGCAGGCTTGATCCCTAACAAGAGACTGGGAAAGGCTACAATATTGCCCGCTCCTGACCTCTAACTCTGCTCGAGAGAAATTGAATCCCGAAACGCCTGTTGGAGAAAGTTCGTAGAGCGAAGAGGTCAGTCTGTCAAAACCTCGCCAAAGAAACAACAAGCAATCGCATTCGGCTACCTGTGATCTCGGAGGGTATCACGCCGCCGTTGTTTACTGCCTCCATCAATGAGCTCCAGGGCCAGTTGGGAAAGGAGAATGTCGTCGCGAACGAGTAGCCTCTCACGTGGGTTTGGCAAAGACTGTAGGGTTGGGGGAGTCTCTGATAAACACCTAGATACATGAAACATAGGCTGCGAGAGACGGAGTCTAGTCACTAGCAATGCAAGCTAACAACGGCGACAGATCCAAACACCCACGACGCTTTCAACCTCCTTGATGCCGAAGACACTGTTGCGTCAGCCGTCGCATATTCAAGCAACACAGAGGAAGTGCAGCCCACTGTGATTTTCACAATCAGCAATACTGTCGTCATTATAAGCGCTGCCGGGTCCAGTGCCAAAAAGTCCAGCTACTGTCTCATCACGTTTGCCAGCAATTCGCATATACATCGATGTTCTTACCAATACCCAAGGTATGTGGGGGAAATCCTAGGCCCCTTTCCTGCGTATGTGGGGTAAGGGGTTACCTGGTTTTGCGGGGGTGTGTCAACTCCGACCAGATGAAAGTCACGCCTCTGCTTACAGCGTCGAGGACGAGATTACGGGACCTCACGCCATCGAATATGCTATGGGCCCGTCTTGAGATATATACAAAATGGAATTCCGAGGGTCGTGGTCTTGATCACATTTACCTCGGCCCCAAGTTGTACTTACTGCACCCAAGCCAGACAACCGACAAAGAATGAAGGTAGGGCCATCTAGATGTTCACTGGCAAATAAGGCAAGGCTAACCCATATACTGCAGCTTCTCATCGTCGGATCAGGTCCCTCCGGACTCTTACTAGCTCTGATGCTCGCCAAAAAGGGCGTTGATGTGACCTTGGTCGAGAAATCGACGGAGCTCGACAAGCAGCCTAGAGCGACTCACTATGCTGCTCCTGCAATTTATGAGCTCGCCAGAGCCGGAGTGCTTGACGAAATGTACGAAGGGGGTTTCGTCCCCAACGGTGTCAGCTGGCGGAAACTCGACGGGACGAGGTTGACAGGTCTCGTGGCCAAAGGAGTGATTCCAGACGATTACCCCTACAGGATGGTTTGTTATCCTTTGGACCGACTGGGACCATTGCTGTTGAAGCACGTCCAGAAACTTCCCAACGTACAGATCTTATGGTCACACGATGTCACGAGTATAGGACAGGATGCCGACTCCGCCTGGGTCGAGGCCGAGACTCCTGGTGGGACCAAGCATATCACCGCCGACTACCTCGTGGGCTGCGACGGAGCAAACAGCATTGTTCGAAGGCGACTTTTCGAGGACTTTGAGTTTCCAGGATTTACCTGGGACGAACAGATCGTTGCTACAAACGTACGTGTTGTTCTCTCCTTTTTTTCAAACTGTAAAGGGTTCTTTCGGGCCAGACTCGCCTGGCTAACATCTAGAAATTGCAGACATACTACGACTTTGACCAGTTTGGCTGGACAGACGCGAATTTTATCGTCCATCCCGAACATTACTTTATGGCAGCACGTATATCTCCTCACCAGGGCAAGGAGGCAATGTGGCGCGTCACCTATGGCGAGCTGCCAGGGTTGACGAGGGAGCAGATGATCGAACGACAGCCCGACAA
The DNA here is from genome assembly GCF_000835495.1 of Cladophialophora immunda. Classification (NCBI taxonomy): domain Eukaryota; kingdom Fungi; phylum Ascomycota; class Eurotiomycetes; order Chaetothyriales; family Herpotrichiellaceae; genus Cladophialophora; species Cladophialophora immunda. The sequence continues at coordinate 3,179,124 of NW_015622541.1, forward strand.
GTTCAAAACCTTTCTCCCCGGCCACCCGGAGCCGGATCAGTACAAGATTGTCAACTTCAGCCCGTACAAGATCCACCAAAGGTGTGCCAAATCACTCCGTGTAGGACGAATCCTTCTCGCCGCTGACGCCGCTCATCTGTGTAATCCATTGTAAGCGTCTACTGCCTCTGAGTTGGGCGAATATAACTATTTGTATAAACTGACGAATGATTCTAGCGGCGGCCTCGGCCTGACAGGAGGTATAGCAGACATCGGCGGGCTCTACGACTGCTTGCTCGGCATCCACCAGGGCCTCGCGGATGACAGCATTCTAGACCAATACGACCGCGTCCGGCGAGAGATCTATGACAAGGTCATCAACCCTATGTCCTCGGAGAACTTTACCCGGTTGAACAGACAAGATCCGGAGAAGGCGATGGAGAACGATCCTTTTTTCCAGCTCTGTCTGAAGGGCGAGAGCGATAAGGAGTTTTCCAAGAACATGCAACTGGTGGGTTTCTGCGTCCCTCCCACCTTATCCCTGATCGGTCTCCATCTGTGCTAATGTTTTCCATTGTCGGAGCAGGCCGTCAAGGATCTCTTACAGCATGACTTTACACAATATTACAAGAAAGACGTGGCGGGTGCAACGGCCATACCTTCATAGTGAACACTCAACGATAGCTCCACCACAAAAAGAATTATAGGCCATCTTTCTTGAGGAGTCGAGCTTGATTCTTGTGAATTGTGAGAACGACCGTTCTTGCATGTCAGTTAACCTTACGATCCTGTCGATGACACAGCCCACCAAGGTTGACGAGCACAACGGCAAATTCAATTTTCCTTCCTGATGACCGTAAAGCATCAGCCATGTCGAGAGTCCTATGGTCATGACTATACTAGTCAAATTTGACTATAGTCATGACTAGTCAAGGAATTGGGAGGAATATCAATCATTCATTGGCTGGGGTAATGTTTTTCCGCTGGCGGCACAACTCGCTTAGCTCTTATGTACCTTTCTAATATAGTATAGTGAGGGTGTGCTAATAAACACGCTAGTCTGTAAACGGTTGAATATGTTTCCAATAGCTTGACCAGTCATTCACTACAGTCATGACTTATAGTCAAGTTTCCTAGGTTGAAGATAGTCAGACTAATAGCTATAGTCTCGACACCGCCACACGTTAAAACAGCTCCATGACTTTATCGAACGCCGTCGGTCAGTTCCACATGATGATATATCTCCCTAACCCACATGTGTATCTCTCACCCGTTTTCGGAGATGGCGTTTACATTTGTTTGCAACTTCATGTCATCGCAATGCTCCCGTTGATACTACGGAGAGAGCATAACTTAGTGGAATCTCACAACCAGCTTGGACGTAGGTTGATCTCGCAGCTGAGCCTCATCCAGCCTATCTATTAGATCCTGTTCTCGAAGCCTCGATATAGCTTTTCAGGGTAGTCAACGATCCTTGCTCGTAAAAACTCTGCTAGTCCCTATTTTTGACGATCAACGTGTCAGCCATATTGCTCCAAAGAGCAGTTGAAGGACATGGATCGGGACTTGGAGGGACCCTCCCTTACCTTTCCAAGGCTGTCAGGTCTTGACGTGTCCGTCACACCACCCCCTAGCATGCCGAAGAGAACGAAATGGACGCTCTTGATGTTGGGAAACTCTACTCTTTCCACCTTCGACACGGTCGGGGCATCGTCGCCCAGCAATTCAAGAAGCTTCTTGGTCGTCAGTGTAGATCGTAGCCAGTCCCATTCTTCCTGCGAATCTCCCTGAGGAAACAGACCAACATTGATGTTTGCGCCTTTGTCTCCTGAGCGCGCAAAGACCTGGTGTCCCAGCGGTACCTTGATCGTGGGCCCGAACGTCTTCAGGTCCACAGAGTTTTGCGGCTCGTAATTCTCCTGCGCGACTGAGGACGGGTCACTTAGCGTTCCGGTAAAATGGTGCACTATTTTCACGTCCTCCGAGTCAAGCCAGTGTACCTCCATCTCGACTTTGGACCGGTCGATCAAAGCCGGAAAATACGCTAGGTATGGACGAGGCTGAGCGGTGCGTAAATACTCCAGGCTCGGCGTAAAGCCTGGGAAGGATGCTCCGAGATTCTGGATGATTTTGTACTGAAAGTTTGCTGTGGACAGTTGCTCCTTCTCCTTAGCTTGGACGAACACACGGATAACGGCAGTAGAAGCATTAGAGGACTTTGGGTCAGGCGCGCCATTGCCGATGAGCTGGACCTCGAGCTTGCTGAATTGCATCTTTCCCGAATCTGCGACAAACTCCCTTCGCACCTGTTCCTCCACCGACTTGGCCTTCTCTTCGATGTCCAGCCCCATGGCCCAAATGATCATTTCAGCCTGGAAACCGGCATACGCTTGAATGGCGACCTTTAAGGTCTTTGGAGGAGGAAGGCCCTTGAAGCCGCTGACATGCACGCGGTCAGGCCCTTCTTGCTTCACCTTCAGCGCTGAAAGGTCTGCAACCACATCCGGGTTATAGTAATATCGCCCTTGGATTTCGTACACCAGCTGACTTCGGACAGTGTCAATGTTCACCAACCCGTTCTGGCCGGGCTGTTTGGTAATGATGCAGTGGCCGTCATTATATATCTCGGCGATCGGATAGGCCAGTGAATGATACGGCTCTATGACTTTGAAGCCGCAGAAGTTCCCCCCGGTCTAGAGTAACGACATCAGCGCCAGAGAACTCGAGAAGGAATTTGACATTATCCCGCACATACCACATAGTTGCCACACTCAATTATATGGCCTGCAATAAGGCCATGGGCATGATTGTCGTAATCCTGTTCGCACCAATCGTAATACCACGTCGTGAGGGCTTGGACGGCACCAGCGTCGGTTGTCCTGCCAGCGAGAACGATATCCGCTCCGCCCTTCAACGCCTCCACGAAGCCAAACTGGCCTATATATGCGTTGGCAATTACCGGTTCAAACGGCCACACATTCAGGGTTTCCGATGTGTTCAGGTTGTTGATCGTTTTCTGGGTTTCGCGGTCGCTAACAATGCTCAGGACGTTGTCGCCAGTGATGTAGGCTATCCTTAGTGCTTTTCCAGCGTCTCCAAACTCGGAAACGAAGAATTTCTGAACGTTAAGTGCCAATTGACGCGGGTTGAGGGCACCGGCATTCACAACCAGCTTCGGGAAGGTCCCAGCCCTGAGCCTCTCGCCCAGCTGTTTCGACGCGGTCTGCAAGGTCTTGACGAAGATAGGATCTTCTCCACTCGTGATGCCGTGCTCCATCTCTGCCTTGCGCCATGACAGATTCATCTCTGCCAAGTAATCTCCCACGACGGCGTCGACTTCGATCGGACCGGTCATGACTGTGGCAAGAGCGTCAAGTCGATCTCCTGAGTAGGCAGAAATCGAAGCAATCCTGATGGGTCTTTTGTCCACATGATTGTTTCTTTCCATGATGGCCGAGACGCTCAATGGTCTCAATGACTATGTTATGGCATATACACCAGTTGTCCCAATTGCCGAACACTATCGAGTTCAATTAAATTAATCAATTCACGTTCCCTGGAACAACCCCGCCAGGACAACTACGAGACTTCGCCGAAGCAATGCTCCGCTTCCCCACATCGAAAATACATAATAATCATACATCCGGCGGGGCTTCGACACACTTGTGACCGTCTCTACAGGGCTCAGTGGACCTGCTCCTGTGGCATCTTCACGCACCGGCAAGTGATGCTGTTAGCGCGCCCACGGAATTCTTTGCAGGGACGCTCTTGATTCCCGTCTTCCAGTTAGACGGCTATGGCATATTCTTCCCGCGTCTTGACACCCCTGTCGAATGTCACGTAGCTTGGAAAAGGCGTATCGTCTTCCAACTCGGCCCACGCAGTCCAATGCTTCTGCAGCCCAAACTTCGACTCCGCGTCGTCGGCTACTGCTCGGACGAAATCAACCGTCGAGATCCCCTGGAGCCTGCCCTCAATGTCCTTAGGATCGTCTTTGTACCACCCCGAATAAAATCGGAGATCAGGCATCTCTCTCAATGGTATAAAGCCTTCTACGACGTGGTAGTCCTCACCACCACGGCATGGCCGGTAGAGCGCTGGGGGCGACACAAACGACCAATTCCAAGATGTGTCGCCGTCGAAGAACAACCACGTCACTCTCCCCGCCTTGACGAAGGTTTGGCTGTAGTCTCCATCAAAAGCGTTCTGCAGATACTCTTTGATGAACGCGACATCTTCCTCCGTCGCTGTTCCGTCTCTCACTCTCAGGCGAGTGGTTCGTAGCTTGCGCAGCCCAGACCCCAACAGTCCTAATCGCTCCTCCATGTATTGGATCTGGGCTTCAGAATCAGCAAACGCCTGGCGGAACTGTATACCATGATCTAGTTAGCCTGGGAGATCTTCATTCGGAGAGGTTTTGGGTAATATGTTCGCACCGCTCTCCAGAAATGCCCCGAGTCAGCTGCGCAGAGATGAGGTTCGATCTTTGGCAGCTCAAGACTGCCTGCTCCTCCAACGTTGATAAAATACTGCGGTCGAGCGATCTTAGCTGCCCGGAAGATCTTGCGGGTGGTCTCGATATACGGCACTGCTCCTATGTCAATTAAATGTGCCCATCTGCACGATTGAAACCCATGATGTCCAAGACGTACTATATGTCAACGCTGCCTGGCCTTCGGAATGGGGGCTAAACATGCTGTTTCGCTCATCAACGTGCGACCTCAGTGGTATTAAACACAATTTCAGATGGATCTTACTTGACAATCACATCATACCCTCGGCTAAACTCCTCGATCAATTCCAAAAATGGAGAGTTGACCACATCGAATACCTTAGGAGTGTACAGGGGATGAGTTCCGAGTTTCTCAGGCCGCCTCGCCATGCCCGTGACAAAGTGGCCCCTGTTGACGAGCTCCAGGGAGAGATAGGAGCCTCCATGTCCTGTGGCACCAACGACCAAGACCGACAATGACTTTCGAGAGCTTTCACCCTCGCCATTGATAGTAGCGGCCATAGCTAGGGAAGTGGTTCTGCAAGTCTCACAGACATGAAGCGTTTCCTCGATGCCCATTCCCATATTTTGGTCCTCCAGACTCGTGGGGTGTTCCGAGCGGGGCGCTTTCGAGCAGAGAGGGGGTAGTCCGCCTCCACACTGCACCACCTTCAAGGCTGATGAGGCTCCCGCTATGCAAATGCTGGGGTACACAATAGTTACGTGCTCGCCACATGCTTCGACGTCGCTGTTGTGCTCCTACGGACCAGTGTTTTCATCCCGTGAACTGCTGTGAGTTGTTTCTATCCCAATAGTCGAAGATGTCCATCTGCGTCAAACGCGGAGAGGAGGGCTACGACACCTTCAGAACACGTTACTTTGATGCTCAAGTCCCAGATTAGATACCCTCGGAAATTGTTTGTCCTACAACCACCGCGGAAGTTACAGAAGCAGTACGCCGGGCTACTAAAAGGAAGGAATGCTTCGGAACTGCGTTGCTGCGTTCTCAAATTCAAAAAGTGGCTTTTGTCTCGTCAATTTTCGCACGAAAGATCAAATAGACAGGCCCATCTGCCTGCAGGTTGAGAGAAGGGACGGTTGGGCTGGAGGTCCAATCCGAGAAAACAAACCACAGAATCCTCCTGACGATCGTGGGTTCTCGAAGGCTCAATAACCCAAATTCCCACAGACCATTATTTCAGTCCCAAAGACTGAACTGCTTTTCTCAATTCACTCGGCACCTGCATGGTCTGTCTCCAGATGCAGCCATTTCAACGCATTGTGATGGTGCCAGAAATAGCGATACTTCTTGCCGTACACGTACAGCGGAATCGCAAACAGTGAGAACGCCCCTGTGATTCCCGCCATGACGCCGGTCAATTGGACCGCGCCACGACTCAGGTACCAATCAATCACGTAGTTTGTTAATCTGTATCGATGTGTTTGTCAATGGTTGTCGTCGCTGGGTCGGAGAAAGAAACAGATGAAGAGGTAACAGGGAGGGAGATGGGGAATGCAGTCACTGACCCGTAGTAGAAGAAGTTTTTGAAGACCATGTTCATGACGAACACCTCTGTGCTGTTCTGTCGGTACGCATCAAGGGCCCATTGGGTGGCGAAGGTCGCAACAAGCGTAATGCCAAACAGAATCAAGCCCCAGATGAAGCACACGACGTAGACGCTGGCGAAGTTCTTCACTGCGAAGCCCCATGCGACAAGGCCGCCAACCACGGGAAGTGCGCAGAGCAGGACCGGCAAGAGACAGAACTCGGGCTCGTAGACGCCCTTGTTCCGACGTGTCAGGGTGCGGACGAGCGGTTCGGAGACGAAGAAAGCCACCACGGTAGCTAGGAAGCCACCGATCAACGGGCCCGCAGACATGTACCCGACACCGGCGGCGCTGAGGAGGTAAGGAGGCGACGCGAAGATGACGCCCGATGTGATTGCGATGGCGACGTACCAGGCGACGATCTGGCCAGTCATAAGGACTTGGTAGCATGCGCCGATGTTGAGAAGGATCGCGACGGACGCCACGACCATTTTGACGACCGAGTCCTCGACGAAAACGCCGTTGTAGAGGGAGAGTTCCTGGATGAAGGATTTCTTTGCGGGGATGAGTCCTGAGGTAGTCGACTGAGTAGTCGTCTTCTCGAGATCCATCGCAGTAGCTGTTGAGATATCGGCCGCGTCGCCACCGCCATTGTGATTCTCAATGTGCCTTGCAGCCCTGGACTCGACGTTCGCGAGTTTCTCAAGATCCTCATCGGACCCTGCGGTGTCGATCTCGTAGATGTGCGAACGCCGGTACATGGTCTCGGGACAAAAGAAGGTGACCAGAATCAGCTGAACCACGGCAAAGGGAATGCAGATGTGGAAGTTATAACTCCAGCCTAGGTTGGCGGTGATCACGCCCGCGATGATGGAGACCCCGTTTGAAATCGACGTAAGGAGGAACATAACTATGGCGACGCGGGAGCCTCGCTCGTGCACGAAGAATAGATCCCCAATCGACGCGATGGCGAGGGACTCGTATGCCGTGACGGCGATACCCTGTAGAATCCGACCCGCGAGGAGCGTGCTGTATGTCGACGCGGTCTCACAGATAATAATGCCGACCGTGCCAATGACTGACGACAGGACATAGAGAGGCCGTTTCCCAAATTTACGACCGAGTGCAGAGACAAATGGACCAGTGGCACCGGTGGCAAGCATCAGGTAGCCGGAAAGTTTAGCAATATCGGTGACGGTCTTGTTAAGATCTATCGAGATGACCACGATACCGGCGTTAAGGAGGGGCGACTAGCGATAGTATCGGGTCAGGATATACCGGACAGAAGACGAGCGTTCACCAGGGGGCAGGCTCGGGATTCTCAACTTACGGGAACGACGCCGTGGATAATGGTGCCGAAGAAGATAACGAACAGAACCAGGTGTTTCTTCAAAAAGGACCAGTTCAGCGGGTCGTTGGGATCTTCTGAAGGCTGTGGCGCTAAAATGATATGCGTATCTTTGCCACGGGCATGCTTCAGTCGCCCGGTCTGCTGTTCTGAGTGTGCTGCCTGCTGGTCCAGGAGGACCGTTCCCGGTACGTGGTTGAGGGTGTTTGGCTCGAGGATTCCTAGACCCATGGTGACTAACTAGAGTGAAGATGAAGACGAAGATGAGGATGATGAGTGTTCCGGTGATGTAGAATCAAGAGTTGTCCCACAATGACAGAGGAAATGGCCTGGCTTTTAAAGAACGTGCGCACATATGTATTGTGGACTGCCCGGTGCAGTGGACACAACCCGGGGTCCCTATTTGCTCCAGAACTATAGAGACAGCTGCCGCGCTCTATTGGCCCAGACCCTAAATGGTCAAAGCTTGGTGTGCACAATAGCATGTCATATTTGCTTCGGCGTTATCCCACACCCTGAGGAGCCAGGGCTCAAAGGAGTCAAGCCTCAATAGGCCTTCAGCCAAGGCCTGAACTGTAAATTCCCATTTCCCCACATCGCATCTGAATCAGTATGCGGGCTCGGCGGCTGGGAGTTGTCCTTTTTCTGATGAAGCGCGCTCGTAGAGACAGAGTATTTGTCACAACATTCGAGAGGAGTGTTTCTGCTTCGAAATCAAGTTGGTCACCAGCAAGGTTCTGATCCGGCCAGACTCCACTTTCCGGGATTTCAAAAGGCGGTTCTGAGGCCAGCTTGACTGGGTATTGAGCTCTTCCCCGGTACCACAGGTTCCTGTACACTTCAGTTGGAAAAAGCAACACCAATACCTCGGCCATGGCTATTCACGGTGCCTTTTTCGAGCAAGAAGGGTATTTCGTGACGCTCTCGAATGGCCAGAGGGACCACTACTTCGTCGATTCCTTCATTGACCCCTGGAAACCCCGGGCGGAGAAACAGGTCCTTCTGATCCAGCCCGGGTTTGGTCGGAGTGCCAGATTTTGGTACCACTGGATTCCTGCCCTCGCTCGGGACTACATAGTCATCCGCCGTGACTTGCGCGGTCACGGGGAGTCGTCTTTCCCTAAGCGTCTCTCGCCGTGGTCCGAGGGGGCGTCGGGCAAATACGAGAATGACTACGCGTGGAATATCGAGACGATCTGTGCCGAGATTGTGGATTTCCTGGACAAGTTGGGCATCGACAAGGTCCATTTCCTCGGGGAGTCGACTTCCGGGCAGGTTGGGCATGCGATGGCCGCCCTCCATCCGGACCGGATCGCGTCCCTGATCACTTTCTCGTCTCCTACACACTTGCCTGAGGACAAGTGCCGTTTCCTGGCCATGGGTCAACCGAGCTGGCCGGAAGCCATGGTCAGCCTGGGCTCGCGGGCCTGGGCAGTCGCGCTATCCGGGCAAGCCGGAACCTCACCACGACAGGATCAGGCGTACCATGAATGGTGGCTTAACGAAGTGGGGAAAAGCGCGGCAGAGGGTTTGGCAGGGTATGCGGTGTTCCTGGAACAGTTGAACACCCGGCCGTTCTTACCCCAGATTCGTTGTCCGGTTTCTATTCTGGCGCCAACAAGAAGTGCGGCGGTGCCGATGGAGGAGTCCCAGTACGCAGCAAGCCACATTCCAGGCGCGGAGCTCAAGGTCGTGGAAAGTCCAGGGCACGAAATCTACGTAGAGTCAGCAGATGTGTGTGTGGAATTGGTTCGAGACCATCTTGCAAACTTCGGGGGCTCGCGGGGCTGGTCTGACAGGCCTAGGAGGGCATAGAACACCTCACTCGGTGCCCCAGCAGCTGGGCTACGGACATTGTGCCCTCTGTAGATGCCCTCGTATGTGTTGGGTGTTCTGTCAGGGCGAGGCTGCAATGGAGGTGGCGTATGTGGTGACGATATGTGGGGTTCGTTAGAGTAGCTGTTCCAGACATTCGATGGGGAAACAAAAAAATCAATACAAGATAGCCAGCCATGTTGCATGATCTGTCTTGCTAGATCAAGTGATATCAAACGCCGGCCGGCTCTGTGATAAGGATGTTCGTCTCTTCCGCACGAAACCTGGAAGCTAGTCTCAATTCCAGAATCCTCACTTCCGCTGGGGGAGTTGAAATCCCGGCGTTAGGACTGGGAACCTTTGAGCCTGGCCCACTTGGAACTGGCCGCTGCAGCACCGCCGTCAAGGCAGGAATTCAGGCGGGATATCGACATATCGACACGGCGGCGTTGTACGGCTGTGAGGAGGAGGTGGGAGAGGGGATCCGAGCCAGCGACATCAAGCGAGAAGAGCTCGTGGTGTGCACGAAATTGTCAGTCTGAGTTCTTGAAACCCTCCAAGATATCCCCCTGAATAGTCAATAATGAGCGCGCACCAGCTGGCAACAATGGCATCAGCCGGAGGATGTGGTGAAGAGCCTAGAGGACAGTTTGAGTCGGATGAAGCTCGATTATGGCAAGACTGAAAATGGATGAAAGAGTGTTTGCGGGGGGGATACTGATACGATGACACAGTTGATCTCTACCTCATGCATTGGCCGCTGGCTTTCAAGCGCACAGAGGAATACTATGAATTAAAGGGGGAGGACGGAAAGGTGAGAGTTCTAGAACATTGAGAGCTAGCTCTATCTGATCCCCTTCACCCGCGGTGGCACTTTTGAATTCATTCTGATCGCTCGTTCTTTCAGCCGATTGTCGACCACGAACTCACCGAAAACCATGAACCGACATGGCGAGCAATGGAGCAACTCGTCGACGCCGGCAAAACACGAGCAATCGGTGTCTCAAACTTCAGCATCCCGCAGCTCGAGAGGCTCTTGTCCTTCGCCCGAATCAAGCCTGCGTGTAATCAGGTCGAGGCACACCCTTGGTTTCCCCAGAACGAGATGCTCGACTTCTGCAAGCGCAACGGCATCGTATTCGTGGCCTACTCTCCGCTGGGAACGCAGCCAGGAGGTATGCACGAGATCAAAGCGCGGTTGATGGATGACGAGGACGTCGTGGCGGTCGCTGAAAAGAACGGGGTCGATCCTGCTCAGGTTCTGATTGCGTGGGCTCGTAAGTAAATTAAACCTCCCTTCATTTAGCTCTGTAGGTGGTGTTGCTGTGACTGAAAGGGCGGCTTCCAGTCCAACGGGGCACGGTCGCGATTCCAAAGTCCTCGACTCCCAGCCGCATACAGTCGAACTTCAATGGTCCGTCAGTGCGTGTCTCATTTCTCAAGCCACCGCCACTAATAGCAAACAAAACAGTCCCGGAATTATCTCACGAAGACTTCCAGCTGATTGACGAGATCATCGTCCGAGATCCGAGCAAGAGGAATCGATTTGTGAATTTCGACCCTATTTGGGGGACATCACAGTTTGACTACGACCCTTGACGGCCACTTTGAAGCATGGGCATTCAGTAGTGTTAACAAGAAACGTGGGGTGTATGAATAAAACGGAGTGTGTGCATACACCCAACCCACCCCTTTCTAGATAAACAAAGCAGAAAGTGGTGGAGGGTTCCTCAATATCCATACATAGCGCGGAGACGTGTTATAACAGAGACCTGTTAAGACAGCCAGCCGTGATTTCTCCATAAAATAATTGCTATATGTTTAACTTGTTGTTCTCTCCCACCTACGTATATGTGCCCCTTAGCCTCAGGTGGTTTCGTTGTGGGAGATACCCGATTTCTCCAACCATCTCACCAAACCAGAGTGTGTGGGGTAGTTTAAAAACGGACATATTCTTGAGCCATGCATTGAGTTCCTGCTTCATTTTCGTTCACCTCGATAATAAGAAGATGGGAACACAGTTCGAAGCAAATATCACACAAGCGGTCAATGATGATGTCGTGGCGGGAGTGGCAGTCATTGCAGTGGATAAGAGAGGTATGAATGCTCACTGATGAAAACAGCTTGCTGTATTCATTTCTGCCCCTTTGGAAATTATCTAGAGGGGAATTGCCTCAATTAGTTTCTCTCTCTCTCTCTCTCTCTCTCTCTCTCTCTCTGATCATGAGAATTATTCAGGCGTTTTGAGATATGCCAAATCATTCGGAACAGCATCAATCGATGACACAAAAGGAGAGCGAAAGCCTATGAGGCTGGACACTACCATGTGGTTGGCTTCATGTTCAAAGGTAAGCAATAAAGCACAAAGTCGAAAATCAATCCCCAAATACTCTGTCAAACGCAACGAAGAAGAAAAGCGAAAACATCCTTCTCTCGTCTTGCTCCATAGACTGATCGTCCAGATCGCCACGGCTGTGGCCTGCATGCAATGCGTCGAGCGTGGTCTCCTGTCTCTCGACGAACCCGTCACCCAGGTCCTACCTGAACTCACCGCCCGACGAGTCCTTGAGGGCTATGACACCCGCGGCAACCCGATTCTTCGCGACGCCACAAAGCCTATCACGCTGCGCCAGCTCCTCACGCATTCGGCAGGCATGGCGTATCCGGGCCTCAGTCCACGCATGACCAAGTACCTGGTCTCTATCGGTCAGTGGCCACCACCGGCAAGAGGTCTTGGGACAAAGAAGTCCATCGTGGACGACTACGAGAGCTTGCCTTTACTGTATGAGCCCGGGGAAGGATGGGATTACAGCCCGGCCATCGACTGGGTGGGCAAGATGGTGGAGCGGGTCAACGCCGGGTCCACGCTGGAAGAGTACATGCGCAAAAACATCTTCGAGCCCTTGGGCATGGCGTTGACCACGTTTCGCCCGAGTCGAAATCCCGCCGTCTGGGAGAAGTTGGTTGGCCCTGTGTTCCGCACCAGTACTGGTCCAGACGGGACCCTTTCCTCGACGCCGCCTCCCGGTTTCCTCTGGAAGGACGATGAAGCGGCGGAAGACTTTGGCGGTGCCGGTCTGCACAGCTGCGCCAAGGACTACATTAAAATTCTCACTTCGCTGTTACTGGACGATGGGAAGCTGCTGAAGTCGGAGACGGTGGATGAATTGTTCCGTCCGCAATTGCCAGACCCGAAATACATGCAGGCAATCATGGATACCCCCGAAGAAGCGGCCTTTCTCGCGCCAAGTTTCGGCACGTCGGTGAAGTGGAATCATGCTCTTGGGGGGGCGGTGGCCGTGGACGGTGTGCCAGGCCGGGCGGACGGGGGTATGATGTACTGGGCCGGTATGCCAAACTCGTACTGGGTAAGTCTGGACAACAAAGAACACTCCCCTTCCGAAGCGGGTCGAAGGATGACGGACTGATGTATTCTCAGTGGATTGACCGGGCGAGAGGCGTCTGCGGCGTGTTCGCAGACCAAATCTTTCCCCCGGCAGATCCTCCAACGCAGAGGCTATTCGCCCAATTCCAGAGGGACATCTACAAGATTGTCGGCAACTAGAGCACTGGACCCTCACGTGGTGTTGCTATAACTAGTGGGTCGGATAGGTAAAGCTCACCTGGATTACTCGAGAACGAAAAACTTGATTGCCATATACAGTTTTTGGTCCCAGAGGGTGAGCGAATGCCGTTGTATCTTGAGCTTTAACTGAGTTACAAGACTTTTGAGGTTTATTTTCAAGCCATCGTGGCCCTTTTCCTTTCTATTCTACCCTTCTTGACTTCGCTTTTGCCCCTCCTCCTCCTTTACACAGCAGTGTATGCAGGGTGAATACGACTGAAGGTCTTCTGCAGGCGCTCAACCAAACGCGATGTCTCGGCATTGTAACCTCTAAAGCAATAATCTCCCCGTCTAGCTTCGAGCTGCGACATGCATCTGAAGAATGGGTTGACAAGAGCGTGTTAGAAGAGGAGAGCCGTCGAGCCGGCTTTGTCGAGTGTCAAACGGTGCCCAGCTTTTCAGCCCAGCAAGGCCCGCCAGGTCCTTCTATTTCCTGCAGTCACACATTGTATTGCGCTATATGAGCTTTATCTATCAAAATAACCCAGACTCATCCGTTGCCAAATCGCAGTCACAGACTCATCTCAAAATCTATTATCTCTTGCATGCGCGTGCTAAGAGATTCGCTTGCTGCGGTCGAAGGACCCTCGAGGGGCGGCCGTGGAAGGCCTCCGTAACCAAAGAACCTTTCCAACACGTTCTTGGTGGCCCCTATCCCAGCAGCAGTATGTGGCCAGTCACCTTCTGCCAGCAGAGCTTGTAACTTCATGGCCTCGTCTAGCCGACCTTCGTTGAAGAGATTGTACACCTTGCAGCAAGTCTTCGGGAGGATGTTGCCTCCCCCAGCTATTACCCCTGAACCCCCTACCACCAAGGCTTGGAGAATGAAATCTGCCAATCCAGCGACGGCCCAGTAGGTTTTATGTGGCTGAGTTGCGGTCATTGCGCTCATGGCACGAGCAACACGTGCCAGCTTCCCCGTATCAGCACAGGTGAACTTGGTACCGACGATGTGAGGATGGCCTTGGGAGATGCGGATCAATAAATCCGAGCTCATCTCTATTCCAGCAGTAACGGCCGGGAAACTGTAGAGAACGATTGGCAACGGCGACTCCGCGGCAACGGCCATGTAAAAGTTATATATCACGTCCTCGGTCATGGCCGCTTTGAAGTAGCTCGGTGGAAGGATGAGGACATGAGACCCGCCCGCTTCTGCCGCGTCTTTGCATAGTGCGACGGTCTCTCTGACTGATTGACCAGACGCTCCCACGACCACTGGCGCGTCTTTTTGACCAGCTGCTGTCAAGGCTTCCTTCGTCGCCCGGATCACCTGTTTTCTCTCCTCGACGCTCAAGTGCGGCGCCTCTCCGTTTGAGCCTAGCGCAATGATTCCAGTCACTCCCGCGGCTGCCAGGCGCGCTATGTGCTTTTTCAGGGTCGGGGTGTCAAGACCATGAGACTGAGGATCAAAAAAGGTCAGCGTGGCTACATAAACGCCTGGCTGTAATTGAGGAGACATCGGAGTGGTTGGCTCTGATCTCTGTTCACGAAGTACGGCCCTATAATGCACACTCCACGAAACGCACCACCAGGTTGCCGCATCGGGAAGACCTGGCATAAGTTCTGTTTTTAATATTGGTCTGCATGGTGCTCCTCGCTTACGACATTTCCACTAGATAATTGTACTCCCGGTTTCGCACGACGCCTAGCAAGCCGTCCTATCTCAGGCACACCTCTTGCGACAGGACAAGGTGCGCGAAAATGCAGCTACCCCACATCACCGCCGCATCAACAAGGGGTAAAATGGATCCGCAATTTTGCACTCAGTGTCACAGGGGCGGGAGTTGCAACTCGCTCATGGGCATACACACACATTTCCAAACGGGATAGTGGGCTCAAAGATGCTCCCGGGGCAGCACTATTTGGTCCGTCCCTGCAAAGAAAATCGGGAACTTGCAATGTTTCACATCCAGCTTGAGGCGAAGGCCGCTCCTAGAAAGCGTCACAGTCGGAACGAAGCAGAGGTTTGTCAAGGTTAAGTGGTCAAGGCAAACGTATGTCATATAGCACTTATTGTCCAACATGTCGACATTACAACCAATCTCCGACACAGAGCTGGCCACGCTTAGAGGTCGGACCGTCCTCATCACAGGAGGTGCTTCTGGCATTGGACGTGCTCTTGCCGTCCTCGCACACTGTGAGCACGGCAGTAGCATGGTCTTCAAGTTAGAACCAAATGCTGACAAGACTGGTCCAGCCGCCGGTGCGAATGTCGGCATCCTAGATGTGGACAAAGAAGCAGGCAAACTGCTCGCAGCCGAACTCGCCGAGTAAGTTCTGCCACGAAACAAACATACTAGTACTGCAAGTCAGAATGGACAGAATTTTAACCTGGTCATCCATAAGACGGGCGCTGTTCATATTCACAGACGTATCTAGTTGGCAATCTGTTCTTGCGGCCTTTGAAACCGTCTCCGAGACCTTCGGATCGATTGACTCGGTCTATGCCAATGCCGGAATCAATGCCTTTGACACACTATTCGACGAAGAGTTCGACGACGAGGGCAGGTTGAAAGCGCCGACCCTGAGGAACCTCGACGTCAATCTCGGTGGCATTCTGTTCACCACAAAGGCTGCAGTCCATTTCTTCACGAAGCAAGGGGGAGACAGACAGTATCAGCTGGTGCTTACAGGGTCTGCCGCGAGGTCAGTTGTCTGTTTGCTCGATGCGAGGGTGAAATTCCACAACAGCCTGGTATTGATTCTCCTTGTCGTTTCAGTCTTCTCGACACGCCGCCTCTCTACATTTACTGTGCCGCAAAGGCTGGTGTCTTGGGGCTGATGCGCGGTTTGAGATCCAGATTGCTGGACAAGGGGATTAGTGTAAACATGATTGCGCCGTGGATGACCGGTATGTCCAAAGTCTGAGTCCCTAAGCTCCTTTATCTCGTGTTACAGGTTCCCCTCTAATCTTTTCCCCCTCCTATTCAGTAACCCCCATGCTTCCTGACTGGATCAGAGACTTATGGGGCACCCTTCCGGCAAACAGCCCCGAAGGCGTGGCAAGGGCTCTGATTATCCCAGCAGTGAGACCCGAGTTGAACGGTCGCACACTCTGGGTGGCTGGAAATAATGCTATTGAATTGGAAAGTGGGCTATACAACACGCGATCTCAGTGGTTGGGAAAAGAACTCTCGGAGGCGGTTGACGAAGGACAAAAGAGAATGAATATCGCTCAAGTCGTCTAGTCAGTGCCAACCCAGTGTTGGACTGACCAGCTTAGGGTATTTAGGGTAGCGATTTCGTTACACTTGTGCCTCCGCCGGAGGCAGTGCCGCTCAACTCTGGCAGCACAAACTCATCCTCCGTGGTTTCATTCATCACCATAGCCATCTTCAAATGCATGGACGGGTCATTATTTAATGCGTTGAACAAGCCATTCCTTGCTGCCTCCACGTCAGGGTGAAATGAATGGACTCTGAGCTTGAAGTCGATCGACTGGACATTAGTAAATCGGATCCACGTATCTCTTCGGACCCGGGCGTATCGTTCCAGCAAAGGGTCAGCCTGCTCATGATTTTGGAAGACCCGGATGAAACAGTTCCCCAGAGCTGCCGCATCAAGGAGCCCCGTAGTCAGGCCCAGGCCGCCGATAGGGTTGTTCGACTATAAGAAACAGCCAGTTCGTTATACCTGCTCTGGTCAAGTATCATCTGGGAAGTTGCTAACTTACGTGTCCGGCGTCACCACAAAGCAGGATTTTACCAACTTTTAGGGTCGCAGCCACTCGCTGATGCGCCCAATACGGGTTCGCGCTGACCAGCTCGTACTTTAAGGGTCTTGGTCCGGGGAATAGCCTCTCGAACTTCTCCGGAAGCTGCTTCAAAATCTCAGACTCTGGGATGTCGGTCCTCACACCAAATGCAACACGCCATGGGTCAGTTTCGGGTCCCGTCCGTGCGATGACGGCCCAGTCCTCCTCGTCCACGACCATATTGGCCGTGGTGAAGCCGTAATTATCAAAGTCGTACTTGACATTGGACGCCACAAAGCGAAAGTCCGGCCAAGTGAAGCCCTCAAAGGGAATGCACAAGGAGCGTCTCACGGCACTACTGGCGCCGTCTGCACCGACAAGATAATCGCAACTGAAGAATTTCTCGCCAATGGGACCAACACAAATGACCTCGACAGGATCCGGTTCTGACCCCTGCCGCGAGCCCACGTAACGATGACCCCAGCGGATTCGGAATTTTGGTTCTTTTGTGCAGTGTGACAAAATGATTTCGGTAAAATCATGCTGGCCGAGGTGGATGCCGGCAAAGTCATACTTGACAGCGCCCTTCGGCACTTGGGACATCTTCATTCGTGCCAGGACATCACCACCTTTCGCGTGGCATTTGCGGAAGGTGATTCCTTCGGTGTTTTTATATCCTGCGCCAAGAATATCACCATAGATCCCGATCTTCTCCAGCTCGTTAAGCACAATGGGCATGTAGCTAGGGGTTTTTAGTGCGTGAAATAAGCGTCTGGGTCAGTGGGAGAGCATACGTCGTTGCGCGAGGACTCTGGGATACCTGGGCCTCTGCCTCCAGCACGAGAACGTCCACTCCTGCTTTTGCCAATTTCAATGCTAAGAACAATCCCACCGGGCCAGCGCCGACGATAACGACCTGCGCGTGTTCAATGGAGATTTCATCCGCCGGGGGAATGAGACTGGAAGTTTTTGTTGCCATCTTGGGCCGCAGCTAGATTGTGTTCTGCTGTCTGTGTGATCAAAACTTTGAGTATCCGTTCTTGTCTTGTGAGGACTTCAGGCTACGTGAAGGCCCGTTTGCACCTGGAAACTGGGGAATGAACCTGTGTTGAGGACCGCCCATGCGGAAGCTTTTAGTCCCGGACGAGGACTCGGTAGTTCCAGTAATAAGAGTTGCCGTTTGGCCAGGCAGGCTCTGTGCCCTGATTTCCGTATGAGTATAGTGTATGTTCACAGCTGATTGCCCACCTTGCCTAAAATGGTAATTTCCTTCCCCCACCCGCAACACATTGATTACCCCCTCAAACCGCCACTCCATCAGAAATACACTCACTCGGCGATCCCCAGCAGCTTGGCCGCTATGTGGGCTAGATTGAGGGTCAACCGTTCTCGCTAATCTAGTGTTTAGCAACACGGCGCCAAAACCAGGGAAGCTGGGGAAATTGATGAAATATCATTTCCTATCGAAAGTCAAGAGATCCGCAATGCAAATATCGAGTCTCTATAGACCTTGGTCGCTCGAGCGCTGGCAAGAAGAGCCGTCAGCAACATGAAGCCAGATTTTGGCATAGCCTCGGGTAGCAAGGCTGTCTGCGATAACGTGACCTCTAGGAGAGGTGGTTGTGATGTGCTTTTACGGGTCCTTAGTTACCAAGGCATGTCCAGGAATAAACATGTGAAAGAAGCTAGGCATATGGTCCGAAGGCCGATTGAGAATGCAACCAAATTCTCCGACTAGAATCTCGGAACGATATGCTCGACCATTGTTGCAGCAGGGCAGCAGGGTAGCATCGGTTTATTTTTGCAGGAATCTCAACGCAGAATATAGCTACACTTGTTTCCAGATGTCTCTTTGTAGTCAACTGCGTCCATGATCATGCCAAGACGTTCCAGGATCGATCATCGCCGCTCTTGCACGTGGAGATGCTCTGTATCCGGTGCTTCCATTGACACATCCCCCATCGTGGACTTCTCACACGTGAGGCAATCCACGTGCTGTGGCACCTTTATCGAAGCGGCGTGTAGCAAATAGATGCATTCTTTTTTTGCTGGCTACTGACAAGTCTCCAGAGAGAGAAAGGCCTAGCTACCACGATACAAGCCAGTAGTAGTTTCGTCTCAAAGGTCCTATAGCTGATCGATAGTCTCCTTCAGAGCACATGTATGTTTCTAGTTATCTCGCTACATTGACACCACTCAGATCTTACTCAGTACATCGTGAGCATGCCACCAAGCCCTCAAACGTTTTCCAAACATGTACATCGGAATGACGGTCAAATATAAGGCGAGCTGGATACCGCCGATGGCGTTGAAGAATTTTCTGGGGCCCCAGGCGGCCACCCAGTCATTGAGGAAGACTGTTGAGCCATATTGTCAGTGTGTGTTGTTGGACTTGTCTTCAGCAGAGGGTGTAATATTGGACTTCATGCTTACAGGAGAACCCAAAAAACAAAAAGTTCTTAACGACCATAGAAATAATAAAGACCTCGACACTGATTTTTCGGTATGCGTCGACCATGTAGTTACCGATAGCGACCGCCAGGAACTGAAGGGCCGCAAGGACCAAAGCCCAAATAGCGGCCATTCCGGCGGCAGGCTTACCTTCCTCAATCATGCCACCAAACAAAAAGTATCCGAGGACTGATAGGATGGTCGAGGGGATCATGAGCGTTAGACGGAATTCTGGCTCGTAAATACCCTTGTTCTGGCGGCTGATGTACTTGGCGATAGGGTCAGCGATCCAGCCAGCCACAAGACACCCAAGGGTGCCTCCTACAACCGGTCCAGCTGATAAGTAGCCGAGTTCCTCCGTGTTGAGTAGATAAGGCGGGGCGCTGAAGATTTGAGCAACGACAAAACTAAACCCCACCAGCCACAATGTCGGGAAAGCAATTGAAATGACGGACCAAAGAACGGCCGGATTGAGGAGGATGAAGAACGGTCGGATGACCATTTTCAAGATCGACTCTTCATTGAATGTTCCTGTCACGGGTATCATGCGCTTGAGCAAAGAGTCTCGCTCGAACGTGTCGGCAATTGAAGGTGTAGCAGTAATCTCGAGATTTGCCGTCTCCTCAGTGCTGCCGGCCTGTGTTCGGTTGGCTTCGAGGTGTGCGCTATGTGCCTTAACCTCCTCAATTACTTCGATGTTCTGCTCAGAGGATCAGTGAGAGGTTGTGGACATGATTGAAGAGGTTCAACCGACATACCTCTTGGGAAGAGGTGTCAATTTCGTAGATCACATTGCGGTTGTAGGCTGTCTCCCAGCCGAAGAACACGACCCCAACCCATGCGGTGCCGAGGAAAATAGCCAGAAGCCAGAAAACCCAGCGCCAGCCCAGGTCGGTGGTGATTTGCCCAGCAAGCATGGCCGGCAGGTTCGCGATGCCTGAGTTCGCAGTTACGTAAATGGACATGCGAGAGCCTCGCTCGTGGACGTAGTAAAGGTCGCCTACGACAGAGAACATGACACTTTCGAACATAGCAACACCAAGACCTTGAACCACACGGGCACCAAGTAGTGACCCGTAGGAGTTGGCGGCACCGCCCCAGAGGGTACCGGCAAGGGCACATGTCGTGGAAAACAAAAGGCAGGGCCGTTTACCATACTTGCGAGCCAGCGAGGAGATGAATATGCCGACCGCGCCAGTTGCGCAAAGGCTGTAGCCGGTAAGCAGGGAAACCTGGGTGAAGCTGATCCCGAGGTCCTGGATCAGGATGAGGGCCATCGAGGAGAGGATTGGGCCGATTCTGCATCCCCGTTAGCACATGTCTTTCGCAAGAGCGGACGGCCTAACCCTCCAATGCACAATACAGTGGCATAGCAGTACAGTAGGAGAATAAGGTCCCGCTGCCACAGCGGCCAATTCAGCGGGTCATTGGGGTTGTTAGATGGCTGTGGCACGAGAAGGATATGGGAATTTTTCCCAGTGCCCCTTTTCAAGTGCGTTGACTGGTCTGCCCAGGCAACGTCGTGGGTATCGAGAAGATTGGTTCCTGGTACATGCTTCATGCCACTCCTGGGCTCGAGGATGCCGCATCCCATTTTGGAGTGCACTGGGTATAACTTGTGTTATGCAACGAAAAGTTTACTGTGAATTGGTCACCCAAAACCAGAGGCACACGTGTGATGTGATCGGCAGACGAAGACGACCTAAATCGCAAAATGACGGGCAACGCTTCTTCATATGTTTGGAATAATAGACTGCGAGGGAATTCTTGGTTCACGTCTCGTGGCGACGCTAGTGCCAGTATCCTGTTACCCCGGTTGTGGACCTGGAATCGGATGTGGGGAAATTAGTTGCCAAAACAGGATGACTTTGATGGGTATTTAATACCCATTTCTCTCATACCCGCCACGGAAGTATGCCTCCGTAAATGCTGCTACGGTGTGGGTAGTTTTACAGTTGGAAAACTAGACACTCTTTGTGGTCTGCCCTGAACTCTGGACCTTGGGTCAGCCGTCCAGAGGCTAGACTCTCGCGAGGTCCAGATGATGGGAAGAAGACTTAGATTCCTTTAGTTTCTGCATGTGATCGGCAGGCACTGGATTGGGAGGATCAAAGTCGACACACCTGATCAGCTGTCTGTGCGTGGGACACTTGGTGCTACGGAGGACTGTAGGAGAGGGGGAAAATGCTGTGATGGCGCTTTTTGTTGCGCGGAAGCACGTCGAATTGTTTACTATAGCCGTCTCTGAAAAGAGAAAAAGACCGTACGTAGCAGACCCTGATTGCCTAATGCGAGAGTGCCTGCCAACTAGACTTCATAGGCCGTCTACAAGATAGCCTATGAGTAATCTGGACATGTCCACCGAGCATGTCCTCGCATTCTTTGTGTTATCCTTCACAGAGAGCTATGTATTGGCCCCAAATGTCTTTCATTTCGATACCTGGCGGGAATCCTTTCCTTCTCTCTAACTGACAGGTCCCTCCGAGACACATATTAACCTGTCAAAGTTTCGACCAATCATGGTATAAAGCGTGGAGCGGATGGTGTCGAGGCTTTCGGCTTCCTCAGCTGTCTGCCGGGGTTTCTGTTGGTTTGTTTCCAACCAGTCAAGCGGACAAGATCCTTTCTAAATGGCCGTGCGGGGGCCCCGCCTGCATTGTTGCATCCAGGTAATGAATTTTGTGATCGTCTCGTTGCACACAACCACCCTTGTTTAGTGACCCCTTTTAATTCAGTAACACATCTGGAACCTGTATTTGAGTTTCGGTGATATGAGTGTGCATCACTTGTCCTTGTTTCCCATAAGAGCCTGGAACTCGGCAGCGCTAGTTCGAAGAGACTGCAGGAGCCAGCCCTTTCTCCTCGAACAGACTCTGCCAAATGGAGTCAAACATTAGTCCTCAGATTCCTTTGCGAACACAGGTCCTCATTGCCGGCGCGGGGCCTGTCGGCGCCTTTACTGCGTTGATATTGGCCCGCAGTGGGATCGAGGTCACTCTGGTCGAGGCCAATGCCGATATCGACAGCTCGCCTCGTGCAATGGCTTTCCAGCCCTGTGCACTATCGGAGATGGTTGAAGCCGGTGTGTACGATGAAGTGCTGGAACACAGTGTTAAGAATGCGGTCATCTCTTGGTGGCGGGCCGGCCTAGGCGTCGAAAAGGAGCACATAGCCACAATTGCAACTAAAGAAGGCGACGAGCCATTTCTGACCGGTCTGAACTGTGCGCAGTCTGTGGTGACCAGGATCTTACTTTCACATTTGGAGACAGAACCAGCCGCAACCATTCACTTTGGACATCGAGTGGTCGACGTGGTCGCAGAAACCAACGCGAAGGACGTGGTCGTGACACTCCAACAAACTACATCCAAATCAAGCGAGAAGATGCTCAAAATCGTCGCAAGCTGGCTCGTAGGCGCCGATGGAGGGCGCAGTACCGTCCGAGCAGCGGCCGACATCACGTTTGAGGGGTTCACATGGCCAAAAGAGGAGTTCGTGGCGACCAATGTTTATTACCCTTTTGAAAAGTACCAGTACACCAACCGCAACTTCATTATTGACCCGGTACATTGGGCCATTGTCGGAAAGATCAGTAACGACGGACTTTGGCGCGTAGCCTACGGGACGAGGCCAGGACAGACAGAGGCTCAGGTGCGAGCAGAGCTTCCGGAGCATTACAAGTACATCCTTCCCGGCCCGGGAACAGACTACCATGTGGAACAGGTAAACACATACCGGCCTCATCAACGTTGCGCTGCCACTTTCCGCAAAGGTCGCGTACTGCTTGTCGGAGACGCTGCGCATCTGAACAACCCAATCGGCGGCTTAGGTCTGACCACCGGCATCTTGGACGCAGGTCCGATGGCGAGAGCATTGACTGCTGTAATACGAAGAGGTGCACCAGAATCGTTACTTGACAGATGGAGTGAGCTGCGGCGAAATTCATGGTGGGAACAGACCAATCGACAGTCCATTGAGTTCAAACGCATCGCACAACAAGGGGGTTACGGATTGGATCCAAACGGAATCTGGGATGTTGACGAAGTGGCTGAAAAGCATGGTATGACGCAACATATCGCCCATGCAACCCCAGACATGAGAGAAAAAGATGAGGCGTTGTACGAAGCCCTTAAAGACCCTGCTAATCAGAGGGCTGCGAGGAGGCGGGTCTGGGGCCTAGCTTTACCGCCAGACTGGATGGCGGATTTTGAAGAGGCGGCGGTTGTAGAGCGCCGGCGCAAGCTGCGTCCCGAGTGACCTCGTGAGTATATTCTGACATGTCGGCTTATGAGGTTCCAATACAAGGGATCGACAACTTGGTGACCGTGTGAACGGTGGAAGAAGAAAGTCGTGGCGACCGGTGAGTGTGAATTCGGTAGTCAAAATTCTGCCAATAAGCGTAACCACTTCAACATTACTCCTGTTCTCGATCAACCCAACTCTTCTGACCTGTCGTTCCGCCGGCTTGGAGATTGCTGGAGTCTAATTTCCATCTTATGCAGCTGCTCAGCTCTTGTACTGGCGACTTAGGACATCATGTCAGCCATAGGACAGTGAAGGAGTTGGAAACAGTGGGGAGCTTACAGCCCCAAACCCATCCACTCTCCATCATTGAGCGCAGTGCGCCAAGCGGCGCAGCCGCGAAGTCCGCCCTTTGATAGGTCGGATCGTCCATCTCCTCCATGATCTCACGAACAGCCGACCGTAAAAATAGTGTATCTGGATCAGATCGTTGCTGCTTGATGGCTGCGGACATCCAGAACGCAAGTAAGATAGCTTTAAAGGTTAGACAAGCTAGCAGAGTGTACAGGATGTGGCATACCTCCTTCAAAACCAGCAACCACGTAGTGGAAGCCCATCTCCAGAGGGCCTACACGGGCAATATGCTTGAAACCCGCTTTGGCCCTAAGCAACAGGTGCGCAGCAGCAAATTTGGCAGCACGGCAAAGAGTGCTCCACTGCGTCTCCGTTCGTGGCATCAACATATCATGAAGAGCTTTGTCTGATGAGAGATCTGCCACTGGGGGCGACGGATTTATGAATTGTCGTTGAGTTGATGATAGTTGGGCTTGCATGAAAGGCAACTGGTTCCCCAATGTCTCGCAAAGACTTGCCTTGAGAAGCTTGAGCCTTCGAAAAGCATAAGTGTGGTAATAGGCTATCATCAGCAATGGAATGCAGTCGGACATAAGCGGATCTTCGTTGAAGTAGAGCGGATTTGTAGCACTCTTTGGGTGACTTTTCCATGTTCTCTCGCATGCCTGAAGGGACTTTTCCATATTTTCGACCCACGGTGCTTGATCGACATCTGCATCAAGATCAGGCAAGCGCATGGTGGTGGTGCGCTCCAGGGTGACAACGTGGATCACAAGACCGCTGATTAGCAACAGCAGGCCAAATGGGCTCACAGGAGCAGTGATCTGCGTACCCTGGAGAAGCATAGAAAGGGCTGGGTAAAATTCCAACTGGGCGAGAGGAGCCTCCTGGGCTTTTTTGAAATTGGTGTCCCAAGACTCTTCAGATTTTGCGACCCAGACATCCTGGGGACTTGGGAGAATCAGGTGGAACTCTTCCAAGTTCGGAAGAGGGATTGGAGTGGCTTGGCCATCTGCGAGGAAAGTTGCACAGAGCACCAAAACCCACAAGCTCGCCCTGAGTGCATCAGCAACATATAAGAATATACCATGAAGCAAGGTGCTACCTTCGATATGACTCAACCTGGATCCACTCATCCCAGGAATGATGCTTTATGTTCCTACGCATTCCAGATCGGAACATCTAGCACTCCCAATTAGCCGGCCGAGCCCAACAAGTGGTGTAACTTTCTGAGGATGGATTACATACTAACTCTGCCTTCAAAAGGTGGCTAAGACCGGCCTGATGGAGTACATTTGTGCCATGGCAGACGGCAAATTGAGCCAATAGCACATGAGTCTGCAATCTCCATACAAGTTCGACAGTATCGCAGTCGTCGAGATCGGTGGGGGCAATGTTATTTTCGTGCTATTGAACGAATAAGTACGGTACGAAGCGCGAGGGGAGGTTTCGAGTGTGTACCGCATTTAGCAGCTGACTGCTAACGTTGTACAGAGACATGGCAGTTTCTTGTTCGCCCGCGTACAAGGCGCCGATGGATAGGATACTAAGCGTTAATGGAGCTATCAGAATAAGTCAATATTCGGCCACCCTGGGGAAGGAAAAGAGTCACTAACGAGAAGTCCTTGCGGGTCGAAAAGTTGCAAAATGGATTAAAGGAGTGTGGGGGTCGAAATAGCGGACGTACGCCGTAAGATAACCACTGACTCTGTGTCTTGACGGCGGTACAAAATCATTTACGTCTGTTGTCAAGGCTGCAAAGGAGTGCACGCTAGCCATGAATTCGTTGATATCCATCTCCATGCTCGCCGGCGGAGAAAGCATACTCTCCATTCCGCTCTGGGACGAAAAGGTAGAGGCAGCGTCACCTACGTCCAATCTCGCCGCCGTGGCAGCGTCCGGCATTGCCTTTGGGCCCGGTGACGGTTGTACAGTTCGAGGAGGCGGGATTGGATGATGTGCTTCTAGAAATTGGAAGGGCGAGCTTAAAGCCATATTGAGATCAAGCTCAGAAACGTGAAAATATTCGTCGGCAGTGTTATCGGAAAGCCACAAGTCACGTCTATCGCCGAAGAAAGGATCGATAGAATGTGAGAAATTTCCCGTTGCCATATTTCCAGGCTCATCAGAGGCGGGGAGTCCCTCTGGAAGGTTGATGTCGTCCATATTCCCACCGGGTTGATTCTCACTCTGAGCGAGCGTTCTGCTAGCAGCCGCAAGCTGTTGAATGTCTCCACGATGCGAGCTGGCTGTGGACTCTACTGAAGCAAGGCGTGAGTCAAGAGGATCGGCGTCGTGGGATTCTCGTGTCTCTTGTGTCTCTCCCGGCTGATCGACAGGGATCTGATCTTGGCTGGCTGTGTTGCTGTCGTTCGATGACTTGGCCACTGCTTCCACAGGATTAGATCTCGTCGACAAGTCGGCGATGGCACAATTAGAAGTCTGCTGGTTGCTGTCTGACGATAGAGAAGGGTTATCTGCGGCTGGTGGCCGAACTGGGTGGAATTTGCGGACATGGCGCAGCAACGTATCACTCCGTGTGAACTTGCTCGAACATTGCTGGCAACCGTGTAGCCGTTCGTTCCTGTCTGGCAGAGACGGGCGAATTAGCCAGCGATTGCTCCGGGTCTGGAGCGGTAAACCGAACAGAGGCCACCGCACGATTGACTTACGTGACTGTTCATGGCGTTGTAAGTGTTCGCTGCGCGAAAACTCCTGCCCACATATTCCACACGTCCGCCTAGCTCTTGGCCGCCCGTGAAATTTGGATCTTAGGCGTAGCGTATCGTGGTCAGACCTCTGGGAGAGCGGTTCTAGGGGCGACGCCAACTCGCGAGCTGGGTGTTGCCCAAATTGAGCGTGGTGCAGACTCTCGGATGCAGCCATCGAGGCGAATGCAGGCGACTCTTGCCGGCAACGACATAGACACCGAAACGAGGCTGAGTTATTGAATGTCGAAGACCGATGACACGAAGACAGAAGAGGTGTTTTGTGAAGGATTGTTATGGGTTGGTTGCGCAACGGATGGAGAAAGGCAGCCGGAACCCGGATTTACGGAGATTGTGGGGTTTCGGGGAAGCATGCAAACTGTTACAAACAGAGCCAGTAATGCATAGAGTGCCAAGCGTCCCTAATGCTTACCGACACGACACGGGTCATCCTACGAGACAGTATGCATTTGGCAGCTATTGGACATCTGACTATCGAGTACGCTAAGCCGGCTGCCCGCCACGGCTTCAAAATTTCTGGAACTTGGCTTCTTTCAGTCGCTCTGGAGACTGAATGCGCCTGCAGATGTCCCTCCATCATTCGGCAACCCCCCCAGGAAGTCCACCTTGAGGACCTGCAGATCGTTCTCTATGATCTCCTTCGCAGCCTCACGGCTGACGAATGGCTCCAAGTCATGCTCGCAGTCGATGTATCTGCCCCTTAATGAATCTTTGACCCTACCTGTCGCTACAAAAACACAAACTGCCGCGCACAAATTTACAGCCGTTCGGTAGCTTTTGAGCCGCTTTGGTCGGTTTGTTGCCAGATGCGGATACGCCCCCGCAATCACTGGATCCATGGGACCTGGTCGCTGATAGTCAGTAATGACGATGTCAAGCGAGGAGGAGTGACGCACGATTGGACAACCTGGTCAAAACAGCACCTGGGTGACAGCAGTATAGCTGGATCTTGTCCCCAAGACCGTCCGCGTCGAGATCTTTCTGGATATTCTCGGTTGCTTTGATTACACTGGCCTTGGAAATCGAGTAGCCAGCAAGATATGGCACAGACACAGTCCCAGCACGCGACGCAAGATTGATGATGCAGCCATTGCCGCGAGCTTTCATGCTGGGAAGGACGTTAAGCATCGTCAGAAGCACCTATGCATAAAAGGTCAGTTCGACTGTGCCAGAGAATCATGGGACCACCTACTCCTCCGAGATTGATCTCTATCTCTCGCCAGATGGAAGCGAACGAGTCGAGGAGAATGGGTCTAGAAGTACAGACCCCGGCGGCATTGATGAGGATATCAATATCTCCGAGCTGTTCCTTTACATCCTTGATCAGTCCTTGCACCTCAGTTTCATTGCTTATGTTGCACGCAAACGGAACCACTTTCGCTCCATGTTCTCGGCATAGTGCCACCGTTGATTCCAGCTTGTCGAGCGTAATATCCGTCACCGCGAGAGTGGCGCCGGCCATGGCAAAATGTTTGGAGATCTGCTGTGCAATGTCTCCCCCCGCTCCGGTGATGAGTGCAAGCTTTCCTTTGTGTGCATCTTTGAAATTCTTTGGTGATATGAAAGGGTAAATGTCTGGGTAGACTTTTGGTGGATCGTGTGGCATGGTGCGCAGAGTTGCAAATGCTGATGGCTGGCAGAGGAATGGCGTTATCAGCTCTACAAGGAGTCCTCACCGAAAGTGCCTCTCTTCTATAATCAATTCTCGGGTTTCACAACGATTTCAACAAAGCCTCGGCGGCCTAACGTTACTTCTCTACATCTCGCACCACATCAACGAGAAGTACCCGCCCCCACCTCGCCAGGCACGCCCCCGCTCCAGTTTCGATGAGTTGTGAAATGTTCTCCACAGCCCACTCGCCAACATCCGGCGGGGTTGGTAGGCGACATGAAAAGCAGGCTGGACTTTGACCCTTCGATTGGGGCTCTAATCAGGGAACTTTGGGCTAAATCAACATCCTTGTTTACACATTCACCATGGCCAATGTGAAGGACGAGACGCGCGAGTTGGCGACATTTCTATCCCAGCTTACCTACGAGCAGCTACCTAAGGAAGTTGTCGACATTGCAAAGGTGTCAATCCTGAACATCATCGGCTGCGCAATAGGTTCCTCAGACGCCTCACCCCGGCGCAAAGCCATTGCAGCGTTACTACCTGATAAAGTATTGGAGAGTCCGTCGGCAGCAGATGCAGCCACTATCTGGGGCCGCCCAGAGCGTACAGACGTTGAGACGGCGACAATTCTCAATGGAATAGCTGCCACCGCCCGAGACTATGATGACACCCTGCTTCGAACTGTCATCCACCCCTCTTGTACCGCTATCACGGCCGTGCTACCATGGGCGGAAGTCCATCACTTGTCCGGCAAGGAACTGATCCTGGGATTCGTGGCAGCGTTCGAGACCCAGGCTGCGGTCGCGAATGCAATTTCTCCATCCCACTATGACAATGGCTGGCGAGTGACATGCACATGTGAGGGGTTTCAGGGACTGACTCGGACTCAGGCATATTACTGGCTCAACCGGGGCTTTCAGTGCCGCCGCAGGCATTTCGAAGCTCCTACGACTCACTCCGGACCAATTTGCTGCAGCGCTGGGCCATGCATCAAGCATGGCTTCAGGGATACGTGCCATGTTCGGCACCGACACCAAAGCACTGCACGTAGGCCATCACGGGCGTAACGGTATCGTGGCAGGCAAGCTTGCCAAGCACAACTTCGGTAGCTGTCCTGCGTCCATAGAAGCTTGGGCACGTCTCGTGTCTACCACGGTCGACACGAGTCTCATCGGTCACCTGGCTAGGGGCGGACCGTGGCAAATCTTGACCAACGCATTCAAGCCATACCCTTGCGGTATCGTGATCCACCCGCTCATCGACGCCTGCCTCGAGGTCTTCAGATCGTTTTCTCTCAAAGACAGTGCTAAGGCTAAGGAAGGGCCTCAAGACCTGAACGACCTGGCCGAGATCCAAGTCACTGCGAATCCACAGCTTGTGAGGCTGTGCAACGTACGACATCCCCGCACTGGGCTAGAAACCATCTTCTCCTTGTATCATGGTTGCGCCGTCGCTCTAGTCTACGGCCGGGCCACGCCAGCCGAGTTTTCGGATGAAGTGGCAGCGAACGTTCCTCTCGTTCACATTATCAGAGACCGTATTTCGGTCCAGACGGATTCCAAGTTACGTGACGACGAAGCTTACCTAACTTTCAGGTCGTCTACGAGGGCGGATAGCCTCAAGACAGTCTACATCAAGCATGCCACGGGCTCGATAGGGAACCCTATGTCTCAGGCTGAGTTGGAAGAGAAATTCTTCGACCAAACGGAGAAGTATCTGGGCAAGGAGAAGGCTAGAAAAATAGTGGAGACTTGCAGAAATTTGGATTCGGTAGTGGATGCTCGCGACTTTGCTAAGTTGCTTTCTACATCACAATGATGCATATGCTAGAATCATCGCTAGAACATCCTTGGGTCACCTGGGATAAGACTACCATAGAACAACTTGAAACCCATCCTTGTCTTGGGCTTTTCTTGAAGTTGGTCTTAGTTGTCGATACCTTGCGGTCTATTGAACTTAACTGAGTCTCACAACTACTGCGTATCTTTTGGCATTTGACATCCCATGGCTCAGGCTCGAAGGCCTTTTGCCCTTCCACGCGATGCGCAACTATTTACTTTATTTATCACAGGGTATGGTATTGATTGCCCATCTCTGCTCGAGAACCACAAGCACAGCGTCCGTGGCAGCTTCAGGTGATACACTAAAATCAAAGGCGGTAACAACGTTGCACTTCATGGCTACGAAACTCATGTACCTAATACCATCGGTCCTAATACTTCGTCTCTTGCTTGTAATCAATGTGAGACAACTCCAGTCCCGTCGCCTGAGCTTCCTCCCAGTCTCGACGCAGCACCTCAGCGTGATGCGGGCTCCGCGGACGGATATCTAATTCACCACGATGTCAGCACATGGAACAACTGCCCATATAATATGCAGGCGAGTGTTTCGATTCGACTCACCACAAACGAAAGGTTTCGCAATGGCCATCCCGCCCGGTAGATAGCCAGTCGTGAAACTTGGGTCGACGGGGATCTCGCGACCGTTCTCGTCCTTTGCGAGTCGTAGGTTGAATCCCCACATCAGACGGGCGATGTTGATGAACAGACTCCTTTCTGCGACGTGCATTCCGGGACAAATGCGGCGCCCGCCGCCATAGGCATAGTGGTCTCGCATGTTTGGGTCTGCTACTGTGGTCGCCTCTGCCGCGGATAAAGGGTGGTTGAAGAAGCGCATCGGCTCGTACTGGACAGAAAGAAAGCAAAAGTCATTGCAATTAGCACCGGATTGCACTCCTGGTCATACTGCTCTTCAACGTGGATCTCTTTTCTTACCTTTTCCGGTTCGGGGAAGCGCTTCGGGTTGTGATGAATGCCCCACGTGTTGATCATGACCACGCTGCCCTGTGGGATGAAGTATCCTTTGTACCAACCATCTTGCATGGCGTAGTGGTTCGTTCCGAACTTGTTTATGGACCTCCAACGCATGAGCTCCTTCACCATGGCCCTGATGTATGGCAACTTCTCCTCGTCTTCGAAGGTCGGGGTTCTGTCGTTGCCGATGACCCGGTCCAACTCCTCATGGGCGCGTTGTTGAACCTCTTTTCCGCGTGACAGCACGCCCACGATCAAATTGTTGAGTTGGATGCTGGTCGTCTCCGCACCGGCTTCGATCATGGTGCCCAACACGTATGCCGCTTGGAGCTCGTCAATGCCCTTCTTCTGCCATTCGCTGGTCATGAAGGCTTTGCCGAAACTGTGAGGGGCTGTCCCCTGGTCGATCTCTGCCTGCATTCGACGCCAGAAGTACATCCATACCTCCGAGTCTTTACGGTGGATCTCCGCTCCGAAACTCCTCCAGTTGCTCACGAGGTCGAAAATTCGATAGTTTGCGAGTGCTGGGAAGCTGTCTACCAGCCAATTCCCAGGACGTCGGATGTGGCCAAATCTTTGGAGGACCTCGAAAATCTTCATGAGGTCCGGATGTTCCCCTGCGCTAAAAGTAAGGACTAGATTCAAAAAAGGTATTATTCAAGCACACGTACATTGTGGGAGGCGCTGGCCATAAGTGATCTGCATGATCAGGCTAGACGTATACCGGCGGTTATGCATATAGGTATCTGCAAAGAAAATATCGGGTCAGAATGACGGTCGCATCAGTGCAGGTCTAAGGCCAAAAAAGCCAACCTTTAGGATTGTCCAGGATATCGACTGAGAGTTGTTTTGCTTCGTACAACTGTGCGGGAGCGTAGGACTTGGACATATTCGGAGTCAGAAGACGATGAATAATGGTTCGAATGGTCCTCCAGCGGTTTCCATGCGGCATGTTGACGACTCTGCGCCCTCCGCTCGCTGATTCAGAAGCCATTGGTAACGGTGGGCGGCTCGAGTAAATGACGCTCTTGCGGTCGATGATCTCCTTCACAGCCTCGGGAGAGTTGAGCCAGATGAAATCGGTGGCGCCCACTCTGGTACGGTATATTTCGCCATACTGGCGCGCCCACTTGATAGCGTTAGTGATGCCATCGTCTTTCATGTGATAGAAAGAGTGGTTGATGATGGGGAATGCTGGGGGCGCCGGCGGCATGTGTTTGCGGCGTGGATCCGAGAGAAGGGTCGTCCCAAGGTATACGAGAAAAACAAGGATCAGGACCACCAGGGCCAGGTAGACATTCTGATACTGAGCGCTATGGATGACTCTTAATAGCAGCTGAGAAACATCTTCGACACTGATGGCTGCTGATTCGGCCATTCTTCCCGAAGCTGGACTGATCTATGGGAGAGAAGGGTACCAGGATTGAGTGACGGCTTGGGTTCTGCACATTAGATAGACTTATCTAGTTACGTGAGATTTCCTCCGAGGGCTATTTAGCTATCACAATTAAGAGCCGTAGTAATCTCGTATTCCAGGTCTAAAAATCCCTAATGCAATATGCTATAGGACTTGGCCGGGGTCTTGCACCCCGCCTCAGCCTTAAGGTCACACCCCCGCTTAAGGTCCAGGCGGGGCGTCCTGTAGAAGTGGGGTGGTCAGTGGAATCGAAAACGTTGTGCATCTTGCCAGCTAAATGATCTCGGCATGGTATTGGGTTGGCTTGAGTCCATGTGACCATGTTCGATTCGAGATCAGGTCTAAATGGTGAACACCTGCAGGCTCCCCTTGCTGAATGGACGAATCCAAGAGGACAATAATAAACACTACTCTTATGAATTCTCCGCTGCCAGGTGCCAATTTCTGGGTTGAGAACGGCGGAGACCAAGCGGGGGTTATATAGATTACGGACCTTGGGAACCTGTGGGGTGGTGCAGAGGAACTTTCAGTGTGGATGGTATAAAGCAGAGGAATATCTTTTGCCGCACCAGATCTCGAAGTTGTTGACAGCCAGATAGACCGTTCCAGTCAGACCTTCTACGTGGCTCTGATACTCCCAAATGTCTAATACTACTGTGATCACGCCTCAGCCCCTCGAGCCTGATGATAAAATGCAAAAGTTGGGTGGATCGGAGCATGTCGACCTCTGCGATCTGCCCGAGGATGAGAAGCATCCTAGCAGCGACAATGCCGTTAGTGATCCTAGCATGATTGCAAGAGAGAATCGTCTTCTGCGACGCGTTGATCTCCACCTTTTGCCAATCCTGGCAATCATATTTGCCGTATCCATCATTGATCGCATCAATGTTGGCTCCGCTAGAGTTTTGGGCATGCAAGAGGACCTTAAATTGGCCGGAAACCGATACAATGTGGTTCTTCAGACCCTCTTTCCAGCCTACCTGCTGGCGGAGCTGCCTTCGAACTACATCCTGGTCAAGTTCAGCCCCAAGATCTGGCTGTCTTTCCTCGTGATCGCGTGGGGTGCGGTGCTCACTGGTATGGGCTTTGCAAGCAATTGGAAGGTCGTCGCCTTCCTTCGCTTCTTGCTGGGTGCCTTCGAAGGTGGCGTCCTCCCAGGAATAGTATACATAATCAGCTGTTGGTATGTAATCCATCGTCGCCGGGCATGGACGAGATGTGGCAAACTGATGTTGTCTCTGTCTAGGTACTGTCGCTACGAGGTGCATCGACGTCTGAGCTGGGCGTACTCGGTCGGAGTGCTCGCGTCCGCGTTTGCAGGTGTACTCGCGTACGCGCTTGGGTTGATGGACGGTATCCGCGACATGAAAGGATGGAGGTGGATCTTCGCAGTACGGATACTCGGACCAGAGTAGTTATACCACACGAAGCTAATTCATTCGAAGCTCGAGGGTGCCACGACTATGCTGATAGGAATCGCTTCCTGGTTTGCTATACAGGACTTCCCGGAGAACTCGACACTCTTCAATTCCGAGGACAAAGAGCTGTACACGGCCCGACTGCTGCGTGACCGCAACAACGCGAATGTGGAAAAGATCACGATGCCAATTCTCAAGGAGGTACTTAGTGATTGGACGAGTTGGTTCCAATTCCTGCTATTCACATTCACCAATACGTCGACATATAGCCTTGCATTCTTTGTGCCGACCATCCTCACGGTATGTCCTTGGATCACTCGATACCGTATCACCGCTTCTAATAACAATTCGCAGGGAATGGGCTACACTGGACTCAAAGCAAGTCTATACTCGGCTTGGCCCTACCTGGCCACCATGGGTGCCATGTGGATCTTTGCCTATGTGAGCGACAAGACCAAGATGCGCACGCCAGTCATTTGCACCCAGAGCATCCTCTTGCTGATCGGCCTCCTTCGTAAGTTGCCCTGTCCTCTGACTTAACTTGCTCCTCCTGATGATTTCCGCAAGTTATCCGGCCCAACTATTCCAATGAGGTCCGGTACTTTGGCGTATTTCTGGCTACGATCGGCTGCCAATGCAATGTTCCAGCGCAGCTGTCTCTCGCGCAATCCAATGCATCGGGATCCGCTAAGCGATCCATCATGGCCGCTGTCGTGATCTGGGGTGGTCCTATTGGTGGCATAATCGGCAGCAACATCTTCCGTGAGCAGGATGCTCCTACATATGTCCCCGGTTTGTATACCACAGTTGCCATGGCTGTGGTGATTACTGCTGGCAGCGTTTTTCTTGCATTTATCTATCATAGGAGAAACCGAATCGCTGAGAGGACCAGCACTCTTGTGGACGGTGTCCCAGGATTCAAGCACTCGTTGTGACTTCTGTGCAACGATTTTAACGAATACACCAACGGTAGAAAGCCGGTTTCATGTATCTAAAAGAGGGTTCATCAAGTTTTATTGATTTGCAAATCTTAATGTGAGTGGAGGACACATACATAAATCTATTGCCTTCGAGGGGGTCTTAATAGTGTCGCAGAAGCATGTAGTTATCTGTTTCACTAGCACCGCGCACTCGGCATCAAGGGCCGTGCTGTCATTTCTCACTCTTTGTACACATAGGAGAGTCGTTTGCCACCCTGTCTTTGCCAACAAGCTCACTGTATGCTCAGAAGTCTTCACTCCACGATCCTTGCTTGTTCGAGACGAAAGAAACGAGCGTACCGTGGTTCGGTGCAGGGCCTGTAGGGCACCTTCACCGAGTGCATAGATAGGATGGTGGAGTTTGGGCTCAAGAATATCGACCTAGCCAACTTAGGCACACTTATTAGCTCCTCCAACTTACAGCATACGGCGAAGTTGTATTAGTGACTGACTATAGACACTGCAATTCTAGCAGACATTTTCGGTTCTTCGGCGAGGCGGGAGCTGGCGTAGACGGAGTTTTTCCGACACCGTTACTGTAGAGACCCCGATGTCTACGGTCAAGGCTCCCAACGTGATTTTTCTGACACGTATTGGTAGCTTGAGGCCTCACAAAATGCGTGGTTAGATCACATGACCTAAGTGGTCATTGAAGTGTAGAAAACTGTGGTCGTCATATTACTGTTATTTGTCATTTATCGCATCTTTCTCCGCTCCCAAAAGAGCTAACATCTCTTTCAGATGCCGCGACTTCTCGCGACATTAG
This sequence comes from Cladophialophora immunda, assembly GCF_000835495.1. Lineage (NCBI taxonomy): Eukaryota > Fungi > Ascomycota > Eurotiomycetes > Chaetothyriales > Herpotrichiellaceae > Cladophialophora > Cladophialophora immunda. Next base: position 3,214,410 of record NW_015622541.1, read on the forward strand.
TTAAAAATATCCCGTATAGGTATCCATAGTCCTGGTAGGCAGCAATTCCTACATTAAATATGGGTCCGTGTGTCAAGATTGCAAGTGAAATGCCTCGTGCCGCCAATTTGACTAAAGAGAACTATTCTTCTCATAGCTACTTTGCTATTGTGACAGTGAGCAGCGACTGGTTTAACCAGGCCCAAGAGATCAACCAATACTTAAACGTACGATGAAATAATTAGGAAGACTGAAAAGCTGATTGGATGGAATTGGACAGGCGTCAAGCTGAGCGTGATAAGGCAGACTGGATTTGATACAATATGGCGAGTCTACAGTAAGATATGAGAGGGAATTTGATTTATCGCTGGCGCTTTTGCCATGAAAGGGGCGCGAATGGTGCACTGCAATAGCCATAACTAATGATTAGATCTCATTCCTGTTCAAATTAATCCGTTATAGTATTCTTACCGTGTTCGCACCACCACCGTAAATCGTGGTTGCTTTGAGGGTACTCACAATGGTTATCAAGATCCCACTAATTCGAATTCGTGGATGTATCCCAAAGGTTCAAGTCACGGGCTCTGGCAGCAAGGCCGAGGGAACAACACAGGCCCCAACGAGGCTAAAAATTCGTGCATGCAAGATAAATTTGTGCATGTAAGATAGACCTTGTCTATGGAACACGACAGATAGCTCCAGTAGTGGCAACCTGCATATTGCTAGTAATGGCGAGAGATTTTGAATCTCGAATGATGGCGGCAGATCAGAGTGATGAGCAAGTTAGGGCTGGCATAAAACGTGCTTTCAACCAGTATGCTCTGACGTGGAGAGGTGCCATGTGTCGGACAGCGGTCACCAGACCGATAGAAGAGAGTATGTAGGTAAGACTTGGCAGCTCGTAGTTCTCATATGCCACTCTCATATCTTGCAGACTCACCGTTTCGTCTCGTCCTGACGTGCGAGACTGTGGACTCACGTCAGAAGTCTTGACCAGTGTCGACTTCGCCGATGAATAAACTGATCCAGCATTTGCGGAGAAACTAGCCATCAGAAAACTCCTACCCCCTTATTGATTTTTGTACTCCACAGTATGGGTGTACTGTATGGCCAGGTGGCCTTGGAGTAAAGACTCTGAGGATCGCTTGTAACAAGTTCAAATTTTTACTGCACATCTCTTAGTTCCAGTCGCAGGTCTGGATCCCACCGTGCAGTTTCCTGAGTGTCTGTCGACGAAGGGGGAAAGGCTTCACGTTCTCTTGCGTTCCGTTATGAGGCAATATAACTTGAGCATTTGAGGTCGTACGTAGTTGAAGTTGATTGACTCGTCGGATGCACACCGGACGAACAATCGAGACTCTCCTTAGGTGGGGTGGTTCGGTCGTTGGGGTAGGTTATGTGAGCAACCGCCTCTCTAGCGCCAGCGGCCTCAGGGGCACGAGGGGAGAGCCCACGGACGCCGGTTCTCGGGGTGGGCTGCGATAGATGAATTTTGACACTTAGTAGATCTATAAATTGATGTGCTATATGAATGCTAGAGAGTCGTGCTGGGCTTGCTATATTCAATATTTCAAGAATCGCTTTCGCCATGGGGTCCTCGAGCCTCAGTCCCGCCGAGCGTCTGCGCTCCCAGCTAGCAGATCCAGATTTCTTGACAGTGTCTCTGGGGGTCTTTGATGGTTCGCACGACCATAGGCAACACGAAGCTACACAACGAGGTCCTGCTAATTCCATTCACCAGGCATTTCGGCTCGCACAGCTCTCGAGCAAAATCCTCCAGCCTTGTACATGTCCGGGGCAGCCACTGCCGCCAGTATGCTAGGACAGCGTGCGTTTAGCATTCCAAGCACTAAATGGACGTAGACAGATGGCTGACGACCACCCTCACAACAGCTGACCTAGGGATTGCGACTCAAGAACATTTCGTCCAAAACCTACACATGCTGACGTCTATTGCTGGTGGTACCCCAGTCATTGCCGACGCCGACACGGGATTTGGATCGGTTCTTAATATTGTTCGTACCGTCCAGAGCTATGAGAAAGCTGGAGCTGCTGCACTGCATATCGAAGATCAAGTCATGTAAGCTTTCTGTCTGTGTTCCGACTCACTCATAGGCCGTCGTATGTGAGATCTAACTTATCCAGGCCGAAACGGTGCGGACATCTAGGAGGAAAGGAGGTGGTGTCCCGGGAGGAATGGAGAGCGCGGTTGAAGGCGGCAGTCTCTGCGCGCTCAGGCAAGCCCTCGGCTCCTTTGATCATTGCACGCACCGATTCTCTTCAAACGCACGGTTTGGATGAGGCAATTGAACGAATCCGGATCGCCGCAGACGTGGGCGTCGAAGTCGGATTCGTCGAAGCACTCTTGACCAAGGAGGACGCACTCCGCGCTATTCGAGAGCTCGCTCCTCTACCGCTTGTGCTGAATTTGCCCACATACGGCGCCACCCCGAATTTCACCAATGCTGAGGCAAAGGAGATGGGCTTCAAGATCACATGGCATCCCCTCGCGGGAGCTGTATCAGCGGTACACGCTCTTCGGAAGGCTTACGGAGAGGTCATGAACAAGGGCACAGACGTTGCAACCGCACAGGGAATGGGTCCTAAGGCGTTCTTTCAAGGTAGGTTACATTCTACTCTCTATGGTATCTCCAGATCAAGGTGGCTGACTTCCCCTTCAAAGTTATGGGCCTTGATGCCGCAATTGAATTCGAAAGCGAGATATCCGGAGGAAAGTTATACAGCAAGACCTGATACTGGAACGATTCCCGAGAGTAGAGATCCACCTCTGCAGGCTTCGACAACCATATCGCCTTGCTAAAAGTGCTTGAAACCTCTTCCCACATCATTAGTAGAACATGTGATCTGTTCTGTAAGCCCAAATTCCAACCTATCTCGCGAATTCGATGAGTAGGGTGTCGATCCCCACAGTTAGAAGGGGGACCGAATTCATATTGCAATATCAAGGGCCATATTCTCAGCGTTTGAATTCGTTCATCGAAGGCTAGAATTCCTCTCAACTTCTTTAAGATGCCGGAACGCACCTCAACAGCCCATTATCTCTAAAAGGGACCCCAGGTAGTTGGTTTATTATTTCCCCGCTGGGCGAAAAAGCCGCAGGTTTCTCGCTAGATTCTGGCACCCGGTGGGGTAAGAGCTGGACGATACTGCATTCCCTTAAATATCGCTACATCGACATCAGTCAAGCGGACCTCACCCATATACATCCAACAAAATTCTTGAGATTCGATGGCCCACCTCGTAGATGTGATAAAAGCATTTCTGGGGAAAATTTCTCCCACTACGCTTCTTCTCATTGTTACCATTCTAATTCTATGGCATATACTCAGCGCTCGGTATCTGACACCGCTACGAAAGATCCCAGGTCCGTGGCTAGCAAGCGTTACCAGATTATGGAAAGTCCACAAAACCCTGCAAGAGCATATGGAATGGGAAAACATCAGATTACATCAAAAATATGGTACGCTACGGGGAAACCGGTGTCTGCATTCTGCCGTTGCACCTACTAACGGGAAAAATCTAGGCCCAATTGTCCGAATCGCTCCCAACGAGGTGAGCATCGACGATCCTGAAGAGAGCCTCCGAATCATTTATGGCCCTGGGTCCCAGTATAAAAAGGTGCTCCAAATCCGCTGTGGTGCTTGCTCCCTTCTTATTCAAAGGCTAATGTTAGAATGTTCCCGTAGGCGCGCTGGTATGAAGCGTCTGATCCCCCAGACGCCTATTCTTTGTTCACCGATTCCAACATCCAGCGCCACGCCCACGATCGCCGAATGGTTTCCGCCGGTTTTTCCATGACTGCAGTTACAGAGATGGAAGATTTTATCAGCGATTGCGTGACTCTATTTGAGACTCGGTTGGGAGAGTCCGCAGACAAACGGGAGCCTATCGACCTGGCACACTGGCTGCAATGCTATGCATTTGACGTTATCGGGGAGATCACGGTACCTAATGAACTCTCTCAACTCCGCCTGCCTCATTTGCCACTAACATGGCTCAGTTTGCAAGGCGTTTCGGCTTCCTTGACAAAGGCGAGGATGTGGGAGATATCATGAAAACCTTGGATGGCTTTCTCTCCTTCTCTGCTAAAATGGGGACGATTCCCGAGCTACATAGGCCTTACACTACAGTGATGTCATGGCTTTTCCCGGGCAGCGACCCTTTCAGAAGTCTGAAAGAGGTATGTGATCTATACCCTGGCTGTCCATTCCAGCATCAACCACTCTCATATTCCTAACAGCGGTTTCGGTTCTGGCCACCCCTAAGGCACACGGGCTTTTACTGAAAGACCACTACAGTTCAGCAGAGTCAGCGTGGAGACTCGCGTAAAATGTGGCGCTCAGCACCCAGACTTCTTATCCCGGTTCATTGAAACCCACAACCAGAAGCCGACCGATTTTCCAATGAGTGAAGTCTACAAAATGTGCATGGTACTTGTGTATGTATCTCCTTTCTGAGGACTTAGGCACCTGGGCGCTCACAAGGGTCTCGCTAGGGGAGCTGGATCCGACACAACTGCGATCGCTTTGCGAGCGACCGTTTACTTTCTGTGCAAGAATCCTGATAAGCTTGCCAAGTTACGAAGCGAAATCGACGAGGCGGATCGAGCGGGCGGACTTTCGCCGGTCATTAAGTACAGCGAAGCGTTGAAGTTGCCGTATCTACAAGCAGTATTGAAGGAAGCGATGAGGTTGCATCCGTCGACCGGCTTTACTTTGGCGAGAGTAGTGCCAAAGGGCGGAACAGTGTTGCTGGGATATCCACTGCCAGAAGGAGTAAGTGACCAATTCCTGCATCCTGACTCTTTTGCTTTTCTTTGAAAGCACTATTCTTTTAGCTAATCTGACCCATTGTCGTAAGACCACTCTTGGTATCAATTCCTGGGTGGCACATCGCAACGAGAGTGTTTTCGGCGAAGACGTCGAATCATTCATCCCCGAACGATGGCTTGCATCAGAGGAATCAGCCAGGAAGATGGACCGTTATTTTCTCGAGGTAAAGTTCTGACTCTCCTTTGTGCTCGTTCCCGAGGATTGCAATTCTGAAAGCTGTGAATGCTGACCTCCTGTCAAAATCCAGTTTGGCCTGGGGTCACGCACGTGCCTGGGGAAAAATATCAGCCTTATGGAAATGTCCAAGGTGATACCGCAGATAATTCGCGCGTTTGATATTGAGCTCGTGAATCCTAAAAAGCCATGGAAGACCACGAACTGGTGGCTTGTGAAGCAAGCGGATATGGACTGCTACATAAAACGGAGAGTGAAAACTGAGGATTGATCAAAAGTGAAACAGAAAAATGGGATAAGACATGTTAAAGACCCAGGGAGAAGGAATAAAAGGAACTAAGAGTGGAAAATGGAAAGAAATATATTGATCCGGCTTCTCCAGAAAGCTATATATGGCATATTCCTTTTCCAAAATTCAAAACTTGCCTGGCAAAAACTTTTCGCCATTTTTCAGAGCCCATTCCTGATCATGCGCGAGGACCACCTCGAATGAGAAGTCATCGTCGGCGTCTCTTACCATGCTCCTCATATTGGCAATGTGCCTCGCTGTCGCGACATCATCCACATGGACGCTCTTCATTGAGCCATCAGCCTGTTGAAACTTGGCGATGGTGCACGTCCCGTCCAGCAACGACGGGAAGTGGCACGAATCACTCCCCAAAAGAATGAAACGTTGGGGACCAATGCGTGCGAGGCCGTTGATGTGCCCCTCGACGTGACCTGGCGCGCTGATGATGTAGAAGCTGCCGTCGCTGAAGATGTCAAGGGCATGAGGGAAACGTGCCAGCGGTTTCCACAGAGGAGTTCCGTCTTTGAGGAAAGTCTGGTCTGGGTCAGGCAACTCGGTCACCCGGCTTTGGTCTGATGGCAGCAAGGAAGGCAAGAACCAGGTCTCGTTCGGGTCGCCGTAGACTTCTGGCCTGAGCAGCTCCATCGTGCCATGGCCGACCACAAAGTGCGACTTGGGAAATTTGTCCGGATCGCCCGTATGGTCATAGTGGATGTGGCTCAGGATCACCAGGTCGATGTCGTCGGCCGAAACACCGCCATGCTCGAGTGACTCCCTCACGTCGCTTGGGACTTCGACCAGACGTGTCCCATCTGTCAGCCGTCTGGCGACCTTGGGAGGATAGTTGTGCACGTCCCGCCGAAGTCCGAGGTCGTAGACAATCATGATACCTGTTGGGGGATGACGGATGAAAAAGGCCAGGGATGGACAGCGATGGACAGCCTGCGGATCGTGAGGGTTGATGAACTCTCTCTCAGGTAGACCTATGTAGCCTGCGTCCAAAGCCGAGAGTTCGACGTAGCTTTGTCGAGGGCCATCTTGGGGGAATAATGGGGATGTGGAATTGCCACTAAGAGTTTCTGGGAGGACGTCTTTTGGGGGTCCTGAAGGAGATTTGGTGTCTTGAGTCGCACCGTTCTCCAAAATCCATTGAATGAAAGGCGGATTCCGCGTCCCTTTCGCTGGGGGTTGAGGTTGAGGTACCGCCATGGTTAATCTTAACTTTGGCTCGAAGCTCCTTCACTGACCTTTGCTTGTTCTCTCATCTCATGAGACAGAGATACTAATGCCCTATGTTCAAGAAGAAAAGGGGCAGCCGGTATTCGGTGTAGCCAAACAGCCCCAATCCGGCTTTCTTAGAGAGACTTTGACGCTCAGCGTCAAGTGCACTCCGGGCTCCACCTAGGTTAATCCAGATATCTTCAGAGCCGTGCCGTGGCGTCAGGTTCGCACCAGGCGAAAGGATCCCTCCGTTCCACACTACTTCTCCCTCCTCCATCCTCCATAGTTCCCCACTCCGGTTCAGCCTCAGTTGTCCGGGTCATTTTGAGCTGGGTCTGGATTATTCTGTATTAGACAGGAAGAGCTAGAATTTGCATCCGGTTTCCATATCCTTGTCTGCTTCATTAGCGTTTGCCCATCGTCGCTCATTGTGGCGCACCTGTTCCACCTACCATCGGCCACCTACCTTGGAGGTAGGTGGTATGGAGGCAGGAGCGCCAGGGGGCACATGCCTCTTAGCACATCCCAGTTAGATAGGCAGAGCAGAGCATCCACATAGTTGAATACAAGCAAGTATTGTACGCATTTCACGTTGAGGCCACCACACTCTTCAAAGACCGGCTCGACTCGTCCCTGCAACATCCATCGAAGGCCATTTGCATCTATCAAGTTGATTCGAACAAGAGGGGAATATAGCACAGACTCAACGCACCTGCACATAGCCTTTCACCGGGGATATATTTTACTGCCGGCTGACCTAAATCTTGCCACAGGCGTCAGACAAGCACCATGAAGGTTTGGGTTTTCGACACCAGAGTGTAGTGTGGGGAGCGCAACCTTGCCGCTTGTGAGACAGAGCCGAAACCAAAGTTCCCAGGACAAGTGAGATGGTCGGTCAACCAACACAATTCTTTTTTTCCCTTTCAGTAACGCTTCGGATCCTCATGTTCTCCATCCGGTCCAGGACTTTGGATATGATTTGCGGTTTCTGGGAATCGGGTGCTCGAAGTCAAACTCACCTGGTACATTTTCACTACGGTGCAGTAACATAATGCTTGTGCTCCGCGCTAGGTCAAATGCAGATAGTTGTCATGGTTGTGGGTTTGGGGACTCCGGATGGGGAGCAAAAGTGGAACAATCCGGGGCACAAGACTGAAGATTGGTGTTGGTTGGACTTCCTCCTCCTCCTCCACCTCCTTCTTCGGTGTGAGCATATAATCTTTGTAAGATACCGCCTCAATCATTCCCTGACACACTGCCAGCTCCTCCCTCTGCTATTTTCAAGAGCGTCAAATATACTAAATTCCTGCTCAGCTAGTGTCAGCAGGATGCAATCTACTGGACAAGTTACTGCAACTACTGCAGCTCTGGCGGAAAAGTCCACCGTCCAGCAAAATATCGAGACTCAACATATTGAGAAATCGCCAGTTGCCGTGGGTTCTATATGGCACCACCGCAAGGGCTTCGCTATCGCTTGTCTCGCGTGTTTGGCCACCACGCAGTATGGTAAGTTGTGGAACCGCCGATGGGCAACGAATGAGGAAGGGTCGTTTTAACCTGTCTCGGGGCCACAGGTATGGACTATGGCTTGATAGGTGGTCTGCAGGCCATGCCAGGCTTCCTCAAGGTATTCGGATACAAAGACCCTACCTCATCGATCGGCTGGGGAATCGACAGCACCGTCCAGCAATTGATCAACTCACTTATGACCGTCGGTGTGTATCGCCAGTGCCGGCTACATGGCTATTTGCAGCAGCCGACTGACGGGTGTATGGACAGGTGCATTTGCCGCGTGCCTCTGCATCGGACCGCTAGGCAAATTTATTGGACGCCCGGCGGCTTTATTCTTGGGCTGCATTTTTAACCATGTGGGTGGTAAGTGGGATCTTCAGCTGCATTTCTGAGGGACGGCAAACAAAAGCTGACTTTGGCGTCTAGCAATCCTCATGATGGCATCGACCAAATTCGCCGCCCTCTACGCCAGCCGAGTTGTCATTGGCCTCGCCAATGGTCTTTTCATGGTGCAAACACAGCTCTACATCCAAGAGACTTCGGTACCACAGATCCGCGGTGCTCTTCTCGGCATGTACCAAGTCTGCGTTGCATTTGGAAGTATCCTGGGCTCGATTGTCGATAACTACACTGCACCCCGCCCAGACCGGTCCGCCTACTTGATTCCCTGCGGCTGTCTGTTCATCATTCCAACATTCCTCATGTTTACCTTGCTATTTATGCCGGAATCCCCCCGTTGGCTAGTCGACCACGACCGCTATGATGAGGCTCGCAAGAGCCTGGTTAGGCTTCGGCCGTCCGACACCGCTGATCGCATGATCGACGCTGAGCTGAACGAGATGATTGAGGCCGTTCGCATCGAGCGCTCACTGGCAAAGGGCATCAGACTGGTAGACATGTTCCATGGCACCAATAAACGTCGTTCGATCCTCTCGATATGCCTGGTTCTCTCGCTCTCAGCCACCGGCAATCTCTTCTTCATCGTCTACGGTACATATTTCTTCGCTATTGCCGGCGAGAATAAACCCTTCGAGGAGACTGTGGGTATGAACTGTGCAGGTCTGGCTGGGGTTCTCATCTCGCTGTATCTGATCACCAAAATTGGAAGACGTGTTCTGCTGCTCTCCGGTGCAGCCGGCCAGGGTATTTGCATGCTCGTCATCGGCGCCACGTACAGTTCGGGCAACAACTCCCTCGCCGCCAACCGCTGTCTGGTCGCCTTTGTCATCCTCCACATCTTTCTCTATACCATGTGCACCGCACCATACCTGTACTTGGTGGCTGGAGAGATCCCCTCGAATAGATTGAGAAGTTTCACCCTCGGAATTGCCAACGCCGTCGGATATTTTGGAGCGTGGCTCATTTCCTTCACCGTTCCTTACTTCATCAACCCACAGGATCTCAACTGGGTAAGTCTTTCACGTCACTCAGCTCCTCTATGCAAGTCTTCACCGCACTGTATGATTGTATACTAACTTTATATATTTGTCACTTTACTAGGGTCCAAAATACTCTTGGATATGGTTCGGGTCCAACTTCGCCTACTTCATATTTATATTTTTCTTTATGCCCGAAACGAAAGACCGCACCTTGGAAGAGATTGATGAAATGTTTGAGAAACGTGTGCCGGCATGGAAATTCAAGAGTTATGTCTGCCTTGAGGTCAATGAAGCTAGGGCAGCTGGACCCGTCGCAGTGCAGCAGGCCGAGGAGAAGCCGCGGGTGAGTCAGGATGAAGCAGTGGTTTGAAATCACTGGTCTTTGAGAGGAGGGGCACTAAGAGGTGACTTTGTCATTTGCACCTGACTAGAATGCTCAATTATTCTGTGTGTACGCGCTGCCAGAGAGTACGACATGTTCTTGATGATGTGAATATCTGGTTTCGATTGGGGCTAATTTGCTCAAACGAGAGGATAACAGCGCACAAAGCCTCTTCATGCGCTCGTCAGTACGGCGGAAATTATAAGGCAATAACCATGAATTGTATTGCTATCGATAGCCATTTAGTCCTCCGGCCTCGAAACGTCCATAGAGTTCATCATGTCATCTTCCATGGTTTTACTTTTCTTTCCCCCTTTGGTTTTCAACGTCAGTGGCAGGAAGTAAGGCTGGTTTCGTGAAGTTAGTGATCTTTGAATCCCATGACTCCTACCCCGCCAGTGCAGGAAGTAGATTTAAGAGTGTGGTGGGGTGAAGCCAACCTCCGCTCGCTAGAGTTTCCCACTCCTTTTTGCTTTAACTGCCCTACCCCACCCGACCCCACACCCAACCACGCGAAGGATCGGTGTTTCCCTCCGCTACCGTTACGACTCCGATCTCCAGAATTGACAGCATGCTACGGTACATGGACATCTATTCGAAAAAAGATTTTGTGCTGCCGACCAGACTTCTAATTGGACCCCAAACCGAGTAGTTGGACCTAGCAAGAGGGGGTTTCTGAGCGTGAGTGTTTCGGGCTTCTTGGCCGGAAGTCGTGAGCCAGACGGAGTCCTGCCGGCCCATGTGCGACGGAAATGAACAGCAGAACAAATAGAAGCCCTAACAATCTCCTTAGTCATCTTCGCAGGAGATAAAACGGCGATGGATTGGTGAGTACTATCGAACGTTTTGGATCATATCTTAGCTCTCCCTCGCTTCCCGCCCGGAGGGCAAGTGAATCGAGAGACCACCCGCATATTTCATAAAAGGAAGGAGCCGGATCATGTGAAGCCGTGTTTGAGCTGGTCTACTTTGTACTCACCGCAAACAGTGTGGTCGAGATTTTTACAGTTGTTTTTGTAAGAAAGTGCTTTTCACCTCCCGAGTTTCAGAACCGAGAAATCAGCGACACGTTCAAGTGAAAACGCGCGGGCCGAATTGGAGCTCCCGACTCTCCCCCCCCCCCCCCTTCTCCTTGTCTTTACAGTCGAAGAGACCGAAACTTAAGATAAAATTCTTCGAAGAGAAGGCCCGGAGCAATGGAGGACTGGGAAATCGAGCCAGATTCTCACATCCCACCTATTAAGATCTACCCAGACAAATACGCCGGACAGGTGGTGATGATCACAGGAGCGGCCCAGGGGATCGGAGAAGTGACCTCGAAACTCTTTGCACGTCAGGGCGCCACGGTGGTCATGGTGGATCTTCAAGAAGACAAACTCAAGCAAGTCGCCGTGGAGATCGAGGCAGGCCAATATGATGCCAAAGCAGAAGGCCCTCCAGCGGGAAAAGGGAAAGCAGAAATCCGGGCCTGCAACGTCGCCGACGAAGCCAGCGTCGACTTGATGGTGGACGACGTGATCCGGACCCATGGCAAGATTGACGTCCTGATCCAGCTCGCCGCCGTGTACCCTTTCATCCCGATCGTGGGCCACTCCAGCGACGATTTCAAGAGGGTCATGGACGTCAACGTCACGGCGTGTTTCTACCTGACAAAGGCCGTGCTGCCACACATGCAAAAGACAGGGTACGGACGACTCATAAATACCTCGTCGGGAACCTTGCAACTCCCTGACCCGGGCCTGTTGGCGTATGTGACGTCGAAGTCCGCAATTGTCGGCTTTACACGCTCCATTGCCATCGAAGCCGGATCCGGGGTGACGGCGAATGTCATCTTGCCCGGGTTGATTAGGACGCCTGCGGTGTGGAAGCTCCATGGCCGGAAAGACGGGTCGCATCCATTATTTGATCGGTTGCTGCAGAAGCAATGCGTGAAACGTCACGGGAGGCCGGATGATATTGCACATACGATCAATTTCATTGCCAGCCCAGAGGCACAGTTTATTACAGGTCAGATATTCGATTGCGGTGGTGGAGCGACGTTCCACTGAGTCTTATGGGCATAGCTAAGCAACCGGAGCGCCGGTCGACCCTTGGTAGTTGGCGCGTTCGGAACAAAACTGAAAGTCTCCAGTATTTACAGGCTGATGAAGATGATTAAATTATACTTGTTAGGAAAAGTCAAAGTCCAAATCTGTCATCAAGTGGTCCAAAAATAGATCCGCTGTCACCGGTTCCAAATTCTCGGTCCCGTCAAAGTTGGTCTCAGACCAGTTGTGATGATTATGGTCGAGCCCATGGTCAAATTCATTCCCGTTCATACCGAAGGGCAGCCCTATATTGTCGCCCTCCCGCATTGCTCCGGACACCATCAATCCTGCTTCGTGGTCTGCTTCGGCCGTCTCATTCATTGTTGGACCTCGTGGCGACCGTTTCCTCGTCTCCGTTCGTGTTCGTAAAGATTCGAAATAACTTCGACATCGGGTCACAACGCCATTGACATCACCCAGGAACCGCAGATAGTCCAAGGCGCCATCGACGGCAGAGGTCACGGCTTGGATGTCGACGTGTTGGGTAATCGTGGCTCTCATCTGGACGGCAAAGAGGATTCCGAGGGAGGTGAACAAGACTGTCATATCCTTTGTTAGTAGCTTGCGCTTGAACGAATGTTCTCAATTAGGAGGCTTCTCTGAATCTTTTTGGGAGGGTCCGGAGAGTGTTGGCGGCGTAGTCAATCTATGTTCGAGGTTCGAAACGAATGGTAGGAACTCACACTGTACATTGTACCACCATGGTCCCATGTTCTGGGCTGCAGCCGAGTTCTTCACCATCTCAGTGATATCACACGCGCACTGGGTACATGTGCGGATACTTCCCATGACCACCGTTCGCAGGAAATCGTCTTCGAGCGAGTCGATTCGTTTACGGTCACACTGGATCAAGGACAGAAGGTTTTGCCTGTGCGTCATGAGTCTCGTGTGCAGGTAGCGGACCCGAAGCATGCTCTGCTGTCTCCGGATCTTCTCGCTTTGATGGACTGCCCCGAATTTCAGGTGATCGGGCAGGTTGTCAAGCCATGACCGGAGTTTGCCTTCTTGTTCCATCACGATTGCCAGCTGAACGATGAAGTGGATTGGATCCAAAGCAGCCGTCTCTGCGGCATTTGCGTTGCGGCCCGGAAGGGACCAAGGCGTGTCTTTGGAAATGGAAACAAGGATTGATTCGGCGATATGGGCCAGCTGGACCATGGAATTGAAAAATTGAGACGAACAAGGAATTCCGCTGTCCAGGGCCAATTCCATTATGCCTGTTTCGGTAATTTGCTCGTCTTGTACTACAGCTGGCGCCTCGACCGGTAGGGACTCAATGTTGATAGAGGGAGGACGGCCGCACTTCAGACTGGTAAATCTGCGAGCGAGAGGGTCAGCCCAAAGAATCTTCGCCACTCCTGAAGGGACTGCTGATGTACCGATCCAGGGAATAGATACCCCACCATATGCGCCTTCGAATCTCTTTCTCGATGGGACTAATGCGCCATGATCCAGGGTCCATGTGCAACCCGAGGCTCTGGGCCACGCGATACAGAGTCCCTATGCTTGTCCAGACTCTCTGGTACTGCATATTGCTCTGCAGGTGGCAGCTCAGCAGTAGTAGTGCCTGGACGACTTCGAGCGTAGTTGTGTCGAAGCAGACAGAGAGGATTAATTCTGTGGCATGCTGCAGAAAGGACTGGCTCATTGTATAAGTTTCGGCAAGGGAGAGGTCCAAGTAGTCGGATCCGAATGCAAAAATGAGATTCAGCGTGGCCTGCCAAGGGACATCGATGTCCCGTTGCCCACCGCTGTAGGTCTCGTTGAGGCGCTGCATGAAGCTTGGCCGATGAACAAAAGGATACAGAGGGTAGACATGCTCAAAGAATAGGTCCACGAGTTGACTGGCAAGGGCAACTGGCGGAAGATCGAAATTGTCGGGCTGTAGCTCGCTTAGACCCCGAATCACGCTGTTGATTCTGCTCTTCTTGCGGAAAACGTCGGACCTTGAGCCTGGATCTGCAGGCTTGCTGGCCAACCCCATGGCATAAGGCGTAAGCCCGAAATCACCAAGAGCGGTGTGCATGGTTGCCTGGTCTGCAAAGGACACGGTCAGCTCTACTGTCGCTTGTCCGCATGATACACAAAAGCTGCACACCCACCATGCTCCACGATATCGAGAGATTCGGCTTGAATTTGCAGGTCTTCGTCGCTATCATAGCTGCGTGATGGAATTGATCCGCCATAGCTATCATCGGATGCCAGAGCAGGCAACACGTTGCCTTCCAAGTCTCCTGAAGTCACATTTCCTGGAAAAAGCTGGGGAGCCGCTTTCTCGCCGTCCAGGCCCTGGGATGTCGACAAATCGGGCTCGAGGCTTGAGCGCTCTTCGTCGACTGTGACGAGACCTCTGACATGCTTCAGCAACGTCGTCTCGCGAGTGAATTCGTACGCATTACCTCTTCTCAGCCGCCGACTGTCTTCGTCTTTGGGTGGCGTATGAGCATGGCAAATTCCTCTTGCTACAATAGTCGCACTTGGGCTGTGCTCCATCGCAGCGGCTCTTACGCTTCCTGCACCCTAGACATGCTCGACCGGACTGCAATCTCTCGCTGGCCGAGCCGCTTCGGGCTTTCGACAGTGATTCGATCGTGGTGGACACCCTTTCCATTGTCGGGAAGAAGTCATCAGGGCGGAGGTATCTACCTTTCTTGGAACAAGATGAGCGTCCAGATCGCCAGGGGGGAAATAGCACAATAAATGGGACTAATCTGCCGAGGCTCAACGTTCACCAATCGTCCTGTGCTGCATTGGGTAGTTTGGGGTTCAGAGAACAACTGGCAACGTCTTCCCCCGCTCCCCACTCCCCGCTTCCTACTTGCCCCTCCGCAACCCCCTAACATTGTCGGTCGTTCTTTACAGCCATTCCGACTGGTTACTCTTGATAGAGCTATGACCCTATCATTTTAGAGGCGGTAAAGTCATGTCGCTTAAACCCTTTTGGAGGCCAGAATTCAACATTTGTTTTCAATGATCCTGCATAAGCAGCCACTCAACTTATCCTTTTGGCTGTCGAAGCTAATCATCCTACATCATGCTATCACCTATAGGACGCCATGGGGCCATCACAGCGACATTCCACAACTTCCTCCACTAGCCTGCTAGCGTTCGGATCAAATCATGTCGCCGCCACCAACTTCTCACTTTCTTTCCAAAGAAGTACATAGGAATGGAAGTAGCGTAGATTCCCATAACAACGGCACCCTGGACGTCAAAATACTTGGTCGGACCCACTTTGGCGATCCAGTTGTTGACGTAGTAGGACAGAGAGTAGAAGAAGAAATTCTTGAAGATCATGGCTATGATCAGCATCTCAGTGGACTCTTCTCTGTACGCATCAACCACGTATGAGTTCATGACAGCACCAGCAACATTGACCGAAAACCCGTAGATGCCGTGGAGGACACTGCCGACGTAGTAACCTTGGCCCGCTTCGATCATGGACCCAAAGAGAAAGAGGCCGATGGCGCCTGTCACAACCGCGATCACAATAGGGTAGATGCGGAATTCGGGCTCATAGATGCCGCCGTTCTTGCGGGCGACCCAACGGGAAAGAGGGTCCGATGTCATCACCATGAAGACGACGCCGAGGGTGCCACCGATAAAAGGGCCAGTGTAGAGATAGCCCACCGCAGCTGCATCGAGGTTGTAGGGCGGGACACTCCAGATTTGCGCCAACACGAACGATGTCGCTACCCACCAGGCCGAGCTGATCCCTTGCGTGAGGCAGCCCCAAACGGTGGCAGGGTTGATTAGGACAATGAAGGGGTCAAGGATGAGCTTGAGTGGACTAGTTTTGGTGAAGCGCCCGTTGTAAATGGTGAGCTTTTGAAGCCACGTCTTCGGCTGAGGCAGTTCTTGAGCGCCAGCCTCTACATTCTCCACCTGGGCGTCGGCTCGCTTAGTACGATTCACCTCCCCAAGCTCCTGGACATTCTCGGTGGATGTGGTGTCGGTATTGTAGATCGAGCTGCGGTTGTATACCGTTTCAGGCAGGAAAAAGAAAGCCAGAATCAACTGGAGGCACAGGAATGGTTGAGCGATATGGAAGATGTAGCGCCAGCCCAAATGGTCGTAGATGACACCCGAAATAATCGGCGCAAGGACCGCGATCGTGTTCGACACCAGCTGAAACAGAGTCGTACGTGATCCGCGTTGGTGGACAAAGTACATATCTCCTACAAAAGCGACGATCAAACTCTCGTAAGCAGCGACACTGAATCCTTGAAGAAGACGAGCGCTAAGGATGGTGTTGTAATTGTGTGCACACTCGCCTACCAGGGTGCCGATAACGCCCAGAAGCGAGGCAAGCAAGAATTGCGGCCGCTTTCCCCAGAGACGAGACATTGCTGAGACGAAGATACCAAAAGATCCGACGCAGAGGAGACAGTAGCCCGTCAATTGGGCAATAGCCTTGAGGCTGGTATCGAATTCGACAGACATGGCATAGGTCGCGGGCGTGAGAATGGGTACCAAAACGCCAGGAAAGAGCAGTGTGCCGAGGAGCGCAACGAATAGGCAGAGATCCTTCCGCCATAGAGGCCAGTTCTAGACGAGATTGTAAGTTAGCTGAATATTATGAAAACAACAGGAAGAGTCCACGTACTAGGGGGTCATTTGGGTCCTCGGATGGCTGAGGGACTAGGACAATGTGAGAGTACTTGCCCGTACCGTGCTTCAGGCTCGCGGTATAGGTTGGTTGCAACCCATCGTTCAACAGGGCTGTTCCAGGAACGTGTTCGAGCTTGTAGTCTTCAAGGATCCCGAAGCCGCCCATGGTGTCCAATACTTATGCCAAGGTAAATGAGATATAAGTTGGGTCTCACAAAATATAGCCCTGAGTTAACAGATCCAACAGGTAGGGACTCCTGGGGGCTTAAATGTTTGAGACAGCTGAGGGCGAAGAAAGCTCTAACCCCAGTGGTGAATAAACCCCGGTTTTTGTGGAACTGCAGTGGAGGTCCTAGGCTTCCTGGGACCAAACAAAAAGAAGAGAAGAGACAGAGTGCTGTGTTGGATACTTACCCCAACCTCCTCTATGTCCGTGTCCCAAAAGCCTTTCTGATTAAGCTGTGCTCCCAGGTGGTGGGGTCCTGTCCCCGAGGAACCAAACACTGGGCCTCTGGCGACGGTTCGGAAGTTGGTCGGGTATTCACGATTGGTGAGACTACCAGATTGATGGCGAAGATCACTCCTGCAGAAAGATTGCAGACCAATGTGTCTCTCCACGGCAGACACTGAAGAGGCACATAGGAAGCTGTGGAAACATCTAGCGGTCTGAGTGAATCAATTAGAATCACAGTCGGGGTGCGGGTCCCTGGTCAGAGAGGGACCATATTGCAACAGAGGAAATGAACTGTTATAGGGAGAAATAGGATTTACACGATATACAGTCAGTCGCGTCACGTTTCCGTCATGGTGGCTCCGATAATTGCTACAAGCCCCTGGTCTATTCTCCCTCGCCTATACTACCTCCTCTCTACCGAACAGGACAGCCTTTGGAAACAACAAGCCAGCACAATGCCTGGCAAGTGTGCTCCCCGGTTTACAGCTTGGCGCGCAGCATAGGCTTCGTCCAAGCCTTTAACTTCTTGCCGCTGAAGTCCCCCGTCCTATGTGTCTGGCCTGGGGGTGGGATATTGCGTGGAACATACTCACACCCGGTCTCCACGGCGTGTGCTGCGGTTTCGAATTCCTCGTAGGCATAATCTTGCGGATCGTGGCCAAAGAGCCAATCCGGTCGAGGCATTTCCAGCAGCTTAGGGTTCTTTTTGACTGCTTCCCAGTCCGTCTTGTGCCAGGCATCGCGTGTTTCAATTCCGATCCGTTGAGCAAGCGTGGCCCGAGCATACCTGAGATAGTAAGCAAAGAGTGAAGAGCACACGTCATTTGTGAGATGGATGCTTACCGAATCTTCTCCGACGTCCGGAGAGCGAGAGGAACCCGATTCCTCCCAGCTAGCTCAAGACAAATGGCAACCGTGGCAGCGTCCTCGACAGCCTGACCGGCACCTTGGCCTGAGGTGGGAAGGAAGGGATGAGCCGAGTCGCCAACGAGTATCATCCTGCCATGTCTCGACACCCATCCCGGGAGGGGATCCCTCCAGAGTAGCTTGTAGTCTACCAGCTGATCTGGTGGCGTCTTACTGATGACCTTGGCCACCTTAGGGTCCCAGCCTTCTACCACCTTAAGCGCTTCTTCGATCTTGCCCGGGAATGACCATGACTCAGCAATGTCGTACGTGTCTTTATGGGTACAAGTCCAAACGATATCCCTGCAACCTCTCCCAGTCCCTATGATACAATGAACGTCAGGTCCGATATAGGTTTCCATTTTGTCGTGGGGCCCTTCGACGAGCCAGGCCAGATCAGGGTCTTGGGACGCGTTTTCGCCATTGAACCATGCTCGATAGATAGCATATCCCGTGGAATGAGGAGAGTCGGGCTGTCCGATGATGAACCCGCGGGCTTTGGAGTGCACACCGTCGCAGGCGAGCACACAGTCGGCCGAATACCGCTTTCCATCAACGACGACACCGGCTTCCTTTTCGCTCTCGAAGTACTGGGACACCCGTTTACCTAGGTGCACCTCGATTCCCAGCTCAATAACATGGGAGTAGAAAATCACCGCCAGATCGCCTCGATTCGCAGCATAGCCGGAACCGGCAGAATATCCTAGCATCGTGTGGCTCCAGAGACGCTCGCCTTGGGTGGTATAGATGTTCATGCGAGCATAATCTGACAAGAAAGGCTCGATGCGTTCGTGGACCTTGCCGTCGCCCCATTTTGAGATGATCTGGGCGGCATTACCCGTAATGCCAATGACATCGCCTGAGAACTAACACGTGAGTTGGTCTGAACACTTCCTTGCATATGTTCCAACACCCAAAGGACGTGGTATACTCACCTAAAGCTTTGATTTCGGCTGCCTGTTCAAAGACGATGACCTTGTGTCCTTTGCGATGACATTCCACAGCAGCGACAGCACCTGCATATCCGAGTCCAATGATTATCACCGTAATCCCGCTCGAATTGGGTCTAGCGACACCGTCTGGTCCAGTACCTCTATACATATTCTACATTCAACTGCAGCAGAAGTCACGATTCTGACAAGGTCTCAAGCTCTGAAACACAGTGTCTTATCCCAGATACGAGTCGCTCACAACTGCAGAACACATAGGTCTTAACGTCTACACATCTCACTCTATCCCGATATGGCTATAGAGGTCCTCCGGCAAAGTCAAGGGTTCTACGGAGCCGTAATGGGGGTTACGGTGGGGAAACGGGCAGAGCACCATCCGACGTCCCTTTGCCGCTAGATCACAGGAGAGATGCGCGCCCACCAACCATACAGACATCCGTATTTCCGTCCGGAACAGAACCTGTCGTATGAAAAGAGCAAGGTCCGATCAGATGCTAACTTATTGTAACAATTTTCGTTGACGAAAGAACTCTTGCAAACCCACCATTGCGGTTTCTACCACAGCCGAGACGTTCTGTCGCCAAGTATCATCTCCATTCCCAGCTTTCCACCCAAACGATGTCGTTACTGCGTAATCTACTCGTTAATATCTCCAAACAGGGCGACATCCTTCAACAATTTCTCGGTGATGACATAGGCCACCTATTCGAGCCTACACCATGGAAGACATATGACAAGGAACTTCCACCCCGAGGGGCCTGGGAAGCTTCTCAAAAGATCATAGCGGACTGTGAAGCACTAATCGCCTTGCTCACGCCCACCAAAATCAAACTGGTGACCGAATGTGTCGCGAACAACAGTACCGTTGCGTTGGGAGTGGCGGCGGACTTCAAAATCGCAGACAAAATCATCGAAAGTGGAGGAGAATCGTCGCTCAGCCACCTCGCCAAGGTGTGCAATACGGATGAGCACAAATTGGGCTCGGTCATGCATCTTCTTTGTCATCGCCATATCTTTGTTGAAGTTGCCCCGGATGTCTTCCGTAACAATCGGCACAGCTACGAGTTGCGGTCTGAGACGGGGGCGACTGGAATGATGCTGATAGAGACCGAAGAGGGCTATCAAGCGGGCCTCGGCTGGGTCCCTGCTATGAAAGACCCGATCAATAAGCACGACATTGATCCGGGGAAAGGCGCGTTTGCAAAGGCCTTTGGTGTTGACATCGGCGTCGTCCCATGGCTGAGCACCCTCGAGGGCTCGAAGAGAATGGAAAAATGGGCAACTGGTGTCCCGTGGTTGAGCAGCATCACCGTTGTGGCGACCCGGACAGACTTACCCTGGGATTCTTACGGGGCTACTCTCTGTGATGTCGGGTGTGGCCCGGGGAGCGTGTCTTTGGACGTAAAGAAGAAGTATCCTCACCTCAACATCGTTTGTCAAGACCTCGAGCCCATGATCCCTGTCATAAAAGAAGTATGTCTTGCCACGTCCCTTGTTAGCCCGATATAGGAATTCGACTGACGGATCGACCAGACATTCAAAGGCTATGAAGACGAGATTGCGGCTGGTCGGATCAAGATCGAAGCCCACGACTATTTCACCCCGCAAACAACCGTCGCTGATGTCTACTGGCTTCGTGGTGTCGTGTAAGTGGCTCTCCACCTTCCCAACTACCCAACACTGATGAATTTCTGTGTAGTCGTGACTACGAAGACGACGTCTCAGCCGAGATCCTGCGTCAATTAATCCCGGCCCTTAAGAAGAATCCTAGGGCTCGAGTCCTCGTGAATGAACTTATTGTCCCCAGACTGATCACACCACCAAGTACAGCCAATGCTCCAGCCTCTCAACACCTCCCGGCAGAACAATCGGCATACCCAAGTACCTGCCACGTGATGTCGCTAAGCACCATGGTGTTGATGGGTGGCAAGGAGAGGACATTTTCAGACATTGTGAAGATCGGGGAGAAAGCGGGACTGCGTTTCCGCCGATTCCACCAATTCAGGATGTTTACTGGAACGGTCGAATTCGAGTTGGCCCGAGAGACCGGAAGGAGGGGGTCACATCTGTGAGTAAAGGAACTCGAAGCGGGTTTCTTGGAGACTTTTGCTGGAAAACACGTATTGGGCTGTTATGAGGTGGAAAACCGGTTCAATTGAGTCTAAAAAGGATGGGAGAGTAATCCCAACCATACAGGCTAGGGATTTGCCACTCAGGGGCTAAATAGGGGTAAAAGGATTATGCCAACAACTTTTCCTGCCTACAGTATGAGGTACTTTGATAGAGAGCTATCCACTTCAAGGAATCATTTCTGCCCAAGTCGGCTGTCGCCCAACTGCAGAGCCTTCCCCTGCAGAATTCGGGCCATATCCATTGAACATGGTATAGGGTCACGAAACTCGTCGGATTGAAGTTTGGAATGAGCAGGCAAACCACAAGGCCATGGAACAACGAGGGAGGCCGTGGAGCTATGATACCTCGGAGGATGTGACGCTCATCACGACTTTTTCCGGATCCTTGTAAGATACCAGTCATTGCAGGAGCAAGTCCAGAAGCCGCGGGAAGTGTCAGATGATTTGGCTATCTGCGACAGACACAAGCTACCCCACCTCCCTCCAGTCCAGAGCTTCTCCCCCACCCCATAGTCCAATCCCGTGTCTACATTTCGCTCACTACTCCGTACAGCACAACCGGTAACATGGTGATTGCAGCTTGGTTATTACCATTCTTGGGGGACTCTTGCCGGCGAGTCGAGCGGGATGGACTTCGCCATTTTTATCCTTAAACCCTCTCAGTAACACTTTCACGAGGAGCCTCATTTTGTACCACTGCTAAAGAGCTCCATCACTAAATCAGCAGGGAAGAGGTAGTGATAATGGCAACCCCATTAGAAGTTAGTATACCCACACTCCATGTTGGAGACCAAGCCTGTGCCTTTTAACATCGACTAACAGTCCCAAAAAATGGAAAACAATAGGACAAGACGAGAGATACACATGTTCTCATAGTTGGCGCAGGCCCGGTTGGCATGATGTGTGCCTCAAAGCTATCTCATGCCGGGATAAAAGTCACGGTAATAGAGTTGGTAAGCACTCCTCTCATCGATTCCATCATCTTGATTGCCCTACTCGACCAGAGGCGGCTTCAATAGCTGATCTCTTTTGGAGATGAAGATTTGTTTAACCTTTCGAGAAACACGATAGGACAAGGAAATCCCACCGATTCCCAAGGCTTTGACTTATACGTAAGTTTCCCTTCGTTATCCAGGATGGGGGCAGGAGCTCGTACTGGTTTAAATCTTCTACTGTTTTTGAAAATGGAAAGAAGAAAGAATATGTCGAAGCGAGCGGAGAACTGACATATTGAGTTCCCTCGAAGACAGTGCGCCCGTTCTCTCAGATCTGCACAAACTCGGCGTGCTTGAAGAAGTGAAGAAGGTATGTTTCGCCGACGAACGAGCCGTTTGGGGATGGCGGAAGCTAGGAGGCGAGCTTTTAGCCGAGATGCATTGGGGATTGCTGTCGAAACGGAACGACCCACGACTGGTCAAACCCTACACGCTGCAATGCGGACAGCACCTCCTGGCGAAAGTGCTGACCGAATATTGCTCACACTTCCCCACCACAACGGTCCTCTTCGACCATGCACTCGTGGGGCTGACTCAGGATGAATCTTCCGTAGCGGCCCAAGTGTCTCCGTCGGGCGGCGAACCATTTGAGATCAAAGCTGACTGGGTTCTGGGTTGCGACGGCGGACGGTCGGCGACGAGGAAATTCATCGGCCAATCCCTCGAGGGGTTCTCCTGGCCTGAGAGCTTTGTCGCCATGAACATCCATTTCCCCTTCCCCAAGTATGGCTGGGGGGCGGCGAACTTCTTGATTGGAGGGAAGGAGTGGGCAGTTTCTGGCCGCACAGGACCGAGCAGTGACCCTTGGAGAGTGGCGTATGCGACCGACGCAGGCAAATCTGATGAGCAGATCCTCGAGGAGGCGCCTTCACGCCTCAAGAAGATCCTGCCTGGAGACGATCCTTACGAGATCGTCAACTGTTCTCAATACCGAGTACACCAGCGCCAAGTCAATGAATACAAAGTTGGGCGCGTGATATTGGCCGGAGACGCGGCGCACCTGAACAACCCCATCGGCGGATTTGGATTGACCACGGGCATGACAGACGCAGGATGCATCTCCGACGCTCTGATACTGGTCATCCAAGGTAAAGCGCCTGAAACACTGCTGCAGAGAGCGTGCGA
This sequence comes from Cladophialophora immunda, assembly GCF_000835495.1. Taxonomy (NCBI): domain Eukaryota; kingdom Fungi; phylum Ascomycota; class Eurotiomycetes; order Chaetothyriales; family Herpotrichiellaceae; genus Cladophialophora; species Cladophialophora immunda. The sequence goes on from NW_015622541.1 coordinate 3,237,459, forward strand.
GAAACGAAAGGAGGTCTTCGCCACTGTGAGCAACCCGGGTTCTCAACGTTTTAAGCGCCTGGCAGAGCAGGACCCTGACAACATGTCGGAGGAGGACAAGGAGTTCTTTCACCGTATCAACACAGACGAGGAATTCCAGGTTGCTACTCTTCTTGGGGTTATGCGCTTGTATACGCCCGTAGAAGACTTGTTGGAGGACGAGCTCGCTGACAAGGAAATGGCCGTTTAGGGAATATAGCAATCTAGCCGTTCAAGCAATTAAAAGTGGATGTTCTTTGAACTCAAAAGGATCTCGATAGAGGAGGCCATGTTTTGAAACCCAACGGGGGAAATTTTCTTACCCCTTCGTAAGATGACACCCCGTCTAAACCCCTTCTAAGGTAGGGAGGGAATCTTGTCCGTTCAATTTACACTTTTTCACCTGCAAGGAAGTTTTTTCTCAATAATCTCAATTTTGATTGCATCTTAGCCAAAGTGAACTATGTGAAACTAGTAATTCAGCTATCCCCGTCTGTCTATAATGCAATCAGATTGGGAAGGTGGTGTTCTTCCATTCCCTCAGGATCAGTTCTTTATGTGCCTCACTCCGAACGCTGACCTTAGCGGTGAATGGTGGATCGTTGGCCTTCCCCGGAGGGGGAGTAAGCGGGATATGGTATGTGTCGATCGGATCGTCCTGAGGTAGTAGGTGCTTTTAGTGAGGCAAGTTTCAACAAAGCAATGGGTCGCAAATCAACCGGACTCCGGACATATATAGCATATGACACGAGCGACGGAAGGGGTTGCTCGCATCGGAGAAACAAGAAATAGGAGATGCCGCTGTAATGAAAGAGGGAGTTTCTTACCTTGTCTTCTTCCACGTCAAAGCAATAAATAAATCGACTGAAGAATATGAACATTGAATTTTGCGCCACTTTTACTCCGGCACACGTCCTCCGCCCGGCCCCGTAGCCATAATGGCCCTTGGTAGGATTCCAGAGATCATCGTTCATGAATCGATCAGGATCGAATTGTTCCGGGTTGGTATATTCCTCAGGGTTCAAGGAAATGGCCCAGTTGTTGATGGTCACGACGGTTCCAGCAGGGAAACGATAGCCTTCATATTCGTCGTCACGAATTAGAGCGTGAGGAAACCCGGTAGGGTTCACATTTGGCCGCCATCTCATCGTCTCTTTGATGATCGCCTGGATGTAAGGGAGGTTCGGCACATCGTCAAAGGTAGGCAGTCTTTTCGCATTTGCGCCACAAACGGCGTCGAGCTCCCGACGGGCTTTCACTACCCAAGTGTTTGGGTCACTCGCCATGGCCGCTATCAACATATTGAGTTGATTCTTGGTCGTGTCACTTCCGGCCTCGATTAGGCCTCCCGTGGTAAAAAGTTTCTGATCGAAGTCGAATTTAGGGCCGCCCTCGGCGTCGCTCTCTTGATAGAACTTGGTCGCGAAGCATTCCGCCTGTGTCCCATTCTTGATATTTTCCTGCATCATGTCATAGTACCCTTTGAATGCATCGCGGGTGAACCGATACAGCTGCTCCCCATAGAGTCGCCACCACTGTAGCGGCTTCGGCAGGCGACGGAGTTGAGGATAATCGTCGACGAGCCACGTGCCAGGAACGTTGTTTCGCAAAAACTCATCTTGAGCGTCAGAAACTTTCTGGAAGATATCAGAGCGTCCATTTTGTCGAACGCCATACACCATGCCAATGGTGACTAGCGGCAACTCGTGTCAGTGTATTGGGCTCCTGACAATTGGCAAAATATGGAATGGAATAGAGTCTCACAGGAAGCTGCGAACCGGATCGTGTGTAGGTACCACTCATCTGGCTTCTGGAGCATTTCGTACATCGCTTGACGAGATTCCATATCTTCCAAGATCCGGTAAGAGTCTGCCGACCGTCCGGTCAAGAGTATATGCATGACTTTGCGCAATTCTCGCCATTCTGGCCCATAAGGCTGCAGTACCAATCGCTTCATTCTCGATATGACCTCTCCCACCATGGCAAAAACAGGACGGCTCGAGTAGATTGACGATCGCTTTTCCAACAAGTCTTCCACCACACGAGACGAGTTCAGAAATACCCAGTCGACCCCTCCGAGGCGAAGGTACATCATTTCCGTTCCTAATTGATCGGCTGGGGTTGGAGACTTTCGTCAATATACCATACGCCCTGGTGGGTGCAGCAGGGAGATGGACAGTTGGCCGAACTCACCCCATTCTTTCGCTTTATCGCCATGAAATTGCTTGGGGAAAACCCAGGAATGGCCCACAACAGGCAGTCTGCCAGGCGGACTGGGAGGGAACTTGTATCTCCGATGCCATTGTACCGCCCTCAGCGTGGAGATACTGACGATGAGAGCAAATATGACGACGATTACCAGAGCTGTTGGTTGCAAGCCTTGAACATATTGAGTCGAGATGTTGATCGCCATCATAGCTTGCTAGCAGAGAACGAAAATGCCTTTGGTCAGAAAGCTCACTGGGTTGTTTCTTTCGACGTCGGATCTCAGCAAGGGATAAATCACCCTTGGGAGAGCATTTCGCTCACCAAGACTTACTGTTGAACGGCCAACCCACCCAATAATGTTCGGAGCTGAGGTTCCAGTGCTCGACAGAATCCCATACTCCCGGGGAAAGACTTCATCCTCTTTGGCAACATCTTCTGACAATCGGCGCACTCCTTGGTAGAGGCGGCAAGCTCCAAGATGGTGGGCGCTCCCCTTCTCCGCCCAGCATCACCTCTATGCTAAAGGCGAGCAATACACTCCGTGACCCCGCCACCCCGCCACCAGCCCCACGGTGGGGAATGCTCGCCATGATTTCTCCGCCTGATAAAATTCCTCGGGAAACCACCACGACCTCTCTTACTCCACCAACACCGCGTCGAGCAAAACTCTCACTCTTCCCTGGTTGCCCGTTCACCTGCAGCCGTAGCAGCATATTGTCACCTAGCCCGGAGGCTTCAAATCGCCATGCTCTCTGCAATGAGATGGATTCCGAAGTCTGCAGCGTTTCCGACTATCGAGGTCAGGCCTCGCGCCCCTCGCGCACTCTGTCAAGACTCACGAACTCCATCGTCCAGTGGCCGAGCCGCCTCGAGTCATGCCACACAAGTAACCCCTCCGGCCAATGCCACGGTCGTTCCAGGTCCAACGGTGGCAGGAAATTGGTCAAACCCTGCGTTGGAGTCAAGGGACGGTCAAGGGCGTCCAGGATCCCCCGCTGAGGAACATCAGCACGGAGGAACTTCACCCAGCGTTCGAGCTGTGAGGCCGAAGCGACGCCACCGATGTTCGATTTGTCCACAAACCTTCTCTCGCGCTGAGCACTTGATTCGCCATGAAAGATCCCGTGAGTCCTCGGTAGTCGCGGAGTAGGAAAGTTTTCACGCCAATACCTGACGGTACTCTACAGACCGCAAAGAACGACCCTTCTTTTGTCCTCACTGCGAAGCAACGTTTACGAGAAAAGATCTTATCAAGCGGCACATCGCACGCAAGCACCCTGAACTCATCCCAGCCTCCGACCGTGATGTCACTGCAGGCCCATCGCTTTTGTCACGTCAAACCGAAGTTGAGGGCAACGTCGAGAGCCCAAACCCATCCCCGGCAGGAACTTCACTGTCGCAGCCCCATACAGTAACACAGCCATCCTCAAAACCATCCGCCTTGACTTCAGTGGGCGGCGAGACTACCACCCAGACAGTCCTGCAATGGGGCCAACAACGACAGGATCGCAATGCCGAGATCAGTACACCTGCTCCTCCAAGAGATTCCGTGGATAGGATGTCGAAGCCTCCACGACTTGAGGACTCCTTGGATGAAATGTATTTCGATTCGATTCCTTCTATCCCCATCCAACCGAGCCTTTCCAGGGAGAGCCCGTCCGGCTCTCCAACGCTAGGCGGTCTGGACCTCGGATTGGCCATGCCCAACCACGATGTAGGGCCTAACGCCGACTTCCAGCCCGCAGCCCCGTATTCTGGGCCGCAAGTGGACATGCTTCCTTTCACTGAAACTGAAATGCCAGGATTTGGGCCTAGTGAGTCGAGTCCACTCTCCGATGTTCGCCTGCAGCAGTTACATGTCTCTGCCGTCTTCACCGTCACCGAAGCCAAACGCATGGAGCTCATCCATGAAGTCAAACATGTGTTTGCATCGGTAAGGCCCCCGTCTTGCCTCACTTGTACTTGCTTACATTCAACGGATCAGGCGAACGTCGACACGGATATGACAATGCCTTCTAGGATAGCCTTGGAGCGCTATATAATGGCCTTTTTTGACTCGTTCCTCATCCATGTACCATGCATACATATCCCCACCTGGCAACCTCAGACGACTCATCCTTCGTTATTGTTAGCAGTTGCCGCCATCGGAGCAAATTACCACGATGAACAAGACGTTGCCTTACAGCTTTATCGTGCTGCACGACTGTCCATCAACAACTATGTATGATGACCCCCGCTCTCGGCCCAGCCCGTATGCTCGCTTCTGACATGACGAAAAGCTCCAAGATTTGCCTTTCACAACAACAAGTCGACCGCCCTGGGTGATCCAATCTCTGTTTCTCATCATGGCGTTTGGAAGTTGGAGTGGGAGATTTGATACTGTCCAAGAAGCGATAACATATCAGGCTACCATCGGTCACGTAAGAACCATCTCTTACGCATTCCTGGCGTAGGCTATCTCACTCATTGAACACCTTACAGATTGTTCGCTCGGCACCTCATCCAACAAATCGCTGGATTGACGGAAGCCAGGATCTCCAAGAGTCGTGGAAAGAGTGGGTTAAAATTGAAACTGCTAAACGGCGAGTATCGCTCAGCCTCTCCCGTCCTAGCACCGTATCTGACTTTCATCTCCCTTAGGACGAATTTCGTGGTCTATTGTTTCTTCAACACCTTGACCATTGCTTATAATGTCCCGCCTTGCCTGGTCAATTCCGAGATTGACATGGACCTCCCCTGCGGAGAAGTTGAGTGGCTCGCAGGAGAAGCACACGCTTGGGATGAGAGCAGAAAACGAAGCCCACCGACACCGTCTTTCGCAGAGGCGTTCCGCTGCCTCGTTTCCCCGTCCGAACCACAGGCTTTGCCCTGCAACAGCTTCGGAAAGTATATCATGCTGAGCGCAATCCTGCAGAACATCTGGCATCTTCGACAGGCGTGCATCGGCCAGGAAGAGTCCGCGGGGCTGGCCCGAATTGCATATTCGCTGCAAAAGTGGCAAGCCATAGGCGACTCTAGCAAGACGCCATTGGCGTCTCTACGCATGACGGATGGGGTCAAATTTTTCAATTCGGTCGCAATGTTACCTGTTGCGTATACTGGACTCTGCGTGAGCTCCGGGCCCATCAGAGCCGCTTCACGGACCCAAGACCCCAGAACCATTGCAACAGCGATCGCCACGAAATATGACGACGTTCAGAGGTCTAAGACCTCGACAACAGCGGCAATGTGTGCCATTCGCTCGTTTAATATACTCGTGAGGATTGGAATCAACCTCATAGGACGGACGGGTTCCTTGATGTGGAGTGTGCAATTACATCTTCACTCATTCGAATGCTGTAAGGATTCCTCCTTCCCTCGTTTCTCTGTTTAGATGCCCGCAAGTCATCCATTTCTGACTTGGTGTTGTGTTGACATTTTTATCAAGGTATATTTCTCAGCAAGTGGCTCGAGACACTCCATCGAGCGTCGACCAATAGCCGTTGGACCAGCGAAGAAAGACGAGTCGAAAGCATAGTTCTAGAAACGTTAGCCGAAGTGAAGTTGCCGGCCAATTTGGCTGATCGTCCAATTTATGCTCGCGTCATTTATGCTTGGGCTCTGATGTTTGATGGGCCTGTCCTGTGGGGAATAGTTCCGGTACTGGGTAAGGCGCTGCGATTGTATGCGGATGGCTTACGATACTCGATTTGAGACGGTGGCCGACATATCCTTCTTAGCTTCTCCTTTTCTCTCTGCTGTCAGAGGGAATCTGATCCAGCTTGAGACTCTGGAGCTGTTGAACAGCCTCCAGCAATAAGACGAGTGGCCCGAGTAATTTCGAAGCCTTTTCGTCATCCAGGGCACAGGTCACTTAGACTTCAACCCTCAGATCGGGACAGTTTGCACAAGAGGCTTATAGGACACAATGTCGCGTTCAGACATCTAGTGACGTAGATCGTATAGATCAATTTTGTCCGCCCAAAGCCCAGTCCCCAGGGAAGCTACCTCCGAACTAACCTATAGCCTAGGCACAAGCAGATAGCTCTCAGCGGCAAATTCCTTACCCAGATGAATATTGTGCATGCCCTTATTAAAAACAGGTTCCTGGTGCTTAACATGTGGATTGTCCCACTCCGGAAGTGCCATCGTCTTGCCGGATATCTGAAGCCTTAAACCCTCGCCCTTGTCATAGACCACTCCCATCGGCCAGATGCCAATATTGAGCTCGACCACGGTTCCGAGAGGCTCGACGTATTGCGTTCGGAGATGGGGGTGGAAAGGCCAGTAATCGGTGGATTTTTCTGGGTCCATCTCGCGGTGCGAAGCTCGGAGGATACCGGTGGGACCCAGGTATTTGACTGGATTGACGTTCTTTACATCCTTGACGCTCTTTACCTCCGGTGGTAGTTCGTGTAGTGGGACGTTGGACTGCTCCATAAGCTCTCCATCGACTGAAAGCTTACGCAGCATCACGTAAATATCGAGGTCGTTATGCTCCTTGCACGATACGAAGATTCTGAGCTTCGAGAATCCAGCCAGAGCTGTCTTTTCGGTGAATGTGTAGTCATAGGTGAGCATATCACGAGTCGTGGAGTTGTAGGAATGAACGGCTGTCTGGTTCGCGTCTGACATATCAGGCTTGTCTGCCAACTTGCGATCTTGAGTCAGAAATAGCTTGGTGTACTTGGTCCGGGGAATAGGATAGTCGGTCTCAATCTGATCGTAAACAGGGTACTGAAGATCTCAGCATCAGCATATATCCGCTGCCAAGTTAGAGGAACATACCTTGTCTCCATAGCGGTACATCGAAACGCGTACTTTAGGAGTTGCTTCCCAGCCGTTTTCCTCGCCCTTCAGATACCTTGCAAAAAACCGGTCTAGATCCTCGACGGACGAGTGATGGTAGTCTTCGTACCATTCTTGATGTGGGTGGAACCGGAGCCACTTTTTGTCGGTATTCGTATCTCGCCACGCTCTCACGGCCCCTACTGTATGTAGCATCGAGGAGTACGAACCGAGGAAGTAGGATGGAATGTTGATTTTGGAAAAATCAACACGTTTGTTCTCCCAGTACTTGTCAAAAAATTCATGCTGAAAGGCCATCGTTGGCACATCCTCTTGCCTGCCTCGACCTAGTCTTGTGAGCCCATCATTTCTTTCAAATGTGTCGCATTAAGAGTTATCAAGGGATAGATTTCGACGAACCTGGTACGCCCAAGAGAACCCACTTCAGGAAGGGAGCCCAAGGAATCCCACCGCGCCTCATCATGTCACGGTACAGGTCACTGTAGCCTTCCCAGGGAGCAATTGCTTTCAGATGGGGTGGCTGGGTCATCGCAGCCCAGTACTGCGAGATCCCTAGCCACGAATTTCCCGCCATTCCCACTGCACCGTTGCACCAATCCAGCTTTGCTGCAAATTCAATGATATCATAACAATCCTCACCTAGACCAGGGCATGTTAGTAGCCAGCACGAGACTCGACACTTTGCAGAAGCCCTCCGGAGGTTTGTCTGAACTGCTCCTTGACAAAAGGCGAGGTGAGGATACACACCGTCTTTAGGACCGAAGAAATACAAATCACCCTCTGAATCGAATGACCCTCTTGCATTAGGGTCCAAGATCGCGTAACCACGTTGGCACCACTCATTGGGGTCGGGACTATGGGTGTTATCAGCCAGGATCACACGAGCTGCAGAAGCTGGGTTTCGCTTGCTGACCCTTCAAATTTCTCTAGACCACTCTGGCGGCTTTTTGGCACTCCCACTCGATACGGAACAACATCCATCAGGTTTGCTCCTGCACCTCCCTTACCGTAGGGTGAGTACGCCACAATAACAGGAATCTTCTTCGCTTCAGTGTCCGCTGGACGATAGATATCGGTATAGATTTTGACGCCATCCCGCAGGATAATTTCGACATCTTTTTCAAAGATGATGTCGAGTTCGAGTGGTTTGTTCTCTGGCGTCTTCTGCCAACCTCGGGGGAGAGTCTTCTTCTCGTACCCCAAGGGTATATAAGTCACTGGAGGATCTCTCTCTGGCTCATCGGGCGGTAGGGCATCCTGCCATGCCCAATCGATCCCTAAATTGGGAATTTTGCCCTTGGCGTATCCGGGCCACGATTTATCGATCGGCATGCTGATCTATGTTGAGAAAGCGAAGATGGTGGTGTTGCCAGTCGGAATTTTCAACACCATTGACTGCGAGAGAACATAGTATTTGTATCTGGCATAGGCCGAGACGTGGTATTGGCTTACCCCAACAACATAGTCTTATCGCAGATGCGGTCGATCCGTGTGGGGTAATCAAGGGTGAAAACTTCGCATTCTCTCCGGGTTACTACTCGCCGAACTTAATGACAGCCACTTGGGAATGGGCTGATGCTTACCGCCCCGCCCCCCCCTCCACCGATTCCCTCCTCCCATCCTCACCACCTACTTCACCCATTCCTTAGCTGGCGAGTCTTTCGTCAGTTCGTGGTACTGTAGGTATAACGCTTGTGCTAGGTGCCGAATCAACTTCCAGACCTTCCCAGTCCGTGAACGTCTTGATAAAGACACGAGTAACATTCAACTAGACTTCTACTATGGAACACAACTACCTACAATCGTTCATATCGCCAATGAGCAACTCAACTGAGGTTTCATTTCTGGAGGCAAGTTGAAAGGTGAATGGCCCTACGACTTCGGCTGCCAAAAAGGACTTAAAGTGCGACCGGCGCGGTCCAAATCAATTTCAGCAACAGTACATGTGATTCAGTAAATGGACAGAGAAAAATATTTGACAGATGTTTGTCATTCCTCCCTTCCAAAAAAAAAAAGGGAAGCCGCAATTGTCACGTACAAAAGCCGGTTGCTGTTCTCAACAAGTTTGCCATGTCCTGATAGATTGTCCCGATTCAACAAAGCGAAGGACTTCCAGTAGATAGCCTATCCCCTGAATAGCTTGAACAATTTTTGCACACAATAGGAAGACCGCACATAAGACGATTTCCCTCCGACGAGTGGTCGCTGCCGTTCGAAGTTAGGACTAATTTAACAGGGTAGAGAAAGAAGCATACCTAGAATTGCTCTCCTCCACAGGTCGAGGCAGTGAGGCTTCATCTTCCAACCATATCAGATATTCTGTCGCCTGGTTCCGTATCCTTTGACGGCCCTCCAGAGGTATACCTGCAAGGTCGATCGAAAAGCTAGGCAGGATCCCACGGCCTTCCTCCAGCATCTGGTAGCGTGTCATGTACGCCCAAAGACACAATGCTCAGCATTGAAATTGTTCTCTCACTGTTGCTGCGGCATATCACACCGTCAGATGAACAAGGCCTTCGACAGTGCCTACCGACCGCTTCAGCCGCTCATGCATTGCCTGATCAATCGTGGTCCCTTGAAGTCTGGTTTGTAACCGCCGACGTGGCGCCGAGGAGATGGGGCTCCAACTGTGCGTTCTGTGCTGCCAAAAGTCTGATGAACAGCTCGTCATCGACCGTCCTTCCGCCATAAATGCTTCGAATGCGACCAATTTCTGCTTCGAGCGCTCTTCTTTCCTCTTCGATGGTCATATTGCAAGTTCTGTCTTCTTTCAATTTTGCTAGATTGGGCTTCCATAGTTTTGCAAACTTACCCGGGGGCATACTTTCGTCTGGCACTAGTCTCCGAAGATTCATTGAAATAGGCTGGTGGGCTTACAGGGACTGTGCAGGTCCGGGACTAATGAATCAAAATAGATAGAAGGAAAGAAAGAAAGAAGAAAAAGGGGAGTCCACTGGGTTAGTTCGGACCTCCCTCCTAGTATGGGTGGCTCCGAGCACTGAAGGGGATGTAGTAAGATGTGAATGGCCCCTTGCAAGTTTATGTGCCGGGGTTAATTGGATATACGATAAGTGCACCTAGAAACCAGGCCTTGAAACGGAGTGCGCCTTTTTGTGAACATCTTTTCACGGTAAGGTCTATGGGAAGTGCATGGGCCACGAAGGATGGAATCGTCATGTTCTTGAAGCCCAAAAAACCCCCTTAGCCTTCGAGGGGAACGGAAAGACATGACTGTGGTGGACGGCGAAAATTGTCTATGCTTCATTGTGGTGATTGTTTTCAGGATCTCGGACCCCGACCATCACAAAGATCCCAATATTTTGCAACTGCCAGGAAGCCAAAGCCTGCATAACACTTTGAAACATATACCCATGGTGTCAAGTTGAGCCTTGTGAGGGATTTACACGAACAAGATCAGCAACTGTCTCCCTTCGATATCTCTACTATAGCTTCAACAGATCTTGATGGACCCGCTCCCGCACTTTCCTGCAGGCACTAGAAGACTTAAAGGATTTTGCGTTTCGGATCATACTGCAAAAAGGGAAACGATCATCAGCTCATTCTACTATGTGGCATGTGGATAACGTCAATGAATGGCCCTCCTTCCCTCTCTGGCAGCCTTTGGTCCGGATGAACTTTGTCCACGTTCTTCAAGCATATGATCTTTGGCCTCGACGGAAATCTTTCTGCAGGAACGCGATTTTCCCACGTCGCGAATTTCAGTGCCAGCGAAGCAGACCTGCAGTGTCGCGACACGAAGTGGTGCCACCAACAACATTGGACCACCATTGATGTAGGCTCCATTCAATGCGCGTGATTTTGTGTCTTCGGTGCCGTATTAGTAACAGGTTCGTTTTTGAAGTTTGTCACGACGCATCACCGTCTCTTCCAAATTTTGCAAGTACTTCACCGCGTGTCACCTACGATGAAGGCTTGCACCAAGTCGGCAAACTTCTGTGAGATGCCATTTGTTGCAAGGCGGCGAAGGGTCGATTCCAGAACACAAAGGGTGCTAGCTTTCATCTCGGCTAGACCCGCTCTAAGTATATGCTTCAGGTCCGAAACTGCTTTAATCAAGACACCGGATTGCGGGTTCGACGTGTAGCGCGCCTCGCAAATCAGCCGAACTTCCGGTAAAGCCATCAGATGCTCAGAGATATCTTGGTCTAAAACGGCCGACGAAAGAGCCGAAGAGTCCTCAAAATATCGTAGATAGTGTATGTAGCAACACCAACAAAGTGCGGCGGAGAACAGGATTCTCGGTGTATACATGGCTGCTGCGGCATCGACAACTGCCGCAGCTACCAAGTGCTGCATGCACAGAGCGTGAAGAAGGCATCTCTTCGATGCTGGGGAGGAAATCCATGATTTGACGTACTCTAAGGTCACAGGTGCGATGTTGGTACCTTCCCGGCCCACGGCCAGCTCCAAAAGGTCAAAGTCGGTGGTAAGAGCCATAAAGGTATGATGCCACAGCGGTATTAGGCAGAAAGGAAGTTCTTTTCGCTCGAGGCTGCGACATCGTGGTCCCTGACAACAATTTCTGGAAGAGGTAAACCACTCTGCAAGGTCAGTCTCAAGCTCTGCGACTCTGCGTGAGGACAGGTCTTTCAAAGACCGATATTCGCAGATTGTGCCGCCTGTGCCAGAGAGTGTGGCCCAAGATATCAACATCGAGCTTTCCGATGCGTTGTATGTCCAGTGGTCCTGATCCTGAAAACGTGCCTCTGGATGCAAACGGCGATTGGGCTGATGCACTTGAGTATAAGGTTGCCTTGATTCTCCGTATGACCTATACCTCAACGCCCATGTTGCGGCATCTGGTGCTTGAAACAGATCCGGAGGAGCAAGTGTAGGCAAATGTTGGGACTTGTGCCGAAATATCGGTTCTTGCCCATAAAGAGCGGCAATCTCAGCATCGTGAATGTGCAAGATTATTGCTGCCCTGTGAGTGTGGCGTTAACAGGTCATATATGTATATCACACCTAAGAGCATCTCCAACCAGTGCTTACCGTTTCATTTCTTCATGAGCGGCCCATCTTGTCCACGCGTTTTCCACCTGTTCTGCCGAAAGTCCATCAGGGAGGTCAAAGTGGGTTGTCTGTTGGAACAATCTCGCATGCCGCGCAATCTTGAAGGAGTCAGCCAGCTTGTGGCAACATGGCGTTTGGGGACTGGTACAGAAATAAGCCCACCATGGTAGGCAGCTGCTATTGTACGATGGGCGGGATCAGCTGACAATAGTGCAAACGTTTGACCTATCGTCGAGGTTTTGATGACATTTCTCGTCAGATGTGGCTTTTCCAAGAGTTCTCTCTCCCAAGCCCCGCCATTTCCCACCTTGTTAACGCCTTCAAAGAGCATCGCTCCCATGCGTGTGGCCGTGTCGGAATGTAGTGTCATAGTTCCAGCAGCGCAGATCATGAGGACCAACATCACATTGTCTGAGCGTGCTCTGAAGGTCGGCACGTGTATGAGAGGTATTCCAAGGTTGAAGCGGGTGAAGAATAAATGTATACAGAGATTCTGCCAGATTCATCAACAAAAATGATAGGTGTAAGAAAGAGGTGACTTGCCAAAACATCAATCGACGGCAACGGTTCGAAATGGAGCCGTGACCGAAGTTCGTCGACCATGTTGGTACGATATACCTCGTCAATGTCTCTTGCCACTTCCCTCGCAGGCCCCTCGTTGTCGACACCGGGGTCATCGATGGGCCGCCGAGTTTTAATGTACCATATCTGGCTCAGGTCCAGCCTCCATGTCCGCACTTTGCTGCTCTTCCTCGCTATGGAAGAAGACGGCGGCCTAGAATGCGTTCGCCGAGCAGAACTGCGTAGTCTATTCCAGGCTAAACCGTCGTTGCCAACGTCGAACATGTCCACAAAAGTATCATCCAACAGCCAATTGGAGGCATCGAAGGGAGAAAATGGATTGGTGATGACTGCACGACTTGTTTCAGGATCTTGAACGTTCGTAGCTTGAATTTGGAGGGGGATACCATCGGACAAGCCTAGATCAACCGACGTGGTAGCTGATCCGTAGTCGAAGACTTGGCCGTCAGCCCAAGGCCTGGGGCCTGTGGGAGGAGAGTGTGAATCTTCGATGCCATTGTTGCGTTGAACCGCTCCAGAAGATGTTGAAGCGACATCCTCTGGACCATTACTTCCAATTGAGTCGACAGTGACACCGGCGGGTTCGAAGTCGACTTCCTGTGGTGCTCTCTGTGAGAAAAAAGGGCCGCGCGCGGACGTTTCGTGGATCAGTTGCGATGGTGAGGAGACTTGGTTGTTCTCATGTATATCATTTGCGCTGGTCGCCGAAGGTGACCTTTCATCCTGCTGTCTGAGCCTGTGTGTTTTGACGTGGCGCGACAACGTGTCGCTGACTCATTAGATTACGTCTAAGCATCAGTCAGGCACTTACCGACGCGAGTAGAATTTTCCACATATGTTGCACCCGAAGGGTCGTTCGTTTGTGTGTGATCGAACGTGGCGATTGTAATGGTCGGTCTTGTGGAATTCCCTCGAGCAGTATGGACAATATCGTTTCCTTGCGGTCGTCGGTATCCCAAGCGGAGGGTCCGCGGAACAGTCGACTTCCGGGGGATCTGGAAGGAAAGTTGACATTGATCTCTCTGTGTTCGCTGCAGCGCATCGAGTTGCATACATGGAACGGAAGGAATGTTGCCTCTGGACAAAGACTTCCACAATTTCAGGTCTGCTGAGTCAGCCACAATTCATGCCATTCTACGCACGCCTGAGGCCTGACTAGCAACAACCCTACCCGGGATAGTTTTAATGCCACTGCACAGCCCGTCAGGAAATGACTTTGAAGGCCATCTCCATCTAGCGCAGTCCGAGGTCGCGATCAACGGGGCCAGCAGCCCACCACCCTCCTGGTGGAGAACAGAGGGCGTTGGTGGTGGGCTGCTGCGCGGCGGGGCAGCTAAAGTACGCATGCCAACCAATCTGAGGGCATCAATGAAACTATGCTCGTAACAATGACAAGATAGATCGGGTATACGTCGTGCCGGGTAAGGCTCGGTGCTGCATGTCTGCGGGGCTTCTCTGTCGAGGCCAGTGCAAAGGAGGCAGACCTTGAGTTCGAACCTCAACGGAGCACCCGACTGTCACACGCACCATTTTATTCTTATCATCCTCTCGCCCTGCCTAACCCTTGAACGGCGATCTTGATTGGAAATGGCAGCGATATCTCTGAAACTGGCTGACGGGACCTGGTTAGATGGGCGAGAGTATCTGGCATCAAATCCTGTCTTCCAGCTGTCCTCCGAGTCGGTGCCGCTGTTGGTACTGGTGCATGGCGGCTCCTACGACTGTGACTTCTTCGACATCGACGAAAAACTCAGTGTGCGACAATGGGCTGAAAGACTCGGGGTGCCAACAGTAGCGCTCAATCGTCCGGGCTATGGGAAGACCCCTGCGGTGATCAACAGCCGCGACAGCGGCGGCACAGAGACCTATATCCAACGCCACGGTCGCTGGTTGAACGAGCTCGCTCTCCCCGCAATTTGGAATCATTACTCGTCCACTCTGCCTGTGTCGTCAATCGTACTTTACGGCTCGTCCGTGGGTGGCGCTGTATGCACCGTTGCAGCAGGGCTGTGGGGCAGAGACTCATCGCCGCGCTACAAGATGGCCGGCCTTGCCCTGTCAGCCATGGGCGCCACTCCGAATGCTGGACCGCTTAAGGACTTCTACGGGCCTCTCATGGGGAGCACCGAACCTCTTGTTCTGCCCCGAGAGGTCCAAGAAAGTCTGGCGGCCGGGGAGATGGCAAGCCTGTTTGATCAGTCCATTTTCGGGACCAACAAGGGCCAGCATGCCACATCCGGCGAAGAGCTGTACGACATCAACATCGAATGGCCGACATACTGGCGCTCGTATGCCGCCAACATTCGAGTGCAAGTTCTGTACACACTGGGAGAGATTGACAGGCTCTGGCATGTGAGCCCGACCAAAATACACGAGTTTTCGAGCGCATTTCCAAATTCCCCTTGGGTTGAGAGCAGACTGTTAATCAATGCGCCACATGTTCCGGAATTCTCTCGACAATGTTCTGGTTTTCTGCTGCGGGTGTTTGGTTTCGCTTTGGAATGTGCAACCTGCTTGACCATTCAGGAGAGTAAGCAGGGAAATAGAAATTCTGTGTGATGGAATATGACTCTCAAGGGAAGAAAATATTGGGTGCGATCTAAGGAGTCAGCCCGATCAGTAGACTATAGATTCGAGAATCCTCAAATTCCAAGCTCATTTTGTCGGTGTGATCAGCATGACATTCGTTCGCAGTGAATACTGAGAGCATAACGAGCGAGGTGCTAAGAGTTGTTGAAGTTACACGTACGACGTTTTGGTTGTCGACGCGGTGATGCTCGATGATGGAAAGAGAATGTAATCCACATAGTCACTTGGATCATTTGCGTGAACTTCTCAAAGTCCTAGAAAATGAGTCCTAATAGCGTCGAGGCGGAATGGTTCCTATTGTAGGATTGACTACACCCGTGCCAAAATGGACGAATCAGGGCTTTGTCTCTCACTATTCCTATTGGGGTCATATGACCTCCGGCACGCATTCCACCTTGGGATGGGCTGCCCACCTACTTCTACTGCACCTGACGCAACTCTCCCCCCTCTCCTTCTGAGATACCTCAGAGATAGCCCAACACTGCACACACGCCATTAAGGCAATTGAGTCAATACGACTCCTAGACCATGGTGGCCTCTTTCCTTTTGTTCTACTCTTCGCTCCGCTCCGATCCCAACAATTCCGCACCTGAGCAGTTACAACGATCTTGAAAGCCCAGCGGGACTGTACAAACCCTCTATTCGGTCGCACAAGACCCTCGAATGGTTGGCTAGAAACGAACACTAGCCACACCCGAGTCGCCCTGATGCATCTCTAAATCTTGCGACACATTCCCGTACTTGACTCTCAGCGTGTCGATGAAATAGTTGGTCCTCCCCCGCCATGGCCCCTTGCTTCCAGCCGTTGGCATATTGCTGGTTGCTGACAGAACGTAGGTGGACTGCAGCGCTAGCAATGGCCTGGCCACTACAGAGTCGTCGCGGGGTATGCGAGGGACGAGACTGGTGATCCTGTGTCTTCGCATGCCCTTTACAAGGCGGTAAAGCAGAAAGGCCGTAACGTCAGCCCCAAGTGTCCATGAAGCCATGGTATAGCCTATGATTAGTACCGTATTAGGTAAATCTTGCAGCATGGCGTTGTGCCATATGTATTTGCCACCAATACAATACTTTTGTCCATCCACTGTCAAGTCGATTCCACCTGCCCATTGTAGTTTTAGACCGGTTGCAGTAACGATGATATCGGCGCCGATCTTGCCTTTATTTTTGAGAATAATGCCATCTGCAACAACTTCCTCGATAGTATCGGTCACAACTTTTGTCCGGCCATCCCGAATGGCCTTATAAAAATCGCCGTCCGGAGCAAAACAGACACGCTGGTCAAAAGGGTTATACCGAGGGCTGAAATCTGGATCGACAGGGTAGTTCTCTGGTAGCTGTTTTGCGGCGCTTCTTTGAATTGCCTTCCTGGACGTCGTGGGAAAGAGCAGGCTGAAGTAGTAAAACAGTAAGGGTAAGACCATGAACTGCATTCGCTTGAGTAGAAAGAGTGTCCGCGAGGGTAGATAAGTCTGCCGCCAATTGACAGAGCCAGAGTTGGGTAACGATAGGATATAGGACGGACTGCGTTGCAGCATTGTGACGCTAGAAGCTGTCTGCGCCATGGCCGGAACGAGAGTGATAGCTGTCGCACCGCTGCCAATACAGACCACCTTTAACCCTAGAAGGGCATTGTATTGAAAGCAGTTCCACAGGACAAAAAAGGGCGTTTATTTTCCCCTTACCTGTATAGTCAAAGTCTTTTGGCCAGAATTGGGGGTGGACGACACGGCCCTTGAAGTTACCCAGCCCTGGAATCACTGTCGTCAATGCTTGCTGGTAATCATAATACCCCGTGCCGAGAACTAGGAATCTGGCTGAAGCCCGTTTAATTCCTGATTCAGATTTCACCGTCAACTGCCACATCTGAGATTTGCTTGACCAGTTCGCGCTCTTGACGCAGCAGCCGAATTGAATATGAGGCTCGATACCTTCGGCGGTAGCCGACGCCCTCATGTATTGCAAGATCGACTTCACACTGACGATTGGTTTATTCGCAAGCCACGGTCGCCACGAAAACTCAAAGGTGAATAAATCTGAATCCGAACGTAGCCCGGGATACTTGAAAAAGTCCCATGTTCCACCAATTGCGTCTCGCGCCTCGAAGACGGTGTAAGTGGTGCCAGGAAGCTCGGACTGAATGCGATAGGCAGTGTTGATGCCTGATATTCCCGCCCCTACAATGACGACGTCGAAAATGTCGATGTGTTGATCGAGTTGCTTATTGTGCTTTGTATCAGCTGCGTCCTTCATGGTTTCCGCCCCAAGCTTTTGAAGGGATCGTGATCGTCTTCTGCGAGATTGTCGGTGAAGACCGAAGGGCAGTATAGTCCAGCAGAGTTGATCTTACAAGTAAATAAAGGCAGCCTCGCGGACAACCAGGTCCTGTGCACATGACTGCAACTCCGAGACAGCCCCGACCTGGCTTCCATCACAGAGAAAAACCAGCGAAGGTGGTGGGCGGGACGTGGAGCGGTGGGCGGAGCGGCGGTGGGAAATCCTAAATGGAGACATTCCCCTCCTTCCCCGGTTCTGGGCTCCTTCTCCCTGACAGACGAAGTCGCCAGTAGACTTGATCTCTTCTCGAGGCCTTCAAATAGGGGGTTGCCTCTGGATTACTCCGACCCTTTTACCCATCCAGTGTCACAAGCAAGATGGAAAAACCTGAGGTCACGGAGTCCGGCGTCTCCAAGCACGTCGAGCAAGCTTGTTCTGTCCCGGAGCAGGAATCGAAAACGAGCAAAACGACATGGCCCACTCTCACGGATGAGGCTGCTCACGCTCTCAACAATCAGAAAAGCACCAAGGCAATGCTACTATTCTCGATTTGGATCGCCTTCGCAGCCTGGATGGTGAACTTCGACCTGGGCTACCAGGGCGCAGTCTTGATTATGCCATCATACAACAGGGCCTTTGGACGCTGCGCACCAGTCCCTCACCCAGCGACTGGAGCAACCATGGAGCTATGTTCGCTCTCTGCCCTCCAGCAATCACTGATCAGCCTACAAACACTTTTCTATGCGGTTGGAGCCGCAACTGCCGGACCGGTGGGAACATGGCTGGGCCGAAGACATACCATACAGGTAGCATGTGCGTTATGCATCATTTCTGCCGCTGGCATGTCAGGTACTGCCGGGAGTTTTCTGGACTACATGGTGTGTAAATGTATTGGTGGTGTGGGTATCGGTCAGCTCCAAGCGGTGGCCATCGTGTACGGTTCTGAATGTACGGCCGCTAATAAGCGTGGCCTGCTCCTCGGTCTCTACAACGCTGGTTTGTCTTTAGGGAATGTCACGGCGGCCGCTGTCACCGCCGGGACGTCTAAACTCGCACCGAATTCGAACTGGCAGTGGAGAACACCTATTCTTTGCCAAATTCCCCTTGGTCTTATCCTCGCAACCGGCACGCTCTTGTTCCATGAATCACCAAGATGGTTGATGATTAAGGGGAAAGAAGAGCCGGCGAGGGCCTCCTTTGCGGCATACCTACAATCAGCTCCGGATTCTGACATTGTAACGGCACAAATCATCGACGTTCAGCGTCATATCAACATTGAACGATCGAGCCTTACAACATCTTCGTGGACTGAGATATACGGCCCGGAAAATATTCGCAGGACCCTTACGTCTGCCTTGATCCTAATTGGTATAGCTATTACAGGTATTCAGTTTGTTGGATACTATGCAGCATTGTTTTTAAGCGGAGTCGGAATCAGCAATCCCTATGTCATTAACGTGACTCTTGGATTATGTATCTTTGCCGGCACTTTTCCAGGACCCTTCGCGACTGAATATCTTGGCAGACGACTTTCAATGCTCATCGGCTATGGCGCTATGGCCTCCTTCATGGTCATATTTTCATCGGTCAGTACTGGCCTCGGACCAACTAATCCGACTGCAAAAACCGTCGTGGTGGTGTTTTTGTGTCTCTGGGCATTTGTGTTTGGAGCTCTCATTGGACCCTGTGTATGGCTGGCATCGGCAGAAGTGCATAGCGTGCGTCTGCGGACCTACGGACAAGCTAGCACTACGGCACTATACAATATCTTCGCCTTTGGAGCCACCTTCTGGACGCCATACATGCTGAGTCCAGATTACGGAAACATGGGGGCTAATGTTGGGTACTTCTATGCCGCTGTCACGTTTGTCTGGCTTGTGCTCGTGTTCTTCTTGGTACCGGAAACTGCCAAGTTGACTCTGGAACAGATTGACGATCTGTTTGAACCAGGCCAACGCGCGTGGAAAACTTCTCTGTCCAGAAACCAGAATTCTCTCATTTCAAACTAGCGGGCGACGCGCCAGCTGTGGAAGAAGACTCCCGCGATCAGAGATGTGGTAGGCGGAACACAGTGTTGTTGTTATAGCGGTGCACGCTGGCGTTGTGTCGGCGGGTGTGACCTATCGGTCTCTGCGTTGAAGATGGATTTGAGAACCGTGCCTTGGAGCCGGCCAAAGAAGTGCAGACTACACGTGACTCACAAGCCTCAGCATAATTGGATAGTGTTTTGTAGGTTTAGCTAGCTAGCCTGCAAATGCTGTCCACGACTGCGCCCTAAAACTTCTGTTCGCATTCTAGACACCGCTTGGAGTGTGTTAGCTCGAGCCTATCACCATGATTCAATACCATATTGACACTTCCTTCCAGAAGTTCGACGGACGACGCATCAGCGCCGATCTCCTCACTCCTTGTTCCAAGATGCACGCGTCACATGGCTGGGCTCGTGATGAAACACCTCCGACGAATCTTATCGGCCTTCCGCCTTTAGAAACGTGGCCCTGGTCTATTTTTCCGAAGCCGTATTGAATGGCACCTTAATCAATCCACAAGTGAGGAAGTCTAAAGTCTCTCCGAGCGAGCACGATAGGATGACCGGTTCTGTGAAGTAGACCTCATCACGATCTGCGGTCAGCCTTAATATTAGAAACGGACCTCTCATACGACCAGAGGGCGGGATACCCAATGGAAGGTCTACCGGCCAGGCGGCTATAGTATATAGTCACGCTCATTACCCTTTTATAGTTATCTTTCCCTCGTAGCTAATTTATAATAAGTACTGAATCTACTGAACTGGGGTAAGGCTTACAACCATAGGCGCCAACTCGTACGGCGGTAGGTAATGGAAGCGTTCACATCTTGTAGACCTATTGATTAATTGTCAGGAACCTCTGACACACACCGCAAAGCTGCCAAGAGGCTAGCTAGCCCAGATAGAAACTCAGCCTCCTCGCATGAGACTCGCAGGCTTCTCTCATACTTCAAGTCTTGTATAACCTGGGCGGTTCGGTTGCTATCACCCTTAACCTAACCTAACCTAACCTAACCTATGTTAGAGCCTAATCATAGACAATACCTTTTGGGAACGGACGGTCCCGTTTGGGCGTGGACCGATGGACAATGTAGGAACTGCGATCAAGTTTTGTGTATACAGAGGAGGCAGCTACAAAAGAAAATAACGACTGTAGATGAGCTATACCAACTCCATTGATTGCGAATATATCGATGGTGCTATTGCGATGTGCTTTAAACGCCGGTGTGAACCTCCAGAGCCCTGAGAATCGCTTTTCTTTCCAACAGCTTGCTTGCCCAGGCTGATAAATGGGGGAAATCAACTCCCAAGCTCGCAATAAACGCTCCCGCCCAGCGGTACAACACAAATAGATAAGCATCGACGGCGGTAAATGAATTTCCCACTGCATAAGTCGTCCCAGATGCACGCATTTTGCTTTCTATCAATACAAAGCTCTGTTCGAGGTTCTTTATCGCCTTGTCTCGGATGGCAGAGTGTAGCTTCGGGTCATCGACGAGTCTTTCCGGCCGATAGAGTCCGCCATATGCTTGGCCATGTACCACTCCTCCAAGGTAATTGAGCCACTCATATACACGGATAGTGTCCAAAGTCGTTTGTCCAAGGAATTTCCGGTCAGGGGCCAGAGATGAGATGGCAGTTACGATCGCCGGAACCTCCGTGATAATCTCGTCGTTCATTTTCAAAACCGGCACTCGCTTTTTCGGATTGAGAGCCTTGAACTCGTCCGTGAACCGCTCGTCTTTAGCCATGTCAACTTCGGCCAGAACAAGTTGAAAGTCGAGCTCAGCCTCATTGAGCAAAATATGCGGCGCAATAGAACATGCTTGGGGCGAATACCAAAGTGTTAACGAAGGTGCCGAAGCCATTGTACTGATCCAGGAAAAGCTTATGAGTTACGAGACAACGGCGAATAAAAGTTTGTGTAAGGAGTTTGCAATCTTGCATGAACTTCGAGAATTTCGCGTATTTATGATTGAGCCATGAACCGCATGACGAAGGCACTTGTGGCAGTTCATCGTCATGTAAGCATATCGCAAATGCAGGACTCACATGTCATGTGCAGGGCGCAGATGCCAGATCTCTCTTCCTATCGGCTCTTTTGACCCAGACTCCCTGGTGGACTTACTGCGTATTCGATTTCCAGTTTATCAAAGCCAAGGTCCTTTTCAATATGTCTAGAACCGCGTTGCTTCCAAAGTGTCCAATCGCAGTACTGCACGAAATAAACACCCTGCTTACCAAACGACTACCCTATTCGGTAATCTTCCCACTTTAGGGTCGGCTTCATATCCCGCTTTAGATGTTATTATCAACTTCTGAGATATTGTCGGTCAAGGTCTCCGCGGAGGGCAGTCTCACATACGTATCGTTGGCGGTAGTATATGGAGGGTCTTTTTCAATATGTCTACAACCACGTTGCTCCCAAAGTCCCAAAGTGTCCAATCGCAGTACTGCACGAAATAAAACACCCTGCCCACCAAAAGACTGCCCCATTCGATATTTGCCGACTTTCGAGCCGGCTTTAGATATTATTGTCAACTTCTGAGATATTGTCGGTCAAGGTTTCCACGGAGGGCAATCTCACATGCATATCATTGGCGGTAGCATATGGTACGCTTTGGTCCAGCTCCAGGCAGCGTCAGAGGCTCCCTTATCCACATCTACACCGCTACGTGTTCGTCATGGTAATTAAGACTGTGCCGAAGAGAGCATCTCCGAGTTGAAGAAGAAGAAGAGCACGCAAGTACAAATACGCCGCGAGATCCTTGGGAGGAGGATGAAATGTGCCCATCAACACCTCAATCAATCCATTTCTCTCAAATCGCACTGCCAGCGTGAAACACCATGGTTCACTCAACAATCCAACCCGCCATCTTCTACTGGGGCACGCCCGTTGTGCTGATAACCACACGAAATCCTGATGGGACCTCGAACATTGGTCCCATGTCATCAGTATTCTGGCTCGGCAATCGCTGTATGCTCGGACTTGGGGCGTGTTCGCAAACTACAATCAATCTGCTCCGCGAGGAAGAATGTGTGCTTAATCTGCCGTCAGACGACATGATCCCGCAGGTCAATGCATTGGCACGCACAACGGGCTCAAAGGAGATACCTAAGGTCAAAGTCATGCTCGGCTACCGTTACGACAAGGATAAATTCAAGACTAGCGGTCTGACACCAATGAAGTCTGAGCTTGTGCGTCCAGACAGAATCAAGGAGTGTCCCGTGCAGATGGAAGCCGAGCTGGCAGGGTACCACGAAATGATGAGCAGTCTCCCGGGAAAGGTAAAGGGATTCACCTTAGCGATCGAAGTTAAGGTGAAGAGGACGTACGTGGAAGAGAAATTGCGCTTGCCTGGGCATGAGAATCGCATCAATCCAGACGTCTGGCGCCCCATGATCATGAGCTTCCAGCATTTGTATGGGTTGTCGAACGGCGCGCGGGAGAAGTCCTCGTTGGCAGATATTGAGGAGGAATTGTACAGGTTGCCTGTTGATTAGGACCTAGAGTATCTCATTCCACTTGAACAATAGAAGGTAGAAATGGAGCAAAACCCTGATTCACAAACCTTGATGAGAAGGAGTGTCTGACTTTTACGGGCCGCACGTGTTTGACTGGTAAAATGCGAAAGCCGGCACAAGTTGCCATGTTGCTTAAGGAGCGCTCCGTGATGCTCAGCCAAAGGTTCAGTTAAAGCTCAGGTTAAAGCGGCCTTCGCTAACCCTCTAGGATCAACCCGTAAATGGTAATTAGGTTTTTCGTTCTCGAGTAATCTAGGTAGTATATCGACCCTCCTTGCGTTCGTTGCCGTGAGATTGGCGTTTCTTTGTGCTCTTGACATCGAGTGGAAGCGCGTTCGAGCCCGCGAACGAGGGGAGCAGTGGCCTGTCGACTCACGGCAATGACATGCGCGGAGTTGAGGCGTTCGAGGTGCTATTGCCAGCGATATACGGTCGAAGGCACCCATTCTTTCAAAGAGTCACCGGTTCCCTTCCTATTTTCGAACGGGACAATACCTATTCCCTGGGATGCCTTTAGAATGAGGAGACCTCGGGATCATTCATGTGGAATGGAGCGATGATTGGCCGGACTCGAGGCGTGTTGGTTTGCGATTTGCGGCCGTCAAAGGGATGGCGCGAAATCTTCAGCTGCCACTGCTGCTTTAAGGTCTCGGCACATCATCTGTCTCTGAGGTCGCGCCAGACAGAGAACCCTATTCAAAGACATGACTATATCGGTCCTTGACACGGAAGATCGTGACCGCCAGCTTCATCAAGTTGTCATACACCAATATCTTAACCAGGAATCCTACAACAACAACAGCCAAAAGCTTCATCGTCACGGCCAACGCTATGGCGTATGCCTGAAATGCTTGCTCTCGGAGCGGTGTCTCTCGCAGCAGCCAGCGGGGACGATGAACGTAGACGTAGTATGTTGCGCAGGCGGTGAGCCCGTACATGAGACGGGCAGCGGTGGGCAGAGTCAAACTCCAGTAGAAGCACTGGAATAACAGAGACTCTTGCTTGCTGAGCTGCATCTGACAGGTGAAGGAAATCACCTGCCACAGCATGTAAAGGATAACAATCCCAACAACCGCCAGCATTGTAACAAACGCTGTATCCCTCGGCGGTGTGGTATCGACATCAGTGAGGTTGTTTTTGGCATTGCTGTCGTGAGGGACTGAGTCTGGATCGAGGGACTTTCTGGCGCTTTCCTCGTGCTCCAACGTCCTGTGTCCGGACTGGCAATCTTCAGCAGCGAAAAGAGCCGTTTTTTCGTCGACAAATTCGAGAATGTGGAGAGGGAATTCGCTCAAGAGGGGCGTCGCAATAATACAAAGAAAGTATTTGATGACTGGCCGCATGTTTGCGGTCGTGAAGGTTGCTATTTCATCAAAGGGAAGAAGTTATGGCCCTCGACTTCCAAGGTTGCTGTTCTTTATAAGGCGCTTGTTAGTCGCTGGGCAGGGCCCGGCCGGCTTTTCAACGCGACTAAGAGGTGACAGCGCTTAATATGTATGGCTTGGCACAGCATCGCCTCCCAAGCAGAGCCTATTCTAATTTAGATGGCATGAGCTAGGAACTGCCACAGTCTACCCAAAGCTGTCCAAAACACAAGGCACGGCGCCTGATTGACTCGACTTCGGTTTGAAGCGCTGTGCTCCGGCCAGTCTCCTGGCCGGGTACACGAGCAGCTACTAGGCAGGTCCAGGATCACGTCATGCTCCGTATACGACTTCTCAAATACAACTCTCTCCTTCTGGGAGACAACAAACAACAATCATGAATTCAAATGCTCGCAACTCTTCAGCAGTTGTGGATGCTGTTCTTCTTATTGTTT
The DNA here is from genome assembly GCF_000835495.1 of Cladophialophora immunda. Lineage (NCBI taxonomy): Eukaryota > Fungi > Ascomycota > Eurotiomycetes > Chaetothyriales > Herpotrichiellaceae > Cladophialophora > Cladophialophora immunda. Next base: position 3,262,328 of record NW_015622541.1, read on the forward strand.
GCTAGATATCATGTCCTCTGTTCATTTAACCAAACTGGGGCTTCTCTATGTTTTGGTTAGACCTAATGTCGCCATGGATTCTTTGCTTCAGCTCGAAACAGCCAGGAGCTGGCCTTCCGCTTGAATAGCGCTCACCACGGCTAGGCCGCGAGGCAGATTCGCCCTTAGCAACAGTCACTCGTATGGGCGACATCCAGGTTATACGCATCTGAATGTGTATCTATCTCTCTCATCGCAAGCGGAATCCTCCAGGTTATTGGGCCGACGCATTTGCCTGGCCTCGTCCTGCGCCGCAAAGTCCATAAAGGCCCCTTCGTCTCTGCCGCATTAGTGTTCTGAGTTGTCGCGCGGCTCTCATTATGTGTGCAGTGCCAGATGGTCTCTCGCAAATGACCTGCACAGCTTTAGTGCAGACCGGACGGTAGGCGGTACTGGAACGTATATAAGGAAGGTTCATTTGATTCCAGCCGTTATATTCACCTGCTGTGAACTCCGAATCAATATCGCATACAATATAAATCTCATTTCTCACCGTCTGACATTACTCATCTTAAATACCATGCTGCGTTCCTCTCTTATTTCTCCAATATTTGTACTTCTATTTTTCGGCAAGAGTCTGGGATACGGAGGCCTTGCTGCGAACGCTGTGGGCGGCGGATCTTCCTTGCGGCGGAGACAATATGGTACCATGGGCCATGGGGCATATGGCATGTTTGAGGGAGTGGAATACAGGTGGCACCAGATCTATGATGGTATGTGGGTCGGAGTAGACCCGAGTGAATGGGACGACACCGTCCACACGCAGAACGACGCACCACCTCCATGGGTTGGACCTACAACGGAGCCTACCACCAGCACTTCTACTCTTAAGGAGCGAGATCTCGTCGCAAACATATGCAAAGCTGGCAACGCTTGTTTAACCGCCACTCAGAATGCGGCTTTTAACATCAGAACAGCTGCGACACAATTCTTTACAAATCTTGCCCAAACGCAGCAAGCACAAGCGGTCCTGAATTTCTTGTCGAAACCAGTTATCCAAAAGGTCACCATCGGTTTGTCTCCCCCTCCGACAACCCAATCCCAATCCAAAAGTCTCTTCTTTTAGTATGTGCTGATATTGGTATTACAGAGGGCGTTCTTAACGGTGCCATTTCCGGCCTAGTCGGGGGATTCGTTCAACAAGCCGCGGCCCCTAACGGCCCACCCACGCTGACGGCGGGAGTAAGCGAAACTTCCGTCTGCTCTACAGAGAAAGACGCGTTAGATGCCGTGATTTCGCTGCTACAACAACAGGCCACTCAATTCGGGCAGATGAACTCGGCTTTGGATTCGATTGCCCAAGAGCTCAGTGCCATCAAGATATCCATCGGCAGCGCGGTCAACGGTCAGGAGTTCATAACTGTGACTGTGGCTACTATCGAATGTGGGGAAACTGTCAGTCCTACCGCTGCTGGTACTTGTGATATTGTGCTGAACACTTGCTGAGCCATTCTTCTGCAACAACGTTATCCGTTTTGCTAGAAATGATCTTTTGTGTTGAACTGAGCACGGTTGTGGATGTATGAGTGTATTTATTGTTCTATCTGCTTGTTTCCCCCCCGGTTCAGAGAGTGCTTCCCATTTGTATGTACTGTTCGGTCCTCACAGGAAGTGGTGCTTGACTGTCTAAAACCAACTCGAAGGAAGTCTGGAACCCTGTCTGTAGCAGCAAGTGCCTCCTTTCGCCAGCATTTTGTCTCCCTGTAGATGTTCCGAAGTTTAGTCTTGTACGAAGTTATTTCTAGCCTAGTTCTCTTTCGCTCTCGAATGAGAGATTAGTTTACACCAGAACTCCCTGTTACCTTCGAATTTGAAGTATTCCATCAGACACCGGGGTAGCATATACCCACCATAAAGTAGTCCGAGCGCGATGGTACATCGAAGGGCTGAGGTATCTAGTAGTGCTCCATACTGTTCGAACGGCAGTGGAACATAGAAGTGCTTCTACGCCTACATGCCTGTATCACAACTAGGGATGATTGCCGTGCAAACCACTCAGCGGCTCTCGCATGATTGTGCGTTGATTATATCCATCAAAACGGGAGAATATGTTCTCTTGGTGAGGTGAATGCTCGCAAAAAGACTCTTGTCTCGACCAGTCCTGCCTTTGTGGGTATTCAATATATGCAATTAGACTAAAGAATGCTTCTCGTGACCAGGTCGAGGAATTCAGGCTCGGGAGACGGCGTTCAAAGAAGAGACGAATGTACGTCGCCACTCGCACCGAATACTTCCATCAAGCTTCACGTCTTTTTTTTTCCATTGCATAGCTTTCACCCTTGGCCGCAAATCTGTCCATCACGTCAGTGAGTCGCTACTCTTCGAGGATAAGGATCCGGGAAACGAGAATGTTCGTCGACTTACGGCTCCAAAGTCGCAGCCCTGGGATGTACAGCCCGTCACGAAGCACTGATCCGGCTCGTTCAGGTCACAGGTCTGCCCGATGATGCAGTCCACAGTGTCGGTGAAGCCGGCCCCGCCGGTCACTGGGTTCTGGAAGGGGAGGTCGACCTCGCAGGCGAATTCGCCGTCGCTCACGGACGGGCCGACGCAGGTGCCGACAAACGTCTCCCCCTGGCGGGCGGCGAGGGCTTGACGGCGTGCCGCTGGGGAGGCGGAGGCTGCTGCTGGGCCAAGGAGAAGGACCACAAGGCACAAGGCGGTTGGGACGTGCATTTTGATATGGCTTAGGTTCGAAGATTCCGAGACCCTTTTGCGCGGATTTTTTCTGGAGCGAAGACTGCAGGCAACGGTTGTACGATCAAATGGCGGTCGTGACTGACGCTAAAGGCATTTATTTCCTGTGCGGCACCACGCTTATGAATAGGTAGGTGGATTGGGTCCGCTCTGAATAGATATCCCTCCCGACTGACGTTTTGCTACAGGGCCATTTTTGGTAATCAAATTTCTGGCCTGGACTGGCTTCGGACCTATCGCACGGGGACTGCGGAGATGGTATGACGATATGACAAATCCCGATAAGCTGAGCTCGAACGACACATTGTGCACATTGAGGTGACGGATTGATCTCTTGAGTGAAACAGGACCCGTTGGAGCCCAAGGATTCCAGCCCCTTCCTTCTCTCTATCTATCTAGGAAGACGGTGACGGGCTTGCCTCGCCGTTCCATGCAAAACCTCACAGCGGTGTTACGACAGCCCTAGCCTCACGTCAGCGAACCGGCATGGATTGCGAAGACCAGGTGGTCATCTCATCAACACCCCCGACTTGTGGGGTCGAACAATGCATGCATATCCCAAACCCTTGGCGACATAGTCATATTACTACTCGAAGGAATACGAGTATCACTTCCACTTGGGCCAACGACACGACGACCTATCAATATGATCCATGACAAGTTTCTCAGAGTCTCCCTTCCATGACCGCTTTGGCCATCTTTGGAGGTGTTTCTTCGAGTGCACACACACAGCCAGCTCAGTCTCCCTCCTATCCCCGTTTTGTTTTCCCTTTTGACCGACAAATACAAAGAATATTCGCCGTCATGTCCATGAATAGACGCCATGCACGCATTCTTCAGACCATCATTGGCGCCATCCTGCTCTCCCTGGGGGTTTGCTACTTGGTGACCGAACATTCAGCTCAAGCGAAAGCCCAATACGTGGGGGAAGAACCAGTTTCAGCTCCCGACGCGGACACTGCGCCCACCGTCGTCTTCGTGTGTACAAGCCGCGACGACACGTCCTGGATCGAAAGGGATTTCTCCTTCTTCCTCCCTCGATCTCGACGGATCGTCTATGTCGCCGACGACACGTCCGCGCCATTCCACCCGCCTCTCAACCACGGAAACGAGGCCATGTCCTACCTCACGTTCCTGATCGACCACTACGAAGCTCTTCCCCCCGTCGCCGTCTTCCTTCACTGCCACCGCACGACTTATCACAACAACGTCCGCTTCGACAACCAGACGGCACCGCAAGTGCAACGCATGAACTACTCACACGTCCACAAGCACGGCTACGTCAATCTTCTCTGCGACGAAAACGGCTGGCCCAGCTCCAGCTGCGACGTCGCCCACGGAGCGAGCTTCCCTCTCTCCAGATTCCGCGAGTCCGAAGCGGATTTCAGGCGGCTGGTGCCCTCTCGGGTCAAGAGATCATTCATTGCACAAATGAACTACATCCTGAACAACGTGCTTCCGGACCAGAAGCTTCCGGCCGTCATTGGCGCTCCGCGAGGGGCACAATTTGCATTGGCGCGGGAAGCAGCGCGGCGTGTGCCGTTGGAAACGCTGCACTGGCTGAGGCAGTGGGTGATCGATTCTGCCGGGCACCTCGACGGCCATTTCGTGGGCCAGGTGCTGGAGAACCTGTGGCACGTTATCTTCCTCGGCGCGGCGAATGGTGTTTTGTGTCCGTCGGAGGATATCTGTTACTGTGACCTGTACGGACTGTGCGATTGAATTGTGCGAATCACAGCGAGAGCAAGACAAGTTTGGTGCGGAATCCGGTATGACGCCCCGATATCCATCACAGATGGCTCCGGGGCCGAGAACAGTCAGTCCCAGTGATGGTCCCGGCGATTTTCTGCAGCTCGGGAAGGTGGTTTTCGTAGACGCCCCGCGGGGTCGTGCGGTGTTTGTGGCACAGGTGAGCCGCCGCCGCCGTGGCGATGGCATGCTGCCCGCCGTTGCCCATGAATTTCGTGTTGGACGAGGCCACGTGGGTCGCGCTCATGTGTTTGCCCGCCATCATCAAGTTCGCGACGTTGACGGAGTACAGGCAGCGGAAGGGGATGTCGTAAGGCTTGCCGTCCCGCTCGTCCCATTCCCACCACCGGAGGCGGAAGTCGTACCTCTCGTTGCCGGGATAGTGCAGACAGAACGCGCCCTCGTTCTGCACCACCGCGTCGCGGAACGGCTTATGGCTCCGGATGTCGTTCTCGGTCAGGACGTAGTCTCCCTTGTATCTCCGAAATTCCCCTTGCGCGGGGACGTAGGCGACCCAGTCGAACTCGAGGTTGGCGTAGGTCTGGGGATCCCTCGTCTTGACGTTGGAGAATGTGCCGTAGATTGCGCGGAGCAGGAAGTCGCGGATGTGCTCGCCGTGGGTATAGGGGTCGAGCCACTGGCCGTACTCCCAGAAGTGCGTGAGAGGTCGCGTCATCCGCCGGGGGACTTTCGCCTGAGATACAGAGCTGCTCGGAGTCGTGACCGCCGGTCCAGGACCGTTTTCGATCCCAGGTCTGGTCAGCTGGCCACCGAGGTCGGAAAAGTCCTTGGCCACCTCCGTCGCCCAGGGGACGGGCGGGAATCCAACGGGCGAGTCGGCCATGCGTGTGCGGAAGAACACGGTGTTGCCGTGGTGCATGGCGTTGCCCTCTGCCGGGGCGAGCTTCTCCCCGTACTCTGCCTGCGACTCCTGCCCGAAGAGCGTCTCGGCGCCTGCGAGCAGCCCTGCGATGGCCTTCCCCGAGCAGTCGATGAACACCGGCGCCGTCAACCGGACCTCTCGTCCACTGCGGGCATGGCGGGCATCGACGGCGACGATGGTCGAATCCCGCTTCACCACGTTGTAGACGGCGTGCTCCAGGAAGACTGTGGCGTTCGCTTCTGCTTCGAGGAGCTCTCTCGCGCAGATGTCGCCGTTGGGCTTGCGCTCCGAGATCTCGTCGATCAGCGGCCCCGTCACTCCGCGCGGGCGAAGCCCGATTTCCACACTGGCGTTGCCCCCAAGGTACGGCCGATCGTGAACCAGCGCGACGCGCTCTCCGAGTCGAGCAGCGGTGAGAGCTGCGGCCACGCCAGGCACCCCGCCCCCGATGACCACGACATCAAACGTCCCCGCGTCGACAGGGTCCTGTGGCAGTCCGCGGAACCTCCGCCGCCACGCGCGAGCTTCGGCGTTGACAGCCCGAGGAGGCGCGATGCCGTCGCGGCTGAAGAAAACCGCATCGCAGCGTCCGCAGAATCCGGTCAGGTCGTGGAGCGCCAGCCGTGTCTCACCGGCCGGAAGCGCCACCTGGCCTCCAAACTCCCAGGACCAGTCGAGGTCGTTCGCTCCAAAGACCGTCTCCAACGCGCTGCCGTTGACCGCGAGCGTGAACCTGCCCGGATGGTGACCCGGAACCCAGTCCTTGGCACGGACCCAGACGTTGTATGTGTGGGCTTCCGGGATCGAGATGGTGGTCGTGGCGTCTGCGACGGGGCGCCCGATCCCATGGGCCAGCAGGTAGGGCGAGCCCATCTCGAGATCGAACTGGGAATCCAGGACCCAGCCCCCGTAGTCGTCGAATTCCTCGGCCTCCACCAAGATGCCTGAATCTGGGAGTTTCTCCATCCTGTGTGTGCGGTAGCTGCTGGCAATGCTTCGTCGAGTGGGAAGAGCAGGCGGCACACGGTGAAGGAAAGGAGGGACTACGGTCCTGTTTGTAGTCGATCGCAGGGCCTCAAAGGAACTGTGTGATGAGAAAAGAGGCGTCCTAGCCCGCCTTGTTTAGTAACCTCGCCCTAATATCCTGTCCAAGCAACCCAACGAGCAGCGAATCGGAAGAATCCCACAGCAACGAGGCCTGATGACTGCTGCGGAGTATTGCTTTCAACGATCATCTCTTGATTACTCGTCACGACCTCGACCTCGGCGACAGCCCCGAGCTAAGTCCGGCCGATGAAGATTGCCAATGCCTGCAGCGTGCGAACCGGGATAAAGGTCGCAGAGAGCGCTGCTGTGGAATTATTATATACTTTCGGCCTCTCTCGTTTCGGGGCTGCATTCATCACGTTCACATTCGGGCAAATAGGCACTGGCCGGGGAAGCTTCCGGGGTAAGGCTGAGTGCCAATAGGGGCTCTCTCTGTCTCGCTTGGGTTTACTGCTCTAGAGGCCTCTCCTTTCCCGTCACAATCCTCCCTCGCCCGTAGAAGAGGGTAGATGGATCTGATATTCATGCCACTGCATCAATGCGGAATCCCTACAATATCACCGAGCACTGCGGGAACGGAGAAGTTGCTTTGACGCTGATTCTCAAGACACCGAAGGGCTGGATGGAATGAGAGCTGTGTCCGCAGTGGTGCTGGGCTTGTGAAACATTATAGTCGAGTATGGATTATGAGAGCGATTCGCACTCAAGTCACACACCATTAGATGCCAATACATATGCGAGGCTACTACTAATTACGTCCGAGTCATGGATACCCAACATAAATGATAATCACTATTATGTTGCTCGTCTCCGGCTTCAGCCGTACTGTGTATGGTAAAGGAACAAAGTTTGATCCAGCTCGAAGTCGTATCCGCGCCAGAAGGGCATCAAAGCTCAGCCGCTAGAAGCGATGAGACCGCGATCTGAGAGAAACCGAAACCTGCCTTCTTGCACAGATAGAACTGCACCTAAACCTCTCCCAGGAGGAGGACCCAAGTACCGCAATTGTGTGGAACGATAGAGAGCGATCTTCCGTCAAAGGTTGAGGAGCCTGGCAGGATACCCCAACCCAAGATTTGACAGCAACTTGGGACAGCGGCCACAGCAATCGGGTCCGTAGCTGCTTCAAAGGGCGCTCGCTCTAGTGCCTGATCTGGACGGCGATTCTGTTCGTCATGTACTTGGAGATATCTCCAATCAGGAGACACCCGACGATGGACAGAGCCCCGAACGGAATGCTGACATACCAGACGTAAGCCAAGGCATCCGAATAGGCCCAGCGAGTGCCGATGGTCGCCGCCTCGATAATGGCCGGCGTGACCCCGGAGACATCGGTGGCGTTGGCAGGAGCGGTAAGAAACGTCTGGACGAATGCGGCCGCCGAGGACTTGGGAAGACCGGCGTCGAGGGCAAAAGCCAGCACCCTCTCTGGAAGCTTGTTGGTGAGCTTCTCGCTGAAGACATTGTAGTAGATGGAGTAGCCGATTGAGCCTCCAACGAAGCGGATGGTGAGTGTCAATGCCGTAGCTGTGGCGATCAGGGAATCGGGGCAGGCGGTCATGGCAATCGTGGCCGATGGGACGATGACTCCACCAATCCCAAACCCAGCAACCGTAGCCAGGCCCACAGCAAGTCCGGGATTGTTCGGGGTCACTGCAGCCATACTGCCAGTGAAAGCAGCTTTGAGATCGTATGTCAGCAGGGTGCAACATCCAGGCCACACCATCCACTTACTCATTAAGACGCAGGAGATCAGAAGGAGCTCACGGTTGTTCCCTTTGAGGATCGTGAGCAGTGCATTCATCACTGTAGCGCCGACCGTAATGGCAATCGAATAACCAAGGCCTTTCACGCCAACTTGAATAGGGCTAAGAGATGTCAGCAAGATACCAAGAGGAAGGCGGTGCAAGAGCGCATACTCAGGGTTATAGACAGTGCTGTATGTCAATGGTGCAAAGTTGATCATGGAGTAGAAGTTCATTCCCGACACAAAGGCAACCGCAAGCGCGATGGCCACGACTCGCTGGCCAACAAAGAGGTCCCTCGGTACCATGGGATATTTGGCGCCTTTCCATTCCCACATGACGAAGGCGATTATGAGGGCTGCACCAATGAACAGCATGCAAAGGACGTACGCACTCGTCCAGGGGTGAGATGAGCCCCCTGACTGCAGAGCAACGAGGCTGCGCACAATCAGCTGGGAACTTCGATCACTTCTGAACGTGCTTACAATAGGATGACTCCGGTGATGGAGAAAAAAGCGCCCACATAGTCGATTCTCTTCGCGATTTCTGCCCGGCTCAGGTCGCCCTTGCGCAGAAGGTGGGAGTCTGGGAAGTAGAAAAGGAGCACCCCAACGAAGAAGATTGCGTTATAGATGCTTGGTCTTGTAAGCGCAAGGGGGGTCGGTAAAGGCTTTCATGTGTTCTTACAAAGTGATCCACAGACCCCATCGCCACGTCGCATGGGCAGAGAGTAACTGAGAGTACAAAACGTACGGAAAGAACGGGCCTTGACGTAGGGTCAGCATGTGTGCGGGAGAGCTGTTAGATGTAGAGGAAATCCACCCACAGATGAAAAAGGTGACGCATGCAAGGTAGATGCCACGTTTCTTCACAGGGACCAGCTCCGCCGTTCTAAAGAATCAAGGTCAGCGAGTGTCCAGGTTCAGGACTTGGTTGTAGGGGCCACACTCACCCAGCCAGCGCTGTCAGTTCTCCAATAGCAGCGCCACCGCCCGCAATGGTCATACCGACCACTCCCTGAGCAAAGGTCTTTGCGGTTGCGGTGATCAAGACGCCAACCAAGATCATGACGGATCCCAGGATGGAAATGTTTCGTTTGCCGAACATATCTTGAAGATAGCCACAGAACGGACAGACGGCGGCAAGAGCCAGGGAGTTGGAGACTGGGAGCCAGCCAGTCGAGGCTGACCCCAAGTCGGCTGCGATGTAGCTGAGCGACCCTTTTGCGTGTTAGTGCCTCTGATCGAAGCTGCAAGGAGTCGGCCGTGGGTTTACCTCCGACGAAATAGAGCGGGATTTGTGATCCTAGTGAAGATAACTTGGTCAGCAAGCTGATCTGAAGGTCCAAGTCCATGGTCGGCGTAGGTGGTAACTCACCCACGTATACACCACACAGCGACACAGTGGCAACGACCTGTTTCCATGTCCAGTTGACGCGTCCGTCGGAGTCGTCACCTTTGGCGACACGGGTCTTTTCATCGTCGGGATCGACGACTTCGTGTCGTGTCACTGTTGGGCTCTCTTTCTCTTCGAGTCTGGACTCGACGTCCTGGTCTAGGTCTTGAGTGCTGCTCATCGTGTCGGACGAAGTGCTCACGGCTTAGCAATCTCGTGGTAGTGGTATTGGCGTGGCTGAGGAAGACTTGTGGGAGTGCTCGGAGGGGGGCATCCTCCCCATATCCCAGGGACATTCCGCTTGTATATGTACTATCCAGTGCACGCCCTCAAGCCCTCCACGCGTAATGCCCTTGCGTTTCCCCATGGGGTCAAGCCCGCTTGATAGTGTCGGGAGGCCTTAGCTTTAGACCACGAGGCTGGAACGTAATGGAGACAGTCGCCGGGTCCCATCCTAGGGCGCATGGCTTTTACATGAGCCAACATCGGATAGACGTGGATCCCCAACGCATGCAAGGGCTTGAATCTCTGGGTGGAATATGCAGATTGTTGGATGTCTCGTCGGCGAAATCTCTTCGAAGTCCCCCGCGACGAATTAGGCGCGAGAAGCAACTTCGTTGTTCCGTTCCGAGATCAATCTGGCCAACGACAGTTCAGGAGAGGCATCGAGTCAGATCTGGCTGACACTGGGGACCCTATCCAGCTTCAGAGGTGAGGCGTGGTAACAACAGTGAAAAGGCTGACTAGACCCCCGGCCCCCTTCTCCACCGCTGACGGTGAAAAGGCTCACTGTCCCTTCCCCACAAACCATGTGGCTTCGAACGCGCCCCAGATCCGATATGCCCGAGGCACGAAGCCTGCTCCCAATTCGGATGTTACTCGAGTCATTGTCCCTCCGGCCCAACTCACGCGCTCAGCATGGGTTGCAAATATATCATCGAGTGGCCGTGTCGCTCGTCTTCCCCAAATCTGGGGGGGAGTAGATGCAGTTAGTGCGGAACAGGTGTACTAAAAGATCCTGATACGCGAAATCGCTCGGAAAATGGCGTCCTTCACAGGCAAAAACATCGTTGTGACCGGGTCCGCTTCGGGCATTGGTCTTGCCATTACGCTGACTCTGGCAGAGCGAGGCGCGACAGTCTGGGCGGTAGACCTGTCCCCGACTCCCCCGGACGAGCTGAAACCGTGGATTGAGAAAGGCAAGGTGCACTTCGAGGGCGGCGTCGACGTTGGTGACCGGGCCAGATGCCGAGCATACATGGCCAAGGTCGTCTCCGCGGCTGGCAGGTTGGACGGCCTGGTGAACAATGCTGGCATCGGCCTGGCTGAAGGCCCCATCGCGTCCGACGAGGCTTACGACCGAATGATCTACGTCAATATCGGAGGCGTCTGGAATTACGGCACCGCCGCGCTCCGGGCGATGCAAGAGCAAGAGCCGCAGGGCGAATGGGGCTCGCGAGGCAGCATCGTCAACATTGCCAGTGGCGCTGGGCTGAGAGGTGTGAGCGGGCTGGCTGTCTACTGTGCCACGAAACACGCGGTGATCGGATTGTCGCGGGCGTGGCAGGAAGACTTTGGAAAGTACGGCATCCGGACGAACTCTGTCGCACCAGGTAGGTTGACACCCCGTTGATCCCGGAAGCCTTGGGAATTGTCTGATGAAGATCCGTCCAGGTGCTACGGCGACTGCTGCCTTTGTGAAGCGGGCTGAGGAGGAGAAAGGTTTCCTCGACACGTTGCCTAGTAATCCACTGGGGAGAGTCGCCAAACCATCCGAGATAGCTTCGTCAGTGGCCTTCCTACTCTCAGATGAAGCCAGCTATGTCGCGGGGGAAGTGCTCTCGGTGACTGGAGGTCATGCATGAAGGAAGGCGTCGAGGCGGGAGGGGACAGGGACCTCTTCTTCAATAACCAGGCCTAGGAGCCTGCTTCTAAAAGCTCATAAAACCCCTACAGTCTCCAATTCCACGATGATTCCCTTGCATTTCAGTTGCGTGTAGTGATAAACAATAGGAGCAAATGCGGTTAAGCGCTAAAATGCATAATGTGCGTATCATACAAACCCGAACTTGTCCGTCAAGGTCTCGATGTATACCAACATCTGACTCAATCCTTGCAAGCCGGCGGGTGCGTAGACCCCAGCTTACTGACGGACAGTGAGTGGTCCTAGCCTTGGGTTCCCCGGCTCCCACTAGTCATAGACAGATCTTGAGCAGGGATAGTAATTCATCTCTGACCATACCCTGCGAGTCAGCAAGTCCTGACATCCTGCCGCGGCCACTATCGTATCACTGGCACGGCTTAGAACGAATCTTGGAGAACGTCAAGCCTGGCCTATGACTGCCCACAGAAGACGTCTGGGATGAGTGTCTAAGCACCTGTTTCACTTCGAACCTCTGGTGTCCAATGGCAAGGCAGCTTCGCACCGTCAGGACACTTCCGAGTGCATACCAAGCTGGTACAAGACCGAGGCAACGTAGCCCGCATGGAGCAATGCCATATCGTCCCGAGGGAAGGAGGGTCTGAAGTACATACAAGTCTCGGGATTTCCACGTTAGGCGGGCTGTGAAATCTGAACAACCCTCTTCAAATGATTTGAAATTATTTCGTGCTTTGTCTTATTCTTTCTCCGCCTGGTACAGCCAAAAGTGTGTGACCGCGACGCCACTCCTGCCTTCCCAAGATGATTGCGAACCTACTCGACGAGTACGAGGTCCTCGATCAATACCACTCGCAGCCCCGGAAGCTCAAGATCATCCACGTCGGGGCCGGTGCGTCGGGGCTCCTGCTGGCGTACAAGGCTGAGAGGCAGCTCCGCAACTACGAGCTGATATGTTATGAAAAGTATGTCGAGACAGCAACAACTCCACAACCTCCGACAACCCCTTAGACATCACCGTTGCCGTACATGTGGGAGGGACTGACTGACGCCTTTTGGGTTCGTTGCAAATAGAAATCCAAGCATCGGCGGAACGTGGTGGGAGAACAGATACCCCGGATGCGCGTGTGACATTCCCGCCCACACCTACACGTACACCTTCCGTCCCAACCCGGAGTGGTCGGGCTTCTACTCGCGCTCGGACGAGATCCAGACGTACTTTGAGAAGTTCTATGACGAGTACAAGCTGGAGCGCTATGTGCGGTTGAACACCGAGGTCGTGAGCGCCACATGGGTCGAGGACAGCGGCGAATGTGAGTCTGCCGTGCCGTGTTTCTGCAACGTTTTCGACGGAATGGAACTTTGGCCCCTTTGTTGGAAAACAGAAATTCTAACACAGAAGCGTAATGCAGGGGAAGTCGAGCTCCGAAGTGGAGAGAGGACGTTTACGGATCGCTGCAACGTCCTGATCAACGGCTCCGGGGTCGTCAACAAGTGGAAATGTGAGTGCGGAAGTCGCTCGACCGAAGTGAAAGACGCGCGGTTTGTGGAGGATCAGAACGGCTGACCTCCCACAGGGCCTGCTATCGAGGGCATTTCTTCGTACAAGGGCATCCTCGCCCACAGTGCCAACTGGGACACGTCGATTGACTGGCAAGGCAAGAAGGTGGCCGTGCTGGGAACAGGATCCAGCTCCATTCAAATGGTGCCCCATCTGGCTAGAGGTAACAAATTTCGGTACGTTCTCGACGCCGGGGGACATCTCCACTGAACCGTCGGTGTGGCAGGATCTGAGAGCTTGACCATCTTTGCTCGAAACATGACCTACATCGCCCCCCAGGTCGCCGCCGACGACCAAAAGATAGACGAGAACAGCCAGCCGGCAGCCGCGGTCGGGAAGCACTACTACATCGAAGCCGAGAAGCAGAAGTTCCGCACGGACCCGGAGTTCCACCTGCAGTACCGCAAGAGGTTGGAGTCGGCCCTGACCGAGATGTTCCCCATGTTCCTGCGCGGGACGAAGCTGAACCTCCAGGCCCGAGAGGCGATGCGAGCGAGCATGCTGGCCAAGATCGGGCCGGGCCACGAAGAGCTGAAGCAGAGGTTCATCCCGCAGTGGTCTCCCGGGTGTCGGAGGCTGACCCCCGGCGAAGGGTACCTGGAGACCCTCATCCTGGACCACGTCAAAGTGATCCACGACGAGATCGTGCGGTTCACCGAGACCGGGCTCGTGACGGCGGCCGGCGAGCAGTTGGACTTTGACATCATCGCGTGCGCGACCGGGTTCGACATCGCGTACACGCCGCACTTCAAGATCACGGGCGTGGACGGCGCCGTGATGCAGGAGGAGTGGAAGGAGACGCCCAACATCTACCTCAGCATCACGGCGCCCAAGTTCCCCAATTACTTTGTCGTCAACGGCCCAACGGGGAACTGGGGCCAGGGGTGTGCGCTGCCTTCGGTAAGCAAGCCATTTTGATTTCCCTCCCTCCCTCGTCTCTCGAGAATCCCACCAGCCAGCCCACTTTTCCGCGGAAAGAGAGAAACCCGGCATGGGGTTATATGTTGTTAACGTCTCACGTGTCCTGCACAGCACGAGGTCCAACTCGAATACGCCCTGCAATGCTGCCGCAAGATGCAGGAGGAGGGCATCCGGGCGATGGAGCCGCGCCAGGGCCCGACGACGCAGATCAACCAGCACCTGGACGCGTGGCACAAGAAGTACAGCGTGTGGGCCGAGGAGTGCCGGTCGTGGTACAAGGACAACAAGCCCGACGGCCGCGTCTACATCTGGCCCGGCAGCCTGCTGCACCACCTGAAGACGCTGCGCACCCCGCGCTACGAGCACTATGACCTGCGCTACGACGGCGACAACGTCTGGGCGTTCCTGGGTAATGGCCGGACGGACCTGGAGTGGGAGCACGACAACGGCCGCCCGGTCGATCTGGCGCCGTATATCCGCAACGACGATGTGCCATGGAGCTTGGACCTGCCCGTGCCCGTGAAAGGCGCGGAGCCGCCGCAATAGGCGTAATGCAAATGAGATGAAGATGATTCTGAAACGTTCGTGGTGACGCTTCTTGTTCACTTTTAGATGCCCTTGTTCCGAATGTGAGAGATTTTGTGCGGGCGATGAGGAGAGATTGGCGATAGACACGCTCGTGCAGATTTTGTCGTTTCACCCCTGGATGATCCCCCATCGTTTTGCATCGTTTTGCCAGAGAGAGACAGAAAATGTTGTTTATCAGAGCAAAGAACCAGATGTCCTTTCAGCCTACTCCAGAACCTGTCGATAAGAAGCTGCTGCTGCTGCTGCTGCTGCTGCCGCCGCCGCCGCCTGACCATCCTGATAAGACGCACATCTGCGGTACCAGCTCATCGCGACGTCGTCCAGGGGCCGCGGGGCAGGCCAATAGACATTGTTGCGTGACCGCAGCGGCACGCCCTGGGCGATCTTGAGACTCGGCTCGTAGAGGTGCGGGTACTTGACGAACAGGCTGGGGTCGAGCAGGTACTCTTCGACGCCCCGGCCGATCTTGAGGCGGCGGTACATCTCATGCGCGTACTCCCTGGTGTGCAGCAGGGTGTAGAGGTCCGGGGCGGGCAGCTTGACTTCGAGCTTGGGGCCGATGAGGGCGGTGCTAGTGGAGGCGGCGGAGGCGGCGGTGTTGTCGCTCAGCCACGTCGGGTTCGTCTCCATGCCGGAGATGATGTCGTGGATGTTGAAGTAGACCACCAGGGGCTCCGCGCCGAGCACGAACTCGGACAGGTCCGCCTGCACGACGTACGCGAGGCCGATGTCGCCGCAGATCTCGTCCAGGGCCGGGTCCGAGCAATGATACTGGATCAGCTTGTCCCTCAGAAAGGAGAAGACACACCAGTCGATGACGGGCGGATGAGGCACCGCCGTCTGCAGCGGGGTCGGCTGCATCGAGGGCGGGATGGCCGCGAATGTTTCAGGGCCCGGCGATATGCGCCACGCCGCGAGTTTGGCGAGCGTCTCCTTGCCGTTGGTCCATTGGATCCAGGACTCCATGCCGCCCCAGGCGATCTTGATGAAGGCGGACACGAGGCTTGACACCATTCGGTTGAGACTGAGGCACTCCTTTAGCAGGTTGATCAAAAGCGTGGTGAAAAAGATAGGGGACGTACCTGCTTATATCAGGGTTGCGTCTGTGGCCCAAGTAGCCAGTCACGGCGCACATCTCATACGCATGAATATGTTCCGAGTAGTTGGAACGCGCCATCACCTGCAGGTTGCGATAGATAGGGAATGTAACCGAGGTTGGAGGATTGTGCCGTATCGACGGTGTCGTCGATAATGCTAAGGTTCCCTGACCGACATCCCAGTCGACGTCCTCT
Source organism: Cladophialophora immunda (assembly GCF_000835495.1). Taxonomy (NCBI): domain Eukaryota; kingdom Fungi; phylum Ascomycota; class Eurotiomycetes; order Chaetothyriales; family Herpotrichiellaceae; genus Cladophialophora; species Cladophialophora immunda. The sequence goes on from NW_015622541.1 coordinate 3,278,124, forward strand.
CCCAAGGACTCGTCGTTGGACGAAATCACCGCTTGAGGCTCTGCCGCATACATTTCTGTGGTAGACATTTCGCTGGATGAAGAAGCCACAGAGCCCGAAGCAGGGCGTGCAATTGGGTTTGATATGGTGTCGAGAGGCGCTGACAGTGGTTCGATGTCGGCGTGGACAGAAGGCATGTTCAGTTCGGTTGTCCACGAATCCACCCCTTCGTCATCGTCGTCGAGTCCGCTGGTGTGTGTGTCCTTCGTAAGAATTTTGTTAGGATCAGAAAGAAGGCCCGGAATGGCACGGGCTGGGCCAGAAACGCGATGTGCTTGAGGACCAACTCCAGGACTTACAAAGTTGTTCTCCCTGCTCTCCACCATGGTATCAATGATGCCCTTGAGGGTGGCTTGAAGACTTCGAAGCTTCTTCTCGGACTGCCATAGTAGCTGTCTTAGTCTTCGATTTTCCTCCACTAGTCTGCTGTTGCGGTCGCTCTCTGAACCGGAGAAGAGAGCCAGCCGCTGCTTGAGCTCGTTGATCTCCAGATTCTGCCGGGCGCGAAATGCTTGCTGGGAAAGTCGATTGCGGAGCTTTCTGCCACGGATAGGGCGGTAAGCATTACGAGCAGGAATCAATGGAACGACAACGTCCAGTGGCTTACCGCTTTTCTGTCGCAGCACTGGATTTCTTCTGTGGTCCAGTGCCAATGCCGGCAAACTCCTGAGGTGAGGCCATAATGCTCGGTATACCTTTAGCAGATCGAGCTTTGTCGGTATTGGTCTTATTGTCCTGTAGTCAGGAACGTCAACGCTTACAGATTTTGGACGTTAAAGAGAAAAATCCACCATCTCCCGCATTCCAGAAGACGCTATAGAGATAGCATCCTGGGGGGATTTGCGGAGACGACAAACTTGTTCGAGTAAGCCAACCCACGTTGACCTCGGCTTCGTTCTGAACCTCCTATATTGGTATGGTGCGATATGGACGTCGAGTCATTGTCCTTAAGAGCAGCCAGATTTCGGTCCATATTTGGACTCTCCGCCTGACCTTCCCAATAGGTCTAGTCCTACAGGTCGAGACATCTCTCTGGCCGACTTGACGCATTGTAGAAGGGATGGCCTGGCTCAGAGAAGGTCTATACGTGTACACGCCAATTGATACAGGGGTAGTATCGAGCGACAAGCCTATCGTCGGTGATGCCCTTATAATGAGCCCCTTTACCGCGCCTGCTTTCTGAGCGACCAATCTTGCAGCTACTGGTCAGTACTCCGAGCAGCATGACGCGCAGCCAGATGATCGAATATCATGGTGATTCGTGACGGTGGTTTTCCACAGAGTCGACCGACCCCGTTGACCGCCAGTAATGGCCCGACCCAGAAGAAGGATGAGAGTCTTCGCCTTGCCGTCAAAAAGTTCGCCAGGTCCTCGTTGCCAATTTGAGCCATCAGGTACGAGAGCTATGAGGGCCAAAGGATGACCTGATCACTTGCGCCTTACCTTGTTCACGGACCTGGAAAGGCCTTTAAAGAGAGCTTCCGTAACCCTCCGCAACACTTGGAAAGTAACAGGTATCGTCATATCGTCATAAGTGGTGAGCCGTTGTGCTGGTGGAAAGAGGTGGCTGGGTTGTTTACAGTTCCTCATCGAAGTGCGACAAGCCCTAACTATGTGCATCATCTTCCAGATCTCGAGGTGAGAGGCACTATCGATGCGGAGCACAACTGATCTCCAGGTTGTCAGTGGAAGAGCATGACGTTCTTTCCAGCAGCGTCAACCGACATTGTCAAGCTTGAGATGGTCCTGTATGGTGAACGAAGCGGGAAGTGCCATCGGGGCGATCCAAAGGAGAAACAGTCATGGCAGCAAGAAGCAGTTCGTTCGAAGGGAGACCTACTGATCTTCCGTACTCCAAACTGACGTCGCTGAAAGTGCCTTCCTCGTCCCTTGCCCCCTGCGATTCTGTTTTGGCATTGCGTCCACAAACACTTGGTCAATACGAAAATTAAAGTCTTTTCCCTTGGCGGTTTTCTCTCGGGTGAATGGAAATAGCACGACTGCCTTGCCGTCGCACCAGGGGGCAGCTTGGTAGCCTGGGTGGAAAAAACATCCTGCTTGCAGTGGGCCGCCGCATTTGCACTTGAAGTTTGCCCTCGGGGATCGCGAGGATCTGCCTCAGGCATCGACAGGAAAAAGGAAAAGCAAACTCGCACAATGACTCCTCGCCACTCTAGCAGAAAATTGCCTGGCCGGAAACTTGACCTCTATGGAATGACGAAGGGAGATATATCCGATCGCTTGAGAATACCCAAAACCGAAGCCCGGCAAGGATTCGTTTGTGATGTGATGCCATGATCGTCTCGATACGAAGAAGAAATCTTTCAAATCCTGAAATGGGTGGCGCGTGGGTGCAACACACTGCAAATCGTCTGCGTCATATTAGTCACCCACACACCACACACCCCGAACGCAAGTCATGTGGATGGAGTGGCTGAAGGGTTGTGGCGGTGTTATCTCGCAGCATCTTCGGCAGTTGGAGCGTTGCGTGGCTGGTGTAATAATGAGATGGCTCTGGAGAGACGAAACCCAACCAATTGGACCAGTGCTGGAGTAATTGCTCGAGGCACTTTCGCGGGATTCCGCGGTCCACCATTGACCAGGTGTGGGCGAAAGCCACTGGCTGGTGCTCGCTGGTGGTGGTAGCCTCTGCCACCGTAGCAGTCGAAGAAGATTCTCTCACCTCGGGTGCTCCATCGACCCCCCGTTATCCCACCCACCTACCCAGATCGGTAGTCCACCCACCTGCTGTAGTATGCTTACCACACGCAATTTGCCATGTGGTAGGTAATAGTAGCGCCAACCCCTGCGTCTAGCATTTGTGGCATTCTCTCCCCACTGCCCATCTGTGGCGATCGTCGTGAGGGAGGAGGACTGCAGAAGCAACGCTGACAGCGCAAGGTGGTGGTGGGGGAGGCACCAATCTCGAAACGCGTGGATGCTTTTTCCCATGCTTCAATATTCGCAAGACTGTCCCAACAAGGATATGAGTCGCCGAAAAATCAACCCCAGCAGATCTCGGGGTGGTCACAGACCGAAGCATGACGAATACGCCAGACATCCCGTAGCAGCTGAGTTCTGACTGTGTTCCACCATTCGCCTGCGGTTGCACAGGGACGAGCTACAGGCCAGGTATCCAAGGACGGCAAGTGTTTATCCAGCCCTGAGAGTTCAATACCCGAGGCCGTAGAGGTGATGATTCACCCGCGCTTGGGGGTATCACTTCGAGAGCTGAGTTTCCCCAAGCCGGAAAATGTGCGAACAATAGGTTGCCGAAGTTCGGCAGAACTCCGTACGACAAACAATCATCTTGGGAGGACATGATTGGAGGCTGGCGCAGCGGTCGTGGTGTTCTCGGAAACTCTGTTTGAGGGAATACCCGATGCTCGGAATCAAATGCGCATCCTGGTGAGGAAGAGGAAGAGGGAAAAAATCTGCAAACTTCGGATCGCCCAAAAGTCAAAGCATCTGGAGCGAGAGGATTACTTGTACTCCGTAGGGTTTTCACAAACAAACACCGCTGAAGCAGCCGGAGCGAACCCCCGAGTCATCCATCCAACACTGCATTTGCGTTGCGATGGCGAACTTCGGCCATCGAGCATGGGAGGAGAGAAAAAGGGGAAATGGTACGGGTTGGTGTTGGATAGTTCTTGATGAGTCAAGACCTCCCCTGCTCGCCTGGAGCTCGTGGAAAACCCTGGCAAGTGGTGACGACCGTGTCTCGTATGTAATCAGCCTGAAGGCCGGAGTACGCAGAAAGGTAGGAGCTGCCCTCCGAGCGAAGGCGACGGTCGCCCTGGGTCCTGGGCCCTGGAGCTTCTCATTGCAACATGCTTCAGTCCATCGGAGCCGCTTGGTCGGTTCGACCGTCCGATGATTGACACCCTCCCACTCAGTCCGCGATGGAGGACGTCTCGACATTATCACCATCATCCTCATTAGAAATCGAGAGAGCGTTAGAGTCCCGTGAATGTCTCGAGCAGCATCATGTGAAAGTGGTGCGGGATTTGATCGGTCCATCGGCGGATTTCTTTTCCCCAGGATTGATCGGCGGATTCTTTACCCCCGCGAGTTGTACCGAGTACCTGGGGGATGGAGAAAGTCGCATGGTCGTGGCCCCTCGTTATGTGCTGCCCCTGCATGGACGTTGTCGTTGTAGAGAACAGTGTAGAAGGCCCCCTGATGTTCTTGGTGCAGCCACAGACATCCGATGGCTGCAGGTCGAGGGTAATGGCGGGGCGTCGACCCAAAGGTACATACCTGCCTGTCTTCACTATTGACCCCAAGAGATCAACCGGCCAAATGGGAGATCCGCGGGTACATCGAGATTTGTAGCTTCAAACACAAAGGGGACGGGGAATGTGTCAGAGAGACTTGGGTTGTTGCAACCAGCTGCTTCGCCGCTGGGCCCGACGCTCCTCGACGTACACTGGGGGAAGGTGAGTCATTCAAGGCGAGTTAGCCACCACGGGAAGGTGAATGATAAGAGGAAAAGAATGCAATGTTGATGTGTTCAGCAATAGATATATTAAGCTAATAATACTAATCTAGAGGACTCTTGGAGTTCGGAGGTTCCTCTATTAGGTGAAGAGGGAGTCATACAAGTGACTCAACCATATTCATATCGTATCCAATCAGCCATATAGGCGGGGGTATCGTAGGCCGTGTCCCATGCTCTCAAGATATGCAAAACAAACTGGTCGAACCGAACCAGTATGCAGTCGCTCGCTGAAAAGATGCGCTCGCTAAGACAAAAACACGTAGATTGATGTGACCGGGGGCCAGCCCCAGACTCATCCTCCTCTACTGAGGGCCATTCAGGCAACTCGTGCCACGTCGTTGGCTGGTCTGACGTCTCTTGAGGGCACTGGCGCTGGGTCGGCGTGACTTGCTTGCGCTGTTGGTGTCCTGGTTGGCGAAGCGCACAACTCTGCGTTTCGCCTCGGCGTCTCGTGCGTAGGGAGCTGCTGCCTGGGGTAGATTGGCGGCAGCCTCCTTCTCCTGGAGTTCCCGGAGGAAGGCGATTTGCTCTTCGGTGGTGAGTTCCTTCTTGGGTGCCAGTGCCGGAATGGTCTCCACAGGAAGGCTGAGGTCTTCGGCTGAGCAGAGGAGGTCATCGTCAGAGAGGTATGAGCTGGGCTCGGCGCCGAACGATGACATGCATGACCTGTATGGGCTAGGCATCCAGGTCGAGTTGCTGCTGTCGCGACGCATGGCAATGGATTGTGTTTGCGACGAAGACGTCGAGTTGGATGCATTGCTGTCTGTGCGTGCAAGGGCTTGAGAGGTTGGCCACGCTGAGGTGGGTGACGCGCACACGAGAGCCGTGTAGGCAGACGTGGGCGCGTAGGAGTACGTGTTGGACGAGGTGGAGTCGCGCGAGTCTGAACGCGACATAGCCACCGATGTCATGGCTGGGGTGATGTTGGAGGTGGGTGACGAGAAGAACATTTTGCTGGCTGTGCGAGGTTGGAAGGGAGGAGGATGTTGTTGTTGTTGTTGTAAGACGCGACGGGGGTGTCGGGTTTGATATACACGCACAGAGTTTGGGGGGCCCGTGATGTTATTATGATGGGTGTTGCTAGTCGCCAGATCCGGGATTCGGATTCCCAGTTGCGGGAGGGTGGCGATGGGATGGGCTGGTTGCGGGTGGTGATGCAATGTGCGAGTAATATGTTTGCGTCGAGTCAGGGCCCACGGATGTGAGTCGGCTAAACGACCTGGAGTTCAGGAGAAGGCCGGCGAACGGTGATCCGGCGTGATGGGAGTTGTGATCGGTTGACTTGCCGCTGCTGCTCGCCTCGGTGGTTGGCCCGGTTCGGTCAGCGTGGAAGTCAAGGGAATCCCAGTGGTCAATATATGCCTCGTCAGGGCGGCTGTGCTGGCTGCGCTGGGGGGGTGCCAGTGTTGCGAAGGGGTTTGTAGGTTGTACCTGGAAGTGTTTCGAAGATCCAAAGGGGGAGGGAAGAATCCTCGTTATTAATGTTTGTGCCGGGCGCGAGGGTGGTAGAAGTAAATTAGTCGTATCACTGTTTTGCCCCTTCCCCGTGCTTTTCCTTCTTCTTTTTCCTTTTGGGCTTATGGAGAATGGCGAAAACCCGATGGAGCGGTGCGACCTCGGGCCTAGGGTGGGAAAAGTCACAAACGGGGTTCGGAGGATGGGCCCCTTCTGTACTATGGGTCGTACGTTGTAGCGTTTTTTTGGTCTGCGTTCCGGGTTGTGGGGGGTGGGAGGGCAAGCGGCAAAAGGTTTGTCGGCTTTGGCACCGTGACGATGGGTTCCGCGAGAGGCTAGCGATTTCGCGTCTGAGTGGCTGGTTTCAGACACGTCGGAATTGGCGGACCGTTGAGGTGATGGGACGCAGGGGGTTCGATAGCAATGTCGATTGTCGATAGTGTGATGCGGTACCGGTTCGATGAGGATGGTTCGAGGAGTGCAGGAGGGTTTGGTGATGGGTGTTCTGAGGCAGAGGAGAAAAGTGGTTGAACGCGGACAGGGAGGCAGAGGGAGGGCAGAAAGGCAGGATTATAACAACACAGTCAACAGGACGAAGGCAAACCCCCAAACTGGATGATTTGTTGTCCTTGTCCGCAGCGCTGACTGTCGGTCAGTAGACCGCCTGAAAGAGGGTTGGATTCTGATTGTGCGTGAAGGGGTGAATGTGACACCGAGTCCAGCACCCTTCAGCCAGGCAACCGAGGGCGAGTGACGAGCTAGGCTCGAGGCGCAAGCCACGGGGGTTAGACGAGAAGCAAGCACGGGGGGTCGAATGGGAGAATCCCAGACAAGCCACCAACGTGGGTTGGACGAGAATGTTGTGTCTTGGAAGCTGAAGCCGGCAATGAATCAAATTCGAGCAAAAGGATCTGGCGGTGACCAGGGGGGGGAGTTGCGGCGAGGCGGGCGTTTGGACCAGAGAGAAACGGAGCTGAGGAAAAGATGGAGCCTGGGTCTAAGACGAGGGAGCTCTGGTCGCAGTGGTTGGTGGCCGTGCGGGCTCAGCGGGCTCACGGAATGGGGGGCACTGACTCCTCTGCTCGACGCCTAGAGAAGCCGAGATCGGTCCCGATGAAATCCCTACAGCCCCATAACGAGACCCTAGAGGCCCTGAGAGTCTCCCCCGGGTAGCCAGACTCCCAGGCTTTCAGGCTTTCAGGCTTCCAGGCTGCTGTCCAGGCTACCCCACGCGCCCGGGCCCAGTGTCTGACTCGCCAACAAACAAGTCAAAGGGGTCACAGCTGCCCCCGGCTAAAAAGCACCTCGGGCCAGTACCACTCGACAGATGCAGAGCCAGGTCGAGATTCGTCGGGTAAAACGGTCGGGTCCCTCCTATCATCACACAGAGATGCTAATTCAGGAAGTCAATTTGCGACAACGGGCAATAATTCGAGTGATAGTGATGGCGGCGGACAAGGAATCCCACGACGACTACGAGGACTTGCACAGTACGGACGCATAGTCGTAGGGAGACTCGTCGCTGTCAGACGGACTTTGGTGGTTGATACAACAGTCTCCCTCACTATGTTCCCGATTTAGCCAAAATGAAGCACGCAGCATAATAGTCACAGCCAGCGACGGCCAGCAAAGCTGCGATGACTCAGGCACACATTGATGGTGCTATAGTCGTAGTATAATGCCGCATTCGGACATCCGATGATGATTGCAGAGCAGGGATCGGGTCATCTTTGTGGCTAGGACTCTCTCCCTATACCGCGTACTCAGTCACAGGCAACACCACACCAACCCCCAAATTTAGCTTCGGTCAACTCTTTCCATTATCATTACCATCACCATCATCACTATCACCGTCTGTCATCCCTTCTAGCCCCTGAGTAAGAGGGCATTAGCCATAGCAAACACTTGGTTGTTTGCTGGCAGTCGCCGGAAACGATTACTTCAGCCGGCAGCAACCCTGGCCAGACCCCAAGCGTTGGGATTACCGGATCGGGCAGGCACTGGGCCTCTACAAACAAAACAAAAGGCCCAGAGCGAGGTTGAGCCGTCGCCTAAACTCGCCTTTGTTGTGTGAACCGGTTGATTACCAGCCGGCTGTTACTGTAGGAGCTAGGGACGAGAGCCTGAGTAAGGCTTGATTATTCTCCCACCGTGTGTCTGGTATACGACGACACCAAGCAAACCAAACGTCATACCAAACGCATTTGCTTCATCCCACGCTGCCATGGTCAAATGTTTGTTTGTTTGCTATTACTCTTTGCTTTACGAGAGTCGTTGGGATCCTTGCATTTCTCCCGCCCGACCAATGCCATAGCATCCGTCTCCCTCACCGTGATCTCTCGGCAGATGCCACTCCTCCCCTCCTCACGGCCAACACATCAAAGGAGATATGAGTCAGGCCAGGAAGACTTGTTGCTTCTCCAACTCTGGGGCCGGGCGCACACACCCAAAGTTGCTGCCCAACTCGTCCACCGAACAAAAAACAAAAGCTTAAAGGCAGCCACTCACCGGTGCCTCCAACACTCCCTTGTCGGTCGTTTCCGGGCGCCAGAAAACGAAACTGGATTTAACTAAGGGGACCCCTTCGCGGGGCCCAGCTAGGGCAGTGGGCACTCCTCGTGGTTGTAGGCAAGGCGACGAAACTTGCCGGGCAGTTGTACCCCCGATGCCTCGGGGATGGATGCCTCAGGAAGTGATGCGTCCAGTCCACCTTTGATAGTTTGGGGTTTTTCACACACGCATTCGAAATTGTCAGTGCCTGATATGTCTCTAGATGCCTGGCCTGCAGAGACGAGAAAAGCTCGAGTACGGAACCGAACAGGGTCCGTGATGTCCTTGTCTGCTCCTGCGTTGCCTTGCCGCGCCTCATTCGGCTTCGTCACCGTCGTAAATGCTGTGGAACTAAGATTGGGGGGATGGCATTGCCTACTCTAGCAACTATCAGACAAGCAATCTATTGCAGTCTCAGTCTTCCGCTACCACATGCACAGGTAAGGAGTACGGAGTCTAGGGTCTCTCCCCTCGGCGCCCACCAGATCGGCGAGTTTTGCGTGCTTCAAACCATTGGGGAACATGGGAACATCCAGGTTCCCCGAGACTAGCCCCAAGTACCTTCCCACCAGAATTTGGCTGGGGAGGTACCTTCACCGCATCTGGAGATACCTCGGCGAGTCCCAAGCCACACTTTTGTTCTCCATGTTCGCCCTTTGCCTCTGCCCTCGGTGTCTCTCTTCGACTGTAACTCCAGCGAGTCCACATTAAACAGTACAACTGTAGAGGTCTCCTCTCTCGGCTCCCCCGTGTGATGGGTACTTGCAAGTGCCGTTCTCCAAGAGACACCTTACAGTGGCAAAGACCCAATCTTCCAGAAGGATTTTGGAACATTGTCCCAGGTTCACTGCAACGACGGGGAACGAGATGGTGGATCAACGGCGCAAGCAATAATCCCACCTCTTCAACTGACTAGAGAACGAACTCCATTCAGCCTCCTGGGTAAAGTCCCCATAGTCTAAACCAGCCAAAAGACCCATAAGCCGGTGGTACTAAAGTGCCCCCGAACGCCACCAGTTGCGCCTCCATCAGACCCATCGCAAACCTGGTCAGATAGACTCCACCGCTCGTCGTTGAAGGGGACCCATCATCAAGCCCAGCTCTCCGGGAAGGGATGAATTGCTTGCACAATATCGAATCTCGCTTGTCGTCCAATGAACATCCGCCACTGTCTGCTCGAGCTCCTCCTGAGGCTTCGCTGTGAAAACCTGTTCCGAGTTTTCTTCATTCCGGCAAAGTTTGGCTTTGGTTTTCGAGTTTTCATGGCTGGAAGTTCCCGAGCACCACTTCGTCTCCTTTACTGCTCGTTGCCTCAGACCGAGGTGCCGAACGGCATTCTTCAACGCCAGGCCCAGCCCTTCTAACCTCGACTGTTGGCAGCACGGTCCGTTGTCGGCAGTCAACCAGACGATCAAAAACCCCACTGGCAAGCTCTACCTTCGAAGACACTGATTGGCTTTTTGCGTTACTGTATGCCTTTTGATCGGCCGTAATCAGCAAATCCATGAGCATGGCAGGTGAGATGGAAGGCTTCCGTCCTGGGCGTGCAACATGGCCAGACTAACACGACGTGAGCCCGACAAGTAGGAGGCAAAATACAAAACAAGACCCAATAGGGAAACACCTTTTTGCCAGTTACTCAACATGACTGCGCCGCAATTCATCCGTCGGGTTGTCAAAAGTCCCTTGGTGGAATGGTCAGCCCGTTCGCCAACGCAACACGGCCCGGCTCCGACAAACAGGTGTTTATGGTCATCCCGGCCTCGTATCACCCTTTTGGGCTCAAGATAGCAATGGCGTGGGTGACACATGGTCCGCATGCAGCTATGTTTGTCAGATATGCAGGGTCCCCCAGCCCATCTCACACATGTCCAACATGACTTGCCGCTACAGCCCTGCGAAGTGCTCCAGCTGACACTGGCACGAGCTGAGCCTCGTTTGCAGGCGTGGTCGTGTGCATGTGCTGGGCGCGCCCGCATGTGACGCATAGCATACGACTCTGACCTGCAGCAAGGAATTGAACAACTGTCGGTTCGGGCATCATCCTGTCTCAAACGGCGATTCGAGGCGAGAAACAATCATCAATCGTAATATTGGGCCCCTTTGTTGTCTGTTGCTTTGTCCGAGTCAGAAAACGACCCGGACGGCCAGTGTCCGCAACTCAAAGGGGCCTCCTCCACGCGGCTTACAGTGTGCTTTCGTGCGTAGCGAGGCCAACACCCTCCATTCGCGCGCCTATGCATCTCTCCGGATTATTCTCTTGAGATGCGGAGGCGCTCTGCGAGATCGAGGGGGTAAAAGGAATGGGCGGCTCCCCGCTTCTCCAGGCCGAGCCAGACCTGCAACTTGTCGCCAACACTGATCGACCGTGCGAAAACCCCCCGCAACTCACAACCGCGGCCAGCACGCCTTGGTCGGGGTTGGGGAACCATCCTCCGCAACGGAACAGTTCTCTGCCTCTCCCAATTCATCGTCGATGGAGGTTCGCATCGGGTGTACGTCGCCTTGGAACCTTGGGGCTGCTTCCGATGGATTTTGGCTCGCCCTATTCCGAAGGGAACAAACTCTGGTTTCTCATCGCAAAAGATGGTCCGTGAGAAGGGCGACACGAAGATGACCGCGAACATCGGCCGAACATCGCACGGACCCGTCCATCGCTCGAACGAACCGTCGTGGAAGATCAGCAGCGGTCGACAAACAGGATCACGAGGATCAGCCCTCAGCTGTGCTGGAAGCTGGTCTGGAATGCACTGGGCTGCCCGGCCGTCCAAGGAAGCCTCAGCCATCTGCACCAGTCATACGATCTTGGGCGAACCCCCACTGCACAGTCCACAGCCTAGAATGTCCTTTTTAAAAGGAGGGGGCCTAACGATACCTCTCCTCCCTCCCGCGGACCATCATTTTATTCTCACGTGTTTTCTCGAGCAAAGACGATACCCATGCGGATCTTGATCTTTGGGTCGTCGAACCCGCTCTGATCCAGGGCATTCAAGCCGCACTCTACAAATTCCAGGGTCCAGACTCCAATTTCATTGTTGGACATTGAATGACTGCAACCGTTCACGCAACACACAGCTGGTCTCGTGATTTCCTTGTTTGCAGAACCAACTCACGCGACGAAAGGATCGAGACAGGTCGCCAGCCGTGTCTCGCTTGGGCGAGGTTTGTGGATTGATGTTTGCAGCGGCCATGTCACAAAACCCAACGCAGTCTTCTGTACCGGCCAGATGATCAATCAGGCCGCCTGGAATGTGCGGTCAAGCTCCCTGACGGGCCGAGCACGGGCTTGCACACAAGCATCCTGAGACTTCCTGTGCTCAACTACTCACCGTTCCGGCCGCTTCCAGCCTGATCAATCTCTCGACAGTGCTCTCGCGCATATACACGGTCACGTGCTTCGTTTACAAGGGCGCATTTTCATGGCTGCCTGACAATACTCCCGTGGGCATAGGATGTCGACACGGAACTCTCATGGCATTCGCTGTCGTCGCTTGATACTAACAGACATGATTTTGGAGGATGATATCATCGGTATCTCACAGTCTGAAATCTCTACACCATCTGGCCCCGAGGTGCGCTTGCTAGAAGCAGACCCTCTTCCACCAGGTAAGTGGCATACTCTCGGAACGTGCACTCTTGCTCCCTTGAGATGAGCCACATCGTCCGAGGGTAGGTCGCCCACAGCCTGAAATTCATCCGTGAGGCTGCTGAGTGTGAGTGAGTGGTGAAGCCAAGATGTATGGCCTGGTGCTCAACAAGAGGTATGTTTTGGTATCGGCCGTAACGTGACTCGTCATATCAGTCCGCGTCGGTGGTCTTGACTTGCTTGTGACAACGGCCGTGTGAGTGAGGACGATGTTCTCAGCGCATCTGCTTCCAACCTGTGTGCACCATTTCACGCGCTGAGGATGAGGGTGAGCGTCTGGTTGGACCCTGGATCGAGGTTTCTGGGGCGTTAGAATGTTCATGTACCTTGAGGTATCCCTGTCCAGCGTTCTCGAAGAGGCCTTCTCGACATAACATCGCTATCTGATAGACATTCTGCACATCTACTATCTTAGAGGTTCTATCTCTGACATCCTCATCGACCGTTTTCAAATTGCTCTCCCGTAAAAAGGTCCAGGTATCATAGATCGCGCATCCCCAATTGTTTCCACCCTGTCCAGAGTCGTCCGAATGCATACACCGACTGGGGATTTCCACCGATGAGCGACCCTGTGAGCCCGTTTCTCGACATTCACCCAGTCGCTGCACAGAAAATCGCATTCGACGAGGGCCCTCGCGGAAGCTTGGCTGTCTTGCCGCTTTTGCAGGTGCACGAGTCATTCGTGCTGCATGCTAGAGCGGCGAGAAGCTTTCTATGAGAGCGCTGCTTTAAGGTCGCCGCACCTCTCTTAGTTTCCCTTCCACTCACACTTTCATCGGTTTCCCGATCAAAGCCTCTTTCATGCATCTCGGCCTAGATTGAAGAATATACCTATAGATGGTCGCACCCGCAGCACTGAAAAGATGTTCGCGAATCAAACAATGACGGCAATCGAATTCATCAAGGCGACGCTCGAGCTCGGCTGCCCGCCTACAGTGTTGTGGAACACTGGTCTGAGGAAGAGGCATCTCAGCATCAGTCCTTAGGGTGGCAACTTCTGGAAACTATTAATATGTTGCACACGCAAAGCTTTTGGAACTGCAGTCTGCTGCTCTTCATTGACTCAATCGCATCTCACCGTGCATCATGTCGTCATCCGCCATGAGTTGTGCTTGCGCAGCAGTGGAACAACCGCTGTGATCGTTTGCCAATCTGCCACTTTCTCAGTCTCCCAGTCTTCCAACAATGTAGGCACTCTCCAATTTGTCCCCTCTCGCCTGTCCTTGGGGCAGGGAAGGGGGAACCAGGCTGGAATACCCCAGCATATTGAACGAGTCCTAATGTCCCAAGTCAATGAACGTCAGTGGTGTGAATATCAGCGACAGAGGAAGCGGAAGGTGAGCCGAGGGTAAGTAAAGGAAAGAGCGACAAGCATGAGCAGATGGCCAGATAAAGTAGCAAGCCCGATGATAAGATGGAGTAGTAGTGGGAGAGGATCTGAGGGAGGAAGTCAGATAAGCCGTAGTCTCTTCCATCGGATGATCAGATAACCCAGAACCCGTCACGACCACGGGTGCTTCTTGTGGGTTCAGGCGACGCTGCAGCAGTCGCAAGAAGAGCAGGACGCGTGGGTGCCCAGTCGTGATCCTGGAGCAGGGGGACTGGGGCAGCACACTGACGTGAGGTCGGACAGCCTCGTGTCAATGGTGAGAGGTCGAGAAGGCTGAACGGCAACTGGAACTTCCATCTGACTGTCCGCGGAGCCCGTGGTGCGCGCCCCGGATGCACATCTCGGAAAGGAATTCGAGGAGATACGAGATCACGTGGCTTGCACTTGCCCAAACGGGACTTATGCACGGATAATGAGCGAATAACTTCGGGACCGGAACAAGCGACGGCTGCACAATGGCCCCCTATTCCCTCAGAGCATCTGGGCATCCCGGGTGTGGGGATGGCTCCTTCCGGGCATCTGGCAGCCGGTTGGCGGCACCCAAGAATGAGCGTGCTGGTGCCTGGAATGCCTGGAACGCAGCCCCCAGCCGAGCCGCCAAGCAGCCAACCAAAGCGCCCCGAGTGGCTCTGGGTGGCCACTGGTGGCGCCTGGTGGCGCCCGGTGGCCCCTAATTCACGGAGCAGCCAGTCAGCGCCCGCGGCCACGGACATGCAAGCGGGCTTTAGGCTCGTATTCGACGTATACCATGCCCGCACTGGTGATACGCTTTGCCTTGTCCCGGCAAAAAGCGATAGCCTACGGTGCGAGCTGCTGTGTCGAGATTGCGAACAGCACAAAGCTGCCCATCGGAAACTAAACTAAGTCGGATTGCCTTGTCGTCACTTGTTGTTGCGTTAATGCATGGCATTTTCTTGTCTCACGTCCCCTGTTCCCGCGACTTCGACCGAAATCCGACACAGGGCAGGAAAAAAATAACTGTCTCTACCACAAAACAACAACATCCATCCTCCGTGATACCACTGTGCATTTGTCTGCTGCATCCTTCCACCGTCTTCTCGGTCGTTCCCTTTCCCTTCCCTATTAATCTCACCGGTTTCCTTGTTCTCTTCTGCCTGATTGTTGGGGTTATATGAGCATTGGGATTTCTTGGGCCCTACGCCACCACCACCGACTGCCACCTCCCAACTTCACCCGTCTCTTCCCTCGAACCGCTTCCCCCATTATTGTTATTGTCCATGCCTTGACACAGTCCCGCGAATCATGACGACTCCTCTCGTCGGCAACATCACGACAAACTACGATCGAAGTCGTCGAATGTCCGGTGCCTCTCCCGACAACCAGGCCACGGACTTCCCTTATCTGGACCGATCAATGTCTTCAGGTGGTGGTGCCGTAATCGACGAGAGCCAGGATGCCAACAGGGAAATTCAAAACCTCGCCCGCCAATATTCCCGCGTCTCGACCACTGCGGAGCCTGGATACCAACCGTTCGATGAAGCGAGCGCCGGTACCGAGATTGATCCCAACTCGGACAACTTCAATGGCAGGGCCTGGACAAAGGCCATGCTGAGGCTCCAGAAGCAATCCGGCCAGAATGTCGGTCGCACTGCGGGTTTCGCCTTTCGCAACCTCTCGGCCTTTGGCTACACCAAGGGCAGTGACTTCCAGAAGACGGTCGACAATTATCCTCTGGCCCTGATGGACATGCTGCGAGGCATCTTCGGCCACAAAGGCCAACGCGTCGATATTCTACGCAATTTCGAAGGTGTGGTGCAGCCGGGCGAAATGCTCGTCGTCCTAGGACCTCCTGGCTCGGGTTGTTCTACCTTCCTCAAGACCATTACGGGCGAGACGCACGGCTTCAACCTCAGCGACGATTCCTATATCAACTACCAGGGCATTAGCTACAAGCAGATGCACAATGACTTCAAGGGTGAAGCCATCTACACGGCCGAACAGGACGTCCATTTCCCCATGTTGACGGTCGGCGACACGTTGCTCTTTGCGGCTCGGGCGCGAACACCGCAGAATATGAAACTGCCCCCAGGCGTGACCAAGGCAATGTACGCAGCTCACCTACGGGATGTGGTCATGGCCGTCTTTGGCATCAAGCACACCATCAATACCAAAGTCGGCAATGACTTTGTCAGAGGTGTCAGTGGTGGTGAAAGAAAGAGAGTGTCCATCGCTGAGGCAACATTGAGTAATGCTCCTCTCCAGTGTTGGGATAACAGCACGCGAGGTCTGGATTCAGCCAACGCCATCGAATTCTGCAAGACCCTCCGGACCTCGACCGACTTGAATGATACCACTGCGGCTGTGGCCATCTACCAGTCGCCACAAAGTGCCTACGACTTTTTCGACAAGGTCCTTGTTCTCTATCAGGGTCGTCAGATCTTTTTCGGTCGCACTACCGAAGCCCAGAAGTACTTTGAAGATATGGGCTTCGAATGCGCCAAACGCCAGACCGTCCCGGATTTCCTGACCTCCATGACCAACCCGATTGAACGCCTTGTCAAGAAAGGATTCGAGTCGCAGGTGCCTCGCACACCAGACGAGTTCGCCGAACGATGGCAAAACAGCGAAGCGCGACAGAGAATGTTGCAGGAACTGGATGCTTTCGAAAATGCCAATCCGATTGGTGGTCCCAACCTGGAAGCCTTCAAGCAATCTCGTCGTATCCAACAGTCCAAAGCTCAAAGGAAGTCTTCTCCGTACACCTTGTCCTACGGGGGCCAAATCAGATTGTGTCTGTGGCGAGGCTTCAAGCGACTCATGGACGACCCTGCCATTACCCTCACACAGCTTTTTGCCAACTGTATCAACGCTCTTGTGGTTTCTTCCTTGTTCTACAACCTACCAGCCGATACCGACTCACTCCGATCTAGAAGCTCCCTCATCTTCTTCGCGGTCTTGCTCAACGCGTTTGGTAGCGCTCTTGAAATTCTCACACTCTACGCACAGCGCCCGATTGTGGAAAAGCATCAACGTTATGCACTTTACCACCCGTCGGCCGAGGCCTTTGCATCAATGCTCACAGACGTCCCCTCAAAGACTCTCAACGCCATCGGCTTCAATTTGATCCTCTACTTTATGACCAACCTTCGACGGACACCTGGTGCCTTCTTTTTCTTCTTGTTCACCTCTTACATCCTGACCTTTACCATGAGCATGTTGTTCCGCTTCATCGCGTCTGTATCGAGATCGCTCGTGGAAGCTTTGGTCCCGACAGCTGTCTTGATGATCGCCATTGTTGTGTACACGGGTGAGTAAACATGCTGCCCTTCCGAATTTCCGACTTCGAGATTTAGTGACTGACTCACGGGTTAGGTTTTGTTATTCCTGTGGACTATATGCATGGGTGGGCACGCTGGATGAACTACATCAACCCGACAGCATATGGGTTTGAAAGTCTGATGGTGAATGAGTTCCACAATCGTGACTATCCGTGTTCGACCTTCGTCCCTCCGGCGCCTCAGTTTGGAAATGGCTCGACCACGTCCCAAATCTGCACAGTCGTCGGATCCGTGGCTGGCCGAACCTTCGTCGATGGCGACGCTTACATCAACATCTCCTACAAATACTTTGCGGGCCACAAATGGCGGAACATTGGCATCTTATTCGTGTTCATGATCGGACTCTGTGTGATGTACTTGGCTGCAACCGAGACCGTGACCGCCAAGAAGTCCAAGGGTGAAGTGCTACTCTTCCGACGAGGCCACAAACCGGCATTCTTGAAAGAGCAAATGTCTGATATGGAGTCGGGAGGCTCCGACCCGAACCTCGTTGCTCTCGAAAGGAGGCAGACAAAGGATGAACAATTGACGCGACAAGTCAGTGCGGTGATTCAGAAGCAGACTGCCATCTTTCAATGGAAGGACGTCTGTTACGACATCAAGATCAAAGGCCAACCGCGTCGGATTCTTGATCATGTTGACGGTTGGGTCAAACCAGGAACCATGACAGCTCTGATGGTATGGCTTCGCTGGAAATCTTCAGGTCCCATTTTGGCTAATATTGCAACAGGGTGTTTCGGGTGCCGGCAAGACCACTTTGCTCGACTGTCTCGCAACACGTGTGACAATGGGTGTTATCACTGGCGAAATGCTGGTCGATGGACGACAGCGCGACGAGTCCTTCCAGAGAAAGACAGGTTATGTGCAACAGCAGGATTTGCATCTCGAGACAAGTACCGTACGAGAAGCTTTACGTTTTAGCGCCCTCTTACGACAACCGAGAGACACGCCGCGACAAGAAAAGATCGCCTACGTCGAAGAGGTTATCAAATTGCTGGACATGCAGGAGTACGCCGACGCTGTAGTTGGAGTTCCAGGTGAAGGTATGTGCTCCCTAGCCTCGCTCTATCGTCGTTCTCAAGTTCTGACTCTCAATGCCATAGGTCTCAACGTGGAGCAGCGGAAGCGGTTGACGATCGGAGTAGAGCTCGCTGCTCGGCCTCAACTCCTTCTCTTCCTTGACGAGCCTACGTCCGGTCTTGATTCGCAGACTTCCTGGTCCATTTTGAATCTTCTCGAGAAGCTCACAAAAGCTGGCCAAGCTATCCTCTGCACCATTCATCAACCCTCCGCTATTCTATTTCAGAGATTTGACCGACTCCTGTTCCTTGCGGCCGGTGGCAAGACTGTGTACTTTGGTCCGGTGGGCAAGGACTCCCATATCCTGATTGACTATTTCCATAGAAACGGCGCTCATGACTGCCCTCCTGGCGCCAACCCTGCCGAATATATGCTCGAGGCCATTGGTGCAGCGCCCGGATCTCATTCCGATATCGACTGGTTCCAGGTCTGGCGCAGCTCACCAGAATACCAGGAGGTGCAGCGAGAATTGGAAGAGATGAAAGTTGAACGATCTCAAATGGTGGCTCCAACCTCGGCGAACAAGGCAGATTACTTCGAGTTTGCCGCGCCTTTCACACTCCAATTCTGGGAAACGCAGAAACGGGTTTTCGAACAGTATTGGCGAACCCCGGAGTATGTCTACTCCAAGCTCCTGCTGTGCTGCCTGACGGTGTGTATTGCCCTCGTGCTTTGACTTTCCATGATGCTGACCGTGTCGCTAGGGTCTATTCATCGGTTTCTCGCTCTTCAAGGCCCCGAATACTCAACAAGGGCTTCAAAACCAGCTCTTTGGCATCTTCATGCTGTTGGTCCTGTTCTCGCAGCTTGTGCAGCAAATCATGCCTCTCTTCGTCACACAGCGCAGCCTGTATGAAGTACGTGAGCGACCTTCAAAGACCTACTCATGGAAGGCATTTATGCTATCGAACATCCTGGTCGAGCTCCCTTGGGCAACCCTGGGAGCTGTGATCTTGTTCTTCTGTTGGTATTATCCCATTGGACTATACCGAAATGCAGAATACACCGACTCCGTGGCTTCACGTGGGGCAACGCAGTTCTTGTTTGTGTTGGAGTTTATCCTGTTCAGCAGCACCTTCGCGCACATGTAAGTATCTCGACAGCGAACCCTTGCTAGGGATCCGCCTCCCTCAAATGGTACTCTGATGCTAACGGCCTTGCAGGATGATTGCAGGCATTGCAACAGCAGAGACGGCCTCCAATATCGCAAACGTTCTGTTCTCGCTCTGTCTTCTGTTCAATGGTGTCTTGGTCGGCCCCAAGGCGATGCCTGGGTTCTGGATCTTCATGTACCGAGTGAGGTAAGTGGCAAATCATCCTGTGGAGTTGAAAACGGAAGCTGACCCGTGAACTCCAGCCCCTTTACGTATCTAGTCGAAGGGCTCTTGAGCGTGGGAATCGCACACGCACCGGTTGTCTGTGCAGCCAATGAATACCTCCATCTCACCGCGCCGGCCGGCCAAACCTGCGGCGAGTATCTCGGCCCCTTCATCAAGCAAGCGGGCGGCTACCTCCTGGACTCGAACACCACGCAGTGCCAATTCTGCACCGTCAACAGCACCGACACCTTTTTGTCACTGGTGAGCATCTCGTTCTCGCACAGATGGCGCGACTTCGGCATTTTGTTCGTGTACATTGCGTTCAACGTGTTCGCGGCGGTGACTATCTACTGGTTGGCCCGGGTGCCCAAGGGCAAGAAATACGCCGGCGGCAAGGACGCGGACAAGAGCAAGGCGCTGTTCAAGACCCTGAGCAACGCGAGCCAGGGACAGCACCAGCAGCCGGCAGCCGGCGGGAACTACGAGAAGAGTCCCGCCGTGCTCGGAGCGTCGTCGGAGAAGGACCGTCGCACGACGACTCCATCGACGGACGACGACTCGAGCTCTGAGAGCGATCGGTCGATTCGGGAGAAAGACCCAGAGAAGAGAGAGGCCGTCAACGTGCAAGAAGCGGAGAAACCACACCAGCCTAGCCAGAACGAAGTCGCCGCCGCCGCCACCTCCGCCGCGGCAGAGAGGCCAACCACGGAACGCTTCATCACGGCACCGCAGTTCTAATCTAATGGTGCGTTGTTCGCGGGAGGCCTGATTTTTGCTCGATGTACCATATCACTCTATTCTTATTCCTATTCCTATTCCCATAATAGCCGGAGTTGTGCTGTTGTGCGGTGTGTTGTGTGGTGTTTCACATCTTGCTGGACCAAGCTTTCATCTCTTGAATATCATTTCACACACGCCGAGGGCGAGGGCGAGGGCGAGGGCGAGGTCGAAGGTGAAATGGGAGCTGGTAATCTCTTTTGTATCGAAAACCCCCTCTCTAGGGCAGGAACTTTAAAAAGTACCTCACTCATCTGAGGTGCTCGAATAGAATTTGGTTGGGAACCTGGAGTTTCATTGCTCGATGGATGGATGCATGGATGGTTAGATGAATAGATGGGGACAGACTGACAGACAGACAGACAGACAGATGGATGGATGTAGTTATTTACCCTCCGGTGGTGGTGGTTCGGGATTTGCGATTGTCAATGTGAGTCAGTGTCAATGTCAACGATGGGCGTGTAGGACATACATATAGATGTTACATGGGGGGGCCGGGCGATATGGAGCACGAGCAAATCCCTCAACTCAATCATGATTCATACGCGTATACACACACACCCTGGTGTGGTGTGTGACTTGCTGCTTAGAGGTTTTCCTTTCTTCATGAGAGCCCAAAAGGATAGAGGACAGACGTGTGGACTGGTTACAGACTGCACTAAACAAAGTCGTACCATCATCACATTTATTCACTTCTCACTTTACTCACTCACCCGCCCGCCCACCTGCCTGCTAGCCCGCTAGCCCAGGCGGATCCGCGTCCTGGTCTTCTTCAGATCCAACGGCCTGAGGAAAGGGGGGTGCTCCTTCTCGGGGCTCTGCCGTCGGATCCGCTCGCACTCCTCGTCCCAGACGCGGTGGGCCAGGTTCACGAACCCGACGCGCTCAGCCGTCGCCGCACCAGTCGCGCCGGCGCCGCCTGGCCGTCTCTCGATGACCACGACGCAGAGGTCCGTGAACGGGTTGTCGTAAATGCGCTGTTGGTCGCCGACGCTGCGTTGATACGCCAGCCGGCCCACGACCAGGCCCTCCCACGCGGACGAAGAGAGCTCAGTCCTCCGGGAAGGGTCGACGGGCCCGGAGAGCTGGAACGGCGAGTAGATCCCATAGGTCTCGTGGCAGCGGACGAAGAAGCCGGCACGATACGGGACATCAGGCGCATAGGACCACGAGTTCCGGGGCGGGTGGTCGAGCCACTCGAAGCGAAGGGACACGGTGTATACGTCCAGCTGGAGGAAGTTTGACAGCTTCGTCGGCGGTGGCAGGTGGTCAGTCACGATCAGGCGGCGGAACTCCTTCCACGGGACGAGGGTGCCGTCGGCCACCTCGACTGATGCGTCCATGCTCTCCGCAGTGAAGGCTGGGTGGTACGTGTGCTGCACACCCCGGAGCTCAAGGTACGCGACCTCGCCGACCCAGCCGGCCCAGGACCAGCTGGGAAAGCCGGGCCGTCGGGTGGAGGTTTTGACGTGATACCAGAGAAAGCTGTACTGCAGGGCGCCGTCGTCGGAAGGAGATGCCTCTTGGGCGATGACCGCCGGAAGCAAAGCGCCCATATATTGGTACAGGACCTTTGCGTGCGCCATGGCGTTGAAGAGGCCCTGCATGGCTTGGATCACGTCCGAGGAGAAGGAGAGTTGGCGTCTCGAGTAGTCGCTGAGCTTGTAGATCTCGTTGAACGCGCTGGAGAGCGAGCTGTGCGTGTCGATGCGTCCGAGGTTGCTGAAGGGGTATTCCCCCCAGGCCTCGGCGCGGAAGACATTCCACCGCTGCTCCATGTAGACCTGTAGATCAGTAAAGATCAGGCGCGACCCGGAGAATACCATTTCCTGGTACGTCCATGCTCGGGTATTCCATCTCGATTTCAGCACCAGCGCCGGTCCGTCCGGCATGGTCCACGTGAGCAGGTGCTTGCCGACTTTGGCACAAGGCTGCCGACCGGCTTTCCTCTTTCTCGAAACGCCCGGGAGCCCGTGGTCTGCCCCGTCGCCCGCCGCGGCAAATATGGTGAAGGAGGCGCTGCTGTAGATGGGATCCATTTTCTTGATCTGCGTGGCCTTTTCCACGAGATCGGTTTGCGAAATGCAGTACCGATCGACCCACAGGTAAGGGATGCCGACCTTTTTCGCAACCGTGAGAGCATCCTCGATCACCAGTGGTAACTGCTTCGGCAGCCTATCGCCATCTGGGACAGACTCGTCCGATCGTCCCCAGACGTAGCTCAGGGTGGCGAATGGACATCCCTCTGGGGGCTTGACGATGCGACGCGTCGAACAGTCAATGAGCTTGAAGTTGGGGTTATCCTTGAGAGACAGCCCATCCCAGTCTCTGATATTAGTCATGCCGCCTCTCTCTATCCAGCTCTTGACAAAGGCAAAGTCGACATAGTCTCCTACCACCCCAACAGAATGATGTCCCACCGAACTGTCGGCTTTCGGAACCGCGCGAGATATAAAGCCTGACGAGGAACAATCTTCGTCCAATGTGTCGAGAGAAGGTGTTGGTAAGACTGCCAGCCCGGTCGCTTTATAGGACCTAAATGCGCGGAGGGCGTAATGGGTATTTGCACCGTGCTCTGCAAGCTTGTTGTGGTGTATGGTCATGAACAGATAGCAAAGAGCGCAGCGAGTAGGATTCCAGGTCCCGGGCGTACCCAGGGCAGCAACTTCCCAGTTGGTGTCTCTGGACCTATAGTCGTCCTCGATCTTCTTCAGACGGGCGAGGCTGTCGCTGATGCCTTTGCGCAATCCCAGGCATCGACCACAGAGGTCTTGCGCTTTGGGTGGAGTCCCTGGGATAGTTGGGGTTTCAGGATGGTCCTCGCAATAACGGATCCAGCGTCGATACGTGTGATTCATGGCTTCAACGACCTGGTCTGGGTCGGGAGCGCGGGAAATTCTCTGAGCATTCAGAGGAACAGCAAAGGGTTGCGAGATCAAAGGAGCATTTCAGCTCAGAGACCAGAGACCACCTTGAGTCAAGCTGTAAGAGAAGATGCAGCAATTGGGCCACAGTACGTACAATGCGGAGCCCGGTTATCCTATCACTCCCGTCCACGTCAATGGGGCTGACGCATCGTCGCGACGGCCACAACAGAGTCGAGAGGAAGTCGTAGAGACGGAGGTTGAAGATCGAGGAAGAGATTCGTCGATACAATGCATGATGAACCAACCAGTTTGTCGACCAGCGACGCCATATTAAGGCTTGTCCAGCAGGCCAGAGACGCGGCAGCTTGAGCTGAATCTGCGAAGCGTCATTTGAGCGTCATTTGAGCGTCATTTGACCGAATTATAGAGGACTGAGGACCTCGAGGAGTGGCAGGCAACTACCCACCGAACCACCACCGCAGATAACAACTATTCACCCTACATGCAAGGATATTGGACACTTGCGTATTGGTGCACTCTACTCGGTACTCCCTCCAGAAATCATTCCCTCAGAGCACACCACGATAGCCAATCTCGTCAAAGCGGAGCAGCAGAACAGCAGAACAAAGCTCAAATCACCGTGGACGAACGACAAGCCACACCGTTCTCCAGCGTCGGTGCTCGTTCTCCCGACAACTGGGCTTGATCTTCCAAGACACTTGACGCCGGGAGCTGTTTTCGATCTCTCGGCAACCCACGACCATCTTTGCTACATGGGGATTTTCGAAGCGAGAGCTCGGAACGCGGGGTAGAGGCCGCTGCGACCTCTGTCCTGATTCGGGTGGAGGACATGACGACGTCGCAGTCTCTAGTCGACAGAAATCCGGCTCAGAGCCCGAAGATATATGCGGAGAGGGTTACACTTGTGCGGCAATCTGTTCGAAGTATCCATCATGATCGACAGCGACCGCCATCTCCAGTGCAGCAACACGCCCACCGGGCAGATACAAATGCCGTTACCGTCCACAATGAATCCGAGAATGTGTGAAGCAAGTCCCCAACCTCCTCCACGTCCAATATGGCATCCTGGATAGCTCTCTTGCTGTTTGGGCTGGGTGCAGCCACGGCGCAACAATACTACATCCCGGTGTCAGGCATATCAGCAAGACCTCAATGCACGGCCACGCCATCCTACTCACAGCCCACGTACTCACCATACTCTGCGTTTGCGTATTCCATGACAGAGACAGTACGGACTGCCACATCAGTACAGCCGGGCCCTACCACGACGTATGCGCCACCCGCCGCATCGCTGACAAGCCTCATCTCGTCGCTGTCGTTCACAACGTGGGGCAAATGGGATCCTAACGCTACAGTCTCCGCTACGGATACGGACAATCCCTACGGAGATGCGGCGTGGACCGCACTGTGGAAGATGGCCAATCCTCCCAACTTCACAGAGACGTCAGTCTTCAGCACAACCGTCTCGCCAACTCCCATCCCCACAAGCGAGCTCGTACTGCCACCTTCAGACTACTTCGGACCGACGGACTGCTATTACTTCCCGGCCGATTTTCAGTTTGGCGTTGCAGGGTCCGCTGCTCAAATCGAAGGAGCAACCGCTGACGAAGGCAAAGCCCCTTCGCTCATGGACATTTTGATTCAGGATGATCGACCAAAGGACTATGTCACAAACGAAAACTATTACTATTACAAGCAAGAAATAGAAAGGCTAGCCTCGATGGGCGTCAAGTACTATTCTTTCAGTCTTGCATGGAGTCGAATCCTGCCTTTTGCCCTACCTGGAACCCCCGTCAATCAGCAGGGTCTCGACCACTACTCTGACATGATCGATTTTGTGCTTGAGAAGGGCATGATCCCTGCGGTCACCATTCTACATTTCGACACTCCGGCGCAGTTCTTTGCCGCCAACCTGTCGGCGGCTCAAGCGAAACCGGTGATAGGCTATTCAAACGGTGGGTATCAGAACGAGACGTTTGTCGACGCCTACGTCAACTACGCGAAGATTGTTATGACACAGTACGCCGACCGCGTGCCCATCTGGTTCACCTTCAACGAGCCTTTCATCTACTCCTTCAATGGCCTCTCGGTCGACCATGTGCTCAAAGCCCACGCGCAAGTTTATCACTTCTACAAAGAATCGATCAACGGGACTGGCAAAATATCGCTCAAGTTCAACGACAACTTTGGCGTGCCCCGCGATCCTGCCAATCCGAACGACGTCTACGCTGCGGACCACTTCAACTCGTTCCAACTGGGGATGTTCTGCAACCCGATATTTCTGGGCCAAGACTATCCAGACAGCTACAAAGACACAGTCCCCGATTATGTGCCGCTTACCCCAGAGGATTTGAGCTATATCAACGGCACTGCCGATTTTCTTGGTATTGACCCATACACGGTGAGTCTCGTTCTCAATCCACAACAACCATTCTTTCTGGTGGTCTGCCCATCAAACGTGTCGGTATGACCAGAAGCAGGCTAATTAGACCTGACCGAAAGGCCACCGTCGTCTCCCCACCAGTCGCCAACTCGACCGACTCGATCCACGAATGCTGCGGCAACATGTCCAGCACATACTTCCCGTACTGCGTGAACCAGAGCACCCTGACAACGACGGGCTGGGACATCGGCTACCGCTCGCAGTCGTACGTCTACATCACGCCGCGCTACCTGCGCCTGTACCTGTCGTACCTGTACAACACGTTCCACACGCCCATCGTCATCACCGAGTTCGGCTTCCCCGTCTTTGGCGAGGACGACCAGACCGCCCTGAGCGACCAGCTCTTCGACATGCCCCGCTCCGTCTACTACCTCTCGTACATGACCGAGGTGCTCAAGTCCATCTGGGAGGACGGCGTGCACGTCGCGGGCGCCTTCGCGTGGAGCTTCGCCGACAACTGGGAGTTTGGCGACTACACCGCGCACTTTGGCCTGCAGACCGTCAACAGGACCACGCAGGAGAGGCGGTACAAGAAGAGTTTCTTCGACCTGGTCGACTTCATGAACACCCGCACGATGCCCCAGCAGGAGGGGTGGTCGGGGGGATGGAACTTCTGAACCAGGTGCGATCCGGGCCCTGGACGTGTCGGTTTCGAGGAAGCGTGGATGATCAGAAGCTACCGCTTGCACATGGACGACGCGCGGAAACAATCACGTCCCCACGTGCGGGATCCGCCCAACTATTGTGCATACTATCCCAGCCTCTTGGCAAAAGCCCTGATCATACGTTCTGCGGACGTGGCTTACAATGCACCTGTCCGGGGTCACATTTAAAGGGCCGGCATGGCACATCCCAGGGAAGGAGCATAAGTCTTAGTCACGTATGGATATCATTCCGGGAAAAGAGTTCCATATCTTGGGCGATTATTCGAGGTAATGCAATTCGTATGCTAGCCTAGAGTAAGCTTTGTGAATATACAAGGATGCAGTTTGACGACATTCTGAATGGCTCCTTTTTTCCGCCTTTCTCCCTCTCCCTGTTGGTTCCCGTCTCTGTCTCTGGACCACTTCTTTTCTGGCATATCCAAAAAAAACCCCCCCCGTCCTTATCACGAGCCTTGAACGCTCCATCCGACTCGATTTGAGAGAACTACATTCACAGTGGCAATTTCGGGTGTTTCGGCGGCTGGCAGCTGGTAGAGACTTTGTTTCCTCGGACCCGATCAGAAGACAGAGTGGACCGCAGCCTTTGCCCAGTCCAGGGCTCCCTTCTTCTTCTGCTCCTCTTGGAGTTCCATGATACTCTCCCGGCGCTGTTGGTCCGAGACGCCAGGCCCGGAAATGAGTTCGACCTGTCCCTCGCGCATTCCCGTGTAGATGTCGATGTCCTTGATTTTGACATAGAGCGGGCGATGCTCCTTTTGCATGAACCAAGACCAGAGCTTCCAGCCCAGGTACAGGGCGAGAAGGAAGGGGCCGGCAAGATAGTCCTGGAAGAAGATGGTGGCGTTGAGATTGGGCCCGCCGACCGGGTACAGGGCGACGTAGAACTGGGCGGCCAAGCAGACGAAATTCAGGACGGCGCAGACGTAAGAGCCGTAGATGCCGAAAGCGGCTTTAAAGGGGATTTCATCCAAGCTGTGGCCTTGATGTTTCCTGTGTGAAACGTCAATTTTGGTGGGCGAGGACAAAAGAATGCGAAGAAACGGAAGGACGACTTACCATGCGGCCCGGAAGCGGATGTGCGCAATAGCGATGCTGCCGAAAATGAAGAACGAAGAGAGACCGGACAAGGCCAGGAGCCAGTTGAAGACGTTACCACCTCCATTCTTGTCCAGGTTGAGGAACGCCAAACAACCGAAAAGGAGTTGAAGGATGGTGACGACGACAGGGCGGCCCTTCTTATCGACGTATGCGAAGAGCTTGGGTCCCATACCTGTTGCAAGTGGTCAGTGTTGATCTGATAAGCCCTCGACATCAAATTTCTTACCATGTTGAGCCAACGCCTGGAAAGTTCGAGTAGAGGCAAATGTACAGGAGTTGGCAACACTCATGACAGAAATCAGAATCATGGCGTTGAATATCGAGGGGAGTGCTTTGATGCCTGCTAGTTCGATAGCAATCACAAAGGGGGAATGTCGACTTTCGGCTCCCGGACCGCTGTAGAGCGGACTGTCTGCAGGGACAATAAGGCCGACGAGGAAGAGATTGACGACGTAAAAGATGCAAATACGCCACACGACTTGTCGCGAAGCCCTGGGAATTTCCTTCCTAGGATTTTTGGCCTCGGCAGCCGCAAGTCCAGTAAGTTCGGTGCCGCCAAAAGCAAAGGAGGCCGTGACAAAGACGGTACAGAAACCGTGGAAGCCATTGAGGAAAGCACTCCATGGAGAATGCCTATAACGAGGTGGCCCGGTCAGTGATTGTGTGAGAAGCTCCTTGAACATAGCCATACCAGTATCTGGCTCCGATGTAGCCTCGATGATCGGTCGGGACACCTCCACAGTCGATGATGATTCCCAGGATGATAAATCCAATGCAGGCAGTGACTTTCATTGCGCTGAGGATAAACTCGACCTAATCTGGTCAGCAGCCAGTACTGATGACCGATAGATGGTCACTTACCTCTCCATAGCCCCTGACTCCGAAGTATTGGATGACGGTCAGAGCGAAAAGTAACGGGATGATCCAAGCGCAATCATTCACGTTCTCTACACTTGTCCAATAGTGGATGATCTTGCTATGGCGTCAGCTGTGATGCAGGATGGCCAGGATCATTCTTACATTGCAAGCTGCGGAAATTTCGAATGGAAGCACCGTGAGCCAACCAATGCCGTATTGCCAACCACAGGCAAATCCCCACGAAGGGTCAATGAATCTGCAGATGTACATGGTAAATGCTCCGTTGATGGGGTACATGACAGCCAATTCGCAAAGCGCTTGCATCATGAGATAACTGAACAAGATAGTCAGAATGTTTTCACGTCAGAGTAGGACTTTCATGAAGCGTACACCATGAAACCTGTTTTGAAGCATTAGACTGGTCAGTTTGATTTGGCTTGTTTCGCACTCACCGATGATCATGAAGCCGATGAGAACGGCGGCAGGGCCTCCAGTTTGGAAAGCACCACCGCTTCCAATAAAGAGACCAGCACCGATGGCACCACCACTGAGCGAAAGGTCAGCAAATGAATTAGTACAAGTCTTCAGACGAGAAAAGCATTCATGTGTTGGTAGTAGCCAACACCACGGCGTAGCGATGAAGGGAGAATTCTCCCCAATCAAGCAGACTTACATGGCAATCATCTGCATGTGTCTGCCTTGCAGATTCCGGTGCAGCTTGCCCTGATCGGTCTCAACAATGGCAACATCGGCGGCGTCGACACTGAATTGGCGGCCATGCAGGTGGTCGGCCAAACTGGCCGGCTCGACCGCATCGGACTTGGCCAGCTTCTCTGGGTCCTGCAGGCTGAGACTTTCTCGACGTTCGCTCATCTTGGAAGTTGGGGGGAAGAGCGCGTTGCAAGGTGAAAATCAAAGAGAAAGAATGGAAGTGAGACGAGGTCAGTCGAGAGGGCTGGGCCGCGCAAGATAAAGCACGACAAGCATGGAGGCTTGTATGCTGATAAGCACGTCAAGCTCTACCTCGTTTTGGCGATCTCGAGATAGGCGTTCACGACGGGCGAATGGGCGAGGATTTTAAGGTGCTGGATGTGGTCAAGGCAGGTAACTTAGCCTCATTTTTAGCATTGGACCCCGATCTTTCTTTGGCGAGATTGCTGTCCAAGTGATTGGGCATATGCACTCTCACAAGAAATCGCTCTTCTAGAAGGCATGTCTTACTGGGTGCTATCTCGCGAGGGTGGTATCAGATGCCGGGGTGCTTGCTTGGAGTTGCGAGATATGGTTAACGCCTTCTAGTGTGGCGCTAATGTTGATACGGAAGGTACCGTCCATCCGAGTTAATCGTGCAGTGGCCATGCCGTAGCTTGCTCACGGATGCAACAAAGGTGCGTCTCATGCAGCTGAGCGCGTCGAGTTGCTGTTTCTCGAAGCAGAGGTGCACATGTGTAAGGTGCAGGTAAGCCAGTGGGGAGCGAGGAGGGCAGATGTGGGTAAGGCTGAGGTGACTTCGAGCCTGGTCACCTGACACCCGAATCAAGGGGGGCTAAGGAACATGGCCGTGGCCCCAGAAGTGGCTGATAAGCCGGGCAGCGTACCAAGGAGGGTGATTGGTCTCGAATATCTGAGGTATCGTGCCAAGGTAGTAAACAATCTACAGAGCTTGACGAATAAGGTCCAAAGTCAAGGTGGTAGTTTGTAGCAAGAAGCCCTTGTACGGAGTACTCCTGGCCCATGATAAGGATTGCACTCCGGTTATACGAGGAGAAGAAATGACCCACCGATAGATCGTAACCATGGGCAGTTAGGACCTTGCTGATTCACCTAGGTCTCTATTCGTAGATACCATATAAAGACGTGAGAGCAAAGCGCTAACAAGAGGAGAATCAAAGGATCATAAGAAGACGGAGCAGATGATGATGGTGATGTTAAAGTCCAAGACAAATTAAGCTTAATCGTAATCCTCTGTAATTAAGGCGAGTGCTGAAAGTTACCTGGTACGTACTATGGAGAAAGCAGCGTGAGACGCTCGGCGCCAATCTACCTTGTTCCTGAGACTGCAGGCTACAACCACGACACCTTACGTGTTGCTTGTCAATTCCCAACCACAGCGCAGCGAATCAAACAATAATAGCCTGCGCGACCATCTTCTCACACCGGGTGAGCTTTGAGCGTATTCTGTCCACGGTGACGGGCGTTGGGCCACTCTCCTTCTACCACGCTTCTCCTCCGTACTTCTCTGGTCGAGTCGCTGCCATGGACCCAAGAGGTCTGACCTTGCGGAAGAAACGCAAAGACCGCCCAACCATCAGTGCACCGCAAAATGCCTCTGGGCCCGGCATCGGCAGACCAGGGCTTCCGTCTCAGAACAAGGCCGGGAACACCCTGACTGTACCGCGAGACCGTAATGCCCCGACTGAGACATCTGATCTGGTCAAACGTCGATATTCAACAAGATATAATCAGCTCCCCGACTTCAGTAACCTCAGCACTCCCGCTGTTCCCGCTCTCCCGGGGTCCGGTACCCTCAAGCGTCGCTCTGGAGGCGCTTCTCCGCGTCGGCCAGGGGCAGGATCGACCTCTCGCCCGCTTGTCGTTGACAACGACGTCCTCCGAGACCCAAACCTTCAGCACGAACGATACGTCACTGATCTCCTCGCCAATGCCTCCGAACAAGATATCCAAGAATACCAGAACAATTTGCAGCGGCTCAAGAACCGCAACTCTCAGGAGCTGCAGCGGAGCGTCTATCAGAACAGAACACAGTTCATCAAGATCAGCAAAGAGGCGGAAAAGTTGAAGGCCGAGATGGGCATTCTACAGGGCCTCATGTCCGAGCTGACTGGCACTCTGGGAACTGGGAATGCAGCATCTGCAAGCACTCCTCTGTCGCCCGAGGCCAATGGGACTTCTCTGTCCAGGAGAAATACAAACAGGACGTCGGTCGCGAATTTGGAGCACATGTGGAACATCCAACTACAAACCCTGTGGAAGAATATCGAGAAATCCCAAAAGTTTTTACCGGCTACACCTGGCCGCCATATTGTCGCAGAGACAGGCAACTGGATCGAGCTGGATTCGGCCACTTGGAAACCAAAACGGCCGGTTCACATCGTCCTTCTAAACGACCATCTTCTTGTTGCATCTAAGAAACGCAAGCGGGTAGACCCGAACGCACCTCAACAGGGTCCTGCCCCGACCAAATTGGTCGCCGAGGAGTGCTGGCCACTCCAGGACATTGAAATCATCGACATGTCCGCCAGTGTGGCGAATGGCGGGACCACGACACCAGCTGAGGAAAAGGTCATTGCCTCTGCACTGACAATCCGATCTGGTGGTCGGTCGCTCACCTACCGACACGAGAAACGTGACGAAAAGGCCAAAAACGGTCTTTTGATGGCGCTCAGAAAGGCTACTGAGGACGTCCGGAAGGCCGCCAAAACACAGGAAGAGCAAAGCAATCCACTTCAAACCGAAAGCCTAAACTACTTTGCGGCTCGCGATCCAGCGTCGGCAAAAAACACCGAAATCATCGAAAGCCTCAACTCCTCCAAGGAGAAACCCGACATCCTCATCGAAGTCGATGGCCGGCAACAGAATTTCCGCTGGGTCGAGGGACAGATAGATGACCTGGACATTGAAATCTCCCTACAACGATTCGACGAAGCCGTCGAAAAAGTTGAAAAACTACGCAAGATTGCCAAGAGCTTAAAGGGCAATTCGGTCGCGCAAGAACTAATCAGCGTCAAGGTAGATGAGCGCGCGGGCAAGCTCGCCACGGTGCTCAGTCGAGAGCTGGTCGAGACGCCATCTTTCATGGAAGCTACGAAACGCAAGGTCAGCTACCTCATCCGCCTCGGATTTGAGGATCGCGCAAGAGAAGCCTACCTCAACGCCCGGAGTGAAACGCTCATCAAACGAGCCCGCCAATGCGTTTTTGAAGGTGATTTGCATCGCTATGTCTTCTCCATCTCTTACGTCTACTTCACTATCGTGAAGAACACTGTGCTTATATATCAAGCTGCCTTTTCACCATTGACCATCAGCGCTTGTGTCAAATGGGCCGATATGCATTTGGAGACATTCAATACGCTGCTAGTGAGGCAGTTGAGTGCTATTGAGAAGCAAGGGAAGTTGTGGCGAGAATGTATGGATGTGGTGTGGCAGCATGAGAGGGAGATGTTAGGGGATTCGGGTCTAGATTTTAGAGAGGTCATTGGCCGCGAACTGGAGGTCAGGGATCTTCCGAGCACTGCAAAGCCAGGAGGCAACACTGGGGGGTCCGCAGGGAGTAGGGAGAAGAGCCGGTCCAAGTCACGAACAAGGGGTGCTACATGAGAACGGTGCAGGGTGAGCGGAGAAGGCAAATAGATTGGTACTCCATCAAATCTACACAAGGTATATGCAAAGATGCACAACAGACTCCCGGCGCTTTTTGCTCATGCTGGAATTGGAAATTTTCTTCAGCACTGCCCCATTTCGCACGGTCGCAAGCTTGGTGTTGACACGCAGGAGTACTGCGATGATGATACATGGTGTACAGATGATGAGTCCATGCTTTCGATGCTCGTCGAGCAGCGATTTGTACTTGTCTCAGGAGCAGGACTCGGAAACGGGGAGGTATCGCAGGCGCGTTTATTCGTTGATCTTTGCGAGAAGCCTTCACACCGTTAGCATATGATTTTCCTCTTGGCCAAACCTGTGACATTTGAGACATACTCATGATCCCGGAACAGATGGTACTCCTCCTCTCCCACTTTCACCGGGCTTCCACCATACTGAGGGATCAAAACCTTGTCACCCTCCTGGACGCTCATTGCCATTCTCTTGCCATCTTTGTCGAATCCACCGGGTCCGACGGCTAGCACCTTTGCTTCGTTCAACTCCTTGACGCTGCTTTCCGGGAGGTAGATACCAGCAGCTGTCCGCGACTCAGCCTTGATTCGCTGCACTAGAACGCGGTCGAGAAGAGGGACAAGGGATCGGATGCTCTTGAGTGCGGTAGTCTGCGCGAGGTGTTTGTCAATCGACTGAATTGCGAGCGATTGCGGTGCGACGGCGCCTCCCGAAGCTTCTGTTGAGGGGAAAATGACTTACCATCTTGACTTGATTGGAGAGATTCAGCGGGAAACTGGATGGACTTGGTGTAGGAGGAATAGATGCACGCAAAGGTCAGTAAACAGATGATCACTTTTCAAGAGGTCCCGGGGACTTTTTCTCGAACCATCCGCTCGTTAGACTTTCCTCGGATGAGCTCCGATAATGATTGGACAGGAAACGCCGCAAACTTTCCAAGCTGCATCGCAAACAAAGCAAACATGGCAAACAATCTGCGCTGGTTTACCTCGTCGCCAAATACCAGCCTCCAGCACATCCCTTTCCCCCACTTTCAGTGAGCATTACTCGGGCTGTCAAGATGATGGACTCGGACGAAGACGATATCTATCCGGATCACGATGAGTCGAACGGCCAGAAACACCAAGGTGAGGTGAAGATGGAGGACGCCGACGACGGTGAAGAGGAAGGCGAGGAAGTCGAGGAGGAAGAAGACGATGATGTATGAAATGCGCCTCAAAAGGAGATTGCGAGGAACTGACTGTTTACCAGGATGATGTCGATTTTATCATCGACGTCAAGGATGAGCCCAAGCCAGAGCCAGGCTCTGGACCAGGTTCTCAGACAAAGAGGCTTCCTGGACTCGGACCAGCTGGTGCAGATGTGCGGAAATCATCATCAACACCGACGCCAGCAATGAAAGCAGGCACACCCGCAGATGTACGAGGCGGATCGCAACCTCCGAATGATCGTCCTGGCACCGACTATCCAGCGCGACACACGTCCAAGATCGATCCGAACGGTAACCCCGTACACCCCGCCACTGGCAAGCCCATCATGTCCACCGACTTCGATGTTGATTTCCCCTCGGAATCGTCAAAGCCCTGGCGCAAGCCCGGGGCAGATATAACGGACTACTTCAACTACGGATTTGATGAATTTACGTGGGCATCTTACTGCCTCAAGCAAGAGCAGATGCCAAAAGAAGTGAAAGAGATCACACAACAAGCAGAACAAATGAAAGCGTTTGTAGAAGGTATCCCTGGAGGTGGCATGCCAGGGGTGCCTGCGATGCCAGGTGCACCGGCAGCTGATATGTCACAAATGGCAATGCCCAATGACGCACAAATGCAGCAAATGTTCGCTGCAATGACGTCTCAGGGTCTGGATCCGACAACGATGGACCCTGCTCAGTTTATGCAGTTCATGGCAGGCGGAGGAGCGGCCATGATGGGACAACCCCAGCCGCCCACTGGTCCCTCTGCTTCGTTTGCAGGGGGTGGAGGAGGAGGGTTTGATCAAGGGGGAGGCGGCGGCGGCGGTGGCTTTGGTGGCCGCGGAAGAGGAAAAGGTGGGAGGAGAAATTGGTAGAGACAGTTTCGTCATCCGGACTCGCCCGTCCATTACTGATCACAACTTGCTGTCTCGGCCAACGAGCCTGACCGCTTCCGGCTCTATCATGGCCAAAATTGACGGAAGGCTTTGAACCTGCGGCACCGAAATTCCACATTTCGCTTTGCTCGTGAGTGCCAGTGACTTCAACGACTTGCCTCAACAGCTTGAGGGCATCTCATATAGGGCGCGACGGCTCAACCGAGCAATGAGATGAAATTCTAACAGAGTCTGGTGGACATGTTGAAGCAAGTTCAACCACAGGGCATTACTACCTACCGCCAGAGGACGACGGCGGGAGCAGCTCACCTGAACCATCTTGCTTGGTCTTATTTGGCTCACTGTAACAGAAGCAGGACGCAATCATGCACGTACACACACACAATCGACTTCATGTTAAATTCATTGCATTGGCTTACGTTTTGGTGTTTGTAATATATGCTCGACTCCTGAACAATTTCAGCCTTGCGCCCCTCCAAGGCTGGCCAAGCTACAACCACCCACATCGTGTACGGGTACCTGCCTGTCGGCGTATCGCAGCCGCAGGAGGCGGTATGGCCTCTGAATTGGCTTATCCATCACGCATAGTCGACTGTTCGTTGGTGGGTAAGCTGACTGGGCCGGCCATTATATGATTTGTTGCGCGAGGCAAAGGCACCAAGTCTACGGAAAGCGGGAGTGCGACGAGGCCCCCGATGGAGACAACTCGAGATGCCTTACCGCAAGGAACATCACCCCAAATCTATCCAAGTTGCCCCTTTCAAATACGTAACGCTGCTTGTCTAGGCTGATGATCGCCTCGTATGTTGACGCCCGTCCTCTCGCGGACCTTGGTTGGACGACATATCTGTGATGCCGCAGATCTGCTACTGCGCAACCACATGGATCAAAACGATCACGACCTTACTGGTAAGAGTTAAATTCCCTGTAATCATAAGCTCAAGGTTTCGTCCCGGTATGTCTACGATGTCAGCTCCTTTCAGGCCCTTTTCGCGCTCCCGCAGAAGAATATGGTAAAAGGGTTAAAGAGAGAGCAGCAGAGCTCGTGTCTGGGACCTACCTCACTCAACTCGATACTTCTTCTATCCACACCCTCTGTCTCTGTGTGAGACACCGAAACCACCGACAATGACCGACCCTCTAGACGAGCAGCTGGACCACCTCCGCTCGCTGCTCTCCGAGTCAGAAGTCATACTGCCGTCGTCAGAGCTCTACGCAGCACAAACGTCGACATGGGCGGCGCAGAAGAACCTCCATCCACGCCTCGTCGTCCGCCCGAGCTCAACGCAATCGCTCTCAAGAGTCCTACGATACCTGTCGACCACGGACCTGGACATGGCAGTGCGCAGCTCCGGGTACGGCTCGGCCTCAGCCCGGGACGTGGTCATCAGCATGGAGTCGTTTGACGAATTCGAGTATGATGGTGAGAAGGAGATTGTGACGTTGGGCGCGGGACAGCTGTGGAGGGATTACTACGACAAGATGGAGAAGGTCGCTCCCGACCGTCACGGTACATTTCGAACCTTCCAACCCTTCCATTTTCCACGATGGTGCCAGCAATGCTGACTGTCCTTTCCGCCCATCTCGTGAGAAATAGTGATCGCTGCACGAACCCCAGCCTTGGGGATCGGAGGGAGCATCCTCTCCGGGGGCTTCTCGTGGCTCGCCCGGCAGCACGGCAACACCTCCGACCCGGACAACATGCTCGACGCCGAGGTGGTCAAGATGGACGGCACGATCCTGTGGGCCTCGCAGGAGCCGGACCTGCTGTGGGCGTTGCGCGGCGCCGGGGCGAGTTTCTGCGTGGTCACCACGTTCAAACTGCGCGCCTACCCGTGCCCTCAGGACATTTACGCAGGGCCCATCATCATCCCGCGCGGCCAGCTGCCTCTCGTCGCCAAGGGCGTCGCAGCCATGAACGAGACGCGCCCGTCGCAGACTCTCTCGGCACCACCGCCGCCACCACCACCGCAAGTCTCGATGGATCTGTACGTGGTGAGGAAGGAGCAGGCGGCGCACATGATGGGCAGCGCCGTCCCGGAGGATCTGCTGATCGTGCAGGCCTTCGACGCGCTGGGGCCGCAGCACGCAAGGTCCGCGGGCGGGTTTCAGTGGGCGCTCGAGATCCCCGGCGCGGTGGACATGACCCGGGTCACCAACCTGCGGGGCGTCTCGCAGATGCATGGTACGTTTATGATGCTTTCTCACAAGGTCAAGCCCAATCCCAATCCCAAGCCCAAACCAGGAGCAGGACTCCCCACGGAACTGTCTGTCTTCTCCAGAGCACCCAACCAGACAGACCACAGTCCCCCCCAAACGGAAAGACACACGAGAATGAAGAAATAGCAAGAGCTAACCGATGCCGCGCCCGTGCACCCGTTCCGGTGTGCTGGGTGACCCGGGTCCGCAGAACAAGTCACCGCCCTCAAAGGCCGGTTCAACACGTTCTGGCAGCCCCTGACGGTGACGACCCTGACGGAAGACACCGTCCTCAACGCGGTGAACTGGTTCGACCGCGTCGGCGCGGCCGGCGGCTCGGTCGCCAACAGCGTCCAACTCGTCTTCGAGTGCCTGTGCACGCGGGACCCGGCGAGCGGCGCCGCCTCGGGAGCGTCGGCCTGGCCGCGCCCAAGGGGGATGAAGAACACCATCATCTGCGCGGCCGGGTGCGATGCGACTGAAACCAGTACTGAGATTGAGACTGGAATTAGGCCTAGAGGCCAAGGCACAGAGAAAGCCGGTGGAGGTGCTAGCGGTGACGACGATGTTGAAGACGAACTCGCCACAGCGCGACGACTCTGTCTCGAGGCACCGGGCGTGATCCTCGGACGAGATGGCCAGCAGGGGGTGCGATACGCCCCGAACGCGCTGGAGGAGTACCATGACCTGAAAGACGTGAGTTGTCTAATTCATTTTCCGCCCGCGTTGTTTCACTGGATATCTGAACGCCGAGTAAAAGCCATTTGGTGTCCATCCGTCTGCTAACCTCCATATGACCGTTCTGCGGTCCCTCGTTGTTATACCGACAGGTCTTCGCCGAGCATCTCCCGAAACTCCTCGTGTTGAAGAAGCACTACGATCCGCGGAACAGGTTGAAAGGACCGATCAATCTCGCGCAGCCCCCCTCCGTCTAAGAGGAAGGCATGGCGCTATCATCTTCAACGCCATTCTAACACCAAACATCCCAAAAAGCCAAGCCACAAGAACAGATTTCTTTCTACCAATACATTGATTTGTCTACTTGGCCTACCACGTTGATGGAGCACGCTTGTCATGGACCGCCTCGTGCCTTTGTAGATGGATGAGGTTGTGTTGGATAACAACTCGAAGCCCGCCTTCCAGCGCCTTGTGTCAGTTCTCTCGTCACCAACGGCCTCATAATAATTACATTTAAAACACCTATCGGTATTGTCTAAGCTGGGTATGTTTACCGCTATGGACGGCATGCTCTTAGCTGCCTCGAATTTGTAAAGTTCCGGCAAAGCATTCTCAGAGCAATCTCGACAGAGCGGAACCATTCGTCCATGGTTCCACATGCAAATATTGAGCGAGTCCTAGACGTTGAGAGCACATGTCTAGCAGACCATAAGCCCAGGGCCGTGTAGCCCGTACAAATCCACCAGCATGGATTCAGAACAAAATATGACGTTTTGCAAAAACCGTAGAACAGCTCGTACCGAGTCGCTCGAAAGGGAATCAATCTCCATCGTAAGTTGCAATCGTGTGGGCTATTCTGCGATATTGGCCAGGGAACATCTCCGACCGTCAGCCGGTGGCCAATGCATTCGAAGAATTCCAGAGACCTTCTCTCTGACTCTCCTTGAGGGTTGGGACCGGCTTCTGGTGGTAGGCTCTGAGTTTGCTCTGATAAATCACATCTTTCCCGACTCATTGCATCTTCGAGCTCGTCCCATTCACGTTCTAAAGGCGCCAGTCGTGGCATTTGCGGTCGCAAAATTTGGGACCGGACTCGCAGATCCTTGAAGCCGAACGGTAGATTAGAATGCCTGAGGGCCAGGGTTGAGTCAGCGGATCCCAGTCAAGCCATGGCTCGACGTCAGGGACGGTAGCTGCGAGTTCTGCGAGCCAGAGGTAGCCTTTCCTGTCGAAGTTCCGGACGAACGATGATAACAAAATTGGGTTGGTGAAAATGACTTGAAGCCGTTCCATCTTGGCTTCTGCGCTGTTTCAGACTCAGGGACTCAGGATTCCTTAGCCTTGGCTCCAGATGAGACAAACTGATGAGAAGGTAGGCTCTTCATGTTGATCAGATTCATCTTGAGAACTTCATCCGTCGCCTCATCGAGATGATAGAGGCGCTTCTAGAGGTGATCTGATGGCCCAAAGAGAATAAGGATAGCCGCCGGATGATTCTGAAACTCTCGATCGCTTTGCTCGATCGCAGGGCACGATTTCCTCGTCGAATGAGACTTACCACTTGGCGAGAACAGTCGGGAAAGGTGCGATGGACGAAAGGGCTTCAAATGTATGCTGTCGAACAATCGTGAAACCGATGGATGTCACTGAAGAGATAGACCGAGGAACCGATGGAGTTGAGAGACCTAGGCGGAGGTGAGATGCATGACCAAAAGCCACCTGTTCTATGGAGAGGACTGCTTCGACATCTTCTCAGGAGAAGTTCGCATGACTTGCATGCCTTGGTCATATCTTAAACCTCGTGTAAACTCAGGCATAGCCAGCTGAGTACGGTGCAACCAAACCTGCATGATCTGCACTCCGTCGCGGCGCATGTATGATTTTGTCCACGTTGCGTCAGTTTCTAATGTACAACGAGGAAGATCAGACCTACCAGCATACTTGTTGAACCTCGGGCCCAAGTCTATTGATCCAGATGTCCCTGCTCGGCCCACTTTCATGCCTGAACTAATTGCACTGTAGCTCAGGGTGGCATTGGCAACTTTACTCGAGTGGTTGTGCTGGTGACGAGATGATCCCAGCAGGTGATGGCTATCTGGAAGCGGAGAATGTGAACCTGTTGCTGGAATACCGGATTGGTTGACTCCTGGACGAGGCTGAGCTGGCGAGGCTGTTCGTTGCAAGGGTGTTCCTGAAGTGGCCACCATGTTTGCTACGACAGGTCAGCACAAGCAGATCGTGATTCAGGGCTTCGTACGAATCCTCAACATCCGCAGCCTCTCCGGTGGCAGCATGCCTCTCTGCTCGCTCCTTCCACTAACAATGCTCCCGGACCTCTGATGAGGATGGAGTCGTTCTGGACCCTCTTGAAGCCGGTTATATCTTGGAGTTGGCCGTTCTGCCATCTGGAGATGGTCTGGTGGACGAAATGCTTGTCTTGAGTCCGTTGCTGGCTGCCTCATCTCGGATTGAGGCAAGGCAGAGATGGATTGTAACGTCTGGGTTACGTCGTTATCGGCAAGTGGTTCCATTTCCTCCAGCATGACTTTCTGCTTAAGAGTATCGTAAAGCTTCTGGGTTTGTGCTTGCTTCTTGCTCTTTTCTTGATACTGATCCAAAAGCTGGGCATACTTTTGATCGAGTGACTGTCGATCGCCAGTGAGTTCTTTGCGGTGGTTAGCAGGCTCTTCGCAATCATACCAGTTACAATTCGTACCTTGATTACGTGTCTCCAGAGCTTGGATTCGAGTGTCGGCATCATTCACAATCCTCTCGACTTCTGCATTCAGCTGGTGGTACCTCTGGGTCAGGTTTCTGGCAATGTGTTGCTGATACGCACTGTCACTCTCGTCAGATGGATCACATGGCAGACAATGCGTTCCACGTCACTGTTCCTGAGTATTTTGGTATGTCCAGAAAGAAAGCGCTCGCTGAGCACATTCCATGATAGTCGCGGGGTCAAGGCCACAGAGGACGCTGGCCTTGAAGTCCTCCGCGGGGTTCACCAGATTACGGACAGCGTCGTGGGGATTTGGTAGGTTTGTTTTGCAGACAGGACAACGACGCTGGTTCCGGGGTGCCGTGGATAAGCCAGTCTTTTCGGCGCAGGGTATGCAAAAGATGTGTCTGAGACAGGTTAGAGTAACGATGGGAAGTTAAATGGCTAGGGAGGACATGCGCGCAAGTTGTGACAATTGCCTCCGCCGTGAGAGCAGCTCGACAACTGCCCCCATGTTGGCTGTTGCACCGCAGATGTTGGTCCATTGCCCTTGCTTAAGGAGACAAGGTATGACAATTGGCTGAACCGTGGAGTGGAAATGGGCGGAGGAGAAATCACAGTGTCGATTCGGGAGGTTGGCAGCTTGCACAACCGGGAGACGATGGAGATGACGACGAGGCTCAGCCTGTCCGCACTTGCCCCATGGCCTCGCAAAACACCACCTCATCTTCCGTGTGACATTCATTCAGGCGGATCCATTTCTACCTTGCTTCGCTCTGCCGCAGAGTCGTGTCCATATCAGCCAAAGAAAAAGGCATTGCCTTGGGCATCCCTTCTGCCTCCCTTGGAGATCTCCTCAAACTCCTTGCCAGCCTTGAACTCTTTCCATACACTCGCCGGATAGATGTGTTTGTTCCTCTCATACCACCGTCGATCCACCACTTTCATCCGCGTCGGGTCGTCATTATGCCCTTCTAACGCCTCTTGCTTCTTTCCAGGCACCCGTAACAGTGCGCTGGCGTCGACATCTTGTCCCACCGAGCCAGACTCTCTGATATCCGCTGTTCCAGAGTACTCGAATAGCAACTTGCCTTCCCTGCTCGGATCAGGGATCTTGTTCGCAATGAAATAGTAGAACTCATAGTGATGCGGCACAATGACTTCGCCCCTCACAAGCATCAAGTCATCCACGCCCACCCGTGCCCACTGTTTTCTCGAGTCCTCCCTGCTCTTCTTCTGCGCGGCACCACTCGGGCCACCACCAGACCCTGAGCCAGAGCCGGAGACACCAAGTTCTGCGCCGACCTTTCTGCACCTCTCCAGGAACAACCACACATGGTCGCCCTTTTTCACTTTCACGCTCCCGCCGGGGACATTCGCCCCAGCCTCGTAGAACACAAAGGGGATCTCAATCTCCGTCTCCTTGACCCGTTCTTGAATCTCGAGAAATTCCTTCCGGAGCCTTTCTCGTTCCAAAGCGTCCGCCGCCAGTGCGGCTTTTGTGATTGCACGGGGTGGAGGGAGTGTCGAGTTGGGGTTGGGGGTCAATTTGCGAGTGATCGTGGATGGCTCAGGCGACGGTTCGGCCGATGTTCTCAAGCTTCGCGGCGCTGGCGTTGAGGCCGCACTTCTGCCCTCCGCATCCTCGTCTTCGTCGCCTCCAAACGATAATAAACCCTTCGCCGCAGTCTTCTTCTTCTTCAACTTCTTACTTGGAGGACCACCTTCGTCGTTCTTTCGTGTCGCCGCCGCACTGTGCTTTGCAAATTAGCCCCGCCCGCGCAGACCGTCGTAGAAGAGAACTCGTGAAACTTCAACAAGCAGCGCAAGCGACCACTCTCCCGGGGAAGAAGGGGTGATAAACCTACCCGTCACTCTCGGGCGTCCTCGTTCTCGACCCCGCCGCTTCTCTTGCCTCCTTTTCTTTCAGTTCTAACACATCGGCTCTTCTCTTGCGGAAGTCCGCCAGGTTCACCAGGCCGACGGTTTGCGATTTCAGCAGGTCTTCCGCCGTGGCGGACTGCGCGGTGAAGGCGCGCGGCGTCGACGTTCCGGACGGAGGGTTGGACATGTTTGCGATCTGTAGGTGAGATGATGAGGTAGCAATCAGGCACCTCCTAGGCTGGAAAGTAGATGTGCATGCGGCTCGGTCCCAGAAATCTACGTCGAATTGATGCCAGCCAATCAGAACTCAGACCTCTCAGCCTTCCATATTTTGAGAATGGAGACCGCGAATGCTTCTCTGACATGAATTTACGACTTCAACCCAGTTTCGATGCTGGGAAAGATTGCATTTCGTCTGCAGTGTCAACAATGGTATCAGTTATGGATTTCACAACCACCAATCAAGCCTTC
The DNA here is from genome assembly GCF_000835495.1 of Cladophialophora immunda. Taxonomy (NCBI): domain Eukaryota; kingdom Fungi; phylum Ascomycota; class Eurotiomycetes; order Chaetothyriales; family Herpotrichiellaceae; genus Cladophialophora; species Cladophialophora immunda. Next base: position 3,320,530 of record NW_015622541.1, read on the forward strand.
AAAAACTTTTCCTACTGTACAATAACCAAATAGCGCCATCATTCTTTCGTCAAGAGTCTCCGAGATCTTCTCCAGTACATATGTCACAGTCAATCGCATCCCACCCCGTGAGCCTGTTCACCTCTTCCGAAACCTATACGCGCCGATCAGACGACAATATACTCGCCCTGGTTGTTCTCCATTCTCATAATAGTCGTAAATCTGAAGCCGGTTTCGTCATCCGCAACTCCATCGAAATCCACGCTCTTGCTGCTAGCCAGATTCTGTTTCCGCTTGTCGTCATAATTGCGCCACACCTTCTCCAAAAGCTCCAAGCAACTCTTGTTGTTGAGAAATCCACTGTCCTTTTGGATGTCCAGACATCGCTGGCGGATCACCTCACGATCGAGGTCATCGACGCACTCGCTGCCGGTGATGAACAACGGCCAGAGGAGGTACACGTCCGACCTGACGGCTTTGATATACTTCAGGCATTCTTGTACCCACCCGCGGATGGCCGAGTCCGTACTGGGGGCTTGCGGATGGGCTAGACGCTCCGTATATAAGAGCGCGGAATATCTGAAGGACTCGGATATGTTGCCGAGATCAAGACGCTGCTCATCGGTCAAATAGGGCGCTCCGGGGTTCGGGCAGTCGAATATCGAGGGATCCAGCTGCCAGGCCAACAAGGCATGTCGAATCTCCTTCCATTCTCGCCAGAACTGCGTTTTGACATCGGACTCGGTTACTTTGTCGTTGAACAATTCGTCGTCCTCCGCAATCCGCGTCCAGCCATTGCCATCAAATTTGCTGTAATCAAAATGTAATGCAGATGGCATTGTGGGCAGTGGTCGAGACACAATAGCGGGACTTTCTTCAACAGATCTGCCTTGGCTCAACACGTTCAGCCTGCCCAATTTAGCGATGATCTTGAACAGATTCCCATCACACCCAGCAAGATTCTCCAATGCCCACTCCTCATCGGAGAGGGCAGATACATCGAGATGGTAGCCCTGGAGCTGTCCCTCGCGATCATTGACCGTGGCAGTCATGGCATCAAACCACGTAAACATCCGAGTAAACCATTTGGCTTCCCTCGTGTTCAGCCCTGGATCATTCTTGCGTAAGGAAAGGAGTTTTTTGACACCGGCGAACTGTGTGCGGAACTTCGCAACTCCAGAATCGCAAATATGGAATAGACACAAGATAAGTAGTGTAGCCAGAATCGAGTCGTCCATTCGCTGGACTGGGTTAGCAAGCTGCAGGTTGAGGGATTGGATGGCAATCCCTTTATGCAGTGATTCTTCGCGCGCTTGCTCTTGCGGAGTCAACAAGCCCGTCTCTTGCCACTCCTCTTTCGTGAGAGTGAGATGGGCCATGGATGACCGCCTCGCAGGATCTGTCTTGCACGTAGATAGCCCTGTTTCCCGCCGCTGTCTCAGGTTACTCGCCGCCAATGCGGCTATCGCGTGTTGGAGAGTTTCACTCCTTCCCGCTAGCCTCAGAATTTGTGTTCGATATGGATTGGAAGGCCCGTCAAAGGCTACGATCACAGGCGAAATGACCTGGGTGTAGTATTGTATGAGGTACTGCATCCGTGGCGTTGCTCCAATAGCTGTTACACCAGCAAAAGGCGAGAGCGAAAGACTGTAGTCGTGGAGTGACCACTCGGGAAAGCCTACCGCAAAATCATCTTCCACAATGGCACATTCACTCTCAAACGGGACTCGAGGGACTTCCTCAACCTCTCCATCAACCACTTCGTCGATGCTCTGGGCCTGGGATGGTTCCATTTCTTGCGGCAGGAGTGCCTGAGCAGCTGGCTCGTTGCGGAAAGGGGAATCGTCCTGTCTCTGGTAAATGGGAAACTGCCCGGTGTCGGGAAATGACCCACCAAATGGGGAGGTAACTCGAGGCGATTCGGGATACGGGGGCAAGGTGACCGGCACACCTGTCGAGTTGGGGTTCAAGACTCGTCCGAAATATGCTGATTCGGGCGATGGGGGGGAATGAGACATCGGTGATACTCGGTCGCTCCCGCTGTATGCAGCACTAGGTCGTCTAAGCCCAGCACCAATAGAAGCACCGCGGACAACGGATGGTGCCCAGGACGGGGCTGGATATGAAGAGACTCTCGGCGCTATTTTGACGCCGGGAAGTTCTGCCGGTGGGCTCCATGAGCGAGTCGTCGTGGGATAAGAGGGTGGAATATGAGGAGGATGGGATAGCCCAAAGTGGAACGGTGCATTGTTGGCAGCGGCTTCTGGAGATCGCATAGCCGGAGGGGGAACCGGGAGAGCTTCTGGGGCAGCATTCAGAATGTGTTGTAGCTGAGGCAGCCGGGACGGAGATGGCGGCGGCAACGGTCTCTTCTTTGGCCTGGGTGGTGAAGTGGGCGCGGAGAGCTTCTGAGTGCCAGCAATGGGCAGTGAAAGGCCACGCAGCTTGCCTCTACTTGCCACTCCATTTCCCCAGGTCAATTGAGTTTTGTAGCCGGCACAGTCTTTGCCATCGTCCAAGCATCGGGAACAGTACGGTCTCCGGCGGTCGCAATTGACACTGCGACTGGTACAGGTGAAACAGTCCACAGGTGCACCAGCAGCAGGTGCGCGTTTCCTCCTCTTTCGTGGCGGGATTGCAGTATTGCCATCCGCCGGCGCGGGCGCCGCGTCCTGCTGCGCGGTGAATTGGGAGCTTGACATGACTTTATCAGCGATCGCAGATTCGATGGATAAGCTGATGACAGAGAGACAGAGCGGTGAGACGGAGGATGAAAAGACGTCATGCGCAGGCTCGAGGACTTTCAATTGAACCTCATTCGAATAGCGGGCGAATTCCCCAAGGTCCGCATTCCGGGGAATATATCGGCCAGGTCATGAGATGAGGGCGATGCGTGCGATTGTAGCAAAAGTAGCGAGGAAAGGAACAGGAAACCACAGCAAGCGGAAGGTGATCATGAATCCAAGGACAGCCGGACCCCCATGAGGAATAGGTGTGCTGCACCAAGAAAAGATCTACAATGCAGAGAAGGACAACGCCGGCATGGAATCGAAGGCGTCGAAGGCGTAGAAGGTCGAAGGTGGGAAGGACAATGGGCAAACTGGAGAGGAGGTGGTGCGGGAGCGGGTGGTGCGAGGGACCCCAAGGCCAATCAAGCTGCCTGTAGGGCAGAGTGTGCCCTCCCACGGCGTGTGCTAAACCCCTCCTAGATGCCTCCCCGCAGGCCCCTATCGCCCTTGCTGCCACCCTGGAGAAGCCACCGATAGGCGGTGCAAGCCCTCGAGCCCGTGTCTAGCCAGTCGGCAGTTAATTATTTTGCATGTGTGACCAGAAGGGCAAGACTGCCGGCGGGGAGATAAACCCCCAAGAGTCTCTCTCCTCACAAAGTCATGATGCCATAATTACCCCTCGAGCCTTCTGCCAACCCCCGTCTACCCGTCGTACGCACGAGGTGCGTTGTTCCTTGATATTCTCAATCGCTTAAGCCCTGGCACATCGGCTAGGCGGAGGCAACAGAACAAACCCTCACTGGGTGTGACGCTGTTATCTTGCAGAAAACCGTCCGACAGGGCTGGCCAACTCCTCCACCACTAAGATTAGAGCCTCGAGAGCTCACACCACAAGACGAGTATTGGTGGAATCTTCCCTAGGCTCACCAACTGCTCTCTCGCGCAAGGCTATATTCCGTGGTTTGGAAGAGCCTTTCCCACGAGCATTTCCATATCCAAGCGTCCTCAGTGGAAAGGAAAGCAAGAAGCCAGCCGTCGCCGAGGCCAAACCCCGACCTGAATCCCTTCAACCACAATGTCTTCTGAAGGCCATTGTGCCTTTTTGGAAGTGCCGAGCCACCCAGGACGAGTTATGGACGATTGTTTTCGCGATCTTGTTCCTCCTCTAGCCCGCCCCGCCGGCTCGAGAAAGCCGTCAAGCCCGTGTGCATGCATGGTCCACTCCCAAGACGGAGTCTCTCAGACACAGTCCACTTCTTTGTGCGCTATCCGGTGCCAGGATCCCGGCTAATGTCTTGTACTTGTAAAGAGATGGGGACGGAGATCAATTGCGCCGTGTTTCCACTGACATTGGCCTCCGGTACAAAAAAGAATTGTTGCCAATGATCTAGGAAGGCCACACATTAACAGTGGTGGTCACCAACATGCGGGCGCCACTACCTGATTGGTCCATGGCCGTGCTCATGGCTCGATCTCTCATGTCACTGAAGCCACAAATGCTTCCGGTCAATCTTCGAAACGTCTGGCGTCTGGCTTGTAGACGCCCACTGCAAGCCTCAACAAGAGCCCCGCTACAGCCTCGAGCCCTCATCAATCCCATGGTCCATGCGCCATCGGTGCCATCAGGCTGTCAGCGCCGGTGCCAAACGTGGTGCGGCCGGGGCACGAAATTGCCGTCCGGGGTTTGAGTTGGGCCATCCCCATGTGCAATTCTATTCTTGCAGGGGTCTGCCCGCCATCCCAAGCCTCGTGGACCTCGCTTGGCACTTTGGTGAGCACATTCGTTGCGTTTCTGTTACATCTGTTTGTGTACTGTGCTGAAATGTTTACGCCTCATACATGCTCGAATGCTACGAGTGAGAACTTCTTGTGCCCCACTTCTGGGAGAGCAATACTGTAACAGCTTGTTGACAACAGCCAAGACGCTAGTACCCCTATCAGGCTAGGTATTTGAGTGCCAAAGCGGCCTCGAGACAAGATGAATGTGGCTACTCCGATACCGAGTTTGAACTCGCCGAGTGCTCGTGCTCTCATGGTTCTACACCCCCAGCATCGTATGGAACGGCATCGCTAATACAAAATCCTGGCCCTAGCTGCATCTATTCAACGTCAAGGCCTCAAATTGGTTGGCAAAGCCTCCTGTGTATTCACTCCTCTCCTCGGCCATCATTTGCCGCTCCCGCTCCGCAAGCTGCCTGCCGGCCACCCTCGAGAAGAGCGAGCCTTGTTCGTCAGGTAACGTCTTCTGCTCTTTACCAAGGAGGTCCTCGATCTTCCAAGCTATCCTTTCAGCTCCTTGTCGTGCCCCGGCTAGGTTGGCGGCGCCTGGACCAAGCCGCAGCCCTGCAAGACCGCCGGTCAAGAATAACGGGAGGTCGTCGCGCCACATCAGGTCATTGTTAAGTCTAGGTAGCCCGTTGATACACCCGACGGGGTATTTCTCCAGCATTTGCTGCAGAAAGGACACTTTCTCAATGTTCGGAGCCGCTCCGGTAGCATATATAACGTGATCAATATACCTCAGGTCGTTCTCAGGCCCAGGCGTCAACCTGATGGACCATGTCTGGCTTTCGGCGCACCACAGACCGTCTTCGATACGAGTGTGAGTCAAGACGGACAACCGGCCATTCAAGACGTGCCGTTTCAGAATCCTGTCGAACTTGGGTGTTATGCTACCTCCGTTTCGGGCTTCTTTGAGCAACTCGAAGCGCTCTATCCAAACATCAGTGACCGATTCTCTCATTTCAATGTCGACATACCATCATCACTGTCTGCCGACCAAAACACTGACATTTGTTGGTTGCGCACCTTTGACACCCACTCTAGGTCGACGTCAAAATGCTTGAGCTTATAGTCTCCCCTGACCAGCAACCACACCTTGGTGACGCCGCAACAAAGGATCAGGTCAGCAATTTGAGCGCTCGTAAGTCCGCCACCGACCACCACGACCGAGGTTGGTGCTCCTTGATCGATCTTTCGCAGAACGTGCTCTGGAAGGCAGTGTTCGCTCACGGAATCGAAGCAGTGGCAAACGCTTCCGGGCTCCGTTGGCCGCTGAAGTTTGCTGTCGAGGGGAATGCAAGGCTTGCTGCCAGGGCCGATCGCGAGGACAACGATTCGGGAGAAGATTGCTCCTTGGTCGGTGGTCAAGGTAAATCCTTCGGTGCTGGTCAACCCGCCCAAGTCGCCGTACTCGACGTTTGCGACTTTTGCTCGTATGACCAGGCTCCGAAGCCCGTATCGGTCGACAATGTCGCCGCAAAAGTCACGGAAGAGCGCCGCCGACGGCGTGAAATAATCTATGCGGTCTCGGTCGTCAATGCGGAGGTGCTGTGCGATCCTTCTTCAGATATGTCAGTTCCTCACAAGTCACATTGGCACCACATCATAGGGATCCTCGGTACTCACTTCTGACGCTTCTTCTTGATTCGGTGCTTGCTGATCTCCTTGCCAGCCACGTTGGGGATTTCCTGCAGCTCGTCCGTGCGGCCGTGAAGATGCGAGAAGGCCAGAAGGGAGTCTCTGTCCCTGGGGTCGGGGTGGAAGAACAGCGGACTCCGAAGATGGTCGATCTTCAACCTGCGGAATCTCTCTTGCCATGCGGCCATCCACTCGTCGGAGAGCGCATCCAGCACAATGATCGATTTGGCAGAGGTGGACTTGTGGCTTCGCTGGTCCAAGTTGGTTTCCCCCCTTCGCTGGAATCTGCGTTCGTTCTCAATAGTCTCGCGCCGATTGAACCTTCGCCAGTACCTGGCATGCTCGTCGTCGGTGAAGAGCGCAGAGGGAGTGGCTTCTCGCAACCTCGCTGCCACGGCCAGCCCACAGGGTCCCGCGCCGATGATAGCCACATCGTACACCATCTTAAAAAATGCACGATCAAAATTACAATATCAGGAAAACGGGACACAGAGAATATGATCCGAGCCAGCAGAGCCATATGAGGGAGATATGAGGCGGTCACGGGCTTTTGACTGGTCGACTCCTGCGTGACTTGATGCCGTCCATTTACTGTACCTTAAGGTCCTCGAATTAACGATTGATCATCCGAGTCAAAACCGGAGCAAAATGAGGACCGGACAAGCTCTCCCTACGCAACAATCAGCACGCGGCGACTTCTCCCGCTTGCACATGAAATCCATGCGACAGGAGGTGAGCATTCTCTACCGAAGACTTGGTTATCCCCGTGGACACAGAATGGACGGGTTCTCGAAGGGTGCATATATATATCTAAATGCCCTCTTATGTCGGGAGCTGACGACCGTAGTGGCGCAAGTGGAACGCACTCTCTACCACCCTCTTCCAAGTCATGGTCATACGATTGCAACATGACCCACGGTATATACATCTGCAACACAAACTGTTGCTGATTTTGAGGGGGCGCAGTACAGAATTAACCCTTAATGGTTGACCGTTTTGGAACTGTAGAAATATCGGCTGCTTTGACTTTTGTCTGCCCCATCAAAAGTCGATTCTTATTAGGTTTGCTATAATGGAAAATCAAAGGTGTCCTGGTCTCAGCGATATCCTTGGTTTACGTGGACCGACACGCGTGGCATCCCAGGTTCAATCCGCGATCACAGGCTTTCTCGCCGTAATCAAGTGGGCGACCCAGTCCCATCTGATTTCGCCCGAGCCGTACTTCTGCGCCACATACCTGACCAGCGTCTCCTTTGCGCGCTCACCATGGGCCTTGGCTTGGCCCTGAGACCAGCACTTGTCAATAACATTCCCCAAGGTCATGGGGACGGTGATCATGAATTCGTCCATCCCGTCCAAGACACTCGTTCGCGGCACCGTCTTGATCTGGACGTCCTCGAATCCGAATTCCCGTAGCACCGTTTCGATCCACGTCGGCTGGCTCCAGTCACTGTCTGGGCTGAAGGCCTCCAGGAGCTCCTTTGCACTAGGTCCACGAGGCAAGGAGGGGTCGCTGGCCAGCGCAGCGCGGACATCAGGCAGCCAGCCGCCGTCACCCCAGGTAGACATTGCGGCGAGTCCGCCGGGGTGCAACATGCGATGGATTTCGCGCAAAGCCGCTCTCCAGTCGGTGATGGCCATGGGGCCGAAGCCGAAAAAGACGTGTGTGAAGTGTGAAGAAGGCAGCTTTGTGTCTGTTACGTCACCCTGGAGTGTTCGGAGTGCCTTCAAATTGCACCCTTCTCGTTGGAGCCGTCGCTCTGCATATTCAAGCGACGGCTTAGCAATGTCCAACATGGTGAGGTTGGTCACCGCCCTGGTTTTGTCGTCAAGCATATGGAGTAGTCGTGAGGCGATTGCGCCCGTTCCGCAGGCTTCGTCGAGGACGACAAGTTCCGCAATATCTTTGCTACCACTGGCTGTTGTAAGCTGGTCCATTTTCGCGTGCTGCAGCAAAAAAGCCGCATATTCGCCTGTGATTTTCTCTCCAACTCGGGCCATTTGGTCCACGAATTGAGGGTCCATGGCTGCTAGTTCTAGTCTCTCTGCTTATTTCGCGCAGGGATATGTGTAGGCAGCGAATGCTCTGTTGCGAGAGCGGGACGTAAATGGTCACTGAACACACGGCTTGCTGGGTCTTATCTGGGAGGGGACATGCTTAATATTTGCGTCTGTTTACCCGTTAGCACAATTTTTATACGAAGGGGTCTCTATTAGGTGTCGTGGGCGAGCGACTCAAAAGCAGGAGAAATGGAGGACACTGAATGGTCCTAACTCTCGTGTACCGGCACTGGGGTAGATGTCGTCTTCATATTTCCCCCCGGGCTGGAAGCTCATATGGTTGCCGGCAAGGCAAATTGAGGACCTTAAGGACTCGGAGACCAGCTGATGCTTGGAGTCTCAAGTCTGAAGAGGGCCCAGTCTGAACCGAAATCTACCTCTTGAGACTGGTCAGCGGTATGAGAGGAAACACAGTAGTCCTTCATGCCGTATCAATGCCATTCGTAGACCCTATTGTTCGGGAGAGACGAGTGGATGTGGTCTCGGCCTCTCTGAGAGTTGCCACTCTGTGACCCTTTGACGAGGCTCTTACCCATGCACGGTTCAACCATGCCCGCTAGGCATGTCCTTTGTCCATTTCCCGAAGGAAGACAAAAGCGGCGCGGCTTGTGCGAGTCGCGTGTGAGATCCGAGCAATTTTTACTCATCCTTCATGGTGAAGTCATCGAGTTTCGGGGCCGCATCGAGTCTTCGCGAATTGCAACCCGCAAAGTTATTCTGCTACCCAACACAGCCTTGGGCGCGTGAGGCCGGTGCAATCTTGAGGCATTGAAAGACTCAGAACCTTCTAGGTGTCTCATCAAGGCTCCGCCTTGTCGTTTTCAAGTGGTTGTCTGCGATCAACAACAGTCATCGATGCGTCAGTACGCCCGGTTGATACCCAAAATGGGTGCAGCTAGCGGATCGGGGCGATGCTGGCTTTTGGACCCGAACCCACGCGAGGTTGCCTCATTCTCAACGCAAATGGATCAATGGGAAGAGTGCCGACTGTGCAGATGCAGGCGTGAAGCAGATGGGAATGAGGCGGTAAGAAACGAGGCACTGGAGTGGTGGAAGACGATGACAGTGATGCCCGAAGCCAGCGCCAAGGCTAATGTAAAGCTGGAATGCGCTGGCACTCGCTCACTCGCTCGTTCCACTCAACACCACGGCCAAGGCCAGCAGAGGAACCTTGGAACCTGTGCATGCTGAAGGAGTGTCCCAGCGTAAGGTAATATTCAGAACTGCTTCAATACCGACGATACTGAACCTATCGACAGGACCCATCATCAAGCCCAGACCACGGCCGCACAGAGACCTGCTAGGCACTCCCGGTGCCGCCAGTGCGATGTGAAGAGTGCAAACTGGTGGATGGATGGACGATTCCTCCGGATAAGATATCGTGACAAACAGGCTCAGAAGGCCTTGATCCCCTGACCACCGTCCCTAATGGATTCGAGCTCATTTGCTTCATGCACGTTGCCGCACCACGGGACAGACTCGACACAAAGTCACTTTCCTCCCCTTTCGTGGGTCTTTGTTACAAGGTTGACTGCAGGACGGGATTGAAGGGTGATGGGTGTCATCTGCACTCGAGTGGACGGCAGCACAACATAGACACGAGTCACATTTGTTTGTGTCATGTCAGCTTTTGGACGAGAAGCTTTGTGAGCCAATCGAGGTCTCAAAAGGAAGTGTTTCATGGGCATACACTCCCGTACGAGGTCTTAGGGCACCCTACGAAAGACATTTGGGAGGGACATCCGGTGGTGTGTCCTCCCGTAAGGGTCGACTTCAGCCTTTCAGCTTCACAAGCACAACAAGGCCAGGTGGGCTGGCGAGGCCTGACAAGGCTTGGTCGTGCATATTCTCAGAGCGATTGGATCTGATCGCCCGTGAATTTCAGCTGGGTTTGACCGACAGACTGGAAAATAGCCTCTTGTAAGGAGAACCATTGGCTAGGAAGGTCGCCAATCAGAGTCGGTTTGGTCAAGAATTGGTCTAGAAAAGGGAGGCGAAAATCCTCCCCAAGAGATCTTTTGATTTGGATATCTTAGATCCCGTTGGCTCGCAAAACGGCGAGCTGAACATAGCCGAGTGACCCGCATGGATCTGAGACTCTCGAGATTGACATATCCAACGTAAAACTTGACAAACCCTTGACCTTGTCTGCTGGACCCCAATCTTTACTTCGGTGGGTATTGCTTGTGTTGAGGAAGAGATCCCCTCTTAGCACTCACAGCCACGAGCCAACAGAAGACAGGGAGGAGTTGTCGAGTAGACACGCGTTCACAGAAGGCTGCGGAGAGGAGCTACTGGAGGCATCGCAAGGAAGAGGCGTCATGAACGACGGTGATGATGAGGGATTGTCTGCATGATGCTATTTATGAAGGATCGCACAAGGGTATGGTCGCAAAAACAAGTAGATTCGGGTATAGCGACGGTCAATGATCGGAGTTGATGTCTTGCATTGTGTGTTCCATTGGGCTTGAGGGATGAATTGCGCGAGGGCGATGAGGTATGACGGACAGTAAGCTTACAATGCATGGAAGCGGGCGCAGTCCCCGTGACTCCCTCTTGGGGGTCAATGGATGATGTCGGTGGGCGCTCAGACGTTGGTCCGGGCCCCGGGAGAGGGGGTTCCAGGCATGTCTAGCCCCTCCCGCAGGCTTCCAGAAGGGAAAAGGGAGCGCACTCGGGCTTAAGCAGCGGCTCCTAGGGATTCAGTGGCAGTGAAATACGCAACCTCCGGACTGGGCAGGTGTTGATTAAGTGCTGAGAGGTTTTGGGCATGGGCTGCGCTGAGATCATTAACCAACCTGGTTAACGTGGTCAAGCCCAAGCGACCACGATCAGGTAAGCCGGAAGCCTGCCAGCACTCGCAAGCACTCGCAAGTACCTACAAGCACCTATGACGCCCGGAGTGCCGCCTTATACGTCCTTAAAGGCGCCGCATCAACCAAGACTCGGAGCGACCATCTTCCGCACACCCATTGTCTTTCTTTCTTTCTTTCCGTCTTCCAAATCATCTCCAGGTTTCTCGCCACTGCCATCGCTGGCGCTTCCATCATCTCTCTCGTTTATTCATCAACAGACGGAAGAGAAGGGTCAGGAAACCCCGAATTGATTAGGCTTCTGTCAAATCCACGCCATCACAGTGTGATTGTCCACTCATTTCACTCACTCCAAGTACAAGTACAAGAACTTGCACACCCTCTTTTTTCGCCTCCTTCTTCTCACATCCACCATCTTCGTATGGTACCAGTATTTACCGTATATTACCTGTACCGACTCCCCTCGTCCTTTCCAAGACCACCAAGTGGGCATCGCTGGCCTCGCCCTTCTGGGTCCTCTTGCTCTTTTCCGCTTTTCCTCTCGTCCTCTCGTCCCCCTCGCAGCCTCTCCCGCTCGCCAGGGGCTTCCTTCGCATCGCGCTAGACCGGCGCATCAACCCTTGATCCCTGCCACACGAGCCATCAGAAGTTGGGTTCACGGCACGCCCAGGAAAGAGCATGGACCAGCCTTAGTGTGAAAAGCCATCAAGCCATCAAGCCCATCCGCGCTTCCACCGCATCCTTCTTTGTCACTTCGACCCCTTCGATACCATCGAAGCTAAAAGGGCACCCACTCACACTTGGGCCATCGTCTTCCTCTCCCAAAAAATCCATTTTAACGTTAATTGCCCCCCCTGATTTCCCTGCGCTGCTATCAATTTCCCTTTCAACAACGATCTTTTCAATCCCTCTGCTACGCGGCTTATTGGCCACTTTTGAGCTTTTTGGCTCCAGTTGGTCCCATTCCCTTCTACCAGCTTCGACACTAGTCCAGCACCGAACCGGCAAAGGCACAGCCGCGTTCACCATCTTCAGACGCGCGGACACGGATTCCCAGTTTCCAACAAGAACAGCCTTCTCGTTCATCGACCCCCCCAAGACCCATCAACCGACCCTGGTGTCCACCCGTCGACTCATCGTCCAAAGTCGACTCACACCGGCTGCTTTGCTCCGCGACCCCCTAGTCAGAATCCACACAAACTTTGGGGCCTGGTCAACCACCTCGAGGGAAAACCAACATATAGGTACTCGCACCAGATTTTACCAGCCTTCGAGTTTTTTCTCTTCTTCCTCACTTGCACCACCTTTTCGCGTCATCGCAGAGCCTGCACACTGCAGCAAACGAAGCTTATCCACTTTTACTGTCCCAAATTGAGTCGCCAGACTCAATTCAGACTTGCCCCAGCCACCCGTTCGAGGCCAACCACGCTATGATATTCAGCCAGTCCAACATCTTCCGGACACACCTTTTCTCTCGCCAACACATTACACGACCAGAACAGTCAGACATAGACCCAGATCGGGGGGAAGATTGTTGCGGACAGGGGCAGGAGTGAGGAGAGAGAAGAGTTTGAACGCCCCGAGTCGGAAGCAGAGCCTCGACCATCAGGATCAAAATGAGTTACCACTACGGCGTTCCGCCGTCCCACTACACCAAATACTACGGCACCTCGTCGCCGTACAGCAGTGGCGAGTACGTCCACTACGCTCCCCAGTACGAATCAACACCGAAGAAACACGCGCGGAAGACCAGCTACACGCCCTCCCCTCGAGTCGGCGGTTGGTATTCGCCTGCGGGCTCACCACCACCCCACCATGAGCCCAACGTCCAGTATTCTGCACCGCGGGATGATGTCTATGTGAGTGAGGCAAGGGGCAAGACCCGCAACTATGAGAGCTACAGCACCTTTCCTAGCTCGAGATATCATACCCGTTCATCATCGCGCAAGCAGAATCAGCCCATCTACGTCTACGACGATGAAGCTGAAAATGCACGAATGCAGCCAAACTACGTCTACCGAGAACCAAAGTCCAAGCTGAAGCATGCGAGGAAGCCAAGCACTGACACCTACTTTTACTATGGGCAGGAGCAGATCATTGACGAACAGCCAAAGCGGTCGAGGGCGCGACGAGCCTCGACCACCTCGAAACCCACCCCCAAGTCCAAGCCCAAGCCAGCACCGCAGGCAACCGAGGAGGACGCCATCCGCGCCGGCATCCCCGCCGGCTACTCCATCAAACACTGGGATCCTACCGAGCTGCCCATCATCTTGCTGGGCAGTGTCTTCGATGCCAACTCGCTTGGCAAATGGATCTACGATTGGACCGTCTTCCACCACGGTGCCTCCACTCCCATCGCCGATATCGCCGGCGAACTCTGGCTCCTCCTCATCAAGCTGGCGGGAAAGATGAAGCGGGCCGAAGAATGTGTGGACCGCATCCGCAACCCCGAGAAACAGGAGACGGTCGAGGACTTCATCATCAGTGGCAAACGCCTCTGGGAGAAGTTCAAGGCGCTTCTCAAGGATTGCGAACACTTCATGCTCAAGGCCGCCAAACGTGACGGCTCCAAAACGATGGGTAAGAAGGCAGGCACCGAGTTTGTCGACTCCATCTTCGGCCGCGATCGCCACCTCGAGGCAACCGAGAAGATCATGAACCAGATCCGTCTCTGGAACATGCGCTTCGATGTCAACTGTGAGGAGACGTTGCGCCGACCCTCGGTTGCCTAGACTTTGACTCGGGCAATCCGAGGACATTCATCAACGGCAAGCTGGGAATCAAGGAATCTCGACGGTGGCAAAAGTTTGATGCAAACTCCGCCACACTCTACTCACATCGCCACACACACAAACAACCAATCAACCGACCATCAACTCGACTCACCATCTCTACTACTACTTCCATCTCCAAGTCATGGCCTCTGCGAGGTCATTGGCGCTAATGGGTTAGGCAACCTGTAACAACATTCATCCTGGAGCGTTGCATTGGAGGCTTTCACTATGAGTCATTCATTTTCTTACGGCCCAGCTAGGGCACAAATGTACACTCGTTGGAGTTTTCTTTCAAGGGACACCAAAAGTTCTATCATGAAGCCATGATGGACGAACACATGACCACAGAATGACTCTGATCCCTGTATCAACATGTTACGGACGAGGCAGTCAAGGTTCTGTTGGCGTACTTCCTGTTTTATCGGCACAGAGATACCCCCTCATGTACGGCTCATCAGCTTTGGTATTGGTCTACTATTCAACATATTGCGGCTTATCGGGAGTTATGGGAATATCCGGGGACCGATCATTTGGCTTTTCAATATTTTGCAGAGAAGCCACGTGGTCCCCAGGATCAACATTGCTGGAGGGAGTTTACCGGAATTGGAGTTTTGGAATCATGGGCATTTTCATCATCACAATGGAGGATATACTTCAAGGACTCACGGGACCTTGGAAGATTATGGACTCAGCGGATACATGGGAGTTTCTTTTAATCACAGGCTTCTGTACTAATATCATTTGATTTGCGGGCTTTTGATATGCTTTCCTTTCCATCGATCGTCTTTGTTATGCCCGTATTCCATGCGTGATCATCTCAATTCTGGTGCATTTGGTCAATTGTGCTTGGCGGTTGTGTATATACCCTGTTGGGTCCATCACCACTATCACCCTCCTTTCAGCAATATATGTTCTGGGAAGTTCCTGAGACTCTCTATTTTGGTCGAACACAGAGTGAGAGCGAGAGCCCGGGCCAGGCTTGATTGACCGACAGAGGTTGTATCTGCCACCCATGATTCAAACTCGTTACTCAGTCAGTTACAAGTAGTTTACTCAGCAGACTAAGAATCCCGGACCATGTCACCAAAAAAACGTCTTACGACATTTTGCATATCCTCTCGCAACCCGTTCATCATCTGCATGCACGGTTTGTCAGGCACGCGACGCGGGGAGTTGGGGGGGGAGGTGAGTTAGCCGGTTAGTTAGACGGGCCTTGCCTGTCTTTCTTTGCGGTTTTGTCTGTGTGATACCTATGTAGGACTTGCTGTCATGCGATCACTACTCCGCGTCGTCAGCAGCATCAGCATCGGCATCATCATCATCATCATCGTCATCTATGTAGTAAGGAGCTAGGTAATCAGTATCATTGTGGGAATCGCTTGGCTGGCTGGCAGTTGGTTTTCCATTACGCTGCTAATACTACTACTCGTACTGTGCGAAGCCCGAGGCTTTCTTTGGAGAGGGCGTCACAGGCCATTTGATGCCCCGACACTACACATGCCTAGGAGTACCGTGTACATTCATAAGATAGGGATCCTCACACATATCAACATGTACCGTTCATACGAAACCTGTGTATCTAAGTGAGGTTTACGGAGACTGACACTGCATTTTCCTGTATTATTTGATCCATTCCAACACAGAGCGCTGGCCGGCGGGGGGCAATCAATGGCTGGCTGTAGGCATGGTTTTCGGCCTCGAGTATACTTACCCTACCCCTACTGGCAACGAGTATTCTGAACCTAGACAAAGTTTCAAAGAGTTCGAGTTAATGACTTTGAGTTTTTGCGGGCTTGCCGGTTGGGTTGGGCCAACCCCCCTCCCTCCCCCTCCCCCTCTCCTCTTCCGATCAATAATACTCCGTAGGTACCACACCCTAACAGACCATTGCTACTTTGTGATTGAGTTACGGGTTATGCGTGCTCCGTAACAGGGCCCAGAAACCTACCTACCTTCGGTGGTGACACACTGGAAGGGGGAACTGGGTCACCAACCAGGTGTGTCTCTGCGGGCGACTCGACTCGACTCAGCTCCTTCGATGTGACTTGGGGGGCGTTGGATTCAGCCCAACCCAGCCCAGCCCAGCCCAGCCCAGCCCGGCTTGCCCTCAGCTCAGCTCGTCCAGGTTCGGAAAGGGGGGATGGGATGGACACCGCGAGTACGAGGAAGAATACGGACTATGTACCCAATACCGACACACAGACACGCGCAGCGCAGGCGAAGAGACATGCGATGAGCACAAAGGACAAAGGGAGACAGACTTTGGGTGTTGTGCCCGGTTCAGCTGCCCAGCGGGCGTCCACCACCATCACCGCCCATCGTCACTATCACTGTCCATAGCGATCGTCATCACAAGTGCCTGCCCCTCCCTCCCTCCCTCCCGTGCGCGCCCGTGCGCGCCCGTTCGCGCCGCATCCGCCCCCTCGCCGAAAAGTGTAATAATTCAACAACAGACAAACAAAAACAATGTAGAGGAGATGGAGTACTGCTCTAGGTAAAGTAGGCACATCCACATCCACACACACACCCACAGAGAGAGAGAGAGAGAAAGAGAGACTCACCTAGTATTGGGCCTGAGAGAATAATTGCCTCACGGTTCAGGCAGCCAGTTTCTCTCTCCAGCTAGCCCGCTCGGTCGCTGTACAGGTCCGATCAGGTTCTTCGGTCCAAGAAAGAAAACGACGTACTCGGGTTCAAAGGCCCTGCCACTGCACTGCACTGCACTGCACAGCCAGCACCGCCAGCACGAATTGGTAGGTATCGAACCTTTCGACATCCATCCCGCGATCTATCTATCTCCACATATACGTACCTTCTAGGTAGTTGGGTAGGTAAGAGCAAGAGTGGCAGTGAGCTCAACGGTAATGGGCTGTCATTTGTAAAGTCAAACACCAGCATTACCACGAGGTAGGTACGTACCTCATCCCTCCGAGTATCTGGCTAGAGACAACACTGGTGCTGATGCGCTCGTGATTCCCCCCTCCCCTGTACAAAAGATGGTTCGCCGTCTCCACGAGGGCGGCAAAACGTCATGAAATCACAAGATAGTCACCACCAGAAGAGGGGGCCGGAGACCTCCCATTCTTTGTCTACCCGGTTAGTGAGTGGTAGGGAAAGCTAAGTGTGTGTTGAGTAACACGCCGTCCAACTCGGTTCCTCATCAAGGTCGGTCTGTAATGGAGGTGCGGGCGAAGAAAGATATCGGGGCGCTTAGTGAGCCCCCTTCGTCAAAAGCTCTCAATCTTTCAGCCGTACGGGTGGAAAAAAATGCATGGAAGCACTCGTGGAAGTAACCCCATCCCTTACAAGTTTCTCCCTCTAGTCCCCAATTGTTAACCCGAGCAGCCAAACGGGAAAGGACAGAATGAGCTGTTTTTGGACTTTGCCCCCCTCAATCCCTGGCCGAGGACAGCTTGTACATGCAGGCCATCGTCAGCGGCTGCAAGAAAGAGGGGGAGCGAGGGGAGTGATTGGGCGTCCAAGGGGCCCCGTTTCCTCCCCGTTGGCTCGCTTGTGTAAGGGCCTGACCTCGGTGATAGGACGGGCAGGGAGAAAAAAGGGTACATGGAGGAATGGGGGGGAGCACATGGTTCACGGTGTCCCGTTCGGAGTTGCATGTGAGGATTAATCAGATCTTAGCATCGGGTCCATATGGCACTTCATTGGTGGCCATATCAGGGATCCCAAGGGCAATGCCGCGGTTGTAGGTAAACCCGCTGAATCCGCGTGACGTTGTGTACGTGACATCTCTGGCGACGTGCCTGGAGAAAGATGAGAACAGGACGAGTGCTTGGTAGCTAAGTTAGGATCACCGCTGAATCACCTGTGACATCCGACTCCCAGAAGCAAATAACAGGCGGCCCGTGGTGGGGGAAGAAAGCGAATGACTGCCGGCACATGCTGGAGCAGACCAGACCCGGACTCAAGCTTGTGTGACCCACGGCTTGAACTCTTCCAGCGACGTGCATGAACTACTGATCATGGCTGCTCGGTTCCCATCGTAGTGGTGGGTGTGATAGTTGTCCACTTGTAGATTGTGAGGGTGGGAGAGGCCATCACGCCTTGTTCACATGTCCATCGCAAAAGGCAACCTTGAGAGGTAGGTAGATGCTGTACATCGATAACAAGTATACTTCCAGAGACAATAGCCCCCCAGTCCGGTGCGTATATCAGGCCGTCCGGAGGGGGCTGAATAGCGTCGGCGTCCGGGTTGATTGGTGCTTTTCGCGCCACCCACAATCCAGGGCGTTTGTGGCAGAGAGAGAGCAGCCGGCACACGAGATGGTGAAACAGCACCGCGTAGCTATGTAAAGGACGTCCCCTTGCCGCCTGGACTTCCAGCATGGGTCAAGCCTCTGGACTGGATCGCTCGTATCTTGTTGCCTTCCATAAGTCGAGATGTCGACCACTGTCACTGGAGCAGTGTTAGCCAATCGCTTCCCTAAACCAACAAATGGTTGACCTTGCACCTGCGCCAGGCAAAGGCGGGAGAAGCGCCCATGAGAGGAGGCCAGACCTCCGCTTGAGGCACTTGAAACAAACGCCCCCTGAAGCTAATCGTTGCCTTGCATCTAACGGGGGAGGACATCCTCATTGCCCCCTTCCCCCCCCCCCCTTCAACGAGCTGCGATTGACTCGTATCATCGAAGGCGGCTCTTCTGCAATCCATTCAACTTCGTGCGCTTTTTTTTGTTAGGCTGCGATTCAATCGCGTCGGTAGGCTGCAGCACTGCTGCCTGCAACCGGACTGCGACCCGTGCTTGATTTGATGTCTCTTTTCCGTGGGAACTTTCGCCGTGCCCTCGTTTTCGACCAGCCGTAGGCGACCCCATCATGGTTTCACATGAACGGAAGCTGAAAGCCCGAAGAGGAGATCATGCACCCTGCCGCCTCGCACACGGCTTGCGGTTTTGTCAAACCGGTTCTTTTGACGTGTTGCATCAAACTTGCTCTCACCGCCAGTGGCCATCGATGCAAGGCTGGCACCATGCAAGGAAAAGGGGCCCTCGTGGACGTCAAAACAAGCGGTTGGCGCCCCCCCCCCCCCCCGGAGACTTCTGCAGGTACAGGTAGGGAGGCTCCAGGGGCTTCCCGGGCTGCCTATCCCTTCTGTCGCCCCGTTCCCGCTCTAGGCGGACCCTTCACCGCTCTTTGCCCCTCCGGTCCTGTAAGGGTTTGGTAAGGTATTTGGTATTCAAAGGACATACAGAAACGACGGAGGCCCTTGGAATCAGGAGTATCTCGTCGTGGCACGCACATGTCACTTCCCAAGTGGACGGATAACGCTCAACTCGCAGCTGATACCCTCCGAAGGCACGATCAACGGCAGCAAGGGGCAACACAGATCGGGTAAGCCCCTTCCTGCTCGGCTGAGACCCGAACAATGGCTGTCTGGAAGGGCTCTTCGTTGTCCTCCTTGCAGCGCTGGTGCTTTGACGGGATCAGGAAGCACGCAGTGTTGTTGAGCAACAAGGATTTGTTTCGAGGACGGATCCGTCTCATCGGTACCAATAAGCTTCCGAGGCTGTCGATGCCCTGGTCTGGAGCTCACTGGTTCGATATGAGGACAGATGCAGCTGTTGGACGGATCCTCCAAGTGCGAAATATTATCGGTTGCGATCAAATATCCCGGAGCTGTCATTTGAGCTGTGCCCGAGAAGCGATACGGCTCTGGCTATATGTTCATTTGCGACTGGCGCTTGGTTCCTTACACTTGCACTTGGAGCACGAATCAAGCAGGGAGGGGATTGTGAATGGAAATATAGTATTTGTTTATGAATTTAGAGATTTCGTTGTTGTTGATATGATTTCCGTTGGGGGGTGATGGACATCCCTCTGTACCCAACCATTAAAGATCAAGCCTTTTCCAAATCTCCAGGATATCTGCTCCTTGTTTGCACTGTGACGAAGAGCTCTGTGATTGAGACGCAAACATGTGAACATGCGCATTTGATATGGGTCATATTTGTCCGAGCGGCTTCAATCCAAGCCTTTCACAGGCTCCTCGAGAAGCACAAGCACAGAGGTTTCGGGTCGCCGCACAATGTACGCTTGCTCCATTTATGACAGCATGGACTCAGGATCATGCACGTCCTCTCTTGAAGGCGTCCTTTGTTTGAAGAACTCGGCGCTAGGCACAGGTGAACAGCAACAAACCTCGCGTTGATCAGGCTCGACAAGACTGAACAAGGCTGAAGGGTCGACGACTCCGCTAACTTGAAATGGTCACGCTTGCCGAAATATATCACGTGTGTCTACGTAACGTGTACGTTGTTGATTTTGTCGAAACACCACACATGCATTCTGCAACCTTTGAATCGTCTCTTTCGCTTTCCTGCAGTATCGACTGTAATCCGCCTTCTCTATGTGCCTTCAATACCCTACACCGGCTCAGGCACTCCTACGGCTCTCTTTCTAGTCTTCAGCAGTTGGCTGGTTCCACTCATAGACGATCACTTCAAACATGAGATGAATGCTATCCAAGATGGGCGACAGGCCTGATAAACGGTACGGAGTAGTCCTAGATGCTGGTTCATCTGGGACGAGAGTTTACATATACCGATGGCTCCCTAACTCGGTCGCTCGACTTGATCACACCTCCCTGCATGCTTTACCCGACCTGGAGACAAAGGACAAGTGGACGAAAAAAGTGCACCCGGGAGTGTCAACCTTTGGCGAGACACCCGACTTGGTCGGTCCAGATCATTTAAAACCCCTCCTCGAACACGCCCTCAAATATATCCCTGAAGCTGCAGTCCCTAATACGCCCGTTTTCCTGCTTGCGACGGCCGGCATGCGCCTACTCCCTAATCAACAGCAACAGAGCCTATTGCGAAACATCTGTTCCTATCTAAAATCCGAGACGGAATTCTCAATCCCAGACTGCGATGTCCATGTACAAGTAATATCCGGGGAGACAGAAGGGTTGTATGGGTGGATTGCGGCGAATTATTTGCTTGGGGGATTTGACGAGCCTGAAGACCACGATCATGGCAAGGGACATCATACATACGGCTTTTTAGACATGGGCGGCGCGTCTGCTCAGATTGCTTTCGCGCCGAATGCCACGGAAGCCGAGAAACACGCCAACGATCTCACCCTGCTGCGCCTCCGGACAATCAATGGTGTGCCACAAGAGTACAAGGTGTTTGTCACGACGTGGCTGGGTTTCGGCGCTAACGAGGCACGACGGAGATATGTGGAGGATCTCGAAGAATCATACGCCATCGACGGGATCCTAGAGGTCCCCGACCCATGTTTGCCGACAGGATTGCGAGTAAACTTCGACGGTACCATCATATCAGACGACGGTCCCTCTCTTTCGAATCATTATCTACGGGGAGTCGGGAGATTTGACGAATGCCTCAGACGCACGTTCCCCTTGCTCGAGAAGGATATACCCTGCCCAGACGAACCGTGCCTGGTTCATGGAGTCCACGTTCCCGCCATCGACTTTGAGGTCAATCACTTCATTGGCGTAAGCGAGTACTGGCACACCACGCACGAGATCTTCGAGATGGCGCACAAGGATAAAGCATATGATTTCAATACCTATCAGAAGAGGGTCAAGGAATTCTGCGAGCAAGACTGGTCAGACATCCAGAAGGGTATCGAGGATAAAACGTGGGGCGACAAAGTCGACGAAAAGAACGCGCTGGAAGTGTGTTTCAAGGCTAGTTGGCTGATTAATATGCTTCATGACGGTATCGGGATTCCCAGAGTCGGACTCGAAGACACGGAAGTCTCATCCCACAACGGCACGAAAGAAGTCCTGGAGAGCGCCAAGGGAAAAGGGTTTCTCGATCCTTTCCAAGCTGTGAACAAGATTAAATCCACAGAGGTCAGTTGGACTATGGGCAAGATGCTGTTGTATGCATCTGCAGAAATTCCGCCTGGCTCGGATGGGGATTTGCCTGTTGGCTTCGGCAGCAATGTGCCTGGCATCCCCGAAGACTTTCAGTATCCTGGTGGAGGCTTGCTCCAAGCCGCCCCGGACTACCACGCCGGAGCACCTGCCACCGATCTACAAGGGACCACTGGCGGCGACGACGGAAACAGCCAAAGCATAACCGACCACATTCACGACACACTCTTCAACTCTGACGCCCCACACCGCCTTCCGGGATTCATCTTCTTCCTCCTCATCTTGATCATCGCGGCGTTCTATCTCTGTGGCCGCGAACGACGTTCCAGGATCTACCTGTCCCTCCGACCGTCCTCCCCGACCGCGCCCTCTGCCTTCTCATCCTCGTCGACTCCGAAGTTGAGGACCCCGTTCAAATTTCTCCACGCGCTCCTCGGTCGCCGCAAGGGCGCCTTCCATTTCGACAGAGACCGGGACCTCGAGGACGGAACGTCCCAGCAGCTCTACGACCCGAACGACTTCGAGCTGGACAACATGTCCGACGATGACAGCACGGCCCTCGAACCGGACGTGGCTTTTGCCAAGTCGAGCCCTCCCCGACCGACGTCACAGGGCCGAACCTCGCCTTTTCAGAGCAAGCGGCACGGTTCGGAGAGGTTGAGGCCGAATCCAATCGACCGCGCGGGACTGGTGGTCCGGACAGAGAGTCGCGAGAGCCTGGCCGGCGGGGACGCGGGCGTGAACGGGCGGTCCAAGAGCAGGAACGGGAGTCCGACCAGGATGATATGATGTGGTGAAGCCGAGTCCCTATTTTCCTGCTTGCCTAGAAAAGTTTTCTGTCGGGTTATTGCAGAGGAACAATGAAACATGGAATATTGTAATGCTCTCCACCTCGAAAAGAATCGTGAACGTCTACCCATGTAGGAACCCTCACGAAAAGCGAGCTGAGTGGGCGGGGCCGAGTAGCCACGGCTCGGTATTGTACCTGGTATAGATAGACAGACGATGAAAAGCTAAACAAGGAAGCTCACAGTGTTTTGACTTGTTTGCGTCAAAAGTCATCGCGCCGGCGAAGGGTAAATCCTCCAACTTCAAATTGGTAATACATACATACACACATTACAACAGTACAATGGCGCAGTGGTCCGGTGGTCGGCATATACATACATGGGGAGTAAGAGTAGGAGAAGTAGGGGAAGGAGGAGGAATTGCCATCAATCACCACGAGCGCACTCACTCATCCATCCATCCATCCATCCATCCATCCATCCGTCCGTCCTTAACGTGTCCGAGCGTCATACCATCATCGACCTCAACATGGATCACGTTTGAACCCTCCACCTCCATCGTGAAAATGTAAACATAGCCTGGCTTTCCCCTGAGGTAGTCTGGCATAAGTGGCATGGTCCGTCACAACAGCGTGTTCAAACACGGTCATTCGTCCTCGATTCGACGGTTGTGTGGTACAAACACAACAATCGCGACAAGATGTCAGATCAAGGGTTCGTCGTCCCACTGGCGCCACCCGATCCGGAGCCAGAACCGGGGCCGGAGTCAGTCGCTGTTCCAGACCCAGATCCAGATCCAGATCCCGATGCGTCCCTCTTCTTCAAGCCAATGTTCAACGGGTCCGGTAATCTGAATTCCGGAATGCCCGTCTCCGCCTCGGGCTCCCTGATCGGCCTGAGCAAGCTCGAACCCGTCCCTGCGGTTCGGTACCCCCTATCCCGTCCCACTGATGCTCCGCCTCCAACGTATCTCTCATGCTCTCGGTCGCGCTCGCGTTCTCTCAGCGCGGCATGCTGGGCCGGCAGCGTCGCGGTGACTTCTCTGTAAAATAGATCCAAGCACGCCTTGTCGCCGCAAAAGGCCTCGAGGTCGTCCTTGATCTGTTCGGGAGTGACGTAGTGCGTGAACCCCGACGCAATGAGCGCCCGGCGGGTGCCGAGGACATCGGCCGTGACCTTGGGCGTCGTAGGTGGAGGGGGCAACGCGCCGGAAATTGAGGTGGTGGTGTTGGATGTTGTGGTCTCTGTCCCTGCCAGAGAAAGAGGAGGAGGAGGGACGGGAGTCGATGCCAAGGGTCGAACGAGTGGTGATGCGTAGGGTCCGGCGTGGGGAGATTGGACATTCAATCCAATGATTCCTGAGGCTTGCATGCTCGGCGCAGAATGGGTCGAGGATAATGTTTGTGGACGCAGGAGCATGGAGCTCGAGGCATTGGGTGTAAGATCCTTCTTGCTGGCGTCGAATTTGGAAGACGTGTCTTTCGCAGACGCCTGACGGGAGTTATAGAGCCTGTTTGCGAGGAGGAGGATGTTGCCTTCATCGGTGATCTGGGCGAGGACGACTCCTGAGCGGTGGACGAATTGCGTGTAGCGATAGTCGAGATCCCCCCAGGAATACTTGATCTCAACGTTTTCCGGAAACTCTGAGGGTGCTTCGAGATCGAGGACGAAATTGAACCGCTTCAGTAGTGCCTTTTGGTAGAAGTGAATATCAGGATTGAGGGGCGCTTGCGGTCCAAAGGACACCGCCGTAAAGTACATGGTACTGATCGAGTTGCGGCGGGGAGGCTCGAGAGCAAGCTTGATGTGGTAGGCAGCACGAAATGGCTCGTGCTCTGGGACCTTGAAGGCTTCTGCAATGGGAACTTCGACAAGCTTCAATCCGTACTTCTCGGCTTGCGTGGTCCAGCTGACAATAGCGTCGTCGACCAATTTCGAGGTGACGTTGAACCAGGCTAATTCGAGATGATAGCAGTTCTCCGGGTTGTGGAGTCTGTCGTAATGCAGGTTGACGATTTCGGGTCTGTTGGACCGCCGCCTCGTATCGACATCGATTCGGATCATCTTGCTCAACGTCACAGTTCGTCTTTTCTTGTCTCCCAGCGTTTTCGCCAGTTCAGAAGCTACTTGCGCGTGGTTGGCAAGGTTTGAGCCTGAGCGTGACCTACCAGTGATCAACTCTCGAGTGGGATGCTCGGTCGCAGGGGTGGGCGGAATCGATCGATCCGAGCGTCGGCTCGCGGGAAACCATGACTGCCTCACTTCTGCTCGTTGGGTGCGAAACTCGGGCTTGATGGAATAGAAATAGTTCCCGTCCTTGAAATTGTGCTTGCTGTTGACGTGTTCGAAGAGATTCTCCTTCATGAGGTCATTGCCCAACTCAACGGCCTCCTCCCGAGTATCGATGTCCCTGAAATTGTGCACCAGCCAGTTTGTCAGATCCTCGCCCATGAAGCAACTGTAGTAGAGGCGCAAGTGCCAGCGCCGAGTCTTGATCTCGATCCCGTTTTCGCCTTGCAAGGCTTGGGCTAGCTTCGGGAGACTGAAGGAGTCCCTTTCGAACTGCTCGGCTTCGGGCAGGAGCTGTGTGGTTTGTACTTCGCCAGCCTCTTCAGCCGCGATAAGCTTATCAAGCTCCGTCGCTACCAACTCGGATGGATTGAGAGTTTCGAGATTGATTCTCAATGGATTTCTGTCCTTCCCTTTCATGGTGCTGGGCCGGGTGTGAGCTGGTCTTCTCTCGTCTGGCGGCACATATCGTGCTTTTTGCCACATTTGCGTCAATGCCCGAATACCGCGCAAATGGATCTCTTCTTCGCTTTCTTCAGCTTCGGACAACGTTGGCCTCCAGGAATTGACCGGTGGCGCCACTGGGATGAGGACAAACCTTGCCCGCCAGAATCGAAGAGATGTGACATCTATATCATTTTGCTTCCTGAAGTCAGCCAGGTACCTGTCAGCCGCTTCCCATGGGTACTGCTCAGAAAACCCGTTGAACCGCATATCTCGAATCTTGTATGCTTCTGAGAGAATGGTCCTGATGTTGGGATAGTAGTGGATCTCCTGGGGATAAGGAGGCTGGACACTTGGTGATCTCCGGATATACCTGGTCACCTGGATCCGATTTTTCACCTGAAGGGACAGCTTCTGTATCGTGTTTCCCATCGACATGACAATGAAGGATCCATCAGGGCGCACAAGATTCGGCGTGAAGAACGAAGACGTGTCGCAGGTACCGGGCCCAACAGCTTCGAGCAATGATGGACCGACTACGAGTTGGTAGCCATGTGCAAACCTCAGGGCCAACATCTCGCCAAGGAGTATGTCGCGCGACTCGGTTTCTTCGAGCATCTCGTTAGGATTGGCCAATATGACGTGGTAGTCTTCGGAGTCATAGTCCATCTCAAGCTCATCCTTCGTTGGGAAATCCTCCGTCGTTAGAGGAACCGACGCAGGAGTGCACAGAGACTTCCATTTCACGGTAGCGGCACGTGGTTTCCGAGGATATAGATGTTGCCACCTGCCAAAGAACGACTCTCTTTCAGGATGTCGCTTCAAAGGATTTGATGCGTTGACATTGCGCACATATGGGAGAGTACTTCTGGGGACAGAGCTGGCGACCGACATGCCCAACTGGCTCTCACCCGGCTCCACGCTGTCCGAGTCGTCTGCCCCGTCGCTACCTGAAGAGTGTGACGACTCGCTGTCTGCCACTTTGTTGTATTCGAGTTCATCCTTTGAAGCAGACATATGGCCTTGAACCCGCCGGGTTGTGGAGCTCGATCTTTGAGATCCAGCAAGAATATCATCTTGAACCTTCCGCAACGGGGTATTTATTGAGATTGGTTTTGATGGAGTGTCCTCTAGTCGACCGGATAATCGAGAATTTGACCTCTCCACGGAAGCAGAGTTCTCTTTATGCTTCTCACCGAGCACACTGTTCGTGGACACCGAGCGTATGCTCGCGGCTGACGTTGACACCGTGGGTCGCGAGTGGCCAAGGTTACCGAATGGCGAGTGCGCCTCGACATTGGTAATGTTCACTTCGGTGCTAGCAACAGCACGAATGGGTGGAGCCAGCCCTCTCAAAGAATAGTTAAGCGTCCGGTTGACCTTTGATGCTTCCCGTGGTTTCTTGGTTATTAACAGGGAGCTTGAAGCATCGGCCGAAACCAGAGACGGGAGCTGTGGCCGGAAAGGCGAATTCAGAGACTTGTTGGTGAGCACCTTGGTCAATCCGGATCCCGATTTTGGTGCTTCATTTTCTGGTTGAACCTTACTTGGCTGGGTTGAGGAGGCTGTATCAGTCCTTACCAAACTACTACTTGTTGTCTTCGTGGCTTTGGATTTGGTCTCTGCGGTTGAATGTACTTCAAACAAGAGCGAGTCATATGCGTCCATACGGTCGAATATATCTCCCAACGCTTTGGCATTTATCGATAGCAACCCCTGAGCTATTCGTGTTGGTTCTGGGCCGAGACGGCTCTTGCGTGATAGCGTCGGCGAATGTGACAGACTCCTGCTTCCGGTTGCTCGTCTGCGTTTCGAGCCCGTGCGTTTGTGCGAACCTGTGAGTGGTGCTTGAGTTTCGGTCATGAACGGGATGATCATATCTGCCATGCCAAGCTCCATGAGTCCCATCATTTGTATCTCGTACATCCTCACTCGAGGCAAGAAAGGTCCCTTCTTGCGTTTCGAGGTGCCATCCGCATCTTTCGGTCCATCCTCGAGAAGTCTCATCTCCGCTGGCTCGCCCTCGGCAGACCAGTATGACAGGTCAACCCACTGCGGGATGCCGTAACTCCACCCCTGAGAAGTCTCGTGACTCCGCCCTGAGATAAAGCTCGCAAAGTACTGCGTGCTATTCGTCGCTGCAGATGAAAGTGCCGGGGAGAGCTTGCGAGGCTGGCTCGAATCGAAAAAGCTTGGCCCAGATCCGTACCTGTGCTCAGGGGCAGTGAATTCCTCAACCACCGAAGACAGAGACGATTCCTCAACTCCAGAAGTCCGGTATTTGAACAGAGGTACGGAGTGCAATGGCATCCTGGACAGACAAACTATGTCAATTCCCACACCATTGTTCGTCAAATTCTGCGACGTTAGGTTCAACAAATCCCGGTTGACTTCGAAAACGCCAGTCCCAGCTGTGACGACCACGATCGAGACACCAGTTCGAATCAGGTCTCGATCCTCGAAGTCATGAGCGAACTGAGTGCTGGCAATATTAATAGCTTCCAGTATATTTCCCTTGAGTGCAGCGCTCGGCCTGCCAGCAATGCGCGTCGGCGGCTCCTTGGTGTCTTCTGATATTATTTCCTTGGTGCTCGAAGTGTGTAGGGAGATATCCCTCAAAAAGACACGAAAGTCCTTTTTAAGCTCATCCAAAATTGTTGTCCATTGCGCACTGGCCATATCTGTGACGACCACCCTGTAGAAGTCCTGGTATTGGCGAGCCGTCATGTTGGGCGATCCTGACATTGGAGCCGTTTCTAGTCTTCTATCTTTGTTCCGCGCGAGTTCAAAGCGGTCATACTCCAGGCGCCCAAAAAGAACGATGCTGACAAGGTGCCGAACATCCAGATCGGTCCATCTTTTGAAAAGTTCGGGAAGGAAACCATTAATGACTCGATTGAACATGATCTCACCATTGCCCTCGGAATCGAAATCCCACATTTCGCTGGACATCTGTATAAAGAGCACGTACCGCGCCGCTTCGCTGCGGAAGACTGGGATCGTGGTCCCGGCAAAAAAAGCAGTAGGCGCCTTGTGATTTCGAACATGGATGGACTTGACTGTGAGCTTGATGCTCCCCAAGTACGTGATCTTCTGCCCAACGTAAACTGTCGTCTCGGCCAGCTCTTGCCCAACGAGCCGCCACATGTCCGACCTTGCGAGGTATGTATCCCTGAAGCTGAATTCCACATGGGATGCCGTTGATTCCTCGAAGGAAGCAGGAAATATGTAGACATGCGAGCGCGGTCTAAATCCGAACGCTGTCGCGATGTTACTCTTGATCGAGACTTGCAGGTTGGCCTGCTTTGCCTTGAACTCAGAGGACGCGAACTTGGCAATACAGAGGTAGTAATCATCCCTGCCAGATATATCACCAGTCTCAATCAAAGAGCCCGTGTTGCGCCTGGAGTCAGTCTGTTCACTGTTGGGCGACTGAAAGTCTCGGACGTCTGAAGCCTCGGTAGCTGGAAAGATCTTGATCAAGCCGCCTTCCTGTATATCCGAGCCTGCTAGGATGGCTTCATTGATGAGAACGTGTTCGGATGAGAATGCGTCGTCATGTACCCAAAGCGATGCGCGAACTGAGACGGTATCTGAGCTATTCTGGGCACCAGGAGGCAAGCCTGTCTGAGATCCCCCAGTGGCTCGGACCGTGGAACCACTGCTGGTTCTCCGATGCAATGCAGTCTGATTCATATCGGAGGCTAAGGTGATGGCGTGGCTCTAGGAATTGTGGGCTCTCAAGCTGTTGTCTTCATCTCCCAAATCGAGTTGCCAGCTCCGGCGAGATGGCCCACTCATCCTCCACAAACACAGGCGCAAACGCATTGGAACTTGTGGGCATATGGCCTGTTGTCAGCGCAGAAAGGGGTTGCGTGGTCGATTTTCTCTATATGTCCTGATCAAATGCTGTGAGGTATTGGCGAAGAACAAGATGGAACCTTGATCCGACGTCGAGAGACGGGAAACTGTGCCAAGACAAGCAGCCGGTTCAGGGACAATAATGATGCCGCCCTAATTCTACCTGCTTGATCACTAAAGCGGCAAGACGAGCCATTGGGAGAAAAGACCTACCAACAGTAACTATACAGAGTCCTCAAGCAGTGCATCAGGTCACGCAACGAAACGAACCCTATAGCGAAGCGGCTCTCACGATGGAATTACTTCAATACTCCGTCCTCCCAAGATGGCGGACCCTATTTACCAACACCCTACTCTCGTCATGTACGAGAGGGCTAAAGCTCTGATTGCCGCTAAGAAGGTCTAGAAGCGTCGGTCGACAAGTGGACGAAGAAATCATGCTTCATGTCAACTTCCTTCCCATCCTTTCGCAATGGATAGAATCTCTATCTCTACACTACCGAGCCGCAGCAGATCCGAAGTGCTGCGAACGGGACCAGAAGAACAATGCAGGAGTCTTGAACAACCACAGAAGGAATCTGAAGCGCTTTGCAAGGCTTGCGAAGCCCTCGACTTTGATGTTCTCTTTGGACAACGAAGAATTCGAACCTTTGATGAACCCAGTTCCTATAAGGATTTAAGGGTTCATGTCAACAATGTCGGGGCTATTCTGCGGAATAGAGGCTGCAGCTTTTGCAAATTGCTAAGATTTGTGATATTTGAGCCCAACCCATTCCTCCCAAGAGAGAATGGCGATTTGATTTGTCGGAGGGGAAAATGTCCTCCAGAACCCATCGATTGGAACCTCATCGATTGCTACCTTGTCCCTTTCCACACACAACTCATCAATAGGAGTGGAAGCTTCAGCCGCGAGGCTGCTGAGAAGTATGCCACATGCCTATGGCTCAATTTGATTCACCCGACGAAGCCTAAGCTATTCGAGCACTACATTCTGCACAAAGGTCCCAAGAAATCAGGCTGTGTCGGAGAAAGAACATGTTACTTGAAGTTGAATTTCGACGAGACAAACGTCGATATCCTCAAAGAACGACCTCTGCTGAACGGAGCCAAGGCCCACGAGAACGGACCGAATTTTGACGTGATTAGGAAATGGCTTCATATCTGTCAGAAGGGTCACGCCGACACGTGTAACAAACGGGAAGGTACCTATTCTAGGGAGATGCTCCATTCTTTCCGTGTCGTCGACGTCGAAAGCCGGAGGATAGTGCATGCAGATCTCGCGAAAGACAACTACGCGGCATTGAGCTACGTCTGGGGCGCTGACCATCATGAATATACGAATCACCTATTCGACCTTGAAAAAACAGGCGAGCCTCCTGAATCCACGAACCCTGATTGGTTCTGTTTTCCCACCAAACTTCCCAGGACCGTAGAAGACGCGCTGGTTGTCTGCAAGGAGATTGGCGTCGAGTACCTTTGGGTTGACCTGTTCTGTATCGACCAGCAGAATGCACAAGATAAGGCCATCCAGATCGAGAACATGGGATACATTTATTCCAATGCCGTAGTCACCATTGTGGCGGCGAGTGGTGGGAATTGCAACAGCGGACTAAGCGGCTTGCGAGGGCGTTTTCACTCCGAGCAGCCTCCCTTCAGACGTCAAGCTCTGGAGAAGGTCAAAGGCCGCAACATCACAACCACCCTGTCAGCAGATATGTCGAGGATGCTGGGCGAAAAGGTAGCTTGGTCGAAGAGAGGCTGGACGTTCCAAGAAGGGATGCTGTCGAGAAGGTGCCTGGTCTTCGCCGACGAAGACGCCATCATGCTCTGCCGCAACGGTTCCTTTCGAGACTCATGCAATATTGGCACGGCAGCTGGCGGCGACTTGGGCGACAAGATCGCTTTCCCGCAGGACCAGAAAACAACATTGAATCTCTACATCTGTAGCTCCGTCCACTGGGAAGCCGCGTTTTCCATGCTTTACTATGGGCATTGTGTCTTTCAACTGACCATGAGACAATTTACCAGGGAGAACGACATCCTCAATGCCTTCCAAGGGTACCTGAGGATCGTGCAGGAAGCCTCGCAGATGGAGTTCACCTTTGCGTTGCCAAAACAGCAAATCTTGGACGGTCTTTGTTGGGTGTCCCTGATCCCCATGGAGCATTCCCGGCTGGCCGAGTTTCCTTCGTGGAGCTGGATAGCCTGGCGGTCGTCGTCTTTGTCGTCGTCGTCGAACACCTCGAACGAAACGGAGCATGAGGACGAGGCAAATGCCTGCGGGATGCTCCGACTGTTCTACCCGTTCGTCACATTCCCCATGAAAACGTCGCGTGCGCGCGAAGAACTGCAGGCTCTCATACCGGGCTACCGACACCTGGACTGCAAAATCGTGAAAGTGATCCAAGATAAAGGGCCGCACTCGGAAGTCACGCCCAAGGGCCTCGTCCTGCAGTACGGCGCCAACGTCTCCTTCGAGCCCGGGACGGACGACCGCGTGCTCGTGCTGGAGTCGGAGGTGGCCTCGTTCCGCTTCGGCATCGTGGACGCCGGCCCAGCATGTCCGTGGCCCCGGGTCTGCATCGTGACCACGGACGGCCGCCGGTATCCCCAGTGGTGCTCCGATCTCGATGTGGCCACGCTCGCGAAGCCCGCGGATCCCACGTATGCATCGTGGTCGTGGGCCTTCGAGCAGCCGGTCCAATGCGTCTTGCTTAAGTACTGGCAGACCGCCACGGCAACTGAGCAATCGTACATCCGCATCCTGGCCATGCCCTTGGACAATAGGGCCGGGACTCGCGAGGTGCGGCGCACGTGCGCGCTGTTCTTGCTCCCCCTTCCCGTCTGGGAGTCTGGGGAGCCCCGGTTGAAGACCATATACTTGGCTTGATGGCAGCCCGGGCTCGTTGGCCAACGAGGCATTAGGGTTTGCAAGGGGCTAAAGACCAGGCTGGGGCAGCAAAGGTATCGAAAGCGAACCGAACAAGTCTAATTGTAGGTGACTATTGATTGTTACAATCACCTTCGTATAGTTGTTGGTACGTCTAGATTCTAAGACGCTAATAATACATGCGCTCTAAAGGGTATCGTCGCTGTGGGCAGGGGAAGATCGTCACTCATCATATGTCCATCCCTGGCATCCCTCCAGTACTCCTACCACACACTCCTCGTCTCGACATTGAGGAGCCACCTCTTCACTCCCTCACGTAACACATTATCCTGCTTCATTTCCTGATTCAAAGCATCACCGTTGATCTTGACGTGGCCACCAGCGTCTCGTCCTCTGCTATACTTGGACAAATCATCATTGACACTCTTCACCACCTCCTCGAGAGCACCCACCACTACTTGTCGACAATCTGACTGCGACAACGGGGTTGTGCGAGACCAGTCCCTTAGCTTGCCGGGGCCCGAGATCTCCAATGGCAGCGACTTCACGGAAGATGTAGTGGCGGCAGACACAGTTCGAGAGTGTGTCCTGGTTGGAGCTACCGACTTCTGTTTTCCCGGCTCTGTCTCGTTCAGAACACGTTCGACTGCATCAGTCAGTGTTGTATCGAAGTCCATAACTATCTCACTGTCAAACTGTTCCAACTGAGTCACTGACTCTGGCTGGACATTGGATGATGCCCCAGGAATTCCCGAGTTGTTTTCTGTTCTTGACTGGCTCTGCGCGCCTGTGGCAGGATCGCTTCCAGTTCCCCGTTTTGCCAATCGCTTTAAAGTCAGACGTTGAATGGTAAAGTTCCGCAGGTCGGCAAGTAATGTGGTGCAAACGGTAACCCACTGTTCCGTCCCGTCTTGCGCGTCTGATGGCGAAATGGATATGTCATCAGAAGGGGTCGGCTCTCTTGACATGCTTTGCCTGATCTCGTCTTGAAGCTCGGTATACGGCTTGACCCCCTGTAGGATAAAGTCTTCATGAAATCGTTTTAGATAACCTGCAACGTTTGAGGTTTTCGATCCTGTCAAATCGGTGTGACGCGAGTGCGAGCTGTACGTCGAGCCCGCTTCATCCACACTTGCAAAAGACGGCGAACGATGATGCAGCCATGATGGGGGAGAAGAGCCTTTCCCTTCGTTCCAGCCTATAAAACCAGGAATGTTGATATCCACATCAACAACTCCATCCCTCTCGTCCACTGTGAGTCGTGGGGGGTGTACTTCGCTCGGGAATGTTGATGGTCTATACGCGCTTGCGAGATCATCGTCTTGGCCTAGGATTTTACTCTTTCGCAGGCGCCCGGCTTCATCAACCATGGCTTCCAGTGGGCTTGGCCGTCTGCCATGGATTGGGACTGATCTGGGAGCAAGTCTGCGACGATCGCTCAGGCTCCCGGAGCCAGGCGAACTTGTGATTTCATTCGTTGAAGCGGTGGAATCTTGTCTTCTGTTCCACAGACCAGAAACGTTGCTGATCAACGAGCCCCAATTCATACTCGATTGATGGGACTGTGATTGACTCACGCTGTCGCGCCTCAGAATTCGAGCAAGGTCAGCGCTAGCACCAGTCTCTTCACCGTCCATGACTGCACCTTCCGGAAAGTAGCTGTCATCGGCCTTTGTCGCAAAGTGCGGTACAGGTGTGCCCATACCGGGTGTAGCTGTCGAACTAGTGGCATTTGTCTTGTGGAGGGCACCGCCATTATCCGCCGGAGAAAACACGGGCGTATGTCTCATGCCTAGGGTGAGCTCAGCATTGGTGAATCTCGACCGAGAACTCCTGCGGAAGGCTTTAGCAATGCCACTGGCGCTCTCGGTCGATGAGACGCTACTGGACAACCCAGCACCATCGCGGCGACAAAACATGGCGTTTCCGTCTCGGGACTTGTTATGAGCATGACGACGAAGGGATCCTTCGTTGAGGATCCTTTTGACTGGCGAAGAGGAGTTGATATCGGGCGTGAGCAGAGGCGACATGACCTCCGTAGGGAACTTCGTGATTGCGCTGCGCGGCAAGAATGAGGCCAGTAAAAAGATGATGCGGCGAGCCATTGATCGGTTTTCGCAGACTATGACTGTCCGAGACGCAACGT
Source organism: Cladophialophora immunda (assembly GCF_000835495.1). Taxonomy (NCBI): domain Eukaryota; kingdom Fungi; phylum Ascomycota; class Eurotiomycetes; order Chaetothyriales; family Herpotrichiellaceae; genus Cladophialophora; species Cladophialophora immunda. The sequence goes on from NW_015622541.1 coordinate 3,354,588, forward strand.
TGTTAGGTTGAGATTTCCCCTTATTCAAAGTCCTGAATTGTCTTCGGTACCACTCTGGCCCTAACCTTTCAAGCCATTCAGTATGGTTTCCGAGAAAAGCAGTCAAGAGGTTGAAAAGAAAGAAGTTTTGCTGTTTATTTCCGCATACTCGGACAAGATACCGTGCTTCGTCGAGCCAATGGCCTCCGTTGTCAAGCCCTAGGCCAGTAAGAACCCGCGGAATACGCAGTGCGTAGGAAACTCTCCATAACGTATGCCTCACTGCGCGTTGCAGCTCGGACACCTGCACCAATCTGTTGGGAGACCGAAGATAGACGTTACGCTGGTTCGTACGTTGCTCCGACGGACCTTTTGGTGCCTTTGCAGCGGAAGTGATCAGCGCCAGATTCACTTCCTGCAAAAGCTCGCCAATCTCGGAACGCGCTAGAATCTCAACAACCGTAAGGCTCCTCAGAATAACTTCCCAGTTTCTGACAATGATATCAATGCCACGATCAGTCAGCTGGCTGGAAGCCTCGTCGGACCACAAGTGCTCGGGAATGGCATTCAGGAATGTCCAGGAAGAAAAGGAGCCTGATCCATAGGAATTTGGGGTCGATGACGGCGTAAACGAGGCTCTTGATGATGGGCGGGCTGATGAAGTGTTTGGACGCACGTCGCCAGGGCGCGGCAAGTAGAATAGCAAGCCGATGGCAAAGACTGGGGTCTTTTTCTCTACGAGTTTCGGCTTCTTGCTTTGCAGCGGCGAGCCCATCTGGTGTTCAGGACCATGAGAAAGCGGATTGATTGAGTTGGCATGTTCAGCAGAAGACCTTCGGCGCTGCCTTAGATCATCCTGGGCCTCAGGAAGCGTAACCGAAAACATGCGAGTGACCAGAACGGCGTCCCGCGGTTCCGGCTCGGATTCCTTTGAAGGGTTGTTTTGACCCTGGTTGTTGACAGTAGTCGTAGCAGTCCTCGCTCGCAAGAGGGGAGCACGAGAAGGCGCCATGCCGGGTAAGTTTGAAGATGGCGCCCGTGAACTTAGGTCGCTTGCAGGACTTCGATCGCCCGGTAGGAAGTGTAATTTTGTACTGGATCCAGACTTCGTAGCACTGCTGACGCCAAACATACAATCTAGAACGTTGCCGAGGTGGTCCGTGGGCTCCGACTCCTTATGAGGGCGTGCCCAAGATGCCGACACTCCTGAAATAGTAGAACTTCGATTCCTCACATGTCCCAGGATGGGAATCCCAGAGCCTGCACGGTGAGATGTTCCGGCGGCGGCAGGAGAGGGGACGTTTGTCCGTTGGCACAAGTTGGGCTCCTTGGACTCGACATATTGGGTGTCAAAGAGTAGCAGAGGGCGGTCGTTCGTTCCGAAGGCATCTTGGGCGACAATCAACCTCAAGTCCTTGGACTCGTTCAACTCCAGTCCAATTCGATCATCGAAGGGCGAGACACGGGCCGTAGGAGAGCCATATGGAGTAGTCGGTGGTGACAGAGATCCACCACGTCCATCCGCATGCAGTTCTGGCCAGAGCAGACTGCGGGTGTGTGTTTCTTCCGTAGCACTCTCAAGCTGGCTACCTCTGGCGTAGCCTTGAATCAATCTCCCCAGCATCTCAATACAATGTTTAGAGACTCAAGTTTGCGGTAAAGGCTCATTCCACGAAGTTCAAGGCGCGGTGGTGGACTGAACCGGATGACGGGATATCGAGTGGGCGCGCAGGACAGGGTTCGGAGAGGGAAGGGCGAGAACGGGACGACCTAGACGCAGACATTGAGACATGTTGTGAGTCGCAGAGGTCGACCGCGCTTGAGGACGGTGTGCAAAGGCGAGGGACAGCAAGGCAGAACAGTGCTTGCTGATGTAGGAGCCTGAAGGTTGTTGAACTGTCTGCGTTTGGGCTTCGGCATTCCGTTCTCGCCGTCTTCAATTTGGAGAAAGGGGACGAAGGGGGACGAAGGGGGACGAAGGGCACCAAAGCAGCGTCATCTCCAACTTACGGTGAGCAACTGCGCACTAGCCATATCCGGCAATCCGCTAAACCGACATCATCAATTCCTAAATCTTCCATCCGGCTTCCTCCTGCCCACACTCTACAACTTCAATGCCCGACACCAGCCTTCTTTGGCACCCAGATGCTCGCATACTGATGACCTGGTCACCTACAAGGGTCGTGTGGATACATACGCTGGCGAATGCGTCTTCCTATCTCGTGCTAATCTAAGCAAAAGGGGCAGTTCGACAGAACACCTCGACTACAGCTTCTCCAGCCCACGAGACTCGGGCTCCTCTGCATCAGCCTCCAGATTGACCACCCTGCTAGAGGGAAGACTACAGGATGGAGGAAATCGCGTACACCAGAAGAGTTGTATCCTGCGATGAAGACACCGGAAGCTCGCCTGGTCCAGTCCAGCCTGAAGTAGCGATGGTCACCACGGGCACCCGCCATCCAACTCATTGGCAAGCTCTCAGTGTTTGAGAACCTTTACCTCTTCATCTGTACCTCAGATCGACGTCTACCTGTGTACTCAAGGCTGTCACCTGCGTGAACACCACGACGCCCACCTCTCTTTTGTTCCAGTCTCATCCTCAGGTTTGTTTTCTATTACTCGACTGCTCTTGGTGTAACTTAACTGCGCCTGCCTTGGAACCCACATGCGTTGTCACCGTTGCTTCACTCTACGATTGGAGGCAGCTGAAGCCTTGCCAGGCCTTTCTCTGGCTATAAGTACTTTTCTTCACATCTGTCGTCAGTCCAACAGGTTTTTTTTTTTTTTTTTTCCCACGTCTCTTTCTTCTTCATGTCTTCCATATCTGCCAATCTTTCATCCTTATCTGTGTTCTGAACCCGCCTATCTCTTTTCTATTTGTTTCTTCCCGCATTTGGCGTTTCTGCAGAAGATCTTATTCTACGCAAAGCTCACCCAACGCGGTACCTCACGACTCGCTCAGAGCAGCATGCCTCACTTGGCTGGCTTCTCTGTCACTCCGGCGAATGACGTTGTTGATCTCACCAACGACTCAGATGACAACTCGTTACCCGAGATTCAAGCGGTCGTACCAGTCGTCCCATTGATCAAACACGAACAAGATGAGCAACACAATGAGGTTGCCCATCACAACAGCGACCTTAATAATACCGCGTTTGTAGAGCCTGTCATCGAGACGACTGATGATGAGCTTGTTGAGCCCAAAGACGACCACAAGGACGTCAGAGGCAGCGAGGCAAATGACGAAACGATCGATGTCAAGCCGGTTGAGCTCAACCGCAAACCAGCATCAATCGCCCAAAAACAGTCTAGCAATGGAACAATCGGTATGCCACTTGCTCAGTCCACTGAGAAAATGAAAACAGCCCATTTCAGCCTCAAGAGCGAGCAGATTGGTGTCAATTTAGTTGATACCTTGGATCTCGGTCCAATTGCACACTTCGACGCCGCCCATCTCCACGCCGCACCTACAGCGCCGACCGATCCTTTTGACGACTACCCTCCCAAGGAACCCCTAGAAACGTTGGATTTCGGGGGACTGCCGGAGCTTTTCCCGCTACCAGACGAGGACTTGGACATGCATGGTCTCGAAGCTCTTCGGCAGTATAACCAGAATAAGAGCGACTTCAATGATGATTGTAGTGTCGTCAAGGAATCTGCTCGGAACTACGCAGAGCAGTCAAACATGGCGGTGGTAGAAAAGACAGACGAGATGGATTGGAATGCTGTCCTCGACGAGGATTCTTCAGCGGCGAATGAATCCGCCGCCGCCGCTTTTGCAGTTCGAAAGAAAGAGCACGAGAGAAAGGCAGAGGAAGGCTTAAACACTACAGAAGACAATATTCGATTCGCTGCGGATGAGGTGGCTGAGCATAGGCGCCTCCGGGACATTGCCAGGAGCAAAATGGTCGTGAAAGAAACTCCAGAGCAGAATGGCATACCGGCTGGTTATGAGGAGGCAGATTCACTCTTTGTTCCGGAGGTCCCTGAATTGCCGGGTTCTAAGCCCAAAAAGAGAGCAGCGCCAAAATCTCGCAACTATCTCTCCAAGAAGGAATTGCAAGATGCTATCTCTGCTGGCATCGATGCCGGATTTGGGGAGGGTCGAAAGCCAAAGCGAAAGGCAGCAACAGACAGCGAAGATCGGCAGCCCAAAAAGAAACGAGAAACAAAAAAGGACGGCGGCCCCCCAAAGTCGGTGCAGAGAAGAGGTCGGAAGCAGCGGCCCAATCTGAGCAATATCCAAAGTCTCGGACGAATCAACATTGTGGACGCTGCCCAAGCCAACGCTTCAAGACCTGACATGCCCACTTTCACGTCCTCGAACAAAGCCAAGGCACTTCAAGAATTAATTGCCAGTATCCCGTCAGCCGAGCGAGGCACTGCCAGTTCCGACCGGGCAGCCGTTTTGGAAGCAACCAAGAAATTCAATGGGCGTAGAGCCATCAGATCAGACAACCACGGAGGATGGAGGCTTCGAGGCATGGAGTCTTCACTCTACAACCATCAGCTTCTCGGTGCTGCCTTCATGCGGGAGCGCGAAACTGGAGACTTGAAACCCAAGGGTGGCCTTGTGTGTGATGAAATGGGCTTTGGTAAAACCATACAGATGATGTGAGTGACGTTCTTGTTTTCCCTCGGGCAGGGGCTGGTGTGGCTTGCCGTTACTGACTTGAGCAGTGCGAATATTCTTGATGGCAAGGCGGACGAAGGAAGTGCTGTCAAGACCACTTTGATCATCGCACCACCCGCACTCCTCAACCAATGGATGCAAGAAATGGACAAGCATGTGAGCGGGAGTGCCCTGGGTCGCATTCTCCGTTACCACTCTGGTTCTCGTCTTCACAGTAACAACATCGTGGCGGATTTGACGGCTTATGATGTGATTCTGACGACTTATAGTGAGGTCCAGAAGAGCTATCCTCTGGCAGAGCCGCCCAAACATCTCGCGTCCGACGACAGAAAGAATGAGTGGTGGAAGAACTACTTCCTCAACAACGTCGGGCCTCTTCATCAAATCAAATTTCACCGCATCGTCCTGGATGAAGCTCATCATATCAAGAGCCACACATCCAAGACCTCGATTGCTGTGCGCGCGCTCACGGGCAACTACAGATGGTGCATTACGGGAACTCCTATCTTGAACTACATTGAGGAGCTCTTTTCTTACTTCTCGTTCCTGAAAGTTCCCCATACTGGCGACTACGGGACATTTTGCCACAATTACTGCAATAATCGTGTCAATAAAGAACCGGTGCATATGGGCAGAATTCACAACATCTTGAGGGCGATCATGCTCCGGAGGACTCACGTGGACACTCTTTTCAATGCTCCCATCGTCAAACTCCCTGGAATTACGCACAATACTGTGACGGTCGAATTCAACCCGGTGGAGAGGAATATCTACAACATGGTCAAGTCAAGATACATCCAGCAGATCAATACGTACTCGAAGTCTGGCACTCTGAATTCGAACTACAGCAACATTCTAGGAATGCTAGTGCGGCTCAGAATGCTCTGTTCACACATCATGCTCTGTCAAGACGTTATGAAACGGATGTTCGTCGCAGCGGATATCGAGGCTTTGTGGAGACTGACGGCCAAAGAAGTGCAGGCTTCTCAAGACACCGCTTCAATGAACATGATGAAAGCTCTGAGGAAGATGCTGGCAGCCAATGAGAACACACTCAAGACATGTCAGACCAAGGAGCTTGAAGCGACCCATTGCAAAACCCCAGATATCGAAGGTGACGCGAACATGGAAACCGGCTCCACGTATGGGCTTTCCTTCAAGTTCAGAAAGTTCCTTCGCTCGCTGACCACATCCGAGACTTGGACCGAAGTGCATCTTCGCTCAGTCTGTGCCAAATGCCGCCTTCCACCTGACGAGCCGGTATGCACCTCATGCTTTCATGTGTATTGCCAAGAGTGCATCATTGCTATGCACGAGGAGCGAAAAGCTAGTGGGGAAGAGAAGACAGCCTGTCTCGAATGCCAGACTTTATTCGAGGAGACATCTCCTTGTGCCGGTCTGAAAGAGCTAGGCTTCAACACTCGGGAGATGGCGGCAAAAGTTGAAAAGAAGAAAAAGAAGATGGCAAGGCTCACACAGAAGGCCAAAGGAATGAGAAGTGCCAGTCTCAATCGCGGCAGCACTGTTTCCGAGGAAAACAGCGAGGACGATGAGGAAGAAGACCAGGACTGGCTGGAACTCGGCGGTGCATTACTACCCTCTGCCAAACTCGCGGCGACGAAAGCTGCTATCCTCAATTGGAAGGAGCAATACCAGGGGCAGAAGATCATCGTCTACACTCAGTTCCTCGGCCTTGGTCAGATTTTCAGCAATGTTTGCTCTGCGGAGGGATGGGGCCATGTACTTTTCAACGGCAAAATGACCATCGAGGCGCGAGAACGGGCAATCGACAAATTCCGGGACGATCCCAATATCTTCATCATGATTTGCTCCCTGAAGGCCGGTGGCGTCGGCTTGAACTTGAGCATGGCGAGCAAGGTTATCATACTGGATCTGTGGTTCAACTCTTCCATCGAAGCTCAAGCATACTGCCGCGCCTTCCGCATCGGGCAAGAAAAGCGTGTCGACGTTCTGCGCTTTGTGGTCAAGGATTCCATCGACGAGGATCTCATCAAGATGCAAGATCGTAAGGATGTCGAGGTCACGAGTGCGATTGGGCCGGACAGTATGGGGAAACGCGCCACCATCCAGCAGTTGCTCGAGTTGTTTGGCGAGGTGAAGGAGCAGGGACAGAATGAGTTCATCTTGGTGGAAGACGAGAACGAGGGCAAGGGTGACGAAGACGACGACGACGATGTCGACCTTACCAATAGGCTTCCCCCTCGCCCATTCTGAGGAATTTGCGGTTCCATGCCCTGGTCTGGCTCATTTTCGCCTCACGTCATCCTCGGTGAACAGCACGGAGTGTCTCACCAGCTATACATTTGCCACGACTGTTCCACGGGGGCACAACAACACGGCGCCATCGGAACCTCACAAAACGAACTGTCAAGATTCCGAGCTGAATGACCACAGGCACCAATTTGTCTCGATCATTAGAACCTGGACAAATTATCACGACTCCCCTCTTTCAACCAGAAAAAAGAAGACCTGAGCAGAAACCATAAAAAAAGATCGAGTATTTTCAAGCCAAGGAGGGAGAGCGGTTCAGAGAAGAAGAGAACAAAACAGAACAGAACATACCTGCAGCACCACGCCAAAATACAATGGGTTTGGTAGAGAGCAGAAGACATTGATATCAGCATATGATGATGGGGCTGCCCATCTACGGATGATCCAGTTGCATAACCATGTGCACGGCGGTAGATAGAACAGCAGCAGCGTCGCTTACTTTGATTACCTCGTCTCAGCCAGTCAATCAATGAAATGGCCTCGAGCTCAAACACCTTTTCCCTGCCTTTATGTTCTCAGTAGACACTAGAGATTCCTACTCTTCAACCCACCCTACGCTACACTCGTCTCCTGAGCTGGTAAAACGACACGTGCACAGAGATATCGCTAGCTAGAAGACGCAAACACTCCCTATTCCTCAGCGATGCCCGTTCTCGTTGTCGGGTGGCTGGATGCTGTGCCGCCACAATCAGACGAAATGGATTACAGACAGACAGACGGAACGAGTCCAAAGAGATCGATCAAGAATGCGCTGCTTGGTATTGATTTGAGGCTTGAACTTTTGCCATTTCCATTTCCACTTGCATTCTCTTATTCAGCGCTCTCTTTCCACCCTCACTTTTTTCTCAAATGGTGGCCTGGGGGTATCATGTAACATGCGTACAGGTAACAATAAACTTGCCGAAAAGGCAAAGCAAAAAGCAAGTGACAACAAAAGAAAAGTCGTTGCGTCTTTTTCAACCCTTTGGTCTCCTTCTGTGCATCTGACCACATGGGTCGGTCTGCTAGATGTGGGAGGAAGAACCGCCACCGGCACCTCAGGGCACACACTCTCGGTCAAGCTTTCCTCGTGTCCTGCGCAGATTCAGATTTCAGGAGAGGCTCTCCGTCACCTGAACCGAATTCTTTATCCTGATTAAACTCCAAGCTCGAGTTCCAGCCCAAGACCCTCCCGTTCTTCGTCCTAACCCATTCTATCTCGATCGAGGATTGCATGTGATGTCCTCCTCGTGATTGTATAGTTTTTTTGTCTCTGTTTTATTCTTCGACCTGTGAGCTGTAATGCTGTCTGCATTGGTCCAGAACTTGCCAGGTATAGGCTGGTGGTCTCGATGTTGCCATGGCCTGCTACATCTTGCGTTCACCTTGCTGAAATATAGTCGAATAGGAACACTACTCATAGTATCCGCTAATCGTCTTTGGCACTCATGGTCCCAACTCTTTGATAGCCTGTTTCCTCCTCTCCAACACTTCCTTTCTTACTATCCTCGTTCTCAGCGCCTCACTTGCCTGCACCAGCGCATCAATACTGATGGCGTGATTCGTCATATTGTGGTTGATATACGTATAAACCTGCGCAGCCGAGTCGAGTGCGAGGATGGCATTTTCATTGAGTTTGAGTAAAGCGAGGGCCAATTGGAAGAGGAAGGGCGACGAGGTACCATCATGCTCGTCTGAGGAGTTGTCGCCTGTGAGGCTGGATTCCGTTTGGGGGTGCAACGGCGTCACGGGTGTGGATGGGCCGCTCGTCAGGCCGAGGGAAGGCATCTCCACCGTGAGGGTGGTCTTGGACTGGTTCAAGGCCTGTGGAGGGGCGTCGGAACTGTTGAGACAGAGACTGTGGTGGTGAGATTGGAGGGTTAGTAGAGCGTTCCAGTAAAGTGTCAAGATTCAAGACAGAAGACAAACTCACATAACGTCCCAAACGCGATATAGAGCCTCTCCACCCGTCAACACGCCCGTATATAACGACAAGAACCAGTGGAACGTACACGCCTCCAGCTCGACACCCAAGTCATCCAGTTTGGCGCTCAGTTTCGGCAGAACTTCTGCAACATACTGGCGAAGAACCACTTGATCAGCCCGAGCCACAAGTAGGGTCGAGCTGAAATATTGGCTTGGAAGAATGACATCAATGATGGCAACGAGAAGCCAAAAACAATCTTCTGCCGTCGCGCAAATGAGCAGCAAAGAAGCTGTGATCAGATTCATACCTTGACAGTATCCAATGCGTGGATTGTGCAAGGAATAAGCCCTCAGCAACTCTTCCAACCGCTGAACGCCAGGTCCGTGCCGGAAGAACACATTGTCCGTGAGCGTCCGGTGAACATCCGCCTTGATTTGGCTTGCAATGTCCGGGTCGATGTCGGTACCTTCTTGCGATCTGGCAACGAGGTCCTCATAGTAGCCAGGGATCCTCAAAGCACTCGCACCAGAACATTCGGCCCAAATCTTTGGCCGAAGGGTGACGGGTATGCCGGCCAGAACCAGTGACTTGAAGTGCATGTACTTCGCTTTCGTCTTGGTCGAGCGCCCAAGGGTTGCTATCCCTATGAGTTCGCCGTTGAGAAGGTCTGCTTCAGGGGTGTTGGTGTTGCTCGCGCGATCGACGTTGTTCGCTCTTTCCGCTCGGACTCTGCGCAGAAAGTCATTCCACCGAACAGCTCTCTCTGCTTGGAGTGCGTCGTGCAACTCTGTCAGCTGGTCCAGAAGCAATTTTGCGGGGCCGGAGTCGGCCGTGGCTTCGGACTCTGAATCCGGCGTAAAGTCTGCGGAGGTTGCCGTTACCGTCGAGGGTTGTGGCTCCATCACCACACTAGTCGTTGGAAGAGCCTTTTGCGAAGCAGCAGAGACCGAAATGGAGGTCTCTCTGCTTCGGCGTGGCGGCGTTGTAGTTCCCGCGACATCGACCGTACTGACAGTAACAACTGCACCAGCAGAGGGTGTATGTGAAAGCAATTCTTTTGGTCTTCCCGAAGACAGAGCCGCGGGCACCTTAAGGTACTCTTGCCACGACTTTTTGGGTGCCTCCTCATCTACAGAAATCGGTGTGGCTGGTCTTTCGACAGAGAGTTCTTCAGCTTGTGGGTTTTCACCAGCTCTGAAACTAGCAATGGTTTCGGCGCCACTCAGCTTGTTTCGTCTGTGTGCTCGAACCGGGAGGCTCTGTCGTTTCCGCCGTTTCTGGTCGTAGATGAAGCCGAATCGGTCTGTCAATAATCCAGTACTATCCACGTTTTGCGTTGTCATGGTGGGCGGCAGTTGGGAACTTTCAATCATAGAATCTAGCTCGACAGTCGGAGGGAGGCTGCTTGCGTTGGATTCTTTCCGCGCGTGATTCGGACTGGCGGAAAGTCGCGTGGCAGTCGGTGTACGCTTTGCTGGTGGGCGGCTTTTGATTGTCCCAGTCGTCGGTAGCGACGCCGACGATTTGGTAGTGGTTAGAGGTGGATTGTTGCGTGGTTTCGGAACACTTGGTTCGGCCTCGCCTGGTGCATTCTGCTGTCCCAGCGATGATGCCCTAGATCGACCGGGTTGGGACTTTCCACCGAAAATTTGGGTCCATGAGGCAAAAGAGCGAGTAGACTGGCTGGACCGTACACTAGCTTCGTCGCTGGCTTTGGGCTTCCTCACAGTCTTGCCGCCAATGAAATAGCTCGAAGATTGTGTTGGAGGTTGGAAGATGCTTTGCAGACCAGATAACTTTGAGGTGTTTGAGCTTGATACCCGCGGACGCAAGGTGGCTTCCATGTCCTGGCTGCTGTCGCTGACACTGCTGTTGGCCCTGCTAGGGGTTCGGCTTGCCTTGGCGAGACTCGATGCCATGGAACCAGCCCTGCTGCGATTCGCGTCCAGGTCGACCTGCAAGGCTGCTGGCGTGCTTCGAGTGTCTGAGGCCTGGCCGACAGGGAAATCGCTGTCCAAGGGGCTGCTGACCACAATGCCATCTGCCATGGCTTCGCTCATCATCCCGTCTAACAACGCAGCACCTCGATCCACAGAGCCAGATCCGACGCTTGAGTCTGTCTCTCCCTGCTCCAGTCTGAGAAGCCTCTTCTCCACCTCCGCCGTCGGGACATTGGCCTCACGCAGGATCTTCTTCAATTCTCTCTCCCTGTGATCTGCTCGGATCCGTAGAGCTGAAATTTCCGCATCCCTTTGAGCAAGGTCGGAGGCATACTGACGGACCAGCTTGACCGCGCCAGTCCTGGCAATAAGTCTTTCTATGTGGTCGTCGCTGGCCAAATGCAAGGAACCGGGGATCTCCAGCGATGATCGCGGAGAGTCGTCGAACAATGCATTTTGTCTATTGAGAGAGGGAGATGCACTTGTCAAGCCCGCAAGAGTGGCCTTCCTATCCCTTGCCTTCTGTGATATTGTACGTATGGGTTTCGGCACCACCTCTTGAGCAATGCTTGCCGACTTCGTTTCGGTCTCTGGAGAGAAAGAGGGAAAGGAGGTCAGGGAAGGGTCGTCCTCTTCAAAGGATTTGGAGGAGTGTTTCGAGCCATGACGCTTGGGGGCTCCACGGATAGTCTTAGGTTTCTTGAAATCGGCGGACTGGGCAGAGGTCTGTGAGGAGGACCGTCTCGACTCGTTGCTGCCATGTTCGGACATTTTGAAGCCGACGCTGGCCCTATCGACTCGTCGATCTCTGCGTTGATCGTCCAAGCACTGCCGCCCGCATCTTCACACTTCACAAACTGGCCGTGAGTAGCGTCGGGTTGCGGAAGAAGAGGACAGAAGTCAAAGTCGCAGGTCAGGGGATCCGGCCATGGTCTGAGATTCGATGATGCTGCTAGTAATGACGTCTGTCGTGAAGTGAAGACTAGATGATGGAGGAGGAGAGGGCAGCTGCTTTGTCGCGGAAGAGGAAGAGGCGGTGGTGGACAACACAGAAGGAAGTCCCTGATCTGACCGGACATCAAACGCACACTGCCTGAAGATTGGTAGTATGGTTGGGCATCTTCTGGCAGCTGGCAGAAACAAAATGCTCGTGTGATATGACGAAACCCACAAGTAGCAGCAAGCCGGCGAGCGGGTTGGTGCCGGGGGTTACAGGGGGTGGAGCTTGTTCATGCCACACACACATGCGGCATTGGTGAGGTTCAATCAAGCAAAAGACGCTGGTGGCCCTGGCTGGCTCTGGTGGCTTCTGGTGGCACCAAACGGAGGGAGGAGGTGCAGGTTGCAGCAAGGGCTGGTGAGGCAGAGGCGGGAGAGTCCGCAGCCTGGAGATCCAATCATGTGATCAGAGTAGTGCCTGCAAGGGCCGATGACCAACAACACCCTCTCTGTATGGAGCACACGTCCCTTTCCACCAAAGGAGCATCAGACATCCAGTCAACTGCCCCAACACCGACCTCGTCCTATGCGTAGTCTTGTCTTTCAACAACAGCCTGCACATCCTCTGGACCCCTCCTGAGCTGTCCAGATCAGCATCGCCTCATAGTCGTCCAGACGAAAGTGGCACATATCAGGCATCTGCCGTCGCGCTCTCCTCGAGTCCTCGACATATCAATCATAACTAGAACAAAGCAACCATCATGGACGCCGAAACATCTTTACTCTCTCCTTAACTGACGCAAAGACCTGCTCTCGGAGCCTCTTTACTCCTAATCCATCCCCCAAGGAGCCACTCCAAGGCATCTCGGTTGCCATTCAGTCAACATGGGTCAAGGCTACTCTATGACCACCCTTTCCGCGGCATCCGCCAGCATAGATGTCCCTGAACTTGCGGACCTGGTGCACGAGAAGACCCTGGCCTCAGCCCGTTTCATGAAAAGCGTCCGCGCCAGGAGTCAGCAAGGCTTTGTGTTTGTCAAGGCGGTCATGAAGCCATATTCGTCTTTCCAGGTCCACGAGTATATCCGCCAGCTTACAGAAGAGAGGAGTATTCTGGCCGACATCCCCAATGCCCTGGGCTATCAGCGAATCATCGAGGTGCCTAGTGGTGGTTTCCTCGTCCGTCAATACATGTTCAGCTCGGTATACGACCGGATGAGCACCCGGCCCTTTTTGGAGGATATCGAGAAGAAGTGGCTCGCGTTTCAGCTACTCTGCGCGGTTCGCGATTGCCACGCGCGCAACGTGTACCATGGTGACATCAAGACAGAAAACATTCTCGTCACCTCGTGGAACTGGCTCTATCTCACCGATTTTTCCTCCTCGTTCAAACCTGTGAATCTGCCAGAAGACAACCCAGCCGACTTCTCGTTCTATTTTGACACTTCGTCGCGACGGACGTGCTACATTGCTCCAGAAAGGTTCACGTCGGTCAATCTGGAAGAGACGCAAGGAGAACTGAACTGGGCAATGGATATCTTCAGTGTCGGGTGTGTTATTGCTGAAATCTTCCTAGAGGGACCTATCTTCTCCCTTAGTCAGCTGTTCAAGTATCGATCCGGAGACTATAGCCCCGAGCATACCCATCTCAACAAGATCGAAGACCCTGAGGTGCGGGCAATGATTCTCAACATGATTGAATTGGATCCGGAGAAGCGCTACAATGCCGAACAACATCTCTCCTTCTACCGGTCCAAGATCTTTCCCGAGTACTTTTACAGTTTTCTTCATCAGTATATGCTCAACCTCACCAGGCCTGCTACTGCTCTGAAGCCAGTGGAACTGAATCTGGGGAGCCTGAGCGAATTCGACGAGAAGATTGAACGAGTCTATTATGACTTTGATAAGATCTCGTTCTTTCTCGGTTATGGCCCGAGTTCCACAAAACTATCTTCGCGGTCGCCATTGACGATGAAGTCCAGCAACAAAGTCAAAACCCCGGATGCGGATCCTAGCCTCTACGATGGCAGCCTCCTTTTCCTCACCCTAGTCGAGTCCAGTTTAAGGAATACGGCAAAGGCATCAGCACGACTCAAGGCGTGCGACCTTTTGGTTGCTTTTGCCGAACGACTTCCAGATGAGGCGAAATTGGATCGAATCTTACCATACATTGTTGGCTTGGTCGCCGATCAATCCGATGTGGTCAGGGCTGCAGCAATCTACGCAATGACCTCAATCTTCGAGATGATTGAAGTTGTCTCGCCCATAAATGCATATGTCTTTCCAGAGTATATCCTGCCGCGTTTGAAGCATTTTGGATTTGGCCCCTCGGGCGAGCCCAGCGTCCTTGTGCGCTCCGCGTATGCGTCCTGTCTGGCTTCGTTGGCATTGTCTGCTGAAAGAGTCCTCGACATGGTCCACGCCATCCGGGCAGACGGGCGTCTGTCCGCATTGCGAGAAGATGAATTGGCTTCCCAGCAGTCCTTCGACGCCCTCTATGATTATGGCCGGCGCGAAATCGTACCTCATTTTGAAGAATCGACTGTTGCTTTGATAACCGATCCGGAAGCATCTGTCAGGAGAGCTTTGCTGGGGTCAATATCCCGACTGTGCGTCTTTTTCGGCAGTCAACAATCCAGCGATGTGATCCTGACACACCTTAACACGTATCTGAACGACAAGGACTGGATATTGAGGTGCTCGTTTTTTGAAGCGCTTGTTGGAATCGCATCCTACATTGGAGCCACGAGCCTCGAAAAGTTCATCTTGCCGGTGATGGTTGGTTCTTTGACTGACCCCGAGAACTTTGTCCTAGAGAAAGTCTTCCGATCCTTGGCCCGGATGGCCGCGTTAGGTCTGTTGCAAAAGAGTACAACTTGGGAGCTTGTGGGTATCGCTGCAAGGTTTTCGATTCATCCCAGCATTTGGGTGCGGGAGAGTGCTATACAATTTATTGTCTTGTCTGCCAAGTACATCCCTGCAGCAGACCAATACTGCATCGTCCTCCCGGTCATTCAGCCATTCTTGAAAGGTCCCATCTCTGCGTTGACGGAAGAGCGAATATTGGACAATCTGAAGCGGCCGTTGCCAAAGATCGTTTTTGACTCGGCCACCAACTGGGCAGCAAGGAAAGGAAACAGCCTGTTCTGGACAGCTGCAAGCCGAGACGGTGGATTGACGTTGTCTGATCCCTCAACACCACAAAATCCATCAGCACTCACCAAGCGACTCTTGACCAGGATACCTCCCTCACAGAAAGACAAAGATGACCAAATATCTCTGGAGAGTCTACGAAATCTCGGAATGACTGCGGATGATGAGATCAAGCTCCTTGCGCTTCGCGAGTATGTACTGAAAATTTCTAGGCACAAACCGTCTGAGGATACAGACGAGAGATACCGCATGTTGAATAATATCATCGCTCTGAATCAGATCGATGTTGCCCCGCAGAATGTTTTCTTTGATTCCCGTCAGCCGATCAGAGAGAACACGAGTGGACCTAGGAGGGCACAGAAAAGATCACGAATGGATGAGAGACATAGTCTGGCAGACGCTCTTTTGGACGCATCAACCAGCATTGACGACCATATGTCGCGACGGATTTCGTCCGCAGAGCAATCCAGCGGAACGGCAACACCAGCTACCAAGCCCATGGATATCCAAAATCGCAGGCCGTCGGAAATGAGGACCAATGGCACACCTACGATTGCTGTAGAAAGAGCGAGTGTGTCCTCCAGGCCAAGCATCACAAATGGAGGGACTTCCATAAATGGAGACAGACTGTCTCTGCGCCGCAATACCTCGCTCGAACTCAGACGTCGAAGCAGCGGTCTGAACCTGATGAATCGAACGGATTCTGCAAAGGCGGACGCCGAAATCTCCACCATCTCGGAGAACGCGTTTGGCAAGGTCGAGGTTGATGGGCAATTTCATCGACGAAGTACCGCGGGCCCCTCAGCGTTATCAGTGACGGCCAGCGTGGCCGCAAAGTCCAGATCTGTTTCACCTCGCGGCAGTGGCGCGAGGACGCCGCTCTACGAGCCTAACCACTCCTACCAGGGGAACGATGCCAACGTTTTGCGACTGTTGGACCATCACTTTTTGGAAAATTTCCCCATTGATCAAATGGACTTTGGCGGAAATCGACCTCCTGCCGACACTAGAACACCCATTCGAAGACCTACCGACGTCTTGCAACAGAGCGGCGGCAAAGCGGCGCAACAGGAAGAGAAATTCCGCAGTGAGCCATGGCGCCCTTTAGGCCAGCTGCTGACTCAATTTTCGGAGCATACGGCTGCCATCAATCGAGTGTGTGCAGCGCCTGATCACGCCTTTTTTGTGACAGCATCAGATGATGGAACCTGCAAGATCTGGGACACGATCAGGTTGGAAAAGAATGTCACGGCGCGTTCGAGATATACGCACCGGCGCACTGAGGGGGTGAGAGTAAAGAGTCTCTGCTTCATTGAGGAGACGCATACCTTTCTCAGCGGCGGCGACGATGGAAGCATTCATGCTTTACGGGTCGACTATAGGAGTGTCGACGGTGGTGAGACTTCGCGGTACGGCAGACCGAGCCTCGTGCGGGACTACCTGATACCGTCGAACCGAGCTGTGGACAACGTCGGCGGTCCCGAGGGTAGTGCTGCTGGATCCGTGTCAGAATACGCCGTGTGGCTTCATCACTATCGCACGCCAAACTCCCAATCTATCTTACTGGCAGCGACCAACAGATGTCGTATTCTTGTGATCGACATGAAGAACATGGAGATCATCCACAGCATGAATAACCCGGTACATCATGGGACACCGACTACGTTCTGTGTCGACAGGAAACGCCATTGGTTGCTCTTGGGGACGAGCCACGGAATCTTGGACCTGTGGGACTTGCGGTTCAGGTTGCATTTGCGTAGTTTTGGCATTCAAACCGACTCACGAATAGATCGGCTCCTGATTCATCCCGCAAAAGGTCACGGGAGATGGGTCATGGTGAGCGCTGGCGGGGAAATCAGTGCCTGGGACATTGAAAAGATGGTCTGCCGAGAAGTTTTACGACCGAGCACATTCAGTCCCAAAGGTGGGCAGACCCGCCCGTATGAAGCGTGGTCTCCAGACGAGGAGAGCAGTGAAAAGATTCTGTCGCGATTTGCCAAAGAGGTCTCGGAGAACGACAGCCTCATCGGACCGCAGTTTCATCGCGCTTCGACCACTAATGAGATGTCGGACGGTTCACCTGTGAAGAGATCGGCTTCGTCATCCAGCGCGGCCTCGCCTTCGACCTTTCCGATCCTTGCAATGTATGTCTTCACCGACTACACCCAGAGCTCGAACCCAGATAGTCCCAACAAACACTCTATCCTCCTGACCGGAGGTGTTGATCGAGCCTTGCGATACTGGGACATTGGTCGACCGGAGAACAGCTTCATTGTCTCCGGCCCGCAATTGCACGATGCAAACGAGGATGGCTATGTGTCGCCTGGGAGCATCAAGTCCAAATACAAATACGAAGTCTCGCATCCGTTGAGCTTGAGCGCGGGAGCGCAGATCGCCCTCATCCAGGAAAAGGTCAACGTTAGTGAGGAAGCCGCCACGCCGGGGCAGTCGCCGAGGAAGACATCATCTTATACCCGTGCTTCGAGAAATGCCACGACTCATGTCGCTTCCACTCCCACGAAAAGATCGAATACACCTACGCCAAATGCGACGACGAGCAGTCAGCCTGGCACACCGAATGTACACCGAAACTCCGGGACAGGCACTGCGTCCACGCCTTCAACCCCCCAAGCAGTCAAACCCCCTCGTAATACAATCATCAGCGCGGCACAGCAGCAATTGCTCCGAACGCACTTGGATTCCATCACCGACGTGGTAATGCTGAGGAAACCGTATGGATGCGTGGTCAGTGTGGACCGAGGTGGGAACATCTTTATATTCCATTGAGTTGGGCATCTATCGCTGGGCATGGGTCTGAAGAATGGGTCCTCGTTCTTCCCGAATGACGAGATCGCGAGTGTCACTCGCGTTGAATAAACCCCCTGGGCCTGTGGTCGAGGGACTTATTTCCCTGGCCATCCCTTTCGAGAGGGGGCTTGCAGTGTAGTTGCATCGAAAAGAAAGAGCAATACCCATAAATGAAATCCGTGAAGCAAGCATAGATCCCAACACTTGGTCAGTCATCGACGGTGCCGAAGCTGACCTTTGGGACCTGCTGCATGTATAGAACCACATCTTCTCTACCTTCGTCATTCGTTCTCCTCCTGTGTTTGCCCTAGTCGAATCGACTCGCCGATGGCCGGAGTCATGCGGAGCAACATGAACAGCCCCGTTTATGTACCGACTTCTTTTCGTCCTTTCAAAACTTTCCGGCTCTCGCTCGAACTAGCTGTCCTGTTTCATTCAACAACCCTTGACGCTGCTCGATCCCAGCTGACTATTGGCTCAGGTACTGTGAAGACACATTGTCAGGGCGGTTTTGTCGAGACATAGAGAATAATACTGTGGTGCGAGAGCATTTGTTTCCGCAGGGACAATTGGCCTCGGCTGTTTCCGAGTGTTCAAGTGCGGGCGACCGATCTTGCGCGAAATCGGTGGTCCTGATCTGCATATTCCTGGCAGAGAGACCGTAGGGCCAGGAAAAGAGGTTTATTGAACAGAGGCGGGAGCAGAGGAAGGAAGGGAAGGGAAAGACAGAGGAGGTGAAAGACGAAGAGGAGAGGATCTATTGATCGGTGCGCAGGAGAAGGTCGAAGCAAGCTCAACCCACATCATCATCATTTCAACCACCAACTTCAACGAGATCGCCTGAGGAGAGACGAGACGACGAGATCACACACAATACTATCACCGTCCTTTTCTTTCTGTCCCATGACATCTCGCCACCATGCCCTCCTCCCAAGAACCACCCCCTGAGCCCGCGTCGGCTACGACGACACCGCTGCCCCATGGGACCGAGCACATCGCACTGATCGGCGTCGGCGCTATAGGCATCTCCTTCCTGGCGCTGCACTTGACCTACACGGCCGCGCGGGTGTCGGTGTTCGACCCGCGCCCGGACCTGCAGGAGCACGTCGCCGCCATCTTGCCTCTATATCTCCCGTCGACGTCGTCGTCCGCAGGTGCCGAGGAGTCCCGTCCTGAGCTCTCGATCGAGCAGCTCGCGGCGTCGGGCCGGCTGAGGTTCTGCACCTCGCTGCGCGACGCCGTGCAGCACGCGACGGTCGTGCAGGAGCAGGGGCCCGAGAACCTGCAGTTCAAGCAGCGGACATGGTCCGAGGTGCTGCGCTACGTGAGCCCCGCGACGCATCTGTGGTCGTCGACGAGCGGGATCCCCGCGAGCCAGCAACTCGCGCACCTCGACGCCGCGAGTCCTGCGCTCTCAGAGGAGGCCATCGCCGCGGCCCGCGCGCGCCTGCTGATCGTGCACCCGTTCAACCCGCCGCACCTGATGCCGCTGCTCGAGCTGGTGCCGTCGGCACACACGTCGGGGCCCGAGACCGCGTTCGCGCGGGCGTACTTTGGCGCGCTGGGCTCGATCCACCGCCCCATCACCGTGCACAAGGAGACGGCGGGCTTCGTGGCCAACCGCCTGTCGTTCATCCTGTTCCGCGAGGCGTGCCACCTGGTGCAGGCGGGCGTGTGCTCCGTGGCGGACCTGGACGAGATCGTGCGCGCCAGCCTGGGCCCGCGCTGGGCCGTCGCGGGGCCCTTCAAGATGTACAACTTCGGCGGCGGCCCGCGCGGCATGCGCGGCTTCCTCGACAACATCGGCGAGAGCATCGACGGCGTCTGGAAGGATGCCGGCGAACTCAGTATGGATGACGACGCCACGGGCGGTTGGAAGGATACCGTCGTCGAGCAGACCGCCGCGGCGTACGGCGTGCCCACCGCGGAGGAGATTAGGAAGAGGGACAGGGGGCTGAAGGCGGTCGTGAGGGTCCAGGAGGAGCTGGAGCAGGGAGAGGGACAGGCCATGCCATGAGAACAGGGCAAGCAAAAATCCGGATCTACCCAGAGAGACGGGCATAGATGGAGCAATTGAAACCGAAAAAAAAAATACGTCCAGAGACAGTCAGCGTCAGATGGACATCGCGACCACGAGGAAACAAAACACCAAAGAGAGCGACGCAGTTGACTCGAATATTCAAAACGTTGATACGGATGGAACTCTGCCTCTCTGTTGTGGTCTGATCTGTCCTAGTTTGCTCGACCTTCCCTGTTTCAACGGGTTTTCAGTACAATATCTAGATCCTCAAACACTTTGTTCTGGTTTCCATTTTTCCAATGTCAATATTTTCTCTCTTGCAAGGCCATCAAAGTCAAGTGTCATGCCTGAACTGGGCAATCCAACTGGGTTGTCATGAATATAACTGGTAAATAACAAAAAAAAGCAATCTCGCACCATAAAAGCCCGTAAGCAGTAGCAGCCGCACCAGAATTACAGATTAACCTTCAAAGAAACAAAAGTCGGAACATGTCGAACGTCGGACAGCGAGGACAAACATATTGCCCCGACACGACGACAACAAAGGGGTACCATGTTGTTCGTGCCGCTTAGTTTCCAAGAGGTATTGCGCCAAAGCTCCTTGCCATCCCAAATTCGATGCAGATCCAAATCCAAATCCATGGTTATGCAAAATGATGATCTTCAGTCTGGTGCCCTATGCCTCCAAGACACGGCTGAGAACGGGACCTCGGCCAGGAGGCGGTTTGACATTTTCCTCGGACACCGAGTCTCCTTTCACGCTGCCAGTACTGCTGGCAACATTCGCGTGGGCTCGCTCGGCATCTTCATCCTCAACAATCTTCGTACGGTCAGGACCTCGAGTGTTGTGGTTGAGCGACTCGCGAGCCGTGTAGTTTGTTGGCGCCGTGCTTGCCATGCTCAATGCAGTGCTGGAACGTTGGTGCACCAAGTCTGGTGTTGGGGGGATCGAGCTTCGTTCGCTCTGAGGGGTCAAGTGACCTGTGCCTGCGCGAGAATCGTTGGCAGTATGATCGACGGGAGACAAATTCTCGCTGTCTTGTCGAACATGGCCTGTTGAGGCCGACATACTGGCTTCGTCCGTCTCGGCCTGCTCGTCCTCTTCGACATCAGCCGCTTCGTTGGCGAGCTGAAGCCCCTCGACAGCAGCGGCACACTGCTCACTGATGTTGCGGATGATATCAGCAATGGCATCAGTCTTGTCACGGAGATGACGATCGGCCACATCAGACATGCTGAGCTCTGAGTAGCGTTTGCTAGCTCTCTTATTGGCAGCCAGGAGCTTGTTTTCCATTTGCGGCGTGACGTCTTGGCCGTCAATGGAGCCAGATCTCGATGGTCGTTTGCTAGGCCTGGCGTTCTTGAGTTCATCACCATCCTCAGCAATCTCATCTTGTTCTTCTTCATCTTGGTCGCCTTCTCCCTCTTCTTCATCCTCCTCTTCGTATCCTTCGTTGATGTACTCTGCCAACTCGGAAGCTGATCCAATGGAGCGGACAATGTGTTCCATATGGTGCGTTTGGCCGGTGATGAGCGATCGGAGGTGGAGAACGACGCGCTGAGCTTCATCACGTTGTCTCTGCAGCGTCTGATTCGTATGTTGCAGAGCCGCGATCTCCTTGCGATTGCGAGCACGTTCTTTCTCAAGGTCTTCGGCAATGCCTTGCTGGAGCACCAACGCCTCTAAGGCGTTGTCACGCTGTCTCTCAGTGCCAGACAGACGGAGAGCAAGACGGGCAGCATCATCCTTCTGTTGGTCGATAAGGCCGGTAAGTCTGCGGTTCTCGCGCTTGTGAGACTCAATCTTGACACGAAGCTCTGCCAGCTCCTTGTTGAGAGACTCGACGAAGGCTTGGAATTTCTGGAACTGCAACTTCCATGTCTCAACTTCTTGCTCAAGGTAGTTATTCCTCTTTGCAACCTTGGCAAGCTCTGTGTCCATGCGGCCCTTCAGGTTGATGAAGTCCTGCCATGCTTCAAGTGCGTCTCTCGAATATTGGTTACGTTCTCGAACAATCTCATTCATGTGTCTCATTGAGATCTTGGTCATCAGGGGTTTCTTCATGGTACCGCCAAAGATGGCCTTGACACCAGTATTGCGGCCAAGCTTCTCGCAGACATGGTCCATGACTGCCATCACAGCGTCCTGGTTCCACCATGAGGGGTCCTGAACACTTTCCACCTCACCGCGCAGAACAATGATTTGTCCGGCGGGGATGAGCTTGCCACCTCCATAGGCAGACTTGAGATGCTGGGGGACACCGCTTATCTCAACGTCGCTGTTCAAGGCTTGTGTCAGACGGTTGATCATCTTGGTGCGTTGGCCAGCGGTCAAAATGTTCGGTGGATGATCCGTGATGACGAGATTCCGGTCCAGGTCCACCAGGAGAGCATCCTTGGGAGGCTGGAAGAGAGATCGACATTCAGTGGTGATGCCCAAGATATATGGTCCAGGCTCTTGCACCATTTCGCTGGCATTGCGAGCATGGACAACGGGCACATACAGGCCGCTCCATTCGTATACGCGAACACAGAATCTGATGGTTTCGGCTGCGATTGTGAGCATGGCTGGGTGGTGGCTGGTGAGAATGATACGGCGAGTAGGCGAGACAGAGGCCTCGATGAGGCCTACAATATTGGGAATGCTCAAACAGCAGAAGAGCGGCCACATGTTGAAGTTCTGGAATCCGGTGGGCGAGGACGGGAATTGGTAGCAGAGGGCATAATCTTTCATATCGATCCGTACAAGGTCATTCAGTCGTGGAGCAGGGAAGCTGAGGATTCTGGAAACCTCCTCGGCGTGAAACAGGTTGGTGGCCTTGTTCCAGTGAATCCACATTCCTCGCAGGTAGTCGCCCAGGAGGTTGTAGAGAGGATATCTGGAAAGAAAGCTCAGGCAGTAGGGAATCCAGTAGGTCTCATCGGCGACATCTCTGTAATCGGATTCGGTCTTGCGGCGAAGGTCGCGAATGGTTTCGGCTCGTTTCTCATCGGCTCGTGACCAAACTCGCAGAGCAATACCGTACAAGGTGTGTTGAGAATCTTGCTGGAGGACGAAAGAGTGATGAACGCAATGTGGCTGACTTCTGCCAGTGCAGATCTCGACATCATGTGGAAAGCACGCCTGTCTCGTGGTCAGTGGTTGTAATCAAAGCGTGGGGAGCAACAGCAACGAACCCTCATGGCACTGTGCAGAGCTCTTGCAATTTCATTGTCACTCTCCAGCCTGGGGCTGCTCCCCAAGATCTCGGGAAGCCAGAACTGGCCCACAGCTCCCTTCATATGTTGAATCTTGCCGTGGGATGGAGGTGGTGCTTTGACCCATTGCGACGGCTCCCTTCCCACGCCACAGACCATGTAGGCATGGGTCAATGTCTTTGGAGTCGGTCGATTGTTCGACTTTGCGAGGGTCGAGGGGAGAGGTTGGGTGATTCGTGAGTGGAGAGATGAGGTTCGGCTGGGAACCATGGCATTGTCAACTTGCTGTTCTCGGGTAGCAGGGCGATTTGTATCGCGGGTCTGAGGTCGAGCAGCCATTGAAGTCATTGAGGTATGACCTCTGAGTGAGGGACCCATGCTGTCGGTTCAAAGGTGGCAGGGAGGTTAAGCCTGAGCAATTCAGTCGTGTGAGCTTGGATATCAATCCTCCAGCAATTCAACCCAGAACCAATGGCGAGCTCCAGACAGCCCTGGAGCCTTTGAATCTAGGGATATCGTCGCGGAGAGTGCAATTGTTTTCTTTTCTCCTCGAGACAAACGGAGGGGAAGAGGACGTGGCTCAGAGACAGCCCCCGCGGTGTGAAGAAAGAAAGAAAAAAACCAACGGGCTCCGACCGTTGGGAGGATAGAAAAGCACCACAGGTACTGGAACGGCGTAGGTGCCAGGAGAGATTGTTGCAGGGCACAATTGAAGCTCCATAGATTTCAGGAGTCCATCTGGCATTGGAAGCGAGAGGAAGCGCAGCATGAGGTGTCAGGCCAAGCCCACCGGAGGCACATCAAGTGCCAGGACTAGCAGTGGTGGACTCCGGATATGCAGCTAAGAAGATGAGGCTTGCAGGGGTTAGAAACCACTCTCGACCGTGGAGCCCATAACCGAGAATGGGTGCCCATCTCCATGTTCCTCGTACCTACTTGTAGGTGCGAGCCTGCGAGGTACCTGGGTTTCCTCAGCTGTCTTCGCTCCTCGTCCTCTTGCCATGGTGCAGCAGCGCAGATCAGCCACAAGATTGAGGGAATCTGGTGAGTTTCTTCCTCTGTCAAATCTGTCTACTCACGACGTACCAAAAGACTCTCAACTCCTCCTCCTCTCGCACGAGCACAGAGTTTGCCCCGTCCAGGTACACAAATCCGAATGGCGAATCTCTGCGCACTAGCCTCTGCCTGCGCCTGCGCCTGTCCCTGTGCCTGAGCCGTGCCCGTGGGCCCCTGTCGCAAATCATCCAACAGCCCAAAGAGCTATCTGTCCCATCGCCCCCCAGGTTGGGTCTAGCCAGGAGCTGAGGGACACACACCATCCAAGTCGAGCTGCCCTCCCACACGGAACCACGCCGGTTTGGGGTTGGACGTGCCCCTGGTGTCCTGCAGGACCCTGGCTCACTGTTTTCCCCGGCAGCCCTCAATTTGGTTGGCAACCAACAATCCTGATCCACCTGTCTGTGATGAGCCAGGAAAACTTGGTTGATGGCCTGGGTGACGGACGTGTGCCTGAAGCCCCGACCTGTGGCAGACCTTTTTTGGCCACTTCCATCACAGGCTGGCTGAGGCTTTCACATTTTCTGGGGGGCAAGATGTGCCTCATACTGCTCCTCCCCATCGGTGACCCATCTGCTTGTGTGGGCTTTCAGGGGGGAGGGGTCAACTTTCTCGTTTGGGCTGCTCTTCTTGCTTGGACGTGGCTTGCCTTCCTGAGCTTCTAGGCTTTCGTATAGCGGGTACCTATGAGGCACAGACTTCTCCATACCCCTCTTCGCCCTTCCCGCGTGTACGGATTCTCTTGCTCGGCTCAAAAGAACTGGCTGCGTTGCAGGCACGGGCTATTCCTTTCAACCCATTTGGTGGGAAGTCGCCGAGCACAGATACGAATAACTTGCAGGCCACCGTCGCGTCTTTCGGGTTCCAGCCATCTGGCCACATGGGTTTTATGTAAAGGACAAGCACGCAATTGGCCCTGTTGCACTCAAGGTTTCTGCTACGGACTGCATCTCGTCGAAATTTTCCTGCCAGGACGACAGTGATGAATCATGGAGTCTGCGCGTCCGCGACACAAGAGTTACGAGTACGCACGGCACGCGGGAAAGGAGATGACTAGGAGAAAGATTCCCGTCTGGTTCGCAATTCCAGACCGCATTCGGATGTGTTTCACGTCAAGGCTGATAATCCAAGCCATCAGATGCATTTACACTTCCGTCTTGCATGGAGAAGCCTGCTCCTGTTGGCCCGTTGCCGCGCATCAAGGTTTTCTTGTCATGCTTCCAGAAGTAACGCTGCACGCCTCAGGGGTTCATCTCATGTACCTACTACTCCATCGAAAGGAATCCGCGGGGTTGCCGGACGGATTGCGCCCAATCGCGATCTTATGACACGATCCGCTGGATCATTATTGCATGCCACTGCACGCAAGAAGTGACAGAACACTATCTAGGTTTGCCAGGATGTGCTCTGTATTGCGAACTTTGACTGCAGGGAGGGAATTGGTAACGGTAATTTAAGTTGGTGCGTTACCCAATGAACTGGCCGTCCTGCTCATCTAATCCCACGTGCGTGTTGGGTTTCCGGCGACCAGCGAAGTGACCACAACATGAGCCAACAATGAGAAGACAGAGAGAGGGTAGGGAAGTGAGAGAAAGAGAGAGGTATAGCCTGAACCTGCTGCTCTTGACTTCTCTCGCCTCTCGTTACCCCCGTTGCAGCAGCCTTGGCCAACTCAAATACCAGATTTCTGACTTGAAGCAGACTGCGGTGGTTCTAACATGCGCAAGACAACGCGGATTTCTAATTCCAATATTGAGTCTGATGTCCTCTGTCGAAGCTAAGGACACCTCCCAGCAGACTAGGAAACCTTCTATCATCCACGGCCAGTTCTTTTAGGGGAAGATCAAAGATATCCCAGTCGAGTCGAGACTGGCATTGATAGCCACGTGCTTTTGCGTAAAAGGTCTGGAATTTGGGAGCGGTTTACAGGCACCTTGCTGCCGATGTCGCTGGTTATGGTATCTAGCGGATATCTGCATTTGCATCGATCCTGCTCTACTTGGTGACTGCACTAATGCTGATGCTGGGACAACTCAAAGCCAGGTACGAACGAGGAGAAGTATGAACTCAATGTTCCCAGGAACTTCTGGGGTCTGGGTAGTAGAAAGCCTTGTCAGTTGCATTATTCTTATTTCAGGAAATGGATCGTAGTATTAGTCCAGCCCTTCACCGAGGCTGCAGCGTGACGTCGAGATTATCCCTCACTCGGTATGAAGTGCCACCTTCGTTATCGATAAGGAAAAACCGCAGACTCTGGAAGTTTTGAAGGAACTCCTGCGCCATACTCGATGGATCCCATCTACGACCTGACTACCCGCATCCGCAGATTCATGTCTCGCTGAGATTGACGATGCTATGCAGGAAACAGTTAGCGACGTGCTGTTGACTGATCTCTGTGCGATTTGGTAAGCTTGAACCCGTCCCTACCCTTTGCAAAGACCAAATCCCTGATCTCGACAGTCACGTCAATCCCATTAAGTACACTTGCCCTCGATGTGGAATCCACACATGCTCCCTGCCATGCGTCAAGCGTCACAAGTCCTGGGCACAGTGCTCAGGCATTCGAGACCCTACCGCCTACCGGAAGCGAGCTGATTTAGCCACACCGGCCTCTGTCGATCAAGATTTCAACTTTATTACTTCCGTCGAAAGATCCCTGGCGCGCGCAGACGAGCTTACTCAAAGTAAGGGGATTGACTTGGTCCCCAGTGGTATCGTACGAAAGGGCCAGGAGGCTAGACGAAAGTTTGATGCCGAGCTCGAAGAGAGAGGAATATGCTTGATCAAGGCGCCCAAAGGATTGTCGAGAAACAATCAGAACAAGTCGCATTGGGCGGGCCATGGAAAGTGTATCATGTGGACGACTGAATGGTTGTGTCACGATGGCGACAAGAGGATCTGCAATGTGCTTGAGTCGAGGACCGTCGAGGAAGCATTTCTGGGTGCATTTGGGAAACACGCCGTCAACCGCAAGAAACGCAAGCGAAGTGATGCTGAAACAGGGTCAGTCTCAGCTCCTCACCCCGACGATCAACCTACTCGGCCTGTCACTGCCGGAGAAATTGATGGAGGAACCTCGCACACTGGGAATGTGGAAGGAAATCCTGCAAATCCAGAATCCGAATCGGCCGCCCTCGAACCTGTCACGGACCAGACCGACACCGACACGACTCATGGCCCGACACGAAGGACTGGCCAGCATCCGCAAACTTCGCGTTCATCACAGAACCTCAAGTTTTATCTATTGAAGCCGAACACGATCTCGAAAGTGAAATGTTTGATTCCTGTTGCTTCGGACTCAAAGCTGGTTGATGCTCTTCGCAATCAGACCATCCTAGAGTTCCCGACTTTCTATGTTCGACAAGAAGCCCCCCAGGATTTGCCTGCTCCTTTCATCACCGAAAAAAATTATGAAGAAAAGTATGGGACAGAATTATCGATCAACCTGCCGACCTACGCCAGCGAGGACAAAGCAGATGAAGAACACATTGTTTCTTTGGACAACATCGACGAGAAGAAGGTACTGGAAGTCCTTCAAAAAGACCTGGATGGCTGAGTCCACTTTATCAGATCTATGAATATCCTCAACCCAGTTTACCTGGGACAAAAGGATGTCCAGCACTCAGTCCACCGCATACGGCCCAGGCTTGGCCATTGACATAGCTAGCCTCGTCACTTCCCAAGAACAAGGCGACTCTAGCAACCTCGTCGGCCACCGCGCCTCTCTGCAGCGGATTCAACTGGCCAATCTTCTTCTCGGTGCCCCGGCCTCGTGCTGCATCATACATGGGTTTGGTCATACCAGTCTCGATCACACCTGGGCAGATGGCATTGACCCTCACGCCTGTCCCACTTAACTGATAGGACATCGTCTGTGCCATCGATACCACGGCAGCTTTGCTGGCCGAGTAGTCCGTGCCCCCAGCATTCGACCGGATCCCAGCCACCGACGCCGTGCCAATGATGCTTCCTCCAGGATATTTCTTCTCGGGAGACGTCTTCTGCATGGCAATGGCGGCATATTTGAAACAGAGAAATACACCCAGTGCGTTAACCCTCATCGTCCTCATATATGCCTCGCTCGAAATATGTTCAAACGTATTGGGGACACCCGAGATGCCAGCATTTGCAAACATGATGTCCAGTCTGCCGTATTTTGCCAGGCATTGATCCACAACGGCTTTCACCTGAGATTCTTCGCCGACGTCCATTTTCACACAGTGGACCTCGCATTCGGGATATAGGGACGCCAGTTCCCGCTTGTGCATTTCCAAATACTTGTCATCGTAGTCGCAAATATAGACCGCCTTTGCGCCGTTCTGGGCGTATTGGTGTGCCGACGCTCGACCAATGCCGATGGGAGAGTTGCATCCTGGAAACCAAGTACAGTGAGAATCCGTTTCTTCGTGGTAGTCAAGTGCTATAATTTTTCGGACGTACCAGTAACGATGACAACCTTGCCCTTGACTCTTGGTCCTGTTGAGCTGTCTGCGACATGTCTAACACGAGGGATCTCCTCAAATGTGCCCTCGGAAGGTATGCCTTCCGCAAGTTGCTTGGACAACGCCGCGAGGCGTCTTTTGGGAGCAGCCGTCATTGCTGTGTATGTTTTTCAATGTCTGGAAGCTTGAGTACTGGAGGGAAAGTATTCGGGGTCACAGGTGCACTCGATCGCGAGGGGAGGGTGTGTAGCACAGCGAGAGTTGGCCTCTTTCAATGCGCTTCAAGTCGCAGTCGGCTAGTAGTAAAGACAGGTATGTAGGTACAGGCGATTGTGTGAATGTTTGATGAGTCTGGGGCGTAAAAGATAGGTATAACAACCCGACTCTCTTTCTCCACCGCCGGAAAATCTCACGAGAGCGCAGTCCTTTATTTTGAGCTGAGTACGCAGTTTTGAACTGAGTGCAGGAGGAGATAATAGCTGTTCATAGGATCCCCATATCTGGGGGCGGGCCCCTACAAGAGCCGAGGCTTACTCTACTAATGTGGGCAGCAGAATCACCACCTGTCGGGCCCGGTAATGAGGCGGCTATGCCTGGATCCTCACCTTGGAGAATGGCCTTCCACCGGAGAACCGTCTTGGTACCACAGACAGGCACTCGTTGCCCCCTATACGGAGTAAGTCATGCACAACCGGAAGCAAAGGTGCAAATGGCTGTCTTAGCATCAAACATCCCACTCCTGCACGTGATGACGCGTTACATAAGCATCTTTTTGGAGAAAAAAATAATATCGAAATTCATGTGCGGAGAGAGAAATGCAGATTTCTTGAGCGGCAATGAGTCGTTGCCTTACTTGTGACATTGTGAATAGAAGCCTCGAGTGCACAAGATGTCGAAAAGAACCGCGGAGAGCCAGGAAAACCTAGAGTCCCTCAAAGCAGGGCAACGGCCGGATTCGAGTGCAAACGGCGACCCCACCCTCGACTTCGAAGACGAATTCGAAGATGAATACGAGTCAGAGGACGAGGTCATGGAGGCGGGTGTCGATGGGAGACCGGACGCTGAAAGAGAAGCAGAGCAGGCACAGGATGCTATGGATGTCGACTCGAAGGAGCAGACATTCATCCCAGGCCGATCGATATTGCAACCTGGAATGTCGCTGACACCAGACCCTTCCACCTACGAGATGCTTCACCTTATGTCGACGACATGGCCCTGTCTCTCCTTTGACGTTGTACGAGACAATTTGGGTGACAATCGCAAGCAATATCCCAGAACGGTCTATGCGGTTGCTGGGACTCAGGCGGAGTCGTCACGCGCCAAAGAGAATGAGTTGTACATTTTGCGGTTGAGCAGCCTGTCGAAGATGGATCGCGGCAATCAGACGGATTCGGAGAGCGATAGCGACGATGGTGAAGATGACGAGGGCTCATCCGACCCTGTGCTCGAGTCGAGGTCGATACCACTTCCAAGCACAACCAACAGAATAAGAGCATTCCAACCAGCGTCGGCCTCTGCCGACATGACTCAAATACCTCAGACATTGACAGCTACATCCCTGGAAAATGGTCAGGTTCTGATTCATGACGTATCCCCGTATCTCCATTCTCTCTCAACTCCCGGCTACACACTGCCTCCAAACGCGGCGAAGCCTCTCAGCACTCTCCGAATGCACAAAACGGAAGGATACGCATTGGACTGGGCGCCAACTTCGTCACATCCAAATGGTCGACTTCTCTCCGGTGACAACGCTGGACAAATATTCAGCACGCAGCGAACCGAGGGTGGCGGCTGGGTCACTGACACCAGAACATTTGTCGGCCACACCGACGCAGTAGAAGAACTTCAATGGTCACCCAACGAGAAATTTGTCTTTGCCTCCGCAAGCTCCGATGGCACTGTGAAGGTGTGGGATGCGCGAAGTAAGAGTCGCAAACCAGCCGTGGATGTGAAGATCAGCAGCACCGATGTCAACGTGATGTCGTGGTCGCGCCAGACGTTCCATTTGCTTGCCACCGGTGCTGATGATGGTGAGTGGGCAGTCTGGGATTTGCGGCAGTGGAAACCTCAGTCAGGGGCGCCACCCGGCGCGCAGATCAAACCCAGCCCTGTTGCCGACTTTCACTTCCACAAGAAGCCCATCACTTCCATAGAGTGGCACCCGACGGATGACAGCGTGGTGGCTGTTGCCTGCGCAGACAACACAGCAACTCTGTGGGATCTTGCAGTCGAGCTTGACGATGAGGAATATGGCAGAGAGGCAGGCTTAGGCTTAGGTGAAGGTGCCGAAAAGGTTCCTCCCCAACTATTGTTCATCCACCACGTTGAGGACGGTAAAGAATTACACTGGCATCCACAAATGCCTGGTACGGTCATAGTCACCGGTGGAAGTGGTCTGGGAGTATTCAAAACAATCAGCGTCTAAGGGATTGACGGGGCGCCGGCGTTGAAGAGTTGTCAGTGATGAATCAACGAACGACCATTATGCGCAACACATTGGTTATTGCCTTCATGTTGCCACTACAAGCGGATCTTCACAGCGTTTCACCTGTTTCTTAGACGAAAGATGTCACTTCAGTTGCCCACATGTCCAGCCTGGAGTCAAAAGTACACTCTCAAATTCTCCAAATGACCTTTCAGTCAGCTTCTTGATTCAACTAGCCGTATATTTGATGCCCCAGACAAGATCCGGCTTACAGGGAGCGTCGACGGCACGCTCGACGACTCGTGGTTTCACTCTCTTGCTGCAGGACATCCCTTTCCAGATCTGCTTTGTTTTCCTCGTCACCGTCATCGGTCCGTTGTACCTCACTGTCTGGACCATAGACATCCTCCTAGTTGCCCTCTTGAATAAGATCTATTGCGGTCTACAAGCGATTGGCCTGGAAACTCCCGGTGGTATGGAAGGAATGGACCGGTTTACTCGCACCAGAGAGCACTACCAGCGAGGCTTACATCGAAGTCGACAACAAGAAACGCCTCCGACTCCTCCAGCGGCCGACCTCGTCTTCGATTTCGATTTCAAGGACTCAAAACTTGACCTCAACTTTGATATCGGACACCCTGTCGTCCAGAATGACTTGATGGTGAGACATCAGATCGATCCTAGCGAGAACATAGGTGTTGCTCTTTCAGATGGGCCCTTCCAGCAGCGAGGACGACTCGGCGGTCCAGTCACCATGGAGGACGAGCACAGTTGTTTACAGCAACAGAACGAGTGCCTCTCATCTGTTCCAAAAGTCCCGAGTGAACCATGTCTTAGATTCTCTACTCAATGCGAAAAACCCTCCAGAAATCTTCCACCTTGTTCCATCTACTCCAGAGAATGGAGAGAGCGTGTGAGACGAACGACAACACCGCCTGAGCCAACAGCGGACCTTGTTACGACAGTGAATGTAATCCCTTTCTCCGAACGAACTTCCACCGACGATATGAATGGATCACACCGCCCGAACCCAGCGAATCGAAACCAAACTGACCGAGAGACGTCACCACCATTACCATCACAGACGTGTCCGAAGAACCCAGATGATGGAAGCGAAGCGCAGGCCCTCCAACCCGATTTTATGCTCGAGGAAAGCACCAGCCAGAGCAGAAAACGTCTTTCTAAGATTGGGAAGTGGCTTCTGCGGCCGAGAAAGCACTGGGACAAGAAAGCAGCTATGTCTAGCACTAACATGAGCGTCGAAAAGATGCTCTCAAATACACCAACTCCTTGTCCCAGCTCTGTTCAAGACACATCAAAGCAGCATCAGCATCGGAGGCTTGGCGACGCTCTTCGAACGCGAGTGGCACAGAAGCAGTCCGAAGCTCAAGATCAAATCTCTCAGCCGCGGCCCCTGACCGCGTCTCTGCGCGGTGGAGGTAACTTCAACTCCGTCAATACAGGTCGTCGATGGGACAATGATCAGGATACCTACAATCGTCGCAGACGTGGCGCGTACCGCCATAGTTCCTCAGGCATTTTCGCTGTTCACAACAGTGTCGTCATCTTTGCTGAGAGTGAGGATCGCCTTGACGATATCCACCGTCCTCATTCGCCCTCACGTCGCCCGATTCACCAACCTCGTCGACCTAGGTCTCCCAGAGATCCACCTCCGTGGCTTTTCCCTCGGTCGCCTCAAAACCGGAATCATGATGGGGCTGATAGCCTACGTCCTGCTGGACAAACACCCCCAGGAAATTCGCAGACCCGCATTCAGGTACATCGAAGGCCAGGTCGGCGGACACTGAGCCACGAAGATGGCAGAAGAGGGCGAAGACCGGAGGAACGAACACGCATACCCGGTGGGCGAAGACCTGAGCATCGCACACAGGGAGAAGGAGAGCATGGATGCTCTGGAATCTCGCGTTCGACTCCTCCAAACCAGACTGATAACACGACCCCTCCGAGGCTGTCTGCCGAGAGCCAGAGCTCCCAGACGTCTCCTCCAAAGCAGCCCAGTTCTACGGGTGAATCGGCTTTCCACCGTCCTAGCTCCCATCGTAGTACCGCTTCAGGACCACCCGCAAAATGCAACAAACGACCAGAGGCAGGAGACGAGCTATTCCAGGCCTCCTCACCAGCAGGACCTTCTCGATCGCAACAACACACCGATTTCGCGCGTGGAACATCCATCCGCATCTCCTTGAATGATGGCCGAGTGCTCAGCACGACAGAGTACAAGGCCCTGCAGGAGAAGAGAGCGGGCAAGGCAGCTGTTAGACTCAAGAGTACGGACGAGAATCGGACGATATCTTCACCCGGGGTGAAAGGCACGGGCGAAGAACAGCCACGTGGACAAGGTCCTGCAAGCAAGGAAGGAAGCAGGAGAGACAAGCCGATATCCGCAGAACCCTCTCCAAAGGAAGTTCAGATCCCGCCTGCGTCTCCGCTGGAAGTGCCATCGGGCCAATCCAGTCCACGGCGAGAGGCCTCGGGATCCCAGCATGGGGGAACGGGAGGCAAGACACAATCCAGGAAGCCAGAATTGGCACAGTCAAGTGCGAAGAGATCGTCACTTGTGGCTGACACCAAAGGACATTCCACCGGGCCACTCCTAGCAACCGATCACGGAAATGAAGCTATAGCAAGTGCCAAAGCTGAGCTGAATGAGCGCCCGACAACTATTATTGCCCGTGCATCAAGTCTGACTCCTGGTTCAGTCTTTTCGACGAGCCAGCAGCACCGGTCAACCGCCGCTGGTGTATCAAGCCAGCAGTCTCCTCCTACGAGCTCCTTGCCCAGAGAAACCTCAGGCCTCACCGGCCCAGCAAGTCAGCCGCCAACAACCCGTATCGGGAAGATCTCATCAGTCGTCGATTCGCCACCTGCGCGGACGTCGGGCAAGCAGGGCACAGCCCTTTCCAATCGACCCGCAGCGCGCTCCAACCACCTCCCAAGCTCTGACGACGGCAACAGCCCGCAGGAAATGAAGGCGAGGAACCACGACGCTGGTGATGCCCCGGCTGAGACCGGGACCGAGGGAGAGCCGACCTGGAGCTTTGCTAACCTCAAACCTTAGAGCCCAGCATTTGCTTTGTTTTTGCTTTTGCTTCTGCTTCTTTGCTTCAATGAGGGCTCTTTACCTCCCTGGAGAACGAGCTACAAGGTCGGATATGCAGGAGACAAAGGAAGGAGACGAGCTTTCTCAGGAGCTTGGACGTCTACATAGCCAAGCACATAATGACCGATGAGCTGCATGAGGTATCTCACCCCCACCATTCCAGGGTTTATGCATACGGCACCTGATTCATGACTGGCGGAATTGAAACGT
The DNA here is from genome assembly GCF_000835495.1 of Cladophialophora immunda. Taxonomy (NCBI): domain Eukaryota; kingdom Fungi; phylum Ascomycota; class Eurotiomycetes; order Chaetothyriales; family Herpotrichiellaceae; genus Cladophialophora; species Cladophialophora immunda. Next base: position 3,388,710 of record NW_015622541.1, read on the forward strand.
TGGTTCCCTGGTTGGTTCGGTGAATGGTTCGTCTAGATATCCTCCGCGCATAATACGTGAGCAAAGACTTGCCTCGTCTCAGTGTTACCAGTAACCGAGATGAAGGGACCCACGGGGATCGGCTCGCCATGTCATACCCAGTCCGCGCACGCTGCCTCTCATTCCATTCTATAAAAAGTTCCATGCGCTGTCGATCGAGTTCCTGTGTGTCCCCCAGGTCTCATCGACACATTTTGCAGGCGTCCGATATTCGGGGGGGGGGGGGGGGGGCCTCAAGCTCTGTGTTCGCACGGTGCAATCTTCGGGAAAACCCATTGGGACAAGTCGTCGACCGCTGGCTGGCTGCACACCGGGCGGACCAGGATTGCGTACGCCGCCTGTAGAGCACCTCTTGTTTTTTTATCGGGTGGTGTTTAACAGGGCAAAGCGACCAGGTACGGTATTTCGAGTCGCCAATCGCTTTGCGAGAGCCTCGCATGTTAGATCAAAGGGTTTCGAGGCGTCAGGCACTGGTGGGCGGCTTTGACTGGCTTCTCGACGCAGATCAGGTCTCCCACTCCAACGCCTACGCTCGCATAGATCACGTGTTCCTCGTTTGGGGGTGTCGGGCTCTTGATACCTGGCCATGAGGCAAGCCAAGCGGTTGGATAACCTGGCGTGACTGAAAGCTAGGTTGTCAGGCCTGCAGCAGAGACTGAGAAGAGGTAAGGGACGGTGCGAGCGTTGTTACGGATACACCATTCATTGGAGGCTCAGATCTGGCCCTCAGAGGTGATTTGACACAGAAGGAAGACAGGGATGTGGTACATATAAGACTCCTCCAGCCCCTTGCGATATGTCAAAGTCTCATCACTTGTCCAAGAGTGAGCGAGCTCGAGATGGCGTCTAAACCGGTGATATTCATCCTTCACGGAGCATGGCACGGTCCGGCACACTTCGAGCCGGTTAAATCTAAGCTCGAGACGCGTGGGTATACCACCATCTGTCCCCAACAGCCCTCCACAGGAGCAGATCCCGCGACGACAACCTTATACGACGACGCAGCATATGTCCGGACTGAATTGGAGCAATTCGTCGAGCAAGGGGAAGAGGTTGTATTGGTGATGCATTCGTATGGCGGTATGGTGGGGACGCAAGCTGCCGCCGGGTTAGGGAAAACTGAGAGGCTGAAGCGAGGCCAGACAGGCGGCATAGTCCGTTTGTTTTATGCCTGTGCCTTTCTTCTGCCTCTGGGAAAGTCTCTAGTTGCTGGGCTCGGTGGTCTGCCGCCGTGGGTCAAAGAAGAGGCAAGTATAGGCGTTGTCTGTATTCCTCCAACAATCCTAACTCTTTTGGGGTCTTCAGGAAGACGGTAGCACCAACGCCACCACTCCCGAGCAAGTGTTCTACAATGATCTGCCAGCGGAAGAACAGAAGCGTTGGGTGTCGAAGTTGAGACACCATTGCTGCGTCGCGACGAAGACGCCGTTGACCCAGGTCGCATATGCCGGTATTCCAGTGACGTACCTGTACTGTGAAGATGACCAAGCTCTCCTACTCCACATGCAGGAGATGATGGTGAAGCAATCAGGTTTGGACGTGCAAGAATTTAGGTGTGGAGCGGGACATTCGCCCTTCCTTAGCCAGCCTGATATGTTTGTAGACAGCATCATCAAGTCAATAAATGCTTGATGCAGATATTGTGGTGTCATGAAGATCAGACCATAGTCTCGACTGAACCTTCCTAAGCAGATGCGGAGGTCACGCAATAGAACTCGGGGTCGGTATACCGGTCAGTGGATGGAGGCTAGTCGCATTGTTCTGTTGGGTTTGCAGGACCGGTGTCCCGTCCGACGGAGAAGGGTCGTCATTGTGGTGTGTAAATAAAGAGTCTTGGGGCGGCATGTCCGTGACGGACAAGGTAACCTCTGTCCATAGCTTTGCCACCGGCTCTGCAAATATGTAGTCCCACCACAGATATGTCGCCATAAGACTTGTGTAGGCAGTCCAGTCGGTAGCATATGGCCATCGGACCACGTATTCCTGCATCTTCTGAACAAAGTATCGCTTGTGGGGTGTGTTTAGCGCAGCAAGACCTCCGAGCATCAACGCCCACATCACCAGACAGGTGTAATCCTCTGTTTTGGTGCTCTGGTCAAGATGAGCAGTTTCTTCTGCCTGGAACACCTCGAAATTTTCCATTGCAACGCGAAGCTCTCCAGCCATCCGAGGTCTGGCACCGGTCGTGGGTGGCAGGGGAAACAATACCAAATCGCTGTAGATGAGACCAGCCACGCGGCAAAGATTCCACAAATAATCGGCCTTTTGCGGATCGAGAGTTATCCTAGGCCTAAGACTTGATAGCTTGTGGTGAGCTTCATTCGCCGCATTGACTATATCAGTCAGATTCGGGCCGTTTGGACGGCGCTCTTGGTAATGGTCCAGAGCGACAGTGACATCGCCTACAGCCCTCAAAGCGTTTGCCAGCTCCATACCTATTGGGTCTAATTGTTTGAAGCCGGTGCCCACCACCATTGACATCATGACGGCATCATGGTCAGGCTGATACTTCGGTCCTTTGAGAATGGAGAAGGTTGGAAGCACCCACGGAAAAGAAGGTGGCATACCGAGCCTCGAGCTGACCATCAGGTCGGCGCTAACACCAACATTAGCGAGAGAATAGGACAAAACGGACGGAAATGCCGACTGACAATTGAAGAAGTTGTCGGAGTCCATATTGTTGCATAGCTTCTATCCCGCCACGTTTGACGACAACTTCCATTAGTGCTTGGATCATAGAAGGTATCACTGTAAGTCTAGCATAGAGGTGTAGATTTTGAGCAGTCGCCAAGGGAGAGGGCCGAAACGTTTCTGGAAATTGGGCCGGATTGGGGTCGGTCAGGTTTGCAACCATGATCAATGCCATGATCAATGAATCGGGTGCCGGACCTTTGAGGTTCTGAAGCTCCTTCGTAACCAGAGCTAACCCACGAGCCTGGTGTCTCAGTCGCAGCACCTCGATCTTGTTGGGAAATCGCTCGTTGTCAGCGCCTGCGCGGACGAGGTTCGCCGCAGAAGCAACTTGCAGGTGGAACATCAATGGCCACTCTTGTCCGATGCGTTTCCAGGCTATTTTGACCGTCGACACATCATTCACCGAGGCGACAGTTATTAGCTTCGGGTGTATACTCTCATAGGCTTGCAAAAGCCGGTACATCAGCTGTAGTGAACAATTCGCAGGCTGAGTGTCAACTCACCGTAATCAAGAATTGATTGCAGATATCTCGGCAATGCGGTGTGGGGGTTCGATCCGAAAGGGTCGACCTTGTCTTGCGAAAGGTATGAGAGCGGGCTGATCTTGAATTCAGTTACCTGGACCTTGTCTTTCTCGGGCTTTGGAGTGTTGTCTTCATGAGAGCCGGAGCCCTCGATGATCCATTTGACAACGGTCTGCCCACGCTTTGCTTTTCTCCTCGAATGTGTTACTCGAGCGGCGTGAGCCCGTGCTCGGGACTTTTCTAACGACTTCCGGGCTGCGGCATTCGAAGGATCTTGAAACGCCACGAAATGAAAGGTATCCTTTTCCTTTTTCTGGTCAGTCATCGTGATATCCTGAGCGAACGCGGCAGCCTCGATAATCCTTTTCGAAATTGTCGAAGAAGAGCTTGTCGGGTTGAAGCAACAAAATCAATCCAGACTGCATAAGCGGTGTTGAGGTGGGTGCTATATCTGGAACAAAACGGAGGGGCCTAGGCTAGACGCGTGTTGCTAGCGTGGGCCGTCTGTCAGAGCCTGGAATGAAAAAAACCACTATTCGATTAATGTCTTCCATCGATATGCATTGCTCTGCCGATAGTTCGGGAGCATGCTGAGGTAACAGAGATGGGCCTCGACGTAGAAATAAAGTGTCTAGAAGAAGCAGCAGACAGCTGAGCTCTGGCTACTCCGAAGCTGTCGCGTAGACTGGTGGGCTGCAACCCGCATGCACACTTAGTCATCTTTGCTGCTAATCACAAACAGAAAATGGTGCCCGAAAGAAGCAGATGGTGACAATGACCCGTGCGAATGGCCAAAGATCCGAATAATCCATCATGAGCGCCTATTGGAGAATCGTGAAGGGTGGTGAACATGGAGAGGCAACCCGTAAGCCACCCGAGCGTAACAAATCCATTATATAAACCATGCCGGTGTCAGTCAGCCAAAACATTCCCGACGCGAACGCCGGAGATGTGCATATCTGGAGTGCCGCTGACAAAGTTGATGTATCTTGTATGGCTGAACAATAATACAGCCAATGGATAGGGACCAGTTTCAGAAAGTGAGCATCCATGCTGAGCACACACGATACTCTGCGAGGTCGGGAGGAACGGCCTCAGATTCATCCCCCGTGCTCCCCGTGCTTCTCGTGCTCAATTTGGCATCACAATCAAAGTCACGTCTAGTGATTCTCTTAGAGGAATAAAAAGTATTTGCTTTGCCTCGGAACATGAACATCGAGCGGTGATACATGCCTCTTCTGGGATGAGGGCCCGTTGGCGGCTGATCCGGGGAAATGAGATGGGCAAGGGGCGAACCTACTTGAGCCGCCGCACGCCAATTCGAGGGTGTTGTGCCGAGGCTCGACTGAGGACTTTAACGAGGGCTTCGGATCCAAGAGAGTGAGTACAAAGCACATTGCAAGGCACAGAATCACATAGGGCATAGCATAATTCGACCTGAAGTAAGAGGGAATGAGAATGGTGGGCACATCTAAGTAAGAACCAAAGTGAAGGAAAATGGCATAGACAGCGAGGAAAAGTGAAATCCCGCTTTTTAGTTGAGCCATAGACGCTAACTATCTTGGGAGTAGTGCATTTCCTTGTGCCAACGTCCCTAAACATATGATTGGCCAACAGCGTCTCTCCTCTCATTTCACTTCCGCACTGCCATTCGACCTCTTCCTCCACCTCCTCGAACCTGATCGCGTCCTCCCTCAACTTCATGCAACGCTTCGCCTCTGGCGCGATTTGCCTACAGTTCTTGAACTTGCTTTTCCTGTTGGCCAGAGCACTATCGCCCATCACACGCTCTTCGCACGGCTCATTTACTCCACGTGGAAATGGCTGGCCGATCGAGGGAGCCAACCAACATCAGCTTGGCCGAACGTGGCTGGCCAAATTCCCTATTTCTACCCGATCCTGATTCCTCGAGATTACGTCTCCTTCCTCGGTCTTTCAGCCTCGACTTCTATCGCCTGCCAACCCTGTTCAACTACTGACTACCTGCATTAGCTTCAAGGTCGATGCGCAAGCTTGTGGGGAAGATGCGGGCTCTGGTATCCATTACCTGTATCGCTGCCTCAATGCTGTGTTATCCCTAGGAACTCGATACTTCATATGAAGCATCTGCCGCCGACCTCGTCTCAGTCTATTATTCATTCCTCCCACCAGCACGAGACCTTCCCTTCCCGGTCGTGTTTCGTTTCTTTCATTGCTTTAGTCTCTCATCCGAGTGCTTCCTCTGCCGAAGCCTTCCATTCTCTTATCGCTATCGCTCCTTGTACACCTTTATTCATCCCCTAGCTGCACCTTTGCCTCTCTGGGCTCACGCTCGCTTCTCTGTGTCCTTACTGTCCAAGGACTTTCATTCTTTTCCCCAACATGTCTTTCGCTTCTATTTATGTACCGATCCTTCTGCTGTTAACCCTCGCCAACGCCGCACCGTTTGCGCTTCAAAAGAGAGGTGTTTGCTGATCTCCATGAATGAGAGGTATTCGCGCTGACATCTTCCTTCAGCCATTTCCCAAGATTTGTTCAACCAACTGTCGTTCTTTGAACAATACTCGGCAGCTGCATATTGTCCGAACAATAACGTGGCCTCTTCCACCTCCAATATTACGTGCGCAGCCGGGAACTGCCCCCTTGTTCAAACCGCCGGGGCAGAGTCACTACTTGAATTTCAAAAGTAGGCAATGTCCATACCCTCCATTCTGTTCTGCGGTGGATATGAGCAGGGCTGACGTCTTTCTCCTCACAGTGAAGGGCTTGCGGACTCAACTGGATTCGTTGCCGTCGACCACACAAACCAAATGATAGTAATGTCCTTTCGAGGCACTACATCATTCGGAAACATTCTCGCAGACATCAATTTGGTGATGGTCCCTTGGGACGTGTGCGACTTGTGCACTGCACACTCTGGCTTCCTCGACTCCTGGCAGACTGTCAAGCCACAGATTCAGGGAGTGCTCGCCAGCGCCAAAGCTAGCTATCCCTCGTACAAAATTATTGCTACGGGCCATAGCCTCGGCGGTGCAGTAGCGACGCTGGCTGCTGCTGACCTGAGAGGGTCAGGCTACAGCATTGCTTTGGTATGTCGGCTTCCGCGACCGACCTAAATCCGCGAATCATTAGACTAACTTTGGCTCAAAGTACACATACGGTTCTCCGATGGTTGGGAACTACTTTCTGGCGACATTTATCACGAACCAGTCGGGTGGCAACTACCGCGTGACCCACGCCCAGGACCTCGTCCCCAAGCTGCCAGGCTACCCAATCTTCGCGCACGTTTCGCCCGAATACTGGATCACGTCACCCACCAACGCAGCCGTGACGGTGAATGACATCCAGGAGAGCTCCGGCGTGATTGACTTGCAGGGCAACCAGGGACAACTTGACAGTAGTATTGAGGACCATGGTTGGTATTTCAATAGCATTGCAGCCTGTTCGCCGGGACTGGGGTCGGAGTTGGTCAGGTAAACGATAACGCGCGGTGATATGGGGGTTCTTGGCATGGTAAGAGCATCGCTTTCACAGTGATGCCCATGGTTCACTAGGCGTCAGGCGGATCTCTTTCTTTTTGGCGTGTTGGGCACACAAAGGCTGTTAATAATTCCGAGGCGTGGCCTGAGACTTATACAAAATGAGATATCTGCCCCAACCACTTACCTCTCTCTCATGGAACAAGGAGTGAGGCCGCTGGTTTGCCATTTTCAGGAGGTTGCTCTTCTGTTCTGCATTGCATGTGCACCCAGCGTGCGCCGGCGTCGGGGTCGATCACTAATGTTCTCTCCTAAATCCTCGTCCAAGGTGGTATTCGAGGGTGAGAAGCCCCCTTGTTGCTGCCTGATATACGCCCTTCGTCGACTGCTTGCGGCCCTTACTCGTAGGTCCAGTCAATGAGGATTCGACGGCCGCAGCTGAGTAATTGACCTCTCTGGGATAGAAAGGCAGCAAGATTACGATTCCATTTTTGCGGCCGCCGGCATGCGAAAATTCGTTTGCCATTTGAGCTCACACAATTGGACGATAAGACACCTCACAGTCTCGGCGAGAGAAAGACCAATCGGGCCTCTTGAGGGCAAGCGACTGGAACGCCTTAGCACGGACTCTCTCCTTGGGTTGGGAGGAGAGGAGGAGGAACGAAGCAACAATATTTTACCACGAGGCTGGCTGGGACTGGGGGTGGAAGTAACATGCGCTATTCGTGACTGAGAGCCTCTCAATGACGTCCTTGTCCTCTTCATAATTCTAGTCTCTTCCAACAAATACGTAGGATTAGGGAGGTGGGAGACAAAGCCTGAACGAACCCCGACAGCTCGGTTTCTCCAGAACCAAGGCCAAGGGACCAATGAGGCAACCCCGGTTATATACAGTTGGCTTGGAAGTCGGCAAAGTGTGGGGTTGAACGCCCGGTCTATGAGGGCCGCAACTCTCCACAGCTTGTTGATCTCTTCCCCCTCCTCCTCTTCGGATCCGTGATGACAGGAAGAGGAGGAGGACGGGTGAACGGGACAACAATTGCGCCTGGCTGGAGGCGTAATCTGGGAATTAGTCAACCGGGGGTTGAGACGTGGATTAGCAAACCCAAACAACTACCCCGCCTCGTAACGAACAGACTAACCGGTGCGAAATGGGCTATGTACCCGGCGTGGGAGTCCAAGAGGTGTAGGTATGTGCGTGCATGATATAACCTCGCTCGGTCTGTAGACTGTTCTCCGTAGATAAACCATCAAGTGCCATCAACTCCACTGTCGACGACAACATCATCACCAGCAAAGCACCCAGCACCTACTTCAGACCATGGCGTCGTCTAATATCGCGGCCCTGCTCACGCAGGCTCAAATCCCAGCATTCAAATGCCCACCGGGAACAAAGATGCATTTCTTGGATCTCGGCATCCTCCAGGGTGATGAAGGATGGTAAGGAACCCCATGCAATGTTTGGGAGGGCATTAGAATGGCTTGTTGTCTTTGGATCAACCCAGGTCCTGACTTTTTTGCGACAGGCTGCTTCGTGGCGCAAACACCAGCACCTTGAGCAATAAGAACCCGGAGAACAAGCGTCGTGATTTGATTGTTTTGGCGGCCTTGATCGAATACCCAGGTGTCGGATGCATTCTCTTCGAGACGGGGTGTGCGGAGGATCTTCAAATCGTACGTGTCCCTTTTGGGCGTCTGATGCTTGATACATACGAAGTATGATCGATGCAACTCACCATCAACGCACTCGACCACAGGCATGGCCGGCGCCCCTTACCGATGTCTTTCCCCGGACTGTGTATGACGAGAAGCACAAACTCCCGGCAGCCATCAAGGCCACCGGCAACGACATCAAGGACGTGAAAGCCGTCGTGATCGGCCACTTGCACCTGGATCACGCGGGCGGGCTTGAGCATTTTATGGACACGGATGTGCCCATTTTTGTGCACGAGGAAGAATTCAAGCACGCCTGCTGGGCTGTCGCCACGGGCGCCGACCTGGGCGTCTACCTCCCCGGATACATGAGCCTCGAGCGTCTGAAGTGGAACACCTTCACCGAGGACCATCTGGATTTGTATCAGGGCATCACGCTCCACCATTCTCCAGGCCATACACCGGGTCTTTGTATCATGCAGGTCAACCTCGAGCAGAGCGGGACATGGATCTGGACAACGGACCAGTTCCATATTGCGGACAACTATGAGCTCAGTCATCCACACGGCTGGCTGGCCCGGGATCATAACGCCTGGATCAAGAGCTTGAAGATGATCCAGCGGCTGCAGAGGCTCTTCGATGCAAAGCTGGTGTTCGGGCATGATATGGATGTTGCCAAGAAGTATATGGGGAAGTCATATGAATGACCTCGCTTCATGGAGGCTGGACAAGTAGGCATCGGAACGACCTCAATCGAGTGAGCAGGAGTCATGGTGTGGAGGAAGCATGGGACAAGGAGCAAGTCGCTGGGCGGTAGGAAGTGTATAGCATCGGTTTAAGATGCTTGTCCGCCATAGTCCTGTATGAATGATGGACAGAAGAACACGAAATCATTGCATCAATCCGAGGCATCTTTTGTCTTGTTCGCGAGCAGAAGCTTTGAAGACAGGCTTATTGGGCAATGATTTCTTCTTAACCCAGCACCGGGCTGAGCGGATGCGAGAAGGATTCTTATGGTGGTGACCACGGATGAATACCATGCTCAGCTCCGATAATTGAGGCAAGTACCTCGTCTCGTAGGCTCATGAAAGGTGGAAGGCCCAGGTATTGGCATACTGGGGTAGGAAGATATTGGCAAAGTGATGCAAGATGCTTGATTCCCATCATTCGCGTAGTCAGAGCACTGAAAAAGGGGCCATCACGTGACGTAGATGCGGACTTGGATCGCTACGACACGTTCCGAGGATTCCTCTACATCAAGTCCATTGTAAACTCAACATCTCATCTCAGAGCGGCTGCAGAGGGACAGCCTTCGGGCGTTGAGGGCCATGAACAATGTTGGAACGGTAGCTCTGCGAATAGCCAGAATTGGCGTACAAGCCTCGCCCTCCCACTCCCCTCTCAGGCCCATTTCGCGGGCATGGCTGCTGGCTTCATTTTCCTGTCATGGCCAGGAGTCTCTTGCATACCAGCGATCGCGCAATCCACTGCTTGAACCTCCCTTACTGGGAGTCCAGTTCCGCACCTTCTCGCAGTCTACGCGATGCAGCTTCCGCCAGTCTTCCATGGTACAGAAACTCAAACCGTATGGAGCCGACAACAAGCCCGAAAAAGGCCTGAAATTTCAGGACGCCGACCTCAGCAGAGAGCAGATATTATCCATCTTCGGACGCCATGCCCCTCCTACTCAATTTGCGAACCGATTGCTCCGGGTCCTCCACGGCCGCCGCCACGACGGAACGCTGGACCTGCCACTCCCCAAAGACGTCGAGTCGCAGCTAGGGAAATTTCCTCATGCTGTCGAGGACAGTCTACACTATTTAAGACAGGCATATCCAATCGACGAAGATGAGGCGATTTTGTACCGTATCGAACGGGAAGAGGACGAACTTGAAAAGGACCACCCTTCGGTTCTGATGCAAAGGGGACAAGATATTGGTCTGTACAGAGCACATACAGCACCAGAAGAATCATATTACGGGCCCCAGAGCGGGCACTATCAGGCTGAACTCAGTGAAAGAGAAGGCGACCCATACGGAAAGAGTGAGCTGGACAGGATCCGCGCCGAAAATGAAGCCAGACGTGAAAAGGAAGAGGCGGAGTTACAGGCACAAATCGACAAGGAGATGGAGAAAGCCCAAAAGGCCCAGATTGAGCGATCCAAAGCCCTCGCTCAACGACCGGAACAAGGGTTAGAGACGGCCAAGGAGCTGAGACCGCCCAACAGTTTTGAGAAATGGGTGCTAAGAGCTCGAAACCGAGCGCAGTCAAAGCTGACGCTCGAATCGCCAGAGATCGCTCAGATGTCTATGTTGCGACGTCTATTTCCCTCACTTCTCCTAGTGGCCCTGTTATGCGGTGGCTCCTACATCTTTGCCCAAGCCTGGACTCGACCAAAGCAGTCCGACCGACTCTTTCCGGATGTGTCGCTTTCATTTGCAACCATTGGCACTCTGATTGCCATCAACACCGCCGTCTGGCTTGCTTGGAAGTTCCCGCCTTGCTGGTCCATGCTGAACAAGTACTTCTTGTTTGTTCCCGCTTATCCTTATGCACTCAGCATGATTGGAAACCTGTTTAGCCACCAAACACTATGGCACTTGACGATGAACATGGGGGCTTTGGCGATCTTCGGTCTTCCTCTTCACGAAGAAATTGGCCGCGGCAATTTTCTGTCCATTTACTTTACTTCAGGGTTGATAGGAGGCTTCTTGAGTTTTGCGCGCCACCTTGCTCAACGCAATCTGGCAACGTCTGTTCTTGGGGCGAGTGGGTGCGTGTATGGCATCATATCTGCATATCTTGCCCTTCATTCCCGGTAAGGACCAGTTCCCGCGCTTATCAGAACTCACTGACCCGCCCGTGACAGTGACAACTTCTCTCTTATCTTCATTCCCCACGACTGGACGGATAAGTTGTCTTTCAGCGGCCAGACAGTTCTGGTACTCCTCACTGCGAGTCAGGTTTTTGGAGCACTGGGGCGTTTGGGAAGGTACGACTACATTGACCACCTAGGAGGAATGGCGGTGGGATACGTCTATGCTCGATGGCTGCAGAGTAACGGGCACAGGCGAAGGGAAGACACGACCAGACTGGGTTCATGGTGGACGAACCTGGTCGGGAAAAAGCCGTGAGGATGTATGCTCAACCTGGAACTGAAGCCCCTCGACTTCATTCGCAGAACAGCCAAAACCGCGTTCGTATTCAGTGTTTATTACTCTGACCCGAGCTGGACATGAGAGGGAGAACTCCAAGTACTCCCATTCGGATCCGGAAGTCTTCACATGGACATTCAACGACCATTCTGGACAAGGCCGGTTCCGAGACACTGATTCACAAATTGCGCAGTCGTCCTCACAAAGACTGGCTCACTGGCGTTTGTGAAGGTCATGCTGCTACAGATGAAGATGTATTGCAGCAAGATGTCGATATCCCGGTTGACTCCTGTAGCGCAGCACAGCCCCCGGGCTGTGGAGGTTGAATAGAGAATGATTCCACTCATGTACAAGATGTCACCATTAGCTACCAATCTAAGGGCCTTGAAACGGATGCCATTGTTGTCCACTGCTTTCTTCCTCAGCCCCTGTTTTGACGACTGTCAGTTCAATGTAGTCTCCTCCCATATCTCGAGCATTCTGAGGGACGATGGATGATATCCAAAGGCCCTTCAAGCCGATCGCGGAGTCTGCGTCGGGCGTCCGCCCCGCCGACGTCACAGGCTCCGATTCGTCAGAGCAAGACAATTTGGACAGATTTCCGCCATGAATATCACCATTTCCATTTGCTCCAACATCCCAAGTATCCCACTTCTCACGCCGCAATTTTTTCTCTTCTCGCGTGCTTGCGCCTGGCCCTTGGCGCTCGAAGCCGCTCCACTGCAGATTCAGGCGCCGTCAGGGCTCGGCCTCACACCACCTTCTCGGTCTCACACATACACGCATCCCTTGCCTCCAATGGCGGGCGCGTCTCCCTTCCAACAATCACCGCCTGTCCTGTCCCTCTTGAAAACCCTCCACCCCCCGGGCGCAGGGGCGAGCCGATCATGGCAGTCGAGCCCGCATCCGGATCCATCTACACCGCTCCTTGCAACGGGGTCCGCAGACAAATCTGTCAACGTCTGGTCACTGCGGGATTTCTCCCTGGTCTCGACGATAAGCGGGGGACATAAGAGGAGCGTGAGGACAGTCGCGTGGAAGGATTTCGGCGGCAGCACCAAGGTCAGGACGAAGACGGAGAAGAAGAAGCCCGTGGTGTTGGGAACCGGGAGCTTTGATGCGAACGTCGGGATCTGGGTGTGGAATGATGCTCGGAGGTGGGCGGCCTTTCGAGACGCAGACGATCAACAGAATGGAGGCGAGCGAGCGCCGCAGCATGAAAGGAGCATGTCTTCTGACACGGACGAAGTCGACATGACCAACGACCGATCTGGCGATGACGATGATGAAGAGTGGCACTTTTCCACCCTGCTCACCGGCCCCGACTCTGAGATCAAATCCATTGAGTTCGCCCCTCCTCATTACCCGACTAACCTCTTAGCGACCAGCTCAAGAGACAAGAGTGTTTGGATCTGGGAAGAGGTGGAGCCCGAAGAGTGGGAGACTATTGCCGTCTTGAGCGAGCATACGGGCGATGTCAAGTGCGTGGGTTGGTGCCAAGGGGCAAGAAGGGGAAATGGCCGCAGATCAAAGAGAAGAAAACTAGGAGATGTAGGAGATCAGGACGGAGATGTCGACATGGGCGACACAGGGGCGCGATCCAACGGCATCGGTCCCGGCACGACGAGAACCCAACAAGATATGGACGTCGACGAAGAAGACGAGGTCGATATTCTCGGCTCTCGCCCCATTCTGGCGAGTGGTTCATACGATGACACCATCCGCCTCTGGCGCGACGTGGAGGAGGAGGGCGACTGGATCTGCGTCGGCGTGATTGACGGCCACAAGGGGACGGTCTGGGATCTCAAGTGGGAAAAACACATCAACTATTCCCTCCTGGATCTGTCGCAGTGTCTCAACGACCGAGACCGAGAAGTTGCTATCAGGGAATTTGAAGCAGACTGGATGCCTCGCATCATCTCTTGCTCCGACGATCTAACCGTGCGAGTGTGGAGGAGGGAACTCAGCGAGGCGGAGAAGGAGAAAAGAAGAGCACAATCGCAGCACTCCGCACCCATGGGCTTTGCGTCATCGCGGATACCCAGCGTGATCCGTCCGATGAGCGCGATGGAGAGATGGGTCGAAGACGCCACGCTACCTGCCGTGCATGTCCGGAGTGTGTATGCGGTGGATTGGTCCAAGAGGACGGGGATGGTGGTGAGCTGTGGCGGAGACGGTACGATTGCCGTGTACAGGGAAACGCCTGCGCCCGCATCTCCAGCTGAGAATAATAATAATGCTGCCGCCGGGGGAAACGCGGGAGACGACGTCGTGATGAACGGCACGCCATCGCTGGCCCCCTCCAGGTCTGCAGAGCACAACAGCGCCCCAGCGGACGCGCCGTACCGGCTGCACGCCCCGAAGTGGGGGGTTGTGGCGCTCATGGACACCGCGCACGACGAGTTCGAGATCAACCACGTCTGCTGGGCCGAGCGGCGCGACAAAGATCGACGGGTCGACGGTGAGGAGATGATCGTCTCGACCGGCGATGAGGGCGACGTGAGGATATGGACCTTGCCTGACGACCTCCTGGCTGAGTTTGACTGAGTTTTGTGGCAGGAGGCCCTTATTGGGGGCGGATGGATGCCGTCTACGGCGTATATGGGAGAATACTTGGAACCTTGACACGAGGCCTAGAAAGTATAGACAGACGGCCCATGACGAGAGACGAAGAAGTGGGAGTTGCGATGCCGCTTGTGCTTTCTACGACTATTCTTCTCTTGCTTTCCCTCAATGACTCTGCGTAAGCAACGCCATAGACTGTGCCGCTCCAAAACGTGTTCGCCGGCCGTTTCCCAGGTTCTGCTGTGCCCAGAACCAGTGAGAACATAGTGTCGATATGGACGAGATCGTCTTTCTCCCAATCTCTTGTCTGTTCCCACCGCTCGTGGTTTTCTCCGTCAGACAGATATAGCTCAGTCTCATGACATCAACATCAATCTCTTCATTGATCAGAGACTGGAGGTGGACGGTAGTACACGTACAGGACAGGGTATATACTACAGGAGGCAGATCATGTACAGTACAGATGTATCGGAGCAGAGATTTTGAAAGCTTGCCTCGTCCGCATATACGCAAGGAGACCTGAGATAGCTCCAGCCAGAGAAAGAGAGAGTCGCGCATGTACCAGGAATTGAGACGAATTGCTCCCCGAGAAGACCTTCCTTCTCTGGCCCAAGCCCGTGATCGACTGAGGTGCGTGAATCCCTCTCAGTTCAGCCTTGTCATGTGAAGACTTCCTCCAGGCTCTTCACATCGCAAGGCTGGGCCAACCCACTCGCCCAGGTCTGGTCCAAACAAATCAGACATATCATATTGAAACCCGCATTTTTCTCCCACACCAAGACCCCCTACCACGACTAGGGCGAAGCCGATCTGACGACTTGACCTACCACACAATCCAGGTCCTGCTCGGTGGAACTGGCACCCGTACCAGTAGCCAGCAGGACCTCGATTCGAACCACACTTCGAACACTTAATCTAGGTCCTGTCAGGTCAAACTAACACCGGGTTAGCAGCAGCAGACCTCCCTTCTGCCCTTTCCTGCCCCTTCTGCCCCCTCTCCCCTTCCCCCTTCACCTGCTCCGGGAAAACCAACCCGAAAGGGCGAGTTTCGCTTATCACGCTGCATCTCAACTCAGAGTTGAGCTGCCTTGTGCTTAAGTTTTTGCACTTTTTGACGTCCGCACATATTTCTTTGCGATACCCGTGACCTCATAGAGCTTTGTGGTTGTGGGCGTACACGCCTGGCGGAGGTGTGATATTGACATGGCCGTCGCCAAGGCAGCAGGTGAAGAAGAGGTATCCAACGTGTGAAGTTGTTTCCTTGGCGGTGGGATGAATTCAATCGTAGTTCAGTCTGCTTCCAGGTAGGCTTCCTTCTTCTGCTGTTTCGCGGCTTTGCGAGCTTGGTTCATACTCCCACCCAGGAACTCCAGCTGGCGTGTCCGCTCAGCCAATGCATCTTCGGTCACATCGTCCAGCACAAATTTGCCCATTTGCCCGCTTCTCCATTTCTGCACAAACTGCAAAGCCGAAGATTCAAAGTCCGGCACCCCACCCTTCTTCAGACGGCCCTGTTTCCTTGCAAGTCCCTCCAGCACAACAAAAATGTCGTTCGTTGGCTCGGAAAACATCTCGTACAGGGCTGGGTCTCGAAGGTTGAGGTGGTACAAAAGATAATCAGCGATGGTTGTTGGTGGGATAATCGTGTCTTTGACATTTCCACAAAGGGCGAGCTTCAGCATACTCTCGGCGTCGGGGACGTAGGGAACGAAGACACCTGGAGTGTCCAGAACATATACAGCTTCTCTACCATCTTCTGCCTCGATTATTTTGACATCACTGCCAATCTTCCTGGTTACTCCGGGCTGGTCTCCGGTCCTTGCAGCCTTCCTCTTGCCCAAACTGACGTTTCGCAAAGCGTTGAGAAGAGACGACTTGCCAACATTGGGCATGCCCACAACCATGAGACGGGTGCCGAAGAGGGAGGTCGACGCATTCGCGTGCGCACGGGCAAAGTCGAGGACTCGGTTGATGGCAACCCGGGATTTCACATCTGCGAAGAACGAGGTGGATGGAGCATCCCATTTCTTGATGATCTTTTCCCTCTGGTCCACGTCAGAAGGTCACGCACAGCTCATTCCCGGGCTGCCCATACCTGCTTGTCCTCACTTGTGAAATTACTCCCCAGATCTTGCTTCGTGTACACTATCAGTCGTGGTCGTTCGCCGAGGTTGGCTTCGAACAACGGGTTACGAGATACAAGAGGCGTCCGATAGTCCCGGCACTCGATGACAAGATCGATCTGCGAGATCATGGATTTCATCTTCGACAAACCAGCCGCATGGTGGCCAAGGTAATAGGATCTAGGTATCGACCCGAGGTGAGGGTACATTCGGCGAGGCACGAATGCGCCCATGGTGGATGTATGTATTTCGCAGTCGAGTGCATAGGTTTCCAGCCATTGTTCTCATATTACCTGCTCTATGTGGAGTCGGAGCATGCTGGAGGACTTGGAGATGAGAAAATGTTAGTTTGTGACATTGAAAAGTGCACATGGAGGTGGAAGTGCCCGCTACGGTGAAGCGTTACGGGGCGCAGGGCAATCTTCCTTTCACTCACTATTCCTACGAGCCTTGCAACGACACCAACTTCCGCTCTCTATACCACGCAGCCATTCCATGCGGCCGGGTCATGATAACGGATGGACCCTTGGATTGATTATGTGTGGCTCGGCGATCGCACTATTCCCTCCGCACACCTGTTAATCCTAAGGGAAAGGACGCAGTTGTCTCCTAGGAAAGCCTTCCATCCAGGACAATGACTACGGAGGCAATGGAGCGGGATGCGAATCAAGTCCAGAGGGTCGGGGCGAGTCCTGGGACCTTGTTAGGTGCGTCGGCGCCCGCTTCGCCCTTTTTCATAGCACCGAGATCTAGAGGCTTGGAGCTCTCCCAGCGATTCGATACTCCCATCCAGCATGCCTCGACAAAGGCTTGACTTCAGTCCACCACTTCGCTTAATCACGGTTCTTGCGGTGTACACACGGAAGACGGTGTCGAAATTGCATATTCCTCCAGCACAACATTGCACTGCATCATTTGCTTTGGACTCTCAGACCCCCTCAGTCGCAACGGGAGTGTAGCACACCGTCGTTGGACGCAAAAGCTTGCGCTGTACGACAATTCTCTTTTCAGTCTAACAGGATCTTGGGAGCTCCGGCTTCCGTCCGTGTCAAATGACTGCGCTGCTGTCAACTGGAGAAGGTGTCCAACCTTGGATTGCCGTCGGTCGGCGAACCGACATCTTCTGTGTGCGGATCTCTACCAGGTTCTGCAAGGAGATTGGGCTGCGAAGGTGTCAAGATGGTTATCATCGCACTTGTCCAGTCTTTTGCCTTTTCTTTCATCTCTGTCGCAGTGCAGATGTTCTGTCCAGCTCTTAATGCTCAATGGCTAGCTTGAAGGCACAGCCAGCGTTGCACCGAGTCTCACACTTCAACAAGTGTTGCCCAATGTCCGCACAAAGCAAAAACTTCCTTGCGACTTGCAGAGAGGCTTTCCAAGGCTCCATGTGTTGGACACTCTCCCTTCCTTCGAGAGGCGACCATCACTTTGTTCTTTCGCTTCGAGCAAGGGACTGGGATCCTGTTTGTGGCCGCACTTCATTCAGTGTATTTGCGAGGAGGGCTTTGGAAATTGCTTCGTGCGCCGAAGATCATGCACTGCAGACAATCCGACGCAAGCGAGCCAGGAAGTGCTAGCATGTTTGTGCTCAAGGAAGGAAAGACTGAATTGAGAGAATTCCAACGCACAAAATTCAGGTTGTTGCCCGCATGAGGGCGGACACCAAGCATTATACTGTCCTTCATCAATCCTTAATCGGGTCTGAATTTCCTCAAGGCTGTCCAAGAATAGGATCTGCGCGGGTCTGGACTGATATCGGGGATCCTGTGGCATCGCCATTAACCGAGTCCTGGGGTGCCATATCTCCAAAACGCAACCAGGGCCTCAATCTTGGAGAGCTTGCAACATATTCGTGGGTTACACCATCGTTTACGCAGTGAGGACGGCGGTTCAGGTTACCGTCGCACTAGAAGGTATAGAAGGCGCGTGTCGCTTGATATCAGCGTCCAGATTACCCTGTGTCCCTTCTCCATGTCACCCACGAGTGGTGGCCTGTACAAGCAAGGTTGAGGTTGAATATTTTGAGCGACGAGGGCCGATAACAAGAGGCAGGATCGACCAACACTGCGGCGCAAAACGCACTCACGGATCTGCTTTGGATGGTAAGGAGCCGAGACTATCATTTCGAAGTTCACCCTGCCTTATAAGGCTGGAGGTCAAGCCCCTGCGATGTTGAAACTGAGATCACGCCGGGAGAACGGACGACAGCCCGTCACCAAAAACGGGTGAACCGAATGGCTGGGTACAAACCTGAGAAAGCTGTCCTACACACGGGCTGAAAGCCAGCGACTTGCCATTGCCAGCTCCACCTGCAAGGAATTCCAGTTGTTGCTTTACGCGGCTGCCGAGTCATCAACAACACGCGCCCCGTTGTCCAAGCAACTGGCTCCTTTCACAAACAGCATAACCGAGCCATTGCAGATGACCCTTTCACGATCAGCAGCCCAGAAACAGATCGGTAAGCATCCGAAGGGATGGTGGCCACGTGTGGACAACTTCAGGTGATTGGGCGGCCAACTGGAGGAGGGTTGCACAGGTCATTGTGCTACGCCATGGCCCTCTCCATGATTGCTTCGAGAACTCGACCAGGCTGATGATACAGGCACAGAAGATGAACGTGGCACAAGAGGAGCAAATGATGAGCAAGATTGGCTGTTCTTGTGCCCATAGGACAGAGAGGTTGCACCTTCGACTTCAACTGACTCGCACGGTGAGGGCTGTTCTCGGAACCGTTTGTCTTGTCGTCGTCAGGCGCGGACGCCAGGGCGAAGGAGCTCGAGAGGTCAAGGCCGGGATAGATTTGCCCGAAAGAGGAACAATCGAAGGATGGCGAAAGTGGGGGTCGCGGGGTCAAGCAGCCGCCAATCAGGGCTCGCCAATGGGTCCAATCCGTTATCGCCGTATCAATCTGGGGCTAAACCCCTTGCGGCAAGGCTGTCCGTGCAGCCAACCGCCGGCCTTTGCATTCTGACGACCAGCATCGTCCCTCGCTCCATCTACCTGCTTGTTCGGATCCCTGGATGGCCAGTCAAGTCGGCCCTGGATCTGGCTGCCCTCTGCCGATCCGTCCTCTTCTCCTTTGGGCTCATGCACCAGCCGTTCTGCGAGGGCCACCTTCTGTAGGTAGGTTGCTCGCTGACCTGTCACGAACCACTGCGATCACCCTCGTCGAGGATAGGCTCCGCCCCCCGGTACCTGTCAAGCCATTCTAACGGTCGTTGGATTCAAAGTACCTGGTCTGAGCTATCTGGGCTGATAGCTCTATACACTCGCCAATGAGCGGTGGGGTTCACAATTGGCCACAGCCGCGGTCCCTGCTTGCTCTACGCCCATTTGAGCTCACTTCTCCCTACAGACAACATCATCAAACCCCCCTCTGGTTTCCCCAATTTCACATCGCTTGCTGCAAGCTCAATCTTTCTAACATTTTACCTGCCCTTCCTGCGCCTTGATTCTACAATCAGGTCCTGTCTTACCGCTAGCCTGAACGCTGCTTAGCCTCGGTGGTGTGACTTGACCCATTATCTTTATTTTTGCTTGCATTTTGTCCTGTTCGGGAGATCTTCAAGGTCCGCGGTCGATATTTATACCAGCGCCATTTCGCCGTCCCTGGCATTGATTGTCAACAAGCGGCACTTGGCTTTTGCGCGCTTGTGGTGACATACGCCGCTTGGCTATTGTTGGTGGTCGTGGCTTCCAACTTCCCTGAGACGTCAAGCCCAGCCTGTTCCTGCCCCAGATCGATCTGTCAAGTGGCCGTTGGTTGTACATATACCGCGCGCTTCCCTTCGCCCTTGCACTCGGTATATCTTTCTCAACTCGTCAGAGATGGGGTCGTTCCAGGATGAGCGAACCCTGCTCTACTTGGGTCTCGCTATTTGCGTCGGCATCATCACCTACCTGAGCCTCAGTCAACGTCAGAAAGAAGTCGTCTTCAGAAGGTTGGCGTTACGCGGTCGTCGTACGTCAAGTGCAGACACGCCGCCTCGTTCCCTCTCGCCAGAGAAGAAGGAACCCAACAACTCACCACCCAAGTCTTCCGAGTATGTCAACACCTTTCCACCGTTGACCAGAGAAAACCTTCTGGAAGCCGCTGCCTCGCTACCCGAAGTTCGCCGCCTGATTCTGCAGAATGCGACATTCGACGAGAAGAACTGGACGAAATCCGTTCTCGAGTTTGGCGAGGACTTCCGCAAGGCTGATTCCGACAAATATGTCTTCACTGGCTACAAGATCGAAGAAATTCGAGCGCTAGGAGATTTCCCCGATTATGCTGCCCTCAGTGGTGTCCCACTCCCAAAGCCATACCATGATCACGACGTCAATAAAGCACTTCCACGACCATACCGACCTTTCCGATGGGCTTACCACCAGACCATGTGTCAGTACCCTCGTCCATTTTGATTTGTATTGCCAAGTTGACTGACTGCCCCGGCACAGCACTTACCAAGATGGAGCCAGACTGGTGGCTGGAACTGGAAAACACCTACGCCACCCGAATTGCTCAGCGTAAAAAGCTGTACGCCGAACATGGCGAGGCGGTCCTCCAGTGGCTGCCTGGTTCCGAACTGGCCTGCAAAGAACTCATGGAAATGGCTCTCCAGTTCCTTTGCGCCCGGTACCCACAGTACTTCCGGCTTCACTCTGACAAGAAGACGTTTGAGAACAAGATCCTGGGCACCAAGCAGGACGTCTCGGCCAAGCATCCTCTTCTGGTCCTACTGGACAACGTCCCCGAAGACTTCGCCATCACGCTGCGAAACCCAGAGACTGGGTACTACCACTTCCGGGCAGGAATGATCTGCTCGGCACTGGGGTGGAATGTCGGGACCAAGATCGGATTGCAGTTGCACCAGATCCACGCGCCGATCCCCGACTACAAGGAAAAGATGCAATTTAGCATGGATCGGTAAGCCCGCCCCCAAACTGTCAGCTCTTTTCTTTCAATTGGTGGCTAACACGTTGGCCCAATAGATTCTTCACCAAGATGCCCTCGCCCAAACCCATCCAGCGGGGCTCCTGGGGCCTTGAAGTCGACCAGCCACTGTACATGCCACCGGGCGACCCGCACGAAAAATACCGCGACTTCCAATCGCCCGACCTCGACCTGTCACGCATCCATCTGCGTGTCGACTGGCAGACGCTCCGCCGCCTACCCCTGTCGGGTGGCATCGTCTTCAACTTCAAGGCGCTGTTCACTCCCGTGTCGGAGTTCCGCGACGAGCCGTACATCCCCAGCCTGGTGCTGAAGGTGCTCAAGGACGGCAAGGAGAACCTTATGAAGTACAAGAACACGTGGCACGTCGAGCACGTGGTGATCCCTGCGCTGGAGGAGTACGAGCGCGAGCAGATCCAGAAGGGGCTCGTAGAGAAGGATTGGCAGCATCACACGCTGGACGAGAGCCCTTGGTTCCCGGGCTGGAAGGAGAAGTGGGTGAGGCAGCAGGGGTTTGGAGATGTTGAGTAGCCAACTCGAGGGGGTTACCCGCAAGATGTGTTGTTGCTGTGGACGCGGCTGTCTATTAAGGAGTGAGGCACAACCTCCAAGGACAAACGCGAAGAATATAGAAACGCCTGCAAGCGGTTGAAGAAAGAGGGGGAAAGATGGCAACCATACCGACACCAATGAGTATATCCAGACAGGACCCTACACAACGACACAACTACCACCATCAACCCCTACGCACACGAAACACAGACATAAAAGAGAAGGCAAAATGATTTAGAGCTCATCGACATGCGATACGGATACTTTGGAGGTTGAGATTTCCACTTCTTCCTCCCTTTTCTTCATTCATGGCTAGGAACTGGGGAGCGAACCATTCTTTTTCCTTGGTAGCATACCTATCTACCTACATACATAATCCGCATTGCGAACGAAAGTTGGCGCGCTATGGGCATAGCACAGTACCTATCTATTATCTTTGGTGTCATTTCCCTGCAAGAAGGAGGTAGGTCTGTAGTTAGTTAGGATGGGTGTATGTGGTGAGAAGTTTCACGGCCGTTGGCCTATCTCTATCCTGTACCTACGTATGTAATGTATGTGCCTGCCTGTTTGCCTGCCTGTTTGCCTGCCTTTGTTGCCTATCTGGTCAGCTACCTACGAGTATGTATGTGTAGCATTCAAGGAAGCCTATATACGTCCCCACCGAATTCGCAGAGCCAGGAGCTTCACGGATGCGTACGTATGTGCAATGTGGACGAGGCGGTCAGAAGATATGTAGGCTCCTATATCATTGGGAGCGGCTTTGTGGTCCGAGCCGTAGATATGTATCGCCCGCGATCCCTTGGCTTCGCGATCCCGTTTTCCTCGCACGCTGAGTCTGTCCGCTGAAGCTCGGCTATTTGACACGTACGGGGTCTTTACGAGGGAAACGGGGTCTTTGCTGCCGAGCTGTTGAGCCGTTGAACTGTTTCGCTGTCGGGCTGTCTGGGCGGCGTCGATCTCGAAAAAACGTCAACGTACGTCAGCGATTGTCCACCAAGGGGTGCCAGCCCGGGCGCAAGGAGGGGGGGGGAAGAGCAAAGCGAGGATGGACGGAGGAGCTAGCATGTGATAATTTTGGCGATCCTAATCATCCCTACATACGTAAGGACATATGTATATATGTAAAGTATACTTGAGCAGGGGATTATCTTGTTATCTTGCAAGTCTGATTCTTTTCGCTGGTTGTTTGTGAAGCACTTTTTTGTATGTATGTACACAGGAGAGGTATACATCCGGAGTGTATGCGCACATATACCTAGGTACTTAGGTGGGTACATGCGATTTGACATACAGTACACATACCGTCTGGCATCCAAGATCTAACAAGCGACCTCTGACGCAATATCAGGATTCGCGATATTAGACTCTCCAGCGTCTACATACGACTGGGACAACAGTGCTGTGCAAGAGTGCACGCACGCATCGCGGTTGCTTTACTACGGGACCAAGATCGCCGACAAACTCGCAAGCTTTATCGCGGAGAGTCATCCTCGGTGAGAAGACGATGGATGTACCAGACTCAGGCGCACAAGCTCCAAGGAGCATCCTCGACTTACCGGGATGCCTCGGGGTCACGGTGGGCGATGTCATTTCCGTGGGCGAAGAGGGCAGAGCGACCGAAGACACAAACGCAGCAAATCCCGGTGCCGGGATCCTCCTCGTGGCCAAAATATGTGACGCCCTGTTGAACTGGGGTGGCCATGGAGACGACGACGCCCGGAAGGTCGCCAGCCTCGTCGCGAGAAACTTGGTCACCTGCGAATCGTCGCACGTCAAGATTGAGCCTGGGGTCAATATCGACGAGCACAACGACAGCGGGGGTACAGGAATAGATAACCCAACGAAGTTGGTCACCTCGATGCTCCAAGCGCTCCTTCGTCCTACCATCTCGCGTTCAAGGCAGGTGCGCATCAACTCCAATGAGCCCGTGTTGCTCGTCAATTTCGACCACCCCAGAGACCGGATCAACGACGTGATTGACGCAACGGTCGAGCAGCTGCATCAGCAGTGGAACATCTGGCCTGTCCGCGTGTATGGCCATGCTGGCGCGTGCACCACCCCAAAACAAACTACGACCGGTGTCGCTGCGAGCTATGGAGATCCGCGCGGAAGTGGTTTTTCCATAACATTGCTGAATGTCGTTAACACAGACATTGGTGGCCCGAGCATGCCCCAATTACTCGACGCTGCATGTAATGCTCCTGAATGGAAGATGTATCTGAGACGGGAGGTATGGAGGGGACGGGACCTCGTGATCCGTGAGCAGGGCGAGGGAAACTGGGCTCAGCAGGAGGATGCTGCCGCACATGACGACAATGCGTCCGAGCGATCCTTTAGGAGTGAGAATGGCGACGACGATGATAAGTCTGTCGGCTCAGATGCTGCTAATTTGACGGCTTCGGAAAGTTCAAGACGGCCTGAGTCGCCAGGGTGGGAGGATGATGCAGTTGAAGAGCACGAAGTAGTAGCTCTGGACACGGGTGCTCACGGGCAATCCCAACACTCCGCCCAACTAGACGAGAATGCTGTCAAGACCGACATTGACGATGATGACAATGACAGCGACACGACTCGACCCACGACCCAAAATGATCCGCCGGCGCATAAGTTCAAGGCGCCTGAGAGACACATTCAACATCCGACGTGGGCACGCCACGATGACAGCACATCTCTGATCGACCTCATCAGATCCCAGGCGTCGCTGATTGCACCATTCGGGACAGAGGATGCAGGACATGGCGTCGGTGACGTCGAGGGTGAGGTGGCCAAGTTGAGATCAGAGGAGCTCGAGTCACCATCGCCCGGCGACGACGAGTTTATCGTTGTTTGAGGCCACATATTTCAAGTGACCTCAAGCTCTGGTGTTGTTGCAGACCGTGTAAATGCGCGGTCCCGGTTCAATCGCTGATCGAACGAGTCCTGCTCCTGCTTCCACTCCTACTCCTGCTCAACGACCTGGGACTCCTTCCATTCTCAGAAGCCGTTCCGTTCCTCTCCCCATCGCCCATTTCCTCGTCCTCATCCTGTTTCTCGCTGTTGTCCTCCTCTTCTTCCATGGCATCCAGCTCCGCCTGTAACGGACTGACCCTCTCATCCAGCTGTTCCAGATCCTCCAATAACTGCCTAGCAGGCATTTTCCACAAACTTGTCCCGCAAACTCGGTCCTTCATGAGCAGATTATCCACAAACTCGTCCATGTGTATCAGCACATAAGACTCCTTCCTCCTCTGCCGTAATTTTCTCGAGTCCTCCAGGAACGGCTCCAGAGTTTTGTAGACATCTGCAGGCTCGAACGTCAAGCGGACATAGAATGCCGCCAGCGCTCTCAGATACTTCCACTCTTCCCCTCCGTTTTGTAGATATTCGAGCACAATCTCCCGGTCGGGGACGAGGGTTAGGAGTTTGAATGCTAGGCAGATGAAGGGTGTAGGTTTCATGGCTACGCCGTAAGTGCCGCCGATGTAGGTGAGTTCAACGGCTCGGTCGCACAGAGTGGCCGCGTTCAGTCCGAAGCATTGTTCTTTCCAGTAAAGAGAGTCCGTAATGCGGTCGCGCATGGCCGTTTCCAAGAGGAGGGCAGGATTCTGGCCGCGCACCAAAGGGCCGCTGTAGCCACGGTTATCGAGTGTATTGGAGGCATCCGCGCGGTGCGTCATAGTGGCTGTTTATTCACTGATTGGAGAGAGAGGAAGACTGTATCGCTCTCTAGACAACTTGATCCTGGAAGAGGGTGGCGTGGGTGAACACCAGAAAATGTTTCTTGCTCCGGTTGGCAAAGCCGCAGCGACGTCACAGAGCCATCACGCCGCTTTCGGCTTAGGGTGGTGCTGCCCTATGTGAACTCCAGCCTTGCACAGGTCAGGCTGAGGGTGGCGAGCACGACTTGCTCTGGAGAAGATGGACGACGTCTAGGAAGGAATATGATTAATGAGAGTGAAACCTATCTACCAAGATCTTTAGATGACCACCGAACACGGAGTCGCAATAACCTCCCCAATGAGAACCTTCACCAAGCCACACAATTCAGTCTGGTACCGACCACGCCTCATACTCTTTCAGCACTTGTTCTGACAGGAGACCATCGTCGTATTCTGGATCCGAATCTGTCAGGCTCTCTGTAGTCGGCACGCGAGTAATGTTGTATGACGACCTTGAGGGGCTGGGCTGGATGGTAGGTGACAATGGCAACGAAGCTGCAGCCTCGCTCGCAGCTTCACGACGCCTTGCCAGTTCCTGCACTCGCTTCTGCATTCTCGACGCTGCAGGTTTTGTCAGTCCAATCCGACGTCAAAAGTAAAATGTTGCCGGGAGAATATTTACCATTTCTCTCGTGCTCCACGATAAATTTGCGCGGAAAGCCGCTGATGGGGTAGTCGCATGTATGGACTTTGTTTGGTTTCGAGTTAGGCTGCCTGAGCCGGAGAAGGATGTAGACTGACTCTTCGCGGTCCCGGAGCTCAATCTCTGCATGGTAAGTGCCCTTGAATACTTTGCGAGTATACATGTCGTCGAGGAACTTTTTATCGAGATCGAAGATCTGCACCACAATTTAGCCTCGTGCTTTCGCAAGGTGATGCACCCGAGGTTGGAAGAAAAGTAATGGTGTACCGTGAATTCTTCCGAGGAAGTCAGACGCTTCTTCGCAACAAAGCTGGGAACAAAGTCTCCGATGATATGGTTCTGGAGAAATTCAGCTAGGGTTTTGATGCTCTGGTCCTGGTGAGCGAGCTTGCAGCGGATATGTCCTTTTCAAACTTATCAGCTTCTTCCTTTCCGAGTCATCTGCACTCACCTGTGCACACAAACGCCCGGTTTTTCTTGTCGCCATAGACATGAGACTCGTCCTTTTTGAAGTAGAAGGTGCTGGCGACGAGAGCGTTGGCAATTTCCGTAACCTCGCGGGACAATGGAGGCTGTCTGAGCAGTTTATGTACCCTCCCCCGAAGGTTATCCACCTCGTGTTTCGCATCCAACGGTGGTGGCTTTTGTTTAAGGTCAGGGTTGATGCGGAAATAATGGGACGCAAATTCCGTTGCCCACTGTTCGCCCACCGTATCGCGATAGAACTCGTGCCAGGACCATTCAGTGTCGAGGATGTTGTCGATTTTGTCGACCTGGAGGAGGGCGGTCAGAAGAGTTGGTGATCACTGGGAGGACTAGGTTGGCGCAATGATACTTACCAGGACGCTGAAATAGTTTTTGATGCCTTTCACGGCTCGATAACGCTTTCGAGAGTCTCGTGGTGCTTCTTTCTGCTGCTTTCTTCGTAGGTGATCCTCTCTGGAATGACCAGAGAGTCTCTCCAGTTTTCGGCTCATCTCTGTTGCATGCTGACCCGTACCAAGTGAGAGAAAAATATCTGGGTGGCGCGATTCGACATCTGGCCACAGCAACCTTCGCTCTCTTTTCGCGATAATCACAGGATTGTTGTGATTGATGGCGCCATCAAGGTAAGTTCTTCCACGCCTCACAAAAGGTTTGAAATATGACGGAGCAGCCGACGTCGCCGCGGCAGCTTCCCAGACATGAAATGCTTCGCTCGGGGCCCTGGCGGTCTCCAGTGTGTATCCGGGATCAGATGCTTGCTGTCGGTTGTAGTTGGCCATGATCAAGGCTCGGTTCCCCGTGCCTGACGTAGACACCACAGCTACCTTCGTGGCGTATCTCGCGGCGTTACTCTTTCCTCCAAACAGAAGGTCGTCACCAAAGGACTCTTGCAAAACTCTATGCAATGGTGTCGTCCTATATTTGCTCCCGTGGTTCAACGTCGCCAATTTCTCGAAGACCGTATCTGCAAATTCCCGTTCGGAGAATGCTGTTTTGCAAAGAGACCTGAATCTGCGCGTGCATTCGGATACGGGCCACTGAGCTGCTACAAGACCGAGGGCGACGATACCACCGGTGCTAAGCGTGTCAGGAATTCGCACAAGGACGACCGCCGGCCCACTCACCTAGTTCCAACAATCAGGTCGAACAGCTGCTGGATTTGGATTCCAGGAGTTGAATGATAGTTGTTGATGCAATTCTCAATGGCGGCTAGAATCTCGAGCTCTACGATTCCACGTATCCCTCCCCTTCGCCGCCATGATTAGTTTCTTACAAGAGGCTGCGGAGACGCACTTACCCGTCCAGGCACAGAATCCGCAGGCCTGCAAATTCGGGTTTTTTGGCTATTTCCCAGTTCATGGATCTCTTTCCTCCGTGTAAGGGACAGCTTCCGACCAGAGTTATCAGATCGTCTTGTTCCTCTCCGTGCTCTCGAATGCAGGAATCACAGAGGATGTGGCCACATTCCAAGGCATGTTCCGGCGTGGCCATGAGGCACCGAAAGCAGCTCAGACAGCTAATGAAGTCTCGCGAGGATTTGATCTGAGACGAGAAGAACTCGGCGAGCTTCTCCTCATGTAACCTGGAGACTACTTTCATGTCTGTCGAGATGGAGCCTTCGTCGTCGCCGGAGAGATCTGTTCGAGATTGCTTGTGGAGTGGATACCTTGAGCTGAGCTGTTGTATGAAAGTGCTATTGAGCGACTTCAGCTTGTCTTCAATCTTCTTCAGCCAGACCTTCTCGTATGAAGAAGCCATGAGAGAAGACTTGTACACTCCAATTTCTCTCTTCCCCTTCTCGTTCTGGTGTCCCTTGTCATGGGCCGATTTGACATTGAAACAGTGCGGAATTTTCTTACTTGTGTATTCACAAGGCATGACATCGTTGCAGAACATGTGTAGGGCTGTCCTGCAGAAGGGAGCGTAATCTTTCGGGAAGTAGTCAATCACAGGGCCTGCGAGGATGTTATTGGGAGATCTCAGCATCGTGGAGCATAGCACGGACTCACCCTGTAAGTTATTCCGGACGTAATCCAACAGAATGCACGATGCTATCAGCGAACACAGGCCACCGAGGAGCATTTTCGGTTGGAGAAGCTCGTGACGAGTGCTCTCGTGGATTGTTCTTGCCAACGTCAAAATGTGATCGCCAAAGTCGTGGGCAATGAGTTTATTACGCGTGGATACCATTCTGAAGTCAAAAGGTGTTTCAATGTCGTTGGCAAAATGCTCGAAACCTGCTTGTAGATATTGCTGCAAGTCGTCGGCGTTGGCCAACCGGCGTTTGATGCTTTTCTCGTAGTGAGCGGTCTGACAGACGCTGACGATTTCCTCTCGGAGTTGTAAGATTTGATTGTTGATCAAGTTGTACGTCTCGGAGCTTTTCGCAGGAATGCGAATGACACGAATAGATCGATAGTAACATTCAAGCAACTCTCGGGCAGATAAGCTGGGGCGATCGCCTTCGGGAGCGAAGCTCCTCGCGAGCTCTTTTAGATCATGTTCAGTGGTCGTGATGCTTTCAACGTCTCGGAAAAAGCTCTTCGTCGCGTCCTCGATCGTCCATCTCTCCTCTTTACCAGCCACTTCAACGGCGTTGAGCACCACTATTGCGCTGGGCAGAATAGGCTGATTGAGCGATTTTTCGACGCTGCGCTTTGCCCAATCGACAAGATACTTGTAGGTTATGTGAAGTTGGCTTGTGTGCGTTAGTATGTACTCTTCTCGAGTGAAAAATACTCACTTGGGATTTCTCTGGACGAAAACAATGGCGTCAGAGAAAGTATAGAGAAATCTAGGGTAAAGATTGGTGACAGCGTATTCCCGGGTTCCTTTGACAGGATCGTTTGCCTTAGTCCACTCAATGGGGACCGATCTCCCAGGCATTCTCTTTCTCATTTTCCTCGGCCCACTTGACTCTTTTGTGGTCCTCCTAGAATGGGACGACTCTTCCACAGCGAAAGGGACTTTCTCGCCCGCATTTAGGCCCTCACAATCAGCATAAAGGATAGGCATCGCAACCTCCAGATGCTCCGGATCTGCGTACAAGTGTACGCCTTCGGACGTCGCTGTTCCTTCGTTGGCTCTGGAGCCCGGAACAGGGGTGTGGAAGGAGCTTCGGTCGGCCTCTGTGGATACCAGACCGCCATGAGATACCAGCGCTTTCACGATTGTACTTTTGCCGGCATCTTGCCAATGTCAGAGAGTTCCCAGATAGCACATCTGAGAGGACCTACATGTGTCTCCGATGAACGAGACGAGTTTTGGGTATCTCGCCGCGCCGCCGAGTGGCCGGCTATCCAGCATCAATTGAGCGTAGCGGCCAAAGTCGTGAAACTCTGACTTTCTGCCGTCTGAAGACTTGACAACTCCGAACCACCTTGAATCCTGATCTTTGTCGTGCAAATTCCTGATCTCTTGGGGATCCATGGGCGGTTCCAGGATTGAGCGTATCATCATTATCGTGGCCTTGTCTTCTTTCGCATGAGCGCGATTACCGAGATTTGTGGTTTTTGCCTTGTGGGCAGCCTGTCTTGGCCAGCATTCGTCGCAGAATGAAATACCGGAGCAGGCTGAACAGAGCCAGACACGGACATGAGCCCGCTCACAATCAGCACAGACATCGCCGTTAGCCATGGCCAACACAATCAAGAGGTGAGTTGGGGTTCTTGGATCCGCTGAGGGAGGAGAAGAAAGACCGCTGCGATCGTGCGACACGGGAAGATATGGCTTTTGCTCAAGAAAAGGAGGGGAGGGGCTGAATTCGAACATCAGGCTATAGCCTCACTCTCAACACGGGCTCGATGGAAACTGTCACTTCTCACCAATAGTGCCACACATTGTGCCCGGGTAGCTGCTGCCGCCGCCCAGCCCAGCTGTCGCCTGAATGAGGCTGGCCCATCATTGCTCGTGAAAAGGGCGACCAAAAGGCAGTGGCCCAGACATGCAGATATACTAGCCGTAGAGAGTTAGAAGCGATGCCTCAGGCAGTCTGGTCATATGTACAAAAACTTCGCTAAAACCTGTTCGCTTCGAAGTTCCGTGTAGATGCAAGGCGTGCATTTGCAGGGATGATTCAAGGCAGACAAACTCTTGTCATTGAAATAAGGGCATGCCGCTGGACCCGGAAACGCCTCGTGCAGATGGCGGCTCAATTGTGGCCATCTTCTTCTGATACGGAGGTAACCCCGAGATTGAGACGGTGCTTGTATTTGTGTGAAGTTCGAAAGACAAGCCTAAAGATCCGCATGGAAGTAGTCGTTCAATTACTGATTGAAAGCCTGCCTGAGGAGCAAGTCCAGAACGGGCCAGACCTACTGACCGCCAAGTTTAGGCCTTGGTGGGCCTTGAGGCCTCGGCGGCATATACGAGCAGACAGTGTGCATGTAGGGCGTGAGGAAGACCCAATAGAACGGCCGAAGGCGAACGCAGGGGTCGAAGGAGGAGCAGACATCCGACGAGTGCGAAGTGTGAGAGGCGGGAGGAGGTGGAGGAGAAGAGTTGGGAGCGCAGAGCCGCAGGCAGCTCGCAGGTCAATTCCAAAGGCGGCGTCGTGCCAAGAAACCTTGTTGTCCCTCGCAAC
This sequence comes from Cladophialophora immunda, assembly GCF_000835495.1. Taxonomy (NCBI): domain Eukaryota; kingdom Fungi; phylum Ascomycota; class Eurotiomycetes; order Chaetothyriales; family Herpotrichiellaceae; genus Cladophialophora; species Cladophialophora immunda. Next base: position 3,419,818 of record NW_015622541.1, read on the forward strand.
GAGGTGGTAAACACAGCTGTGCAACTACCAGGCCGACGGGGTTCCTTACACATGAGCGGCCTCATCCGAAGCCATCTCGCACGAACAGAAGAGAACTCACCAGTATACCGAGATCCAAGAAGATCTAACCTTCGAAGTTAGGGTCGGCCAAGAATCTTCTTCGTACCACCACCACGGTACCTACCAGCTGCATGAACACACCTGTATCTCGGATCACGAATTGGTCCTTGCAGGGCAATGGTCCTCCTAACCTCCTCGACCGTCTCGGTCATCATCTCTAGCGGTGTAATCTGCATGTTTACATTCCTGCTATTCCTCTCGGGATACGTGCTACAACAGCAGTCGGTACGGTCGATACAAGAAGCCATTCGAAGACCACCCGAACGAAAGCCAGTGCCGACATTGCCCCCTCAGTTCCAACATGAAGACAATGATACTTTCCCGACAGTGTTGGAACCTCCCCAAGATGGCTCGCAGTCTGTTATGGTCGTCGAGGGTAATCAGAAGCCAGGAAGCGAAGCAGGAGTGTTGGACTCGGTCCAGGTGCCAGTAATCATCAATGGCCAGAATCAACCTCCCTTGGACTCTTCTCCAGAACTGTCCGAAGCAGCTTCGAGAGACGAAACGCCGCTCCAACGTCTCGCCTACATGTTTGCCCTCCTTGAGCCACACCATCTGTGCTCGGCTCTCCTTTTTGCGAAACAGCAGCGGTCATCATCACGGTTGTCCAAAGAACCGTCGATCGTACTCCTCTACCCATCCACATGGGAGACGGAATTTTCTCCTCTCCACACCTCAACCTTGAATTTCATGCGCGAGATCCAGGAGCTGCACAGCCTCATCTATCACCCAGTAAGGATATACGAAGCATGGGACGTCAGGTCGCAATTACTCGGGGAGCTGCAGTGGGGGCGGTGGGATTATGATCAGGCATTGTTCTTGCGTTCGCCGGGAATGGCTCTCAATACCCAGGTGCTGGACACCGCATTGGCGTCTCCCGACACAAGAAAGACGTGGGCACCATTGAATCCATCCTCGGGAGATGATCCAGAGCTCTTGCTTGTCACTCCAAGCGGTCTTCAGAGCCCGAGAAGGGAAACCAAGAAGCTGGTCTATTCGGCGGCCGCAAATATAGCCGATACTGGTGCCAACGGCGCGGCCATACGGGAACCGGGTCAGGAACCCGCTTATGTGTTGCTTGATGGTCAAGTTTTGAGCAATGAAGAAAACGGTGTATGGTACGGCGAAATAAAGCAGAAGTTCGGCCAGGGGACAAGCAATGTTTGCGGAGGTAGCGGGCTCTTGGAAGAGAGCTTGAAATTGGCGTTGCAAAGGTCTCTGTAGATAGTAAGCACAAGTGGCTATTTAATGACGGGAATAGAAATGCCAGATACCATTGTTCAGCATAATTCTGACACCATCACCGGGTGCCCCTTCGCTGTTGACTCGTGACGTTGCCTTGGTATGGACAATCGCTGCTAATAACTTTCGCTCGCAGTCTTGACGAAGCATACTCTCACGATAATCCAGCCTTGGAAGTGCCACACCACATACTGCCATGCTGTCGCAGCAAGTAAAATCGTCCCATACTCCATCCAATTCAACCCGAGGGCTCTACCGCGGAAACCGAATTGTGTCGCCCCCTCAGCGTCGCATTGAGCAAGCTTGCTCTCGTACTGTGACCAAGCATTCTGCTTGCATGCATCACACACAACCGCCTTCTTGGCGCGAGTGTATTGCAGGTAAGGCAAAAGCAGAGCGCAGAATGCTAAGACAGAGAGGAGCTGGACGGTGATGTGGATTGTATTCGGCGTAAGAAAATGTCTGAATGAGCAGGATTCGGTCGATAGGTTTCCACACCACTGAGCAGTGGAACGATCAGCGACCTGCCGAAGCATCAGCTGCGCGTAAGACAAGTCGAGATCGTTCCCCTCGTACCATAACAGCCTTGGCCGCTGCTTCGGTTGTATCGTCCTCAGGAGGTGTTTGTTCATGTTGTAGCTCATGCAGCGCCTGACCGTCCTCTGGCTCAATATCAGCGTCCATGACAGAGACGGTGGTGCGCAGGAGATCGTCCTGAGCTTTGACGGTGATAAGAATGCGCATCGAGAGTCTTGTCTGTCACTGATGCTAAGAAATAGATGCAGAATACAGTGGAGGTAGAGGCGCAGGGAAGTGAGGTGAGGTCAAGTGAGGCGCCTTCTCCATCAGCACTGATGCAACTGGCACTGCTTGCCTTCAGTCTGCGCATTTTCACTCAGACCTCCAACTCAATCCCATCATCTATCCCAAAACGCGCTTTGCCCTTCAACCCTGGCCTCAAAGCCTTGTTCCTACCTTCAACCACATCGTCGATGAGTCAATTCTGCCAATCCGCGGTTCAGCGCAGCGGGCAGCTCCATCGGGCGCAGACAACGATCGACTCCTATTAGGCAGGCGGAGTCCGCCTTGCAGCTGTCTAGATTCTGCGGTGGCATTTCGCCTCACGGAATTCGAATGGTGAGCATGTCCACGCCCACGAACTCAACGACCGCAGGCCGCTTGTTTGTATCGTCACTTACCAGACGAGGGCTGAGGAAGATACTGAAGAGATAGTTCTATCCGATCGCAATCACCCTCAGCGAAGCGTACTCGTTTGTGCGCGTTTCCAAATACCTTTACGGCCGAGCACCCACAGCGGGCCTGGCGAGCCTGGGCGGAGGCTCGCCCTCAGTCAAATTGCATTCCAAATAGCACCCAGAAGGCGACCCATTGCCCTAATTCGCTTGGCTCCGCGGACTGTAAACCTTTCCAGGCCAAAATCTATACAAGAGAGGGATGGTTGACAAGAAGGGCTGACTAACATTGACAATCACAATCAAAGCACCTCGCCGAGTACGGTGGCTGGACATCGTCTTTGATGAGTAAGTCAACGTGAGTGTCGCTTCTCAAGAGGCGCTTTGAAGTTGAGTTTGACCAGCAGGGGAGGATGACAGTTTCACAAACGACAAGCCGAGGAATCCCTGGAAGCCCTTCCGCAATAGGCTCTATCTGGCTTAAACGCAACGGCCGTGGCGGCGCGGTGTCCACTTCTTGCATGACGTCTGACCTCTAACTGTCGCGCCCGTTAAGCATGCGGACCGGGGTAGAAGTCAACCGAATGACCTGGTAATGCAAGCCACATCCATGAATAAAGATTGATAGGAAAGGTTTGATGTCTGGTATACGAGGGCTCAGAGAAAAGTATATCATGAGAACTCCCCTTCATTTCAATCCGAGTTTCTCCTCATCAGCAGCGCTACTTCAGCAGCAAGATAACTTCACAGACAGGTCGAGTACCTCTACAACACACCACCACTTCTCAGCTGCGCCTTCACGATGTCTACCTCTAAATCCGCTTCCTCCTTGATTCCCGCTGACCCGGCGAAGGTCATGGTCATCCGGGATGTCACTCCCAATATCACAACGCTCAGTGTACCTTTTCTGCGGTTCGGACACATCAAGATTGGCGGTCGGGCCACATTGGTCAAGCTACAGACAGGCAATGTAGCTGTCTTTTCTCCCGTTGCGCTCACACCGGACGTCAAGGCCAAAGTCACGTCCATGGGTCCCATCAAATACATCGTTGCGCCGGACTTCGAGCATCACATATTCATCTCTACCTGGGCCAAGGAATACCCCGAAGCAGAAGTGATTGGCATGGAAGGACTGCCAGAGAAGAGAGAGGGAGATCCGGCCACAAAAGGAACAAAATTCGCACATGTTTTCTCCGCGAAGAACAAGCTCGACATGCATGTCACTCCCGAATTCGACACCGAGTTCTCGTACGAATACTTCGACTCCCACACCAACAAGGAGCTCGTTTTTCTCCATAAACCCAGCAGGACCTTGATCGAGGCCGATCTGCTCTTCAACCTCCCTGCCACCGAGCAATACTCCAAAGCCGGAGCCCACCCGAATTCCGGGCTCTTGACCAAGCTCTTTACAGGTATTATGAACACCAAGGGTGATATGACCTGGCAAAAACGCTTTCTCTGGTACGCAGCTGCCGGGAAAGACAGGAAGGGCTTTGCGGAGTCGGCCAAGAGAATCAAGCAATGGGACTATGACAGAGTCATTCCTTGTCATGGGGATGTTATCGAGACTGGCGGAAAGGCGATTGTCGACAGGGCGACTGCGTGGTTTACGGAGGGCAAGCATTGATCAGCAATGGTGGAAGGTGGTGTCAATATTCAGGTGGGGTTTTTGATTCACTTATTACTTTTGCGGCTCAGAGATACCATTTTAGCTTGTTTGCATCCTCTAGTTCAATAATTATTGGTGTTCAACGAACTGTGTGCTACGTTACACGCCTATGCCAGAACGTATATCCAACCTGTTGATCACTTGGTGAGAAAATGAACAAGATGAGCAACAGTGACGCCTAGAGGTGAAGCTGCGGATTGCGGGAGAGTGTTAACTTTGGACGGACAAACCACTTTAGGGATCAAAAGCCACCAACTCTCATGTATAGCCGTCGGGCGGGAGGAGAGTAGGATGTGGAATTATCCTCATCAAGGTACTCAAACACCACACTGCTCGGTCCCCAACGTACCACCTAACCATAGACCTCTCAGCTCAGTAGTACAGCGATTTCTGCCACCAGCGGCAGCGGTCGTTGTCGTTGGGATCCGCGATCACATCTATCCCCGTCACGTTCAGGTCCATGATTTTACCCTGTGTCGCTACCGACGTATGGTAAACTGGCATTGTGGTCGCCGCTGCGTCGCTCTTACGGTTCGGATTACCGGTGAGTGCGAACCGGGTCAAGACCTGCTGCATGAGGAGTGCGATAGTGGCGTTCACGCTCGGACTGGCCGTCGAGGGGTTGTAGTATGTGTAAGCGACGTCTTGGCCGTGGTAGGCTGGCGGGACACTGAAGCGGTACCCGTAGCCTGCCGGTATCGATTTGGCTTCGCGGTTTGCCGTCTGGAGGAAGAACGTGTTGCATGTGAATGCGCTGTCCTGCAGCGTGAGCTCGGCACGCTCGTAGAACGAGCTGTACGGATAACTCCCGTTGAAGATGGGCGGGTAGAGCGTCTGGGCCACGTAGTCTGCGACCGAGGGCTGGATGCCCGGGAACGTGCCGGTGATGCTGGACAGGAAGACCGAGTTGTTGGTGCTGTCCGGGTCGGTGAAGTACAGCGTCTCGTGCGCGTTGAATCCCGTCATTATCTGGACCGATGTGTCGTAGTTCCCCTGTGCGAGCAAATTGCCTGGCAAGCTAGGCACAAAATCACCGTCGACCGCCGGCGCAAATGTAAACGTTCCGTATGGTGAGGAGGCGACGAGTTCCACGTTGGCGGCAGAGAGAGCGGCAAAGGGGAGCTCGCGAGCTTCTTGGATCGTCGACACATTGAGGAGTCCCAGATACTTTTGCAGAAGATTGTCCTGCTCCCAGTGGCTGGGGAATGGTTCAAAACCAGGGGATTGCAGGATTGCCCTCTGAAATGGTGCCGGTCCCTTCGAGCCCGCGTATGCTGTAATCTGATGCATGATGGATCCTGCTCCAGCGGACTGCCCGAAAACGGTGATTTGCTTCGGATCGCCTCCAAAAAGATGGATGTATTGCTGCACCCACTGGAGCGCCATACGCTGATCAAGCAGGCCAGCGTTAGCCGTGCCATTGGACTGGACGTTGGGACCTGACAGAAAACCAAAGGCACCGCCCTATACGTCTGCGTCAGATGTGTATAACAAATGTTCAAGAGGAAAATGTACCCTATAGTTGAATGTGACATAGATGACGCCCTTGCCGCTAGGGTCTTCTTCCCGACTTCTCTGGATGAGTCCAGCAGGATTTCCATCCTGATATTTCTTGCTAAAAGTGAATCCGCCTCCATACACCCAGACCATCACCGGCGCACCTGTAGCATGTTTCGTGCTGGCGTTTGCGAAGATCTGTTTCGGGACTATGACATCCAGGAATAGGCAATCCTCTTGTTCCGTGGGTTCGGGTTTAGGGATCAGGCTTGCATCGCAAGCATCGGTGGAGTTGATGGAACCGCTGAGCAGAGCAAGGCCACAGAGATACCAAACAGGGTATGATTGAGGACAGGTACCTCCAGAGCTGCCGTTCTGAACAGCTCTGTTCGTCAAAGGAGGCTGGGGAGCGGTGAAGCGAAGACTGCCAGTTGGAGGCCGAGCATATCGGATGTTGGAGAAGTTGTAAAAGTCCAAACTGTCCTATAAACGGGTCAGTCGTCTCACCAACAAACGTGCAAGTGATCTTCGCCCACGTTGTATGTTATTGCTTGGTGGAGGGCATACCCAAGGTCGACAACAGGCAACTTAGCACTCTGTGCAAGCCCACTGAAGGCAAGAATGGGAGCTAAAAGCACTGCGAGCAGCATGTTTTCGGTGAGGAAACCTGAATTGAGTTGCTGGACAGTCTATGGCTCTTGATGCAGCAAGGATAGCCACTGATCTTTTACACGCGAACATTGTTGATTTCAAAGAGCTGCCTTCTATTTGTAACAAGCAGAGGTTCTTCTTTTGAGACGGACAAAGGAGCCGAAATGGACAGGTTAATTTCGAGAAGCACATCGCCGTTAGATCAAGTGGCGTGCTACAGAGCACAGCTATGCCGGTTCGACTCGAGTATAGAACGGTGAGCCTGAGAAGACCAGTCCGGGATTGGTTAGCTTTGCGGAGCAGCCAATCAAGGCCTGTGAGTGGAGTGTCGTAGATGCATTCACAATCGCACTGAACAAGGTGAACTAGGCATATAGGTGATTGGTCTTCCGGAGGGGTTTTCGGCACCAGATATCCGTCATGAGTCCCCATCTGTCAATGCAGGATTGAAGTCGTCCATTTCTTATACCTCATATGTTGGCCTGGTCTCAACGGCAGGCACCTTCGGCCCGGCAATCACCATACGTCCACAGCTCGCTGTGTGAGAATGGAATCGTGTCGCTCTCGTGGCACAAGGTCTGGCACATTGAAAGCGCCAGTCCAATGCCTAGGCTGGTCCCAATCCGCCTTAGGTGATTCGAGATCCAAATTCTTCGCTCGGGGGTCGTAGTAGGCAACATGCCGGCCATGAAGAGGGGCCAAACAAGGAGTTCGCCTCCTGGGATTGAGTCTGTACCTAGTCGAATCTGGTGACCACTGGACTTGTATGATGAGACATTCGGACCTGGTCTCAGATGGTAATTGACGCCCAGGCAAATTTCAGTGCTCATCTGGTGCAGTAGGTTGATGGTCGTGCGCAGTTGCTTGCTGTCGATTACGGTAGTCATAGAAGTGGAAATTGCCGTGGACAATAGCATTTCGTGAATCAAGATGCGAGCACCACGATAATTATTCCAGAGTGAGGCAATGTATAGATCGGGATACACCTCAAAGGGCCGTCCTTCGAAATGGCTGTGTAAGGAACAATCCTCAAAACTGCAAGCAGGATGAGGCACGGGACGCCAGGACATAGGGAGCTGATCCTGCCAGCTCTGAAGCATGTTGTCGATTGGCAAAAGCATGTATAAGATGTCACCAATCTCCCCTGTCTTGGATGCTTTGATCAGGGATCGGACAGATGCAAGCGTTTCGACAATTTCCGAAAGACGGTTAGCGAGATGAACGACCTCACAATTCTCCCCAGCATTGGCACATTCTAGCCACGTCGACCACTTCTTCAGGGAGAAGGGCACGGGTTTCTGTAGCTGGTAGGCCGAGAGGACCTGTCACAGTTAGTTCAGCAAAATCCTTCTGCAAGCATCACACGCAAGGTGAGGTAAGATGGCGCTTACTATGAGGCGTCGAATCTGCAGGAACATTTGAATGCTAGATCTGTCCTGGAACTGGCTAGGACCACGGAAATCGATCAGAGCTGCTGCGCCAAGCATATGCTGACTCCATGCCTTCATTGCTTCGCGGCCTTTTAGGGCGAGAGTCTGTAAATCACAGGTTACTTTTCGCTTGGATTCACCTAAGCTTGCAAAACTTACCTCGTAGAAGCCTAGCAGCATGATGCTGGCAAGAACATCGTCTGACTTTGCTTCTACTGGGTTCCCAAGCGCAAGTCTACATTTCAGAATGCCCAGCCCGCATAAACGGTAGCTTTCCAGTGTCCAGCTGGGGACATTTCCCACATTGGCATAACTGGCGAGCGCAGCAGCGTGCACGATTGTGACCAGGGGACCGTCAGGATCACCCTGTGCATACAAGGACGGCAGATATTCGAAGGATCCAGGTTGGAATTTCTCGGACGATGTCAGAGAGTGGTGAACATACTGGGAGAAAAAGAACGACACTGCTCGCGTCTTAAGATCCATGTTCAGCCCGCGTGGTAAATCGTCTGGGACCAGGGCGTTCGAGATGGGGGAATATCGACTGGAGCTTCCGTCCGGTGCAGATATGAAAGGGTGCCTCGATCGATACGATTGATATTTGCGGGTGACGCCTTTAGTTTCATCGCGAAAGTAGAGGTCGACGGAGGGCCGATAGCCAGGACAAGACCAGTCAGCCTTGACACATTGGGTACATGCCGGTCTGCCTTGATCACACTGACAAAAGGTGTTATGTACGCATTCCGCGAATTTGCCGGAGGTGGGATTAATCCTTCTTACCTTGATCTTTCTTTTCAGGCAGTTGGCGCAACCTTTGCTGGGGAAAACCATTATTCATCCTTGCCGGGGCTTCGAGTGTTTCGGAGATCGGTCAATCGAGCTTTGATATACGCCCAGCAGTGGCTTTTGGGGGGTCTTCGTGTCCCAGCGGACGGGAAGACATCCTCATGCTGTAGGAATGATAGAATAAAGCAAGTGCGGGCTATTGAGCCGACACCCCAAGAGGATAAGGCGAAGGCATCGTAATTAGCCCAGAAGGACTCGGTACTTCATATCCGAAGGCATCGCAAAGCCAATGCCACTCGTTAGTCATCTGGCCATGGCCTGGGGGGCCAACTTCCAGGGGTGTATAAGTAGCGAGTAGGGAGCAGGGGAACCTCATTTACGTGCGTAAGTCTGCCCTAAAGAGCGGGAAATTCCTGCGGTGCAACACAGCATCGTTATGAAGTACCAGAAGGTGTGTATCGTAGATGATATACAGCTCGGCAGCTATGTAGACACACAGAGATGTCAAGAGAAGAACACCACAGTGCGTCAGTGCCAAGTTTTGCCTTCCCTGTCGATCTTTCACAATCCCAACGCGTCCCACGCGTGTCAGGCGCGACCTGGGCGCAGCTCCTCCTCACCGCCATGTGCTCTGCATTGCTGGCGTCAGGTGCATGAGCGACTATCCCTACCCACCGCAGGTATTATTTTTGCCGTCTCTGTATCATCCCTATCTCTAGGACGGATCCTGTGTTTGTGCTCCCGCTCCTCAGCTTGATCATTCTCCGCCCACTTCGGTTCCTCAAAAAGATGAGTGCCCCTCCATCACCCAAAGATCGGTTTGACATTGCATCCCAACATGCAGCTCTAATTCGAGCTCTCCTCTCGCACCCATCTATGTATCTTACCTCTGAGGGTCTTCCCGACCGTGCCAAAACCCACCCGACTCTCTTCAACGTGACAGATTTCGAATTGAGAACCTACAAGGACTACCTCCTCCCTATACTGCCTCCAAGCGCCGAGAAGATATCGCAAGCTCTGGCCATTCGGCAAGTAGAAGTCGAGAAAGAAATCCCAGAGCTGATGAGCGATGATATGTATCCACGCATGACAGTAGGCGGGTTCACGGAAAAATGGGTGGATGCGATAGGGCGTGGAGTGATGATCACGGACATCATTCTCAACACGGGCAGACAGATACTGTTTGGCGGGTCGTTTGATTTTGGGGATGAGGTTAAGGAGAAGGCCAGGGCAATGGAGTGAACAAGCAGGAGAGCGAACACGAGACTAAGGATCAGAAATACGGCATGTATGGATCGAGATAGACGTGTGTGTTTCTCAACAGGACGGCGAGGTTCCAAAGCAAGTAGCCTGAGGCACGGCACATGGCTTGCCACTGGGCACACAGAGGACACCATTGAGGACTTCTACTGTGCACATTCGCTCAGTGACACCAAAGAGGTTGGAGTCAATACAGAGACCAAAGAGAGAGAAACACCGGCGCAGATCAAGGCTGAGATTGACAGCCTCGCCCTACGTCATGGGTGCCTGTGACCCCGTCGATGGGCTTGATTTCCGGGCTGCGGCTTCTCGCTTACCAGTTTCTGCTTCAAACCAACTCAGCCTTCCCAGCAGCGTGTAAATCCTCTCTGATCGTCTCCCCGTGGGGTGCGCAGATTGGTGAGGCTCAAGCATTCTGCCCAGTTTTGGTAGCATATTTTTCTATCCCAATTTTCCTCGATGACGTCGTACCATATCTCCCCTTCGCGTTTTGCTATCACGCGCCATTGCCTATCGAAATCCCTGTCCGGGCCAGGGTTCTGGTAGGACAACACTCAGTCTGGCGTGGCACAAAATCAAGGCAAGACGTGGCCATGGCTCTCCTGCGCAGGGAATGCCACGACACCAAGGTGAGGGCAGGGTGGTGATGCTGGTGGCTGGCAAACCGAGAATTCCTGTGTCGCCTTGTTAAACGCCCTTGTGCACTGGGCACCTTTCATTCTTAAGGTGCTGCTTCACCCTCCTCGCAAATCACTGGCAGCTGAAATTCTCTTCACCCACCTTGTCCCTCTCCCTGGTGACTGTACCTGTTCTTCTTCAAGTGTCTCTTCTCTCTCCCTCTTCCAGCAAAACTCTCTCCCTTATCAACCAGCTATCGAAATGCCTGTCCTCTCCAGAATCGTGTCTATGGGCCTGCGGGTCTGCGAGCTCGCTTTCGCCGGTGTAAGTGCGACTCCAACCGATCCGACCGTCATGCCCTAACTATGTTCAGGTTGTTGCGGGCATCGTCGGCTCCTACCTAAATGACTACCGCCACGGCAACGGTTGGCCTCTCGCGCGCTTCATCTATATCGAGATTGTAGCTGGGATATCTCTTCTTCTCGGTCTTCTCTGGTTGCTACCGTTCGCAGCCGGCTTCTTTCACTGTACGTTCAAGCAACGCAATGTCGTGCACAGGGAAATAAAAGGTCTGACCACTATTACTCTACTTGAACAGGGCCTATGGATACCTTCCTCTCCTTTGCCTGGTTCGCCTCTTTCGGGCTCCTCGTCGAATGGGCGAACGGCACCAGCTGTGATGGAGATACGTTCGACTGGAACCAAATCAGCTTTCATGGGTTCTGCGGTCGCTATCGATCTGCTGAGGCGTTCTCTTTCCTGTCTGCCATCATGTGGATCTTGAGCGCCCTGGTGGGCATCTGGTTTGTCCATCGCGAGAGGCGCAAGGCTGTCGCGGCTGCTCCCGCGGAAGGACCGTAAGGTTGACCACACGACTTGATGGGAATCAGCGTGCTTACCAATGCTGCCAGATATGTACGCCGCCGCTGGTACCGGCGCAGTCGCGTCTAGATGGAGAAAGTGGTGAATTCATCATGGTGAAAGACAGGATCTGCCCCTCAACATTCAGATCTTGGATTAACACGGAACCAGCTGGCGAAATGGCGAACTCTTTTGTCCTCTATGTCTCGAAGATACCCCCTATGTAGATTATGATGCGCTTAGCCCTCGCAGACGGTGGTAATGATGGGCGAAATGGCGAATTGATGGCGAGATGTTCAATCTAATACCAAATCCCGGTCAACTATGTATTATGAGTGCTTCCTATATCTTGTTTGTGCAGCCATTAAGTATGTGGACCTGGTCACCTTTGTCAAGGTGCAAACAACTGAAGTACGGTGGTCAAAGTGGAGGCGTCACCCACTGCGTGAATTCAGACTCATCTTTCTGTCGCTCCTGGACACTTCTCTTCACTTCGAACTCTTGACTGCCTGGCTTCGGCCTACATATTTTCCGCGAGCGTTCTCGTGCCTCATGTCTTCTTTCCTGTCCATCACCGCCTCCTGAACTCGTATCAATTCGTTCGTCCAAACTGCTAGACTCCCGATCCTCCTGCCAGAGCGAAATCTCAAGACTCACTTCCCGCCATCATGGCCCTGATGCCGCCGCAACAGCCGCCAGGGCAATCCGGAGATAAACCATGCGCGTTCCTCACCATTCCGACAGAGTTACGGATCAAGATCTACGACTTGGTCTTCGATAAAGTGGAGATTGAAATGCGACCAGAGCCGATGCCCTTGATATACTCCAGGGGTGAATCTTCCGTAGCCTTCAAATCCCCGTTTCCTTTGGCTCTGCTACGAGTCTGCAAAAAGGTCAGAGAAGAGGCTCAGCCCATTGCCAACAAATGTCCCATCTTCTGCAGTGGCTCACAACCCCCAATTGGAATTCCAGCTTTCAAGGGAAAGCCACAGAAGTGGATGCAACGGATCACCCAGATGACAATCTCAACTTTTGAAGTGAACATTGAACAGTGGTTGGACCCTTTAGGCCGGCCGTTCTACCCAGCATTGAAGCTTGTTCTGCTTGGAACCTATCCAGATGGTAAATGTATTGTGCGACCCTCGTTGATACCAGGCACGACATACATCACGGCAGTGCTCAGCGGCAGATCACAGTCAAATGAGACCAACATTCTTTCTGCGGCACTGACCAGCCGCTGGTTTACGAGACATTTGAACTTGGACAAGACCAAATCCCTCATCGAACGATGCCATGTCACTGTCAAGATCCCCTGTAAATTAACTATACATTCATCTCATCCAAGAACCCATCAGAGGCATTATGCTGATGTCGCAGAAGGAGTGAGTCACCTTTACCTTTCATGTCTGACTCATAGCTCACTCTCTCGCAGGTGATGGTCTGCAACGCGAGCGGCATAACCTTGAAGGAAGTCCGAGATCTCAGACGGGACAGCGAGAAGTGGTGATGGCTTGATGGTGACGGCCGTGACACGGAAGGGTGATCTGAACTGGATTGGATTGGTATTGGCGACGGTTGCAGAAGGCTGGTAACATCCCACTGGAGGCTGGCTGAAGACGTGACACGGGATCCCGTGCTATTGGCAGAAATCACTGGGTTAATGGGCAAACAATCGTATCTTGCAGAAGGAGGGATCAGGCTTTGAAGCTCTCCGAGTCCACCTCGTCAGCCGATTCCAAGGAGTCGACGAGATTAGACCTTCCCAGCTTAGGAACAACGTGGAATCAAGCGACAAAAACTCAGAATAACCCAACAGCTGAATCAACAAGTATCTCTCCTTGCGTCCTTGAGCTTCTGAAACTCCTGCTCTCTTGACCGTCTCCAGGAGGTACAGGTATCTGAATCCCTTGTCAGCCCTTCTCGGCCGTTGTGCCGGATTGTATCTTCGGCGTCGACGTGAACAGTATGTTATGGTGCTGAGAGTGTGGTTGAAGGACTGGTGCGAATCCGATCCTCCATCTTCGTCGTCTATTCTAGCCATCACATTCTGCAGTCGATATTCGGGGCAGATTCCAGCTCTAACCTGCGCCTTTGCCGCAATGACACCGCTCTCAACCGTCTTCTCGTCCCTCTGGCCAAGAGTGACGTAACGTCTCAGGCATCCAAGGCTTAGCAGCCCTCAAAGGCTGACACGGTCGGTTCAATATCCCACAGGAAGAACTTCCAGATCCCGCCGAGCAGGCCAAGGCTGATCTCCGCCCTTGGCATCCACCGGGCACCTTGGCAAGGCATTCCCGCTGTTACATTCTTGGCCGGCATTCATCTCCTTTCCTCCACCTTAGCATTCCCCGCCGCTGCTGTATGTCTGGTTGAATTTCTGATGGCGACTGCCAGGCCATCCACAATATTTGCTAATCTACTGGCAGAAGCGACAGTGACTGCTGGGGAGCCGAGCTATTCCTTGAGGAGGCTTCCGTCCAGGCTCTTTCAAAGCTGCTGACCGAGTCCTCACGTTGAGCTCGGTATTCGACCCTTGATAGCCCACGAGCTCATTCCGACACTTGAATCGGCCTATGGCATCATTCACTGCAAGGTTATTGAGACGCAATTCTGGGCAATGTCGAATGACATCTGCCAAACTCCACCCGCATTTCTTGCTCTTGGTGTGGTGGAGATTTCTCCGCTGCCAAGGGCTTTGCCTGCAGGTGGAGGGTTGCCCACAGTGCTTGCAGCAGAGAATCTGCCCTACAGAAGCACAATACCTGCCACTGAATGGGCGGATCGGCCCCCGACCTCACTGGGGGCCTCGACGCAAAGTTTCTGTGGTTCAAGAGACGATGTCACCGCAGCCTGTATGCATTTCTGTGGACTTGATCGGCGCGCGGGGTTCTCGTGACTGAACGGATGGTCGATGTATTTGAAACAGACAGGCCCCAATGCTCCCTCTGGTGAATTCCTCAATCCTGAAGTATCAGGGAGATACACGTACAGTCTCGGACCGCTAACGCACCAACATGTCGGACCCCAAGAGTGTTGACAGCTTCGACAACAGGCGCAGCGTGGATCACCATGAGAAGTCTCCAGGCCCGGAACGCCGGCGCTCGTCCATAGCGGATCTCAACAGAAACAAGAACTTGGATGCAAAGTACGCCGCGCTCTTGGTGTTCGGATCTTTTGGCTAAGCTTCGACAGGATCTCAAATCCTCTCGCTGATATCCCGCAGGAAGAGTTGTTGGCTGACGTAAGGAACCTCCGTTATTCAGTATCAGCCACAACTGACATACTGTGACCTCCAGGTTGAAGATTTCGCAAACCGTGCTGGCCTGAGTTCCGAAATCGAGCTGATCAAAAAGGGCGCCTTGGTCGCCCAGAACCCCGCCCAGTTTGAGAATCTCGCTTTTCTTACCGAGGACGAGAAAGACGCTCTTCGTACAGAGGTCTCACGCAAATGGAAACATCCCTGGAAGCTCTATATGACCGTCATCGTCTGTTCCATCGGCGCCGCCGTCCAAGGCTGGGATCAGACCGGAACCAACGGTGCCAATCTGTCGTTCCCGGAAGCCTTCAACCTCGATACACCAGAAGGGCAGCCCGGCTACGAGAGAGACTTCTGGATCATCGGGCTCGTCAACTCGGCGCCTTACATCGGCAGCGCCTTTCTGGGCTGCTGGCTGTCTGATCCGTGTAACTACTACCTAGGCCGCCGAGGCACCATCTTCACCTCAGCTATCTTTCTGATTGCAACCCCGATTGGTGGTGCCTGTTGCCAGACCTGGGAACAGTTGCTTGCCACGCGGATCGTCATGGGCATCGGTATGGGTTTGAAGGGTGCCACGACACCGGTGTTCGCTGCTGAGAACTCTCCCGCCGCCATTCGAGGGTAAGTTTCTGTCATTCTGAAAGACTGGATTGGGGAAGCGCTGCTGTCGGGTCAGTCAATGCTGGCATAGCTCCTGTAGCTGACGTTTGGTCACAGCGCCCTTGTCATGACATGGCAATTCTGGACAGCTTTCGGGATATTTCTGGGCACTGCGTTCAACCTGGCCGTCTGGGATGCCGGCGATATCGGCTGGCGTCTTCAGCTCGGTTCCGCCTTTATTCCTGCCATTCCTCTTGCTGCTATGGTCTTTTTCTGCCCGTAAGTCTACTCCCTGCAGCCTTGTTTCTGACGCTACCCGAGCTTTCACGCTCTAGCTCCGCTTGCTTCCCCCCAACGAATCTAACACCTCACTCAAATAGAGAGAGTCCGAGATGGTGCATCAAGCACGGCAAAGTGGGCAAAGCATATCAATCTCTCCTCAAACTCAGGAACCACCCTCTCCTCGCCGCGAGGGACTTGTACTACATCAGTACCCAGATCGAGATCGAGCATGACATCGTCGGCGAATCGACCTACGTCTCGCGATTCATGCAGCTGTTCACCATGCCTCGCGTGCGTCGCGCCACCCTGGCTTCCTTCACGGTCATGATCGCGCAGCAAATGTGCGGCATCAACATCATGGCTTTCTACTCCTCGACCATCTTCCGCGAGGGCGGGGCGTCCGACTTCGAGGCGCTGTTGGGCTCCTTCGGTTTCGGGGCCGTCAACTTCCTCTTCGCCATCCCGGCGTTCCTCACGATCGACACCTTCGGTCGACGCGCCCTGTTGCTGTTCACGTTCCCGAATATGGCCTGGACGCTCCTCGCCGCAGGGTTTGCATTCTACATCCCGCGGTCGAGCAGTGCTCACCTGGGCGTCATCGCACTGTTTGTGTACCTCTTCGCCGCGTTCTATTCGCCTGGCGAAGGTCCCGTGCCATTCACATACTCAGCCGAGGTCTTTCCGCTGTCGCATCGCGAGGTGGGCATGGGCTGGGCGGTCGCGACGTGCCTCTTCTGGGCCGCGGTGCTGGGCCTAACATTCCCCAAGATCCTCGAAGCATTCACTCCAACAGGCGCCTTTGGGTTCTTTGCAGGCCTGAACATCTTGGCCCTGATCATGATTTTCTTCTGGGTCCCCGAGACAAAGGTAAGCTACGCGCCCTGAGATCCCGAGACCCTTAGCCGCCCCCTCCCCTTAAATGCATTCCGTCATGAGCCAATGAACCCTGTATGACGTTTCATGCTTTATCGCAATCCATCCCGGGAGCATTGTGTCGCTAATCACCACGACGTTTTTCTTTGCGCAGCAACGCACGCTCGAAGAACTAGACTACATCTTCGCCGTCCCCACCCGCCGCTTCATGTCCTACCAGACGAGCACCTGGCTGCCGTGGTTCATCAAGCGCTACGTCTTCTGGCAGAAGTCCGCCGAGCTGAAGCCCCTGTACACCTTCGAGGCCGGCATCGTCCGGGACATCCGCCAGCAGCGCCGCGACATGCGCGAGCACGAGGAGGTGGAGAGGGCGGCGAGCATCTCGCGCGAGGCGGCCAAGACGGCCTGAGTCGGCGAGACAAGACGGGGTTTGGTTCAGGATGAGGCCTCATGGGGTGTTGGCGACAGTGGGATGGATTTCGGGGAAAGAAATGGAAGTGGGTTTTCCAGTCTCTGAATGGTTCTGCACAGCACAGGATGTGTATCTTTGTATGTTATGTGCTCGAAGCAAGTGATCTCGGCGCCAAGAGCGGTGGTTTCATGCATCATCGCGGCTAGCTGCTCGTGCAGAGAAGATGTATTGTCGAACGAGACCGAGAACGAGAACGCATCACCATATTTACATACAATGTTGAGTTTTCTTGAACTCTTTCAGATGAAACAAGCAATCAATCAACGCAAAGGCCAAGCATATTGCGCTTCTGGACTCAACGGCTCCAAGCACAATGCTGGAGATGTACTCCATATATATATCTGAAGTCGCCGCAATCTCAGACACACTGCATGGGATCGTCCTGACCTGGTACGGATCGGACTGGAAGACAGGCGATGATTGTATTCCATTGTGAGCTATGTATAGTGGTTGAGCAAGTCAAATGAAAAACCCAAAAAGCAGCACAAGAACGAGTCTCTCCCTCTCACTCTCACACCGATCCTCCGACACCCACCGTGGAAAGCTCTTCGCGACCGATCGGGAGCCGAGCAATGTGTTTATTCTCCACCTTCCTCCTTGACGGCGTAGACGCTCGCCTCGCCTTTGGCCATGTAGTCGAACGACTCCTCACTCGTGGTGGTCGCGGGGGGACTTGGGGTCTCGTCGCCGCCGACCTTCTTGTTGTTGTTGTCTCCCATTTCCACGCCGAGATCTCTGGAGTCGTTGTCATCATCTCCTTCAGCTGCCACCGCCGACGAAGTCTGCCTTCCTTCCCACAAGATACCATCCCCAAATCCCCAGCCGAGCCCCTTCTTGGTCCGGCGGACTTCTTCTTCCATCAGCGGTAGTCCGGATCCGCTCACGGCTTTCCCGCCGGTGGCTGTTGTCGTCGCCGTCTTCAGAGGGAGATTCCGCTGGTGCCACTCCCCCAGGAACATGCCCTCGGGGTCACTTTCGTCCCTGATTTTCATGAACTCGCGCATATCGTCGCCGTACGCCTTGGTGATATACCCGCCTGCCGTGTCCGAGAAATTCTTGGCCCAGTGCGGCTTCCCGCCTAGCTCGCGCATGAGGTATTCAAAAGCTTCGTAGTACGTGGCGTGACAGGGCGGGTCGCGGCCGTAGGGCCGGTATAGTGTGGCGTTCAGGTATAGCGTCGGGCCGTCGGGGACGGTAGGGTCGAGGTACGGTCGCACGCCGGAACGATTGGGTATGTCCTGGCCGGTATGGGCGACGCGGACTTCCACGGGGCAATGCACCCAGATTCCTTTACTGGAGACGGGGATGCGCGCGGCGGCATCGTCATGGTTGATCCACGCAGAGAGCCGGGTGATCGCCTCGGGGCCCTTGTCCAGCGGCAAGGCCCATTCGTTGACAAACTGGGAATAGAGGCAATCCATGAGCAGGCCCTCGCGGGCGGGCTGCACCGCGGACATGACAAAGCTGCCCGGTTTGAAGCCATATTGCATGCCGAAAACGAACCATTCTATCCACGGCAGAATGCGCGGGAAGGTGTTGGACAACCAGAGCAGATTATGATAGACGTAGTAGCCGAACATACCCCCATAGAAAGTGGTGTTCGGTGGGCGACTGGGGGAATCGGTTCGTGAACCGCGCCAGATCACGGCGCGATCGAGGTAAGGAAGCCACCAAACCCGCGTAAATTCGTCCTTCGTCCAGAGATCCGTGTTCCACGAGTCCAGAACGGAGCTCAAGGTGTGAAGGGATTGAGACCAGGAAATCTTGAAGTCTGGGACGGCTTGGACCGTTATCTCGACGATGATACCCAAGGCTCCCAGCGAGAGAAGACCGGCCCGAAAGAGTTCAGGATTTTTGGTCGCCGAGCATGTGACTAGTTGCGAGTTGGAGAGAAGGATCGTCAAGGACGTTATAGATTCCGAGATCAAGCCGTGCTTGAGACTTGAACCGTGCGTCCCTGTTGATATGACTCCCGCGACCGACTGGACGTCGATAGAACCCAAGTTGGGCATCGTATAGCCATCCTTGGCCAGTTCGGTGTTCAAATCATGCAGGGAGATGCCAGCCTGGATGCGATAGAGGCCGCCAGTGCCATCGACTCCCTTCTCCAAGACCTGATTGAGGTTGTCGAGGTTAACTAGCCAAGACGACGTACATGTGAGGTCGGATGGCGAGTGCCCGAAGCCCGTCACACAGATGCGTTTTCGACATCGTCGCGCTAGGGTGACGATTTTCTGTAGCTCGGGGACTGTAGCTGGCTGAAAGTACAGCTCCGGGCGCGAGAAGAATGTCTGCGCCCAGGTGTGATGCAGATAGCGGGCTTTGGGGTTGAACGGGACGGAGTCATTGAGCCGAGACAGCTCGCGCTGAAGTTTGGGGTCCAAATTGAGAGTGGCGGTGGGACCCTTGGAGACGACAGAGGTGTTGGGTTTCGTCTGAGGGAGATTTCCAGCCGCCCAATCCATGGCTATCGGCACAAGGCGGCACGAAGACTTCTGAGAAGTCAGTGGCAAGGAATCGGTGCCTACATTCGAGGTGGTTTGATGCGACGGGCAGAAGGAAAGAAAAGATGCCAAGCAGCCTCGGGAGGAATCTAGACTCCAATGACGAATCTCATTACCTAAGCACGCTGCGATTGGACGACAATTGACGACAACAATCTCCATTGTAGTACGGGGAGTTCACCTTTCCCCAAGTTCATGTATCAAGCACATAATCCTCCGATCGAAAGTTGGCCCGTCCTCTTCACCTTGGGACGCATCAATTGAAGTCTGCCAGAACTCCTCGTCATCCAAATGGCAGAAAGCAAGTGTATGCCATGAGCCCGAAGCAGCGCCCCCAAGATTCGTCCGAATGATCGTCCTCGAAGAAATCCTCCTCAAATCCCAGTCATCAATCCGCCGTCATCCGTTTACACGGTGATCCCCAGTTCTTGTATCACTTCATCAACTCGTACGCACACTTGTTCGTCTCGAGAAGCTGATCTTTCCGGCCGCCATTTCCGGAAGACCGATTTGATGTTTTCCGGAGGATCTCCCATCACCACATAACAACTAGGCAAAAGGGGTCTATCCTGAACAGAGGGAGACAGAACAGCGATTTCCTGCGCGACCTGTACAGCCGTCACGAACTCGGCAGGCTTTTTGGCCGATCCACCAACGAGGCTGTTATAAATGTCAGCACAGCTCTCAATTGGGAAGTAAAATGCGACCGAACTTACACATAGAGCTCCCCATAGGTGTCAAGGATGTGGATGTGGTTGGCGTCAAGGTCCTTCTGATTGAAAGGGGCAATTTCGTCCACCAAGGCCCTGACAGGTTGCTTTGGCGGGGATGCCGCCCTCAAGCCCCAGAAGCCGCCGGACGATTTCGGGCGGTCGTGCTCGACGCGGTATAATCTGGGGGCATGACCGCAAAGTTGGCTTGTCTGGTTGCGTGTTCGAGAGGCCACCCGCTTGCCCGGACGTGGCGGGAAAGCTTCCCAGAAGCTGGCGGGCTCTTCACCTTCCGAGACTTCTTCAATCTCGCCCGTGAGGCCCATGTCCATGCCGATCAACCTCGCGCATCCCACATCTTCTGGGTTACTGCCTTTCCCTTTCCAGAGATAAAGTTTCCCGAACTTGGCGGATATTAGAAACGGTAGCCCGGAAGCCAGGCTGTCAGCAGACAAATCGACCTCGTCGAAAGCAACATGTCCAAGATGTCGTCTGCCACACAGCATATATAAAGCCGCTGACTTGTTCTTCCGGACTATGACGATCCCGCCCAGAGCTTGGAAAAACTCGGAACTCTCTTTGCCTTGCTTTACTACCTCAAGTTTGGCGTTGTTTTCGCGAGCCACTTTTCTGCAAAACAGCTGAGCATCCTCCACAGCAGCCTCGGGGACCTCGTCACCACACCAGAGATATACTTCGGCACATTTTGAGCCGCTGGGTGATTCCATTGAATGTACACAGAGGTACATGCAGTCTTCGAAGAGTATGTGTTCCTGTTGAGGGGGCATGGTTGATCTCTTTCCATCGCCGGATACTTCCCAAATCTGCTTGCCCAGAGTCTTGGACTTTTCTGCGGTATTGTTCTGAGAGGACAAGAAAGCGTGTGTGTCAAATTCTGCTTTGTCCCTTGCTTGGGGCAAAACTCCAAAGAAGCTTTCAAAGTGGGGTTTCACCGAGCGCGCAGACTTTGTGGGGGACGCAGGACTCCTAAAGGATGTAGCTGATTTGGTCGTTGCGGTCTCTGGCTCAGGCGGAGGCGTTAACTCGGGTGTAGCCGCTGGCTTCTTGGAGGCAGACGCAAGCTGCAGGCCAAGGCCATTGGCTCTAGACGAAGTGAATGATGATGGCTTTCTCGAGCTGTCAACTTCAGGCTTTGGTTCTTTGGGCGTATTGATCTTGAATTTGTTGGGCGTCAAGGGTGAATTCACCGCAAGTGGCGGCGAAAGCGGTCCATTCTTTCTTGGGCCATCAAATTGGGACGGAGGCGACACAACTTGTGCACGGTCGGCTAGAACTTCGAACTTCTTCGGCGTCGAGGGTTTGGCTTGCGGCGGCTGGTGAACATGCTTCGGTGGCAATACAGGATTTGAAACTTTTCTTAGCTCTGCAGATTTATCGGGCTTAACTGGAGCCGGCTCATCGGTCACATGAGCTGACAATGCGGAATTCGATGTTTTCCTCAACTCTGCAGACTTGTTGGCAACAGCTGGTTTTGGTTTTGGACTCACGTCTGACTCTACCACAGGCTTCGGCCCAGCGGGAGCAGACTCTCCGACAGCTTTTTCAGCTGGCTTCTGCTTCTCCAATCCAGACCTAGGCTGCGATGGTGAGTCTTCGACGGGCACACTTGGCTTCTTCTCCTCGACTTCTGTCATGGGCTTGCTGGAGATCGACCTCGATTGAAACGGCCGCAGGGGGACAGTGCTGCTTGTAACAGAGAATTTTTGGTCGGACGAGATTGAATGTGGGACGGTGGCAGCACCGGCGCCAGAGCTCAATGCAGGCGTTTGAACACCAGCTGCAGCGGGCCTTTTTGAGGATGAGCCGCTCTTGGGCGCTCTTCTCTTCGGGCCCTTAGCCCGAGCCTTTGTCATATGGGTTAGCTCCGAATCATGGTCATTCGTGCTCTCCCGTGGCGTCGTGGTAGTATCTCGGGCTTGTATTACGCCCGCTCCATTGGATGACGCCTCACCGGGGGGTTTGGGACTACCACTTCGCGATAAAATGCCAGCAAGTGCAGGATTGAGGCGAGCAGCAAGTTTGCTATTTTCTGGTGCTCTTGCTTTAAAAGCTGACTCTATCGCAGGGACGACCTCAGCTGAAGATGTGTCCGCCTTTGGCTGACTGTTGTCGCTGCGGGTTTCTGAGGTTGCCTTGACCGGAAAGACAGTCGTCGAGATAGATTCAACCTTCTCGGGTTTGACCATAGCCGGTTTCTGTACCGAGATCGGGGCAGGAGGCGTGCGTACAGATGCATTCTCCTTCTCTGTCGCTGGCTTGGCAGAAACACTCTGAGGTTTCGACGTGGAAACCACGGGCTTGACAGGTAGATCAATCGGTTTCTTCACCTCGATCTTTTCACTGGACGGACCGGTTTTATGTAATGTCATACGCCTTGCCAGTGCCTCAGGGACGACCTGAGCCGGCTTTTCAAGAGGACTAGGCGCGTCCGGACGTTTTCCAATCGAACCGCCCCCGGTCTTCATAGCCTCCTTCTTCTGCAAAATGCTTTCTTTGAATTCATCAACCCGCTTGGTCTTCTGTGGCCCGCCTGTCAGAGTCAGCCCCGCCTTGCCTTTGGTGATATTGTCTTTCAATAAGTCGGGAGCGACATAATTCTGGGTTTGCGTCCTCTTCAGTTTTCCGAAGACGGCTTTGAATTCGGGTTCTGCGTCACTGTTGCTCGCTGGCGCTGCTTGACGCGACTTCAAAGTGGCTCTAAAATCTGTCTTTGGCGGCGTCTGTGGTTTTGGCTTCAGCATTGGTGGCTTTGCGTCGGGCGCTGCATCTGCCTGCACTGCGTCGACCGAAACTTCCTTGTTTTCGTTTGATGCTGGCGCTGCAGCCTCGGGTTTGCTGTTCGAACTTGTTACATTTGAAATAGGCGTGACATTTCTCTTAGAGGGAACCGCTGGTTTGTCATCCCTTTTCTCTATCTTAGGCCGCTCGATCTCTGAGGTAGGTTTGTCTCGCGGTGCTAGTGATCCAGTTCCTAGGCTCTTCGCCTGGTCTGTCTCGTCTGCCTCTGGTGTGGACTGGCCTTTTTGGGCTACCGGTTCACTCGACGTCATAGACTCCTTCAGTGGAGGTGAAATGAGGGGTTTCGGCACCACAGCTGGCTTTGCTGGCAGGTTATCAACAGCTTCGGACGATCGCTGTTGCTGCTCTTGTTTGGCACGCTGCATGCTGACCATCCAAGCAGGTGTATCAGGTTTAGCTGGAGTAAATCTCGGAGAATCCGGCTTGTTGAGCGCACTTTCGAGCCAACTGGCTTTGGTGGGACTCCAGCGACGAGAATCCATGGTTTTGGAGGGGCTGCGAGACAAGAGCGTTTCGGATGGTGGTGGGGTGGTCGGTCGGCTCTGATGCTGTACTTTGGGGGCTTCGTGGCCGGTTTGGGTATCTCGTGCGCTGGCAGCGTCAGGCTCTGAAGGTGCCGTGGGGTCGCCTCCCGTCCGGCTCAGCGGACGGGCTTTGGTAAGAGGAATTGTTTCAGTGCCGTGACTCGAAACAGGCCTTGAACCTGATAGTGGCGACGAATTGCCTTCTCGTACACCTCTGACATCTCTGGAGGGACCACGGCTGTGTCCAGGACTGAAACCCGGCGCACCAGGAACTTGGACCGGACGAGTTGTGGCAACAGAGTCACCTCGCTTCAAGCCTGCATTCGCCTGTACGCTCCATCTCTTGCTCACACTATCCGATCTTTTCATCATTGCGCTCTCAACAAACCCGCCCAGACCCTTGGTAGGTGAAGGGGGGCGCCCGGCAGACGACAAAATGCTCGGGGTCCTTCCCAGGCCAGGTGTGTCGGCCCCGAACGAAGTATTCAGATCTAAGGGCTTGAAACTTGGCAGGTCCAAAGCAGGAGGCTTTGATGGCGACAAAGACACCATGGATAGTGGTCTCGTTGGTCGTGGGTCTTCTTGCTTTGACAATTGTTCCTGGTCGAGTGGCTGAGCGAATGATGATTTCGGAGGGGACGGTGGAGGTGTTGCTTTCTCGGGATCATCCCTCGAGCGGTCCATAGGAGCCGCGAAATCTTTTGACATTCCTGGGAGTCTCATGCTCCGACTCGAGAATGACGGAGCTGCCTCTGAATCTGGCTCATTCTTGCGGTACGCGGCCGAACCAACACCGCGATCAGGAGTCTGTCGGAACCAGGACGGGTCTCTGGCTCCTAACGAAGCAGCAATATCTTTCCTCGACATATCATCATCATCCTTGGGCTGAGCAGGACTCGGAGCCAGGGCTGAATCGGGTATGGATGCCACGGAGAGCGGCCGTGATCTTGAGCCCCTCCCCCTCGATGAAGGCCGCTGTTGCCACGATAGGGTTCCGCTCCTGGAGAGAGCTGTGACATTGAGAGACGGGCTGGGTGTGGAGGGCTTTTCGCTTGCAGGTGGAGGTGGCAGAGGTCGAGTGAAGTCCAGCCCGGGAGCCGCAGCTCGCTCCGGTCTTGGAGATATTGAGTCGGAGCCACCAACCGTACGCGACTGCAGAGGAGGAGGCGTCAGGGCTATAGGAGGGTCAATTCCTTGTGTGGGTTTTCGAGGACTCTCTCCGGCAAGTCGCAAGGACGGCGTAGGACCGGTTTTTGAAGGAGATAGGGACCGAGCGCGTTCTGCATATAATCAGTATCTCCATTGCCTTTGTGATATGAAGAGCACTCAATATATACCTGCTCTTCTAGCCTGTCTCTCTTTTCTGGCTTGCAACATTTCCTCCTCCATCCTTCTTGATCGCTCGGCCTCTTCCTGCCCTTGCTTTGAGCTCAGACTAGCGATTCGAGCGAGGAATTGGTCGACGGACTCGGAGCCATCATTCGACGCGTCCATGTTGACTCTTCCGCAAGCGTTTGAGTCTCCAATCGGTAACAATCCGTGCTAAAGGTGAGGATTATGCCGCACTCTGCATTGAGATTGACGAAAAAAAGAATGGCCACCCGCTAGAGTGTGCAAATGATAAGCGAACAAGCGAGCGAAGGCGAAAAGAAGGTGTTGTAGGCAAGCGACAGGCAAGAATGGTCCGGTGAGAAAATAGTAGTACAGCCCGCAGGATAATGGGGGATTGTGTCAATTGTTGATGTTTGATGCGTGGTTGCGGGAGGCAAAGAGGAGCGGGACTTCGGGAACACGCGCCCAACACGTCTCCGCAGTCAAATCCAAAACCCAGCCAACGGTTGTTTTGTTTATATCCCCCTCTTCTTCTCCGGCGACCTCGACTCTCGTTCCGTGCCTTCCTCTCGGATGTCGTTGAAGCTCGACGCGGCGATGATGAAGAGGAGGTCTCGAGGTGTTGGAATGGAACAGGGAGGGACTAGGTAATAGGGCTGATGCTGCGACTGTCCTGGTTGGCCTCTTTGGTCTGGCCGCGCAAAAGGCCAATTTACGCCCTGTGCACTCATTATTGGACTTGCAGGGGTCCCATGTGGCTTTTACTTCGCCTGTTTCAGCTGTTCGAAACACACGGGAATTGCTTAAATATCTCCATAGCTCAACGGTGGCCTCGCTTCCTCGTTCCCTCTTGTTCTAACCATTGCCAGTTGTCATTCGGTACTTTTGATGGTGTGTCAGTATAGGAACAACCGATCCCGGGCATCCTGCACCACCCAATCCAGACCTTTCTCCAGATTCTCGCCGGTCATCGCACTGCAGGGAACGACTATCCAACGATGAGTCAAGATTCGCTTGAGGTCAAGCAGCTGCGTGACCTCTTCCTTGGTCATCCCCCCTGCGACATCGGTCTTGTTCAAGAATACCAACAGACTTGCTCCGGCCAGTCGCTTGTCCTTGTCAACAGCTGTAGTGTCATGGTGAACGCTGGCGTACCTCTTCAAGCAGCAGTCCCTTAAGTTCGGTCTTGCAATCATCCATGCGTAGCCGGTCTGTCGCGTCCACCACCCAGATGAGGGCGTCAGTCTTCTCAAAATAGTTTCTCCAGTATGATCTTATCGTCTTCTGGCCTCCGACATCCCAGATATTGAGCTTGTAACTGCAATGTCATCCATCAGTGTTCCCTGCGCAATGGTATCAATGCTGGAAGTACCCCTGGAAATCAATAGTCTTGATGATGAACCCTAACGTTGGACTGACAGTGTTGACGTCTTCATTCATGATCTTTTTGACAATGGTGGTTTTACCGGCGTTGTCAAGTCCTCTGGAACACATATCAGTATCTCGTCATTGCAGAAGGACCGTCCTTTGTACAGCATTAGGATACGCATCTCCTTGTCCTTCAACCGAGCCTTGCGAAGTATGGAAAGCATGGCGTTCAGATCTCCGTGCCTGCTGCTGGCTGTCGGACTGCGACTGTGTTGCTTCCATGCAGTAACGCCGGCGTTTATCGGCCTAGAACAAGCCTGGATCTGACTTGATGTCTCAATGCATACGGATCACCGTGTGCTTGTAGATGTATGTCCATTCGTTGTCGTTCTTTTGTGACGGGCTGGTTGCCGGAGTTTCTCTCGATGTTTGTGTTCGTTCACAATAACCCGCCGCTTTACAATCCGGCGACAACGCATCATGGTGGCGACTGCCGATTGGCTGAAGCGAAGACCATCCTCTGGGGAAGGTGGAACGAAGCGGTCACGCGGCAACCAATTGACATTGTTGCATTCCTTTATGATGATCAACGCTTCACTTTGGTGAGACAATGTTGCTCCTCTATCACCTCAAGCAGTCACCATCTGCTTATTTCCCAGCCATATGGCGGAGGCTCGCTTGTCCGTGGCTCTTATGTTCCGCTATGGGAGGGTTGCGAAGAATAGCCTAGCAGTTCTTCACCTGCAAATTACCTTGATGTCTCTCAGTTTGTAGTATCAGGCAGGGGAAGGAGACGTTATTTCTGCCCCAGCCTTGGGTGCTTCGATTTGTCAATTTGATCTGTCACAAGACTCTCACCTCTACTCCAGTTTAACACTTGATTCAGCTGCAGCCACCGCACGTGCTAGTGACAACGCTCGAGTCACAGCACGTGTTCAACACCCCTCAGAAAAGGTAAGCCTCCTAATCCCTTTAAATATCCGTCTATTTGTTGTCATCTGTTACGTTTTGTCCATTTTAACAGCTACCGCAGTCGCTTACTCCTTGCTTTCCTCTCCAAGCGGCGCCATGGGCTTTCATCCAGATCGATATGGGTGTCCCACAGCCAAGAGGAGGTTCAGTGATGCCGGTCAAGACCAGTCTTCGTCAGATTGCGACCCAGGTTGGTACCCACTGCTGAAGACACCGGATAGCCAACAGTCGTCCTGTGTGTCACCATCTTCGGCCCAAAGCGGAGTGTTGATCCAAAGTGGGAATGATGCAGTATCGAAGGATACAGGCACATCTTCAGCCGTGCAAGCAAGCGGAGTAAAGCCTCGAATGGAAGATCTGGAAGAATGTGGGCATAGTGAGGCAAAGTCTATCTCGAGTGTCAGTATGCCTAGTCCAGCACCGGTGGTCATCAACATCCCTGGGTTCGACAAGAAGGCCTACGGTGATCCAACCAGAAGAAGCCCCGGTCAGGCAGCGACTGCCACAAGAGAAAGTGAACCAGACCTGAGGTCTACTTCTCGGACCAATTCAGAGACTACAGTCGTGTCGAAGACTCCGCCAAATCCAAACTTGGACCACCTCAAACCCGCAGACAAGCCTCAAGGTCCTCAAGCTTCGTCACCTCCCGTCACCTCTCATTTAACCTCTTCTCAGCCCCCTAGCACAGACTCCGTGAGATTTCTCCCAATAACGAACGGTATGATGACTGAAAAAGCTGCCGAGCACCATAGCTACACAGTGACAGCGATCAGTCAAATGAATTCTGCCAAGAAATCCGGCTCATTGCCTCGCGCTGAGACCTTCGAGACTCTGAAGCAAGGGAGTGAGACGCCAGAGCAGGTAATTGCGCGCCTTCAAGCAGAAGGGTCTCGTGAGGCATTTCAGCGTATCAACCGGAAAGATCATGGCGAGAATGTTACTACCACGGCCCTCACTACCCTAGACCTCCTCCGAAAACCGCTCCTGCCCGAGTCAGATAGCATTCAGCAGAGACTGAGCAGTTTCCAAACGAGCTTCTCACCTGATCCCATTCCAAACCACCCACGACATCAATCCATCCGCAATGGAGGCGAATCGTCCGTCGTCAGCGCCACAGTGTCAAAGCAGGACAAGCAGGGTAAGAGAGGGCCAGACATGAATAAAATGAATCCCATACAATGGTCCAACGATGAAGACTGTGAAGAAGCCGGAAGTGATAATGACTCAACTAAACCCATGGCCAGCGGTTTTGGCAGACTCATTCGTCGTCGCCACACTCGAGGGGCCGAGGATGATCTTGCAGGATGGGACGGGAACTTTCAGCCGCCTCCCCTTGATTGGGAACATCGTCCCAGTTTCTACAACAACACTCCGGAATACATCAGCGGCTTCGACAACTGGCTTGGTGCAAACACCACGAGGACCATGTCGAAGGGTCCGGAGGTCGACTTCTCAGCCATTCCCCTAGAAGAAGTCCAGAACATCGACAATCACGCTGATGGGATTGGTTTTGCACCAAAAGAGACGGTCATTGGCACAAACAATGCAGACCGCTATGGCTTCACCATCGCTGATATCAGGACGCCGCATGCAGTGCAACCCCCGGACTTCGACGGCGACGCAAAACTAGATCTCTCCGACCTTGAAAATGCTCGTTACAGGGATGAAACCGCGCAGGAGTTCATTGATAAACGCATGGAGTACCTGCAACGGGAGCGGAGGGAGCCAAAGGCAAATGTGGTGGTGCAAGTTCCAGTCGAGCCTGAGAGCGGTACGGTTGGCGAGGAAGAAACCACGCAACAACAGGATGCTCCAGCCCCGATAACGGACAAGAATATCTATCTTCGTCCGGCTGTCAATGCGGACATCTCGGGTATGAAAGCTATTCTCAACTGGCACATTGCCCAAGGCGTTCGTCCCTCGGAATTGGCAGAGATAAATGACGATGACATGTTCCAGCGGCTAGACCTTTCGACGCAAGCTCGTTTGCCATTCATCGTCGCCGTGGAACGCAACCGCAAAAACACCCGCCCCAAATCTCGCAAGGGCCCGAGAGTCAATCCCAACCATCCCATCCAAAACATTGATCCTGACTACGATGGCGTGGTGAAAGACGAACCCATCGTTGGTTGGGCTTCCGCCACAGACTGGTCGGCCTGTGATTACGTTGAAACCATTACGGTGGAACTGGAACTGTATGTGGCGCCTTCTCACCGCAAATCAGGCGTGGGACGATGCTTGATGGACGCTCTATTAGATGCTACGGATCGCGGATACCTGAAGAAAGGCGGCTATGAATTTCGAGTTGCGCCGGAGATGCGGCATATGTACAGCGCCGGCGGTGGACGCGATCTGCACAAGTTGATCTTTCAGGTGCGCAGCTTCAACCGACCAATGTCCCCGCAGCTGCTTGACCGCATTCGTGGAGCAGGTCAGGGACAGGGTGATCTTCCTGTCACTGAGAGTGGTAGGGATAGTCGCCGGGGAAAAGGCTCCAGCGGGAATTCGTCCTCCGCAAAGGCTCGCAAACGAGGAAAGCAAAAGGACTACTCCAAAGGCGCAAGACTCGATGACCGAGAAGACGACTACGAAATGTGGCTGAAAGACTGGCTCGAGAGACAAGGCTTCGAAGAGGAAGCGCATCTGAAGAAACTCGGGACGAAGAAAGGGAGGTTTGTGGATGTCAGATATTTGACCCGTGAGACTTGCTGGCAGCCTGCGGATCATCGACTCCCGGACTTTTCGCAAGGTCTTTGAGGACCTCAAGACTCAACGTGCAGCATATGAAAATGAAGGAGACGAAGCTCGAAGAATCTGGACCACCATCGTCCACAACGAGACGGTAACCGGGCGCTTGCTTCCTTCCGACAATCCAACGGCCAGGGTTTATTCTTTAGTCCATCTTTCCAGTGGCGGTTGATACTCCCTTTTCAAAGTATTGCAGACGTGGAGGCGTCTCACTTCAGCAACACACTACACCGTCAGCACTTTTAGATCAGAAAGACATCTTTCCGCCTTGTCCGAGCCCAAAAGAAGAATTGACGACTTACGCCTTGACACTAGCGGCTGAAAATACCACGCGAAACATCAGTATTTACAAGATTCTCGGCTCATTCAATCCGCAAATATACACAATTTCATGCGTCTGCGTCCAAAAAGTCTCTTTCAAGCACTTTTGTCGATTTTAGACCTGCTCAAACATCGGTAACCGACCTGGCTCAGATGGACGTTCTGTGCCCTCCCCTTGGCCGAATACAACGGGCCTGGGATATACCACGCGTTCGAGCTGCACAGCAACCCCTTGCTAGTGAACACGACGAGATGCTGGCGATGGCAGAGTCGTGCCATTTTCATCTTCGCCTTTTCTTTATTTTCATTGGCAAATGCATACACTATCCATAAGACGAAGATGACACGCACTCGTCAATTAACGAAATCATGACGGAAATCGAACGAAAGGAATGATGGCACAGATCACGACGTGGGCAAGGGGCTGGTGACTTAAGCAATTGCATCGAAAAGGGTCTTTATCTAGGTTCAGAGCTGACCCCTGACAGAAACATGGAGAGGGACATGCAAGGAGGTTTCACGAATCCATAGCACAATCAAGCGCACATAGCTCGAACATCCATAGAAAATTCAAGGGCTCGTTTGTCACATCAGCCCAGACTAGGCCGTGCAATGCAAACAGATTTACACGAGATCCAGAAAGGTTGCGGTGCAGGCCGTGGAACAAGAAAGGGTGTAGTGTGTAGAGAGTCCCTGTCCCTGACCCCGGCTTCGAGCCTGACCAACAATTTGGCGGATGCATTTGCGATCACAAGGAATCCAGCCCGACGCTTCCATGAGAAGGCAGCAAAGGAGCAAACAGAAAGAGCACAACACGGCTGGAAGACACACCTCACTCGTCTTCCCCCCCTGCCACGACCTACACCACTTCCCCCGTCCTTCTGTTCAATCAGGTCGCTGATCAGGGCTTCCGAACAAAGGGTGCGACAGCATCCGAGCTCGGTCCAAACTGCTTTGGGGAAAGGTCCGCAAGCCACCGACGCACCCCCAAGCGCAATTGGATCTGCCAAGCGCAAGAAAGGCCGATGGGGCCGGGCGATTGCGGCAAAGCGCTCCATGTTCTTTTTCGCGATTTTTTCCCTGCGCAGTCTAGATCGTCAAGAGAATGCAATGTGACCAGGGGAGACGATGCTGGAAGGTGTCGTTCTTTGTTCCACGGACACGGCGTAGGGTGGTGGGTGATGGATGAGGTGGTCTGTCCTGCGCCGATCTCGTATCCGATATCTCAGTGTATCTTTGGCCGGAAGCTTGGGCCACGTCCACGGTCAGTTAGGGTTCCCACCACTTTTGCCTGGTGACTCCACCGAGCCCGATGACAGGCCAAGTTTCTTGCATCAGCGGGCCATTTGCTCGGCTGAGATTTCCGAATGGTTATTGGGCTCTTCTTGGAGAACGTGAGACCGTGATCGAGGCTACGCCCATGACTTGTTGCGCCGGACTCTGCGTCAGCATCGAATTCTTTCGGGCCTCGAGCATTCTTCTCCGGCCCCAAACAGTGTCCCTGACCTGCACTCAAACATCGGTGGGGAGGTGTCTGGTGTAACTAAGGGATCACCAAGAGGAGGACGGAGTTCGAGATAGGCGAGGCCGCGGCTGGACGATCGGTCAACTTGGGATTGTTCGGGTATGCAGGTCATCGCATCAATTAAGGCGCATGATTGGCCTGCACAATCCTGCTGGAGGCGCACGATGGCCTTGGGCATCAACAAACACGTTTTGGGATGTCTTTGATGTTGCACAAAACCTGGCAGTGATAGCTGTCAGCGAACAAATTGTATCCATCCAAACAAAGAGGCCATTAGCAGGGTCTCGAAGCCTGCATTTTGAGGAGAACCGTCCCTCGCTGCAACATCCTCTTTTTTGCAAGTGTAGATGCTATCCCGGGCAAGGATTGAGTTTCGGACAGGGCAAGAAAATGAGGGAATAGGCTTTTGTGGACAAGGAGTTCCAAGCCCACCGGAGTTGCGCATCGGCAAGCAACATGCATGTTGACCCCTCGAAAAGTGATTGTTTGGCCATTTCGTGTGTCGCGGCAGGCTCCTTGATGGCGCGAGATCAGGGCGTGTTGCGGGTAGACGGACAAATGGGTGTTGAGAAGACGGTCCTTTCTGACAGGGTCTCGCGTTGGTGGCGTAATCCATGGCGCGCATGGCTAGAATGGTGTCTACAGTAACTAGCAGTCTGGGGCTGGGGGACTTCGGAGCTGAAGGTGGGCATGGTGAAGGGGGGGGTAAAAGGATGGTTGTGAGCTGGGGAGCTAGGAGAGGGACAGGGGTGGTTGATCCTGCGACGGTTTACGAGGTACGCTGTGGTGTGTGGGATGTGGTCAAGACAAGGCTGGTCGTTGACAAAGGCAAACAGGATAAGAAACGGCGCAGTTTGGATGGTATAGAGTTGGGAGCGGGAAGAAGATGAGCACCTGCGGATGGAGCAGAGACTTCTCTCACTTTGCGGTCATTATTCTCATGTCATCGAGCGAAGAGTTTTCATGGGTTTCCCGTCATCATCTGTTCGCCTAAATATGCCCCCCCAAGCTTTCAGGCTCACTGGGCTTCTGCATCCCCCTTCTGGCACCTCTAGGGCTCTAAGCTCAAACCTTAGCTAGCTGCACCTTAGCCTTCAGTGGTCCTTGGGTGGCCCTGAGTAACCCCTCGCGCCCAACCCACACCCACCCTCGAAGGGCCCTGCACAAGCTCAACCCCCCCCGACCCGGTTCTCTGCCTTCTCTCGCTGAGTTTTAGTCGTGCTTCCCGCACTTTTCCTTGGACTTCCCACTCGTCTTTCTTCTCTGCCTCACCCCTCCATCTTCTCGACCTCTCTTGTTCCTGCGCGCGTCTCTCTTAATATCGCAGTTCTGCTTCTGCTTTCCTGCTTCCATTGGCGCCTGCTCTTCTCGGAGTTCCTCACGTTTGCGTCTGGTCTGATCTGTGGCTTGCACTGACATTTTTGGCCCCATCTAACCACTGCGCATTTGATCCGGTATGTGCAGAAGTCCCTGCTCCTCCCTTCCGCCTTTCCCCTTCAAACCTCCCTCAACCCGTGCGCAAACACAAGAGACGGATTTCGGGAATAGCTGTGTGGGGGAACATGCTTCCTCTCAGGTCGGCGTGGTAGATGGAAGTCGCAAACCCTAGTGAGACAACAGCACGAGAGACAATTGAAGAGCACCACCACTGCTCAAAGATCAACCCAGTCGCACTAGTCGCAAGAGCTACAGTCGCAAACCCATCTAGAATCTCCCCAACCTTGGACTGCACTTCACGTTGTGGCGTTGGCGAAGGCTCCCCTACTTCACTTGTCCGTGACAATCGCCGTTGTTCATCGAGGGAATCGCATGCGCTAACTTATCTCTTTCTGCTAGACTTCAGAACAACCTTCGATTCCCAAAGACTCTTTGCGATCGCTTCGTACCCTGTTGCCTTGGACATTCGCCGTTCGGGATATTCTTGTGCGACAAAAGTTGGTTGAGTTGTCAAAAACAGTCCACATAATTCCTTCGATATCCTTTTCGCGGCAACCTCTCTAGCAAGAGACCTCTGTCCAGTCGATCTTGGTACGTCCAGCTCACGCCCGCAGATGTCCTGACGACCACGCCGGCTGCCTTGGACAGCTGCTGGGTGGAAGATTCGCGGGAGGTCCGTCATCAAAACCGGGCATGGAATCTGACTCATCTCACAGGAAGTGTACTTTAGCCTTCAAGCTCGTCATCTTGAATTTCGTCCTTCAACATGTCTTTTCCTGAATACGGTCAATTCCCAAACACCCCGCAGGAGGGCGCCCCGGGTCAAGTTCCTACTCCTCAGGATGGAGCTGCTCCGGGCCAGCCAACCGACCCTTCCGCTCAGCAACAGATGCCATTCCCGAACCCGGAGGTAAATGCCGCAGCACAGGCTGGTGCAGGCGCCGAGGGAAAGACCACCCTTTGGTGAGTTGAAAGACAAGTCTCATGCTATCTTGTGCCATGTCACTGACCTCTTCGGTAGGATGGGAGAGTTGGAGCCATGGATTGACGAGAACTTTGTCCGTAACCTCTGGTTCCAAATGGGTGAGCAAGTCAGCGTCAAGATGATTCGTGACAAGTTTTCAGGGTGAGTTCCGGCAAAGCCATCCCCCTCCCTCGCACGTCTCTGAACTCATGGTAGCAGCAACGCTGGCTATTGCTTCGTCGACTTCTCGTCCCCTCAGGCTGCAGCCAAGGCTCTTCAGCTCAGTGGCCAACCCATGCCCAACTCCAGCCGCCCCTTCAAACTCAACTGGGCCTCTGGAGGTGGTCTCGCCGATCGACGCGACGACCGTGGACCCGAGTACTCGATCTTCGTCGGCGATCTCGGCCCCGAAGTCAACGAGTACGTCTTGGTCTCGCTCTTCCAGAGTCGTTTCCCATCCTGCAAGTCGGCCAAGATCATGACCGACCCTCTATCCGGCATGTCCCGCGGATACGGTTTCGTTCGCTTCTCGGATGAGGGCGACCAGCAGCGTGCTCTTAGTGAGATGCAAGGCGTCTACTGCGGCAACCGTCCCATGCGCATTTCTACAGCAACCCCCAAGAACAAAGGTGGACCGATGGGAGGAAACATGGGAATGGGTATGCCTGGTGGCGGCCCAATGGGCTACCCTCCTATGGGTCAGCAACCTATGCCGTTCTACGGCGGCGGCCAGCAACAGCCACAACCCATGAACCAGTTCACCGATCCCAATAACACTACAGTGTTTGTTGGAGGTCTGTCTGGATACGTCACCGAGGACGAGTTGCGCTCTTTCTTCCAGGGATTCGGGGAGATCACCTATGTCAAGATTCCACCAGGCAAGGGCTGCGGTTTTGTGCAATTCGTCCAACGCCATGCTGCTGAAATGGCCATCAACCAGATGCAAGGCTATCCCATTGGCAACTCGCGAGTCCGTCTGAGCTGGGGACGTAGCCAGAACAACTCTGGCCCCGCGGGCACGCCCTACCGCCCTGCGCCTCCGCCGCCGATCTACCCTTCGATGGGGATGCCTCCTGCTCACTCATATGGCAACTTCGCGCCTATGAAGGTTGGTCACAGTCCTGTGCCCACTCCACCCATGGGGCGATACTGACCTAGAGGCAGTGAAAACCTTTTGACAAACTCGGCGCTGCAGGCGTTTCGTCCATGGGCATGCTTTTTCCTGTTGGGGAGCGGAAAAAGCAACGTTTTCATTTGTCAAGTCATTGAAAGCAGCGCGCAAAATCGAAATCTTAGCGTCATCATCGTTGGTATGGGAGGGTGTTTGTCCAAGAACGACAGAAAAGTTTCTTTTCATTTCACATTTGCGATGACCCCTGACCACCCGACTGTCTTCGACAACGGCAGCCGGCTGTGTACAACACGATCGAACAAACATGGCATTCGCTTTTTGGTTGAGAGTGACGATACGATACCAACGAAAACGAGACATTAGCATGTGCTTGGGAAGCACTCACGGCAAGGGAGCGGAAGCATGGACGGATCGTCGCAAAAACGGCACCCGGGGTGGTGATGACACTCAGTTGACAGAAATGGTTCTTTCTTTTTTCCCTCTCTCTTTCTTTCACTTCAGTCCCTCATATGGGCCAAGAGGTCCCCATGAACTCCCTCAGCTCACATGGCAAAAGAATGGGGACATACTAAGCAACGATGGGTATTGGATGGCTTGAGCTGCTACGAGGGAGAGATGTGTTGGTTCACAGTGAGCGGACCAACACTAGACGATCCTTGACACTGAATTCTTCTGCAAGATCTTGTTTGTCCGCTGCCCTTCTTTCCTTACTGTTTCATTCTGCGTTTGGCTGGCCTCCCTTCCGTGAAAGGCTGGATTCCGCCTCTGGCCTTGTATGTGACTATCTTGCCTCTCCTTGTAAACCGGCCTGGAGACACCGGATTGGTTCTCCGCAGCCTAGTGAGCCTCGGCGCCAAGCATCCGAGACCTCGGGATTTCGGCGGCTTCTCCAACTCGACGTCGGTCCATCGTCGAGCAGAGCAGCACGTATAATTCCACCAGAGCGGGATGTGACTGCTGTGCTGTCGAAGCTGAATGGGCTTCAGTAAG
Source organism: Cladophialophora immunda (assembly GCF_000835495.1). Lineage (NCBI taxonomy): Eukaryota > Fungi > Ascomycota > Eurotiomycetes > Chaetothyriales > Herpotrichiellaceae > Cladophialophora > Cladophialophora immunda. The sequence continues at coordinate 3,455,978 of NW_015622541.1, forward strand.
CAGGCTATACTGTTCGTTTCTCTCATCAGCTATCTGGCTACGGTTTTGAAAGGGGCAAATCTCGCCTTGACCAAGGTACTCAGTCTTTCTTCCCCGCACCGCGAGGGCCATACATAGTGAAAGCCTCCTGCTCTGCCGAAACATCCAAGCTGGACGTCTGATAAATTTCGAGCCAAGGGCCAAACGCTATAGAGCAATCCAACATGGCCTCCAGACCAATCCGTATAGCAGGCAAGCCAATCCCTCTCCGCCTCTCCCCGGCCATGTGCTACCCTTCACGGTTGACCCTCTAACATTCTCTACCCCATGAAGGCGCGTCCGGCTCCGCCTCCGACCGCCGCCATGCCATGGCTGCTTTTGCGAAGGCTCACGCCTCCGATCCCGTGGACGTCATCATATCAGACTACATGTCCGAGGTGAACATGACGATCGGGGCCGCCAGGAAGGTCGACTCGGCGCAATTGACCGAGAACATGGGCAACGCCTTCGTCGGCGCGGGCCCTGCTTTTGAAGCTTCGTTCCTCGAGGCCCTGGAACCCGCGTTGGAAGATCTGGGCAAACACGGGATCAAGGTGGCCGCCAACGCGGGAAACGCGGACGTGCAAGGCCTCTATAAAATCGTGGTCGAGATGGTCCGGAAGAAAGGGCTGGAAGGCAAGATCAAGGTGGCGTGGATCTCGGGCGACGAGGTCTTGCCCGCCATCAACGAAGGGTTGAAGACGGGGACGTCCAAGTTCAAGAACATCTACACGGGCCAGGTCCTGGAGAGCTGGGAGTTCGACCCCATCTATGCGCACGCCTATCTCGGCGGCATGGGCATCGCCGAGGCCTTTCGCCAGGGTGCGCAGATTGTCATCTGTGGCCGAGTCGCTGATGCGTCGCCGGTCATCGGCGCGGCGGCGTGGTTTCACCAGTGGACGAGGGAGAACCTGGACCAGTTGGCCAACGCCTTTGTCGCGGGCCATCTGATCGAGTGCTCGACCTATGTCACGGGCGGCAATTTCACAGGGTTCAAGAGCCTGGAGGCTGGGGATCGATGGATCGACATTGGATACCCAATTGCTGAAATCTCCGCAAACGGGCAAGTGGTCATCACGAAACAGAAGAACTCAGGCGGAACGGTGACGGTCCACACATGCTCGTCGCAGTTGCTGTACGAAATCCAAGGACCCTGGTACTTCAACAGCGACGTCACCGCCGTCCTGGACCAACTCTGGTTCGAACAGCTTGGCCCCGACCGTGTCGCACTGCACGGCGTCAAAGCGCTCCCGCCACCTCCGACCACGAAAGTCGGCATTACCGCTCGCGGCGGGTTCCAGGCTGAGGCATGGTACTTCATGACGGGGTTGAACGCGGCCGAAAAGGCCCGCATGACTGAAGCACAATTGCGCAAGAGTCTCAAGAAGTACTCGGACAAATTCACGACGTTGTCATTTGGTGTCCTGGGGACCCCAGGCGTGGATGCGGACAACCAAAATGCCGCAACCTGCATATTTCGGATATTCGTGCAGGGGAAGGAAGCCAGCGACATCTCCACCACAAAGTTCCTCAGACCGGTCATCGACAACATCATGCAGGCGTACCCCGGCGGAACATTCCACCTGGACTTCCGTCAAGGCATTCCGAAACCATACTTTGAATATTATGTTACCTTGTTGGATCAGTCAAAGGTGTCGCATGTGGTTCATTTCAACGGCCGCGAAACACTTGTCCCGCCACCTACCGTGACCCAAGTCTTCGCGGAGAGGCAGCCCAGCCAGCCAGAGACGCAACTGCAGGTCGACCTCTCCAAATTCGGCCCGACTGAACGGGCTCCTATAGGATCCATTGTGAACGCCCGCTCTGGCGATAAGGGGTCGGACTGCAACTGCGGCTTCTGGGTCGCGCGGGAGGACGAATACGTGTGGTTGAAGAACCTACTCTCCGTCTCGACCATCAAACAGCTCTTGGGCAAAGAGTACGACGAGACGAGAGTGCCCAAACTCGAGATCGAGAGGTTCGAGTTGCCGAATCTGAGAGGCGTGCATTTCTTGTTCCGCAACCTCCTGGATCGAGGCGCCACCAGTACGAGCACCGTGGACTTCCTGGGCAAGAACTGCGCCGAGTTCTTGAGAGCACGGTACGTGGACGTGCCGGTGAAGTTTTTGGCCAGAGGAAGGTTGTGATTTCTGCGGCAGGGTCTTGCAAGAAATCGGGCCGGGTCAGCATTGGGCTGGTGGGATATGGGAAGGCCGTTCTCAAATGGGCTCAAAAAGATAGACTCGATGCTTGAAGATTTGCGTTCCATTTGTTCTTGTCGATGCGGGATTCTGTTCTGACAGCCGTCCGTGCCTATCGTGCCCTTCCCAATACTAGACATTTCCTTTGCCGTCATAGCATTCGGTGCTCTGGTATAAAGCGAGACGGACCAACTTCTCCAACCAACCCAGTACGTCGTGCTGTCGATGTACCAGCGCTCAAGGCTTGAAAAGTCCGTGTTCTGAGGCAGTCGGTTCTTCCTTTGCCGAGCGTTCTCAAAGCGAACAATCCCAATGGTGAGCCCACACATGTTGAGCTATTGAAAGGTACATCATGCGATTCTGATCTTGCTGGCCGCAGGAGACAAGCATCGTCGATTCCACCTCTGATTCCAGGACTTGTCAGCAGCAAAACGTACGCATCCTCAGGCTCCCGTGCGCGAGCTCTCCCACCAGTACAATTCCTCCCTTATCGTCGAGCCCACGCCCGGTGCAGCGCACGGGAAGCCTCTCACGCCTTCCTCCTCCCATCCTTCTTCTTACCGCCTTTCGCGTTCTTCCCTCCAGCTCCCTGCGGCTGCCGCGGCGGCGGCACGACCTGATATACCCTCCCATCCTCCCCGACGATACCCACGCTCTTGCCCTGCCCGCCACTGCCGACTGCGGCGCCGCCTGCTCCCTGCTGCTGCTGCTGCTGCCGGAGAAACTCCAGTCTCGCCCGCGCCTCCTCCTCCCTCCGATCCGGCGTCCCCGTGATCTTGCGAAACAGGCCCTCCAGGTGCGGCCGGAAGAGGACGTACGTCGAGATCGCGACGACGACGCGTAGGAGTGCTTGCAGGTTCTGCCGGGTGAAGTACGCCTGTAGCGCCGGGGGAAGGTACGGTTCGAGCAGGCCCGGGATGTCGGGGAAGGAGAAGTTGGACATTATGATTATATTTCCCCCCTCGTTTTTTGACGATTGCCGGTTTTGGCGTCTCGGGGGTCCTCGCGGGTTTGGCTTGTGTAGTCTTGAGGTCTCTGAGGATGTGAGAAGTATCCGGGGTCACGCTTCAGACCTTGTGGTTTCTGATAGAGAGTGATTTGGAGTGGAGGCAGGAAAATTCGAGCAGTGGGAATAGTGATAGCAGAATACCTCCTGCCAACCACTCCCGGCTCGCCGGGTACCTACGGGTAAACACTTCGCCGTACCGGAATAGACGAATGTACGTCGAATCATTCGCTCATCTCCAATTCCCTTGCAGCCTGCACATGAATCTGTCGATGCAAAGGATTCTGAGAGCAAAATGCCTCTGCCCTGCATCTGTGGACTTTCCCGTTCAATTTTGGCTGCAATGACATGATCTCTACACTTCCCATCTTACACCTCTGCGCCAGGCTGCTGGTCACTTCGGTCTTCACAACAGTGTCGGCTTCCTAATGATCAGGAACCCGTAGAAAAGTTCCCAGACAATTAGGCAGAAAGCTTTAATTAGGTGTCAGCGAGCTGTTGGCGATGCAAGCGGGAGTATAAACGCAATCGCCAACGAGCTTCGGGGTGCAAAAAGACGAAGATCTGACCGAGCTATCGAAAAAAGGCATAAAAGACCAATCGAAAGCATAACAACTGACCAAGACGTGGGGAGGATGGATGTGACCCCGACGAGGGTATTCCTCCTAACGCACCCTCGAACCGCCTCAAATCTAGTCACCCGGATCCTAAACTTAGACAACCAACCAGCCCTTTGTGGTCCAGGTACCGACGCTCAAAAGTCCAACAACAATGGGTACTTTTTCCTGCCGACCGTGTCACGCCGGCTCGAGCTGGCTGATCGGCGGTCCGAGGATTGGGCTGAGGAAGAACGAGCAGACATAAGCCGTTGTCTTGAAGCTTGTACCGCCCGACTCGTCCAGCACGCGGAGTCGGCAGAAGCTGAAGGGAAGGGTGTCTATGTGAAAGAACACCTCATCTGGATGCTCTCACCAGCAGCAGAGGACCTGGCCAAAGGGACAGACCTGACGAGGGACCGCGATTGCAACATTGTACAGCGGAAAGCCGCGAGAGAGGAGGGGGAGGGAGACACGGAAGAGCGGGAGGCACAAAACCAGACCGTCCTACCTGATGCATTCCTGCGGACGTGGACACCCACATTCTTGATTCGACACCCTGCGTTAGTATTCCCGTCCCTTTATCGAACCTGTGTAGACCTGGAAGGGCCAGAACAAGCCAGAAAGAACGCTGATGGGAGCTTTCGAATCGAGATGACCTGGAGATGGAGCCGAAATTTGTGGGAGTGGTTCAGGAGGCAAGGTAATGATGAATCAACGTCTCAGTGGGTCTTTGGGGATGACAAGCTATCTGGCTCGTCATGGCCGATCATCCTAGATGCGGACGATGTTATTCTTCAACCAGATGTCATCAAAAGATACTGTCAGATTGTAAGGTTGGATCCAGACAGATGCCAGTTCGAATGGGAGTCAGCCACCGCCGAAGAGCAGCAAAGCTTGCATGCCGTGGAGAGAAGGATGAAATCCAGCCTGTTGTCGTCGACTGGTTTGATCAAAGGCAAGACCGCGGTGGGATTAGATCTCGAGCGTGAAGCACAGGAATGGAAGGACGAATTTGGGGAAGAGGAAGCCAGAAAGCTTCTGTCGTGGGTCAAGGATGCAATGCCAGATTATGAGTTCTTGAGAGAGAGGCGACTGAGATAGGGAGTAGTAGATAGGCTCCTCCGTGATGTCCATGTCAGACGTGAAGTATCCTGTCACTGCTGTTGTTCTGCTCTGCCGTTGTGCATTTTCTAGGCAAATGGTCGAACGTAATATCTCGCTGACGCGTCACGCGTCGCGTCCACTCCTAAACGACGCCTTTCCATCACGCAAAGTAGTCCTGGCACCGAGCATGCTCGAAGGGTGGACTTGCTCAAACAACTTTGAAGAACACGCCTGCACCTGATTCTTTGTCGTCCGTCCGCTCTTATGGCTTCATCGACCGATGCGGAGGCGGAGTCCCTGCAGAAGGTGAATTGCTCAAGTCTCTTTATCACATCGAGAGCCAGAGAGGATTCGATGGCTAGCTGTGCCAGAGTGCTAATACTGCATAATCCCGTTAGAAACTCCGCTCTGCGCTATGGTTCCAGATCGGAAAGATGGTCGACGAAGAAAGTATCAACCTGGGAGTCAACGCAACGCCGCAGTTCATCGGCAGTCTGATGGAGCTGGTGTGGGCACAGATTGGTACGATAAGATTCACCCATCCGGCTGCCTGATGGAGATGAGGTTGTCCAACTAACAGCAATCCTCTTTCAGGGAATGCCGCCATCGACCTCGAAGCATTCGCCAAACATGCTGGGAGGTCCACGATTAAAACGGACGATGTCATGCTGCTTGCTCGGCGAAATGAAGGGCTAGAGCAGATTCTCCGCGACGAATTGAAGCGTCTCGAGCAGGCAAAGTCCAAGCACGATAAGTCTGGGTGAACGAATCCAGTTTGGACTGTCCAGAAGAACGGAAGATACTGGCACCGGTGAGAGAGCAGCGATTGGTGCCAGCAAACATTGCCCACAGGAGAACGCCGTGCTATCGATCTACTCGAGCTTTGATCAAAATGTCAGACGAGAGTGGCCATCCCCGGTGCCCAACTCAGGTCAACAAAGCCTTCGAACGAGTCACTTGCCCAACAGGAGGTACCCTGGCTAACTACCAGCTTCGGAAGTACTAAAACTGCTTTCCTACGCCCACGGAAGAGCCTCGGGCTAGACAACAAACCTATTCACGTCAGATTCGACCTCCCTGAATAAGCTTAGAGCGACAGAGTTGACTAGAGTTCTTTCGAATGCGACACCAGCCCGCAGCGCCGACGAGTGTCTCGGGGGCTCAAAAGCCAGATGGTCACGGAGGGGCCACCAGAACGAGATATATTGGGAGAGATAGGAGCCTCACGGCAGTAGAGGAGCGGCAAGTGGCACGATTCACGCCGATAAGGATTGCGGGATGGTTCACTGCCCACCAGCATAGACAGCGATTCACATCGTGGCTACTTCGTCAACCATTGGATCAACGGAGCATTTCCAAACCCTGGTCTTTCACCAGACCAGACAGCACTTCAGGGTTCCCTCTCATGCGCCAGCTGATTGCTTCCATGACGCCTCGCCCTCACGGAAGCATGGAAAGATAAGGCTTGCGGGTGTTTTGTGACGTGTTCGTGTCAGCCAGGCTGCGAGATGAAACGTCGAGAAGTCAGATGCAACAAATGTCAGCGAGCACAATGAAACAGCGCCCTTCCACCATGATTTTCGGTGCAGCCACAACCGAGCAAGTCTTGTTTTCTCACGCCTCGCTTGGAAGAAATGGCACAGTCTGACACAGAACAGACGCTTTCCTGAAGAGCAATGTCGTGTGGGCTACCCGATCCAACATACCCTGCTTATCTCGCTCGGCTACGGCTCCACTGCCGCCGGCCCGAAAATGACGCCACGAAGACCATATGGTTGGCCTTAACCAAATCCCGCGAACTCTGAGGCTCAGCCTGCGCAATTTAACCCTATTTTAGAATCCCAATGTTCTCGGACACCGTTTTTGTGTTTGAAATGCCTCAATGCACATGGGGAAAAGTCTATTCTTCCTTATCGACAAGGACGCTCAATGCACCACTGCAAGTAACAGTAACTACGAGGAAACCGACAACACACTCGGATAACGACCCCCATTCCAGAATGGTGCCAATCCTACGCGGCTCGTCTGACGTGACCTTGCGCCACTCTCGAGTGATTTCCCTCGAGATTGGATCTGACTTGTCTTGTTGCTCTCCCTGCGAGATCTTGTTCGACCGCGCACACGACCTGCTGCTAGGGTGCTCCACGATCCCTTCTTCCCAGTCCTACGGCGCCCCACCACGAAGCGGTTCAATGAGCACAGGCTGATGTTCTCTGAGATCTGCAGATCTTGAGATGCTTTCGTCTTCAAGGATGCTACTGATTTAGGCATTCGAGAGATGTCGTATGGCTGTCCATATCTGTTGTTACCGCGGTATTCACCATTGTGTATCAGACACGAGCGCATTCTTCCTTGGCCCTTCGACACGAGGACGAACAGTCAAGACTACCAGGTCAAGTGGTCCACGATCAGACCACAGGGGTGCCAGCTCGGAAAGCCTTGATGCAGCAACCCTGAAGGACCATCTAGATGACCACAAATGCGTAATACATTCAAGACCGTGGTGGATTCAACAATCTATGGTCAATGATGACACGATGGTCACCTGGTTATTGCCTGAAGTCGCCATCCGTCCTTTCTGGCGGATGACCTGATCAAAGCATACCAAGCTACAACATACTCTCCCGATCCCGTGAATCAAAACGGCGGTAACAAGCTGTACACACTCGAATTACCACTCTGACTCTGCCATCTTAGGTCTAGCTGTGGTTGTCGTTGCTGTACCTGGCCATAGGTTCGTGTCCTCCAACCTTCGTTGCAGCCTCTGCAATGCTGCCGTGTTGCAACATGAGACTCCCCGGTGGAACAGAAGAGAATTGAATTTGTGACTCTCTGCCAAGTCCCACAATGCTCACTTCGCCCCAGGCTCGACCTTGATCCAGGTGAGCTTCTGTTTCTCTTTCTGCTGGGACGTCAAGTTGCTTGAGGCATCGACCAGCCCGCCGAACATGCACAAAGGGAGCACATCAGCCCTTTCTGCAAGTACTTTTGCGAGTGACGCGGTGGAGTGCTCGGTGGTCCTCTGATTGCCGGGGGATGGCAGTTGAGGATCATTCTGAGGTGAGAAGGAGTCACTTGAAGGCGATGCTGAGTCGCATGGTGAACTGGAATGCGACGACGATCTGTTGGGAGAATTCATTTGGGTCCGTGGGGTGGGATTCGTCTGCGACACGGATTGGGGCCAGAGCGGCTTGTGGTCCGGCTCGGAGCAATCAGTATTCCACAAGCGAATCGGGCTTATTCGACCAAGGCTTGGGTCAGGGTCAGCGGCGAGGCTGAGGGGGCTCCTTGTGGGGATGACTTGGACAGTGATTTGGAAACACGTCTATGTGTCGATCACGAATTGCTGGGTCCAAAATCCAGTGAACAATACATCAAGAAGGAGGAGGAAGGATATTCCCCATCTTTGGAAATGAGGGCCGGGAACATGGGAGATATACAACAGAAAATTACCACGAATACAGGCGAACGATTAGAGCGTGTATTGAAGAGCAATGCCTAACAAGCGAGCAGCCGTACCACCATTGGGAGGTCGACTGCGTGTAGTCAGGAAGGCTACGGGAGTCTACGATAATCGAGACCATATACAACACCCTAGGAGACGTCTGGGCATTCGGATCACTGTGACGCCTGGTAATCTCGTTTCATGATGAGCATAAGTCAGCTGTCCCAGTATGTGAGAGGGAAACAGGACGTGCAAGTGGAAGAGGGAGGGACGAGGCTGGATATAGAATGATTACACGGCTTCTGTCAAGCCCGAAGTTGCCCGGCGGCGGCGGGTGCTCGATGCTCTGTCATCCTCTCATCTTCCTCTCATCGTCCCCTCTTCCCTCGTCCCTCCCAATTCTCTGGCTGCGGCTGAGTCTCGTTGGCTCACGATCGCTGCGCCATCTAACCTTGCCAGCTCTAGCCGCAGCCCTACGGCTTAGAGGCTTATTGGAGTCCGGTGGTAGGCGTGTCAGCTCGCGTAATGCCTCCAGATGAGGAACAGCGCAGCCATGGCACCGACGGTGGCTCCGGCGATCATGCTCGTCTCAACCCAAACACCCCGATTCAAACACATTCCGGACTGGGAAGTGGGCAGGTCCGCTTTGAGGCGTCTGGTGGTGAATGAGGCAGACGGGGAGACGAGCAGATGAGGCCGGCGATGTCTTGGGCCTCCCTCGTGCCGTGCGCGCGACGGTACGACAATGACAATCCGTGAATATCACTCTCACCCCGATGTCATATGTCATTGCCAATTCACTGATCCTGTGCAGAATCCCCGGGATGCTACCTTTGTCTATAAACACACTCGCCGGCAGTGCAGGTACCTCCACCATGACTTCTTGGTGCTTATGCTGCAGCGACAATTATGGTTTGCTGCCATTATCACCGCGGAGGATCAAAGACCACAACGACACAAACATCTTATATGCCAGGCAGACTCGTGCACCATGTCCGCCACAAGCAGCTCTCCCAAGCCTACTTCCCACAACACCTCGCAACCAGACCCAAAAGATACTCCCTCTCTCACCGATACCACGCAGTCCGACATGTTCAAACAGGAGCGGAGCGGTGCCGACGCTGAACAGAATGCCGCGCTCATCAAGGAGGCTCCTCATCCCAAATGGAGGCCATCGACAACAGAAACCCTGGTCATGGTGACCTTGGCCATCATCTCGCTGATGGTCAGCCTCGACGCCACTGTCATTGTCACCGCCTTGTCGGTCTGTACCTCTTAGCCCTCACCACTATCCTTCTAACCTCTGGCATAGACAATCGTCCAGTCCCTCAACGCGACATCCACTCAAGGCTTTTGGATAGGCACTTCCTACCTTCTGGTCGTCGCGGTGACCATGCCATTCACCGCCTCCATCAGTGACATTGTTGGACGTCCACAGACCCTCTTCACAGTCTTGTTGAGTTTCACTGTTGGAACCATTCTTTGTGCCACCGCCCACAGCATCGGCATCATGCTCGTTGGCCGTTGCCTGCAGGGCGTCGGTGGCGGTGGCGTCATTATTCTTTCCCTCGTCATCTTTTCCGACATTGTCCCTTTGCGGTTCAGACCGCAATACGTTGGCGTTCTGTAAGTTCCCTGCAAACCGTTTTCTCAACGAAGATCCTCTGGCCTTGACCTCGTTTACTGACGTCAATTCAACCCTCTAGTCAAGGAGCATGGGCCTTGGGAAGTGTCATCGGGCCTATCATCGGCGGCGCCTTTGCCAGCCCGACTCGCTGGCGCTGGGTGTTCTATCTGATGTTGCCCTTTTGCGGCGTGGGGTTGATCTTTGTGCCGCTCTTCGTGCGGCTCAGGCGCCCCGAGGCCACCCTGAAGGAGATGCTGGGCCGCGTCGATTGGATTGGTGGGGTCCTCTTCATCTCCTCCGCGACCAGCTTCCTCATCGCCATCTCTTGGGGCGGCACGACGTATGCCTGGAATCACTGGAGAACCCTTGTGCCGTTGTTGGTCGGCCTGGCGGGCCTGGTGGCCACCATGATATGGGAACGATTCGGCGCCAAAGAGACGGCGTTCTTGAGACACTCGCTATTCCACGTGTGGTCGGCTCATGCGATCTACTTTGGCGCGTTCGCCCAAGGCCTCATTGTAAGTTTCATCACTCTCCCTCCAAACTACCACCTGCTGACAACCTTTCCTCGTCGTGTAGCTTTATGCACAACTCTACTACATTCCCTTCTTCTTCGAGTCCGCCAAGCTGTACTCTCCCATCCGCACCGGCGTCTCGCTGCTTCCCGTGCTGCTGACGCTGGTGCCGGCCTCGGTCATCGTCGGCGCGGCCATCACGCGCACCGCCAAGTTCCGGTGGGCGATCACCACGGGCTGGGTGCTGGCGACGCTGGGCACGGGGCTGAGCATCTCGTGGGACCGGGGCACCAGCACGGCCGTGTGGGCGGTGGAGATGATCGTGCTGGGGTTCGGGCACGGGCTGAACCTCAACGCCCTCAACACGGCGTCCCAGGCGGCGTGCAAGCCCGGCGACGAGGGCCGCGCGGTGGGCATGTACGCCTTCCTGCGCAGCTTCGGGATGGCCATCGGCGTCGGCGTCGGCGGCTCCGTGTTCCAGAACGTCATGAAGTCCAAGCTCGCCGCCCTGGGCCTGCCGACCGACATCGCCCTGCGCGCCGAGGCGTACCTGGAGGTGCTCAAGCAGATGCCCGCCGACTCGCCGCAGCGCGCGGCCGCGGTCGACGCCTACGTCGCGGGATTCCACGGCGTCTTCGGCTTCTTGACGGGTCTCGCTGGCTTGGCCCTCCTCGTCGGCCTCTTCGTCAAGCACTTTGAGATCAACAAGGAGCTCATCACCGAGCACAAGCTGGTGGACGAGTCGCGCCTCAGCTGGCGCCGCGCGAGCCAGGGCACGGGCACCCGCTCGGGCCTGTCGACCGCGGACCACTCGCGCATGCCCAGCCCTGAGCGCGGCCAGGAGGTTGTCGCAGAGCAGGTCTAGACACGCTTGTCAAGACACGCTTGCCACTCGCTGCGTGCATTCATCCAGCCAGCCATCCATCGACCCATGCATCCAGTCATCTCCACGCCCTCTTACTCCCAGATTTCGGAAATCCGAGCTTCCAACACCGAAAAGGCTGATGAACGACCCTTTCTATCTCTGCCGTGTACCAACAGCAGCCATACTTCCATGTACTATTACTATCACTATGATTACCACCACCACTATTATTATTATTACTATTACGGCTCCACGACCCTAGAAAAGCGAGCACCACGGCCTTTGGATACCAGGCAGGCCAAGAGGAAAAATGCACGGCGGCGGCCACAGAACCCGCGCGAGATGGGAAAGATGTCAGGGGTAATGATCAATGACAATGCGATAATGACGATGAGGACGAGGATGGAAAGGGGAATGGCAATGATACCGGATTCGAGACTTGGATAGACAAAGATAGACGGATGAACACAAGGCAAAAAATGGACATATTTATCACAAGAAAGCAAAAAAGGGGGGCTTTTGTTCTTTGTCCCACTCGTCGCTCCTCTCCATCTCTCCATCCTGACATTCTCGCGGCGTGCCATTGACATCCATCCTCGTCTTCGTCTGGCTCGGTTGGTTGGTTGGTTCGAAGCCGACACGCGAGAAGAAACGTAACGTAACGGAGCCGACAACTCACTCATCCCTCCCCTCCCTCCACGCAGTTTGAGCGTTCTGGAATCTCAGCAAAGCCCGCCTGTCCTCCTCATGCTGGGCCTTTTGCTGCTTCGAGTTCGAGTTCAGGATTGCGCTCCTCGGATGACAAGGCCCGGTCCAGCAAGCTGCGTCGTCACAATGTATCCCCTCTCCGTAGTCCTTGTCTTCTTCTTCCGCATCTTCCACATCTTCTCCCTTTTTTGACGCCCGCGATGTGATCCACGACACCCGTAGCCAGCAACGAGCAGCCCCACCACTGCTGGGATCCCTTAGATGCCCGCCCCCACATCCACCAGGATCTTGACGTGGTTCTCCTTGTCCTCGATCAGGGTCTTGAAGCCTTCCTCGGCGACCTGGTCCAGCTTGATCTTCTTGGTGATCATCCCGGCGGGTTTCATGGCGCCTGTGTGGGAGGGTCAGCCTAAGAGTCACACTTCACTTCACGAAGAAGAGGTCAAAGGGCTCGTGAAAAGGGAGCCCAAAAAAAAAGAGACTGTCTCGCGGAGTGTGTTCAGAAGGATGGTGCATTTCGCCTAAGGGACTGGGGAATGGTGGACAATGCTGGCGGAAGGTTTTTTTTTTGACTGCGCAAGGGTAGGTTTGAAGACGGGTACGAAACTCACCGGTCGAGATGGCGTTGATGACGGCTTCAAAGTCGCCTAGCGAGTAGGTCGCTCTGCGGGCACGGTCAGTCAGGGGATCTCGTCTCCGAGACGGCGGGCTTGAGAGGAGCAGTCTGCCAGATAGGGGAGAGACGGATCTGAACTTACACTCCCATGTACCCCCTCTCCCGAAATACAATGTCATTCATCTGCAGCGTCGCCCGCTTCTCCCACACGGCGATATTGACCAACGTCCCTCGCGCCTTGATCGCCTTGAACGCAGTGTCCACCGCGACCTGCACGCCGGCGGCATCGAACCCGACGTCCGCGCCCTCGCCGTTGGTCAATTTCTCCACCTCGGCCACGACGTCGGCCTTGACCGGGTCAATCACATGGTGCGCACCGAACTGCGTGGCGAATTCTCTCCGCCGGCCGCTGACCTCGCTCACGATGATGTTTTTGCACCCCTTGCCGACCAGGGCCTGCACGACCGCGAGGCCGATGGGGCCGCCGCCCAGCACGAGGACCGAGTCGCCTTCCTTGTACGGGGAGATGTCGACCGCGTGCCACCCCACCGCCAGGGGCTCGATCAACGCGCCCACCTCCAAGGGGATGTTGTCCGGCAACGGCTTCACGCAGCTCTCCGGCACGACCATGTGCTCGCACAGGCCGCCACCCCATCCGCTCAGGCCGACGAAGCCGTTCTTGTCGCAGCAGTTCACCAGGCCGCGTTTGCACGCCCGACAGCTGCCGTCGTAGATGGTGGGCTGCACGCAGACGCGGTCGCCGGGCTTGACGTTCGTGACGCCCTCGCCCACCTCCTCCACCACGCCGCTGAACTCGTGGCCTAGCGTCAGAGGCAGGGTCTCGCCCGTGATGGGGTGCGGGTGGCCTTCTGTCGGGATCAGGTTCGCGCCGCCGAGATACTCGTGCAGATCTGAGCCGCAGATGCCGCAGAACTTGGGCGCGATCTTGACCTGCCCGGGCTTGACGGAGGGGACGGGGATCTGGTCGAGGCGGATGTCGCGTTGGCCGTAGAACCGGACTGCATTCATTTGCGACATGGTGGCAGGTCTGGGAAAGAAAAAGGAAGCCTGATGATTGGCGTCTCTGCGTTTGAGTGAGAAAGAGGTCAAGGAATGGTGAGATTGGCTCTAATATAGGAGAGGGGAAGGGAGAAGGGAGCGCAACACAAGAGCCACCAGAGCAGCTCTCCAACAATCGTCATGCCATTCATTCCAAGCGGCAACTCCGCTCTGCTTTCGACCGAAGACGATCCACCATGGAAGTCTTCAATCGCATGTGGCATCCCGCGACGGTGGCAGCGAAGAGTCGCACATTGCCAGCCATCATCTGCCCCCGCTCAGTGCCCGCTTGCGTGAGACCACAATGCATTCATCTCATTTGTCTCTGGAGGCACTCGTCCCCCTGTTGTGCTCCCCACTGTCCATCTCTTTTGCCTCCATGGGTTCCTCCTTTAGGAAATCCCGAAATGAGGGGCAAAAGATGGAGGTGTTCGAGCAGGAGTTCGGGATCGTCGAGTCTGGGGAAAGCTACAACTCTCAGGGCGGCTCGCAAGGGCAGGTTGACCGAGGAGGACGTGATGTCAATGTCGTATTCGCGTTGCAAGTGGCGGACCTGTCCTCTGGTTCGTCAAATCGACAAGGGTATAAGTGTTTGCTAGCAGGATTGGAGGACTGGCAAAATGGCGTAGGGATTGCAAGAAGTCCAGGTCCTTGATTGGCTGTGTGCAAAGCAATCCCTGTGTCTATCCCAGGAATCTGTCTGCCTGAGCCTAGTCCCAATCCTGAAGACAGCTGTTGTCCTGGGGTATTGCAGATATATTATATAAGGATCAAGGCATTAACTGACGCGCAAGGAACAAAGCACGCTCGAGGTTGTGCACACAGCGTGAGAAACAGTAGCAGTAAGCATCTCCTCATTCTTGTATGTCCCCTGTGGACAATGACACAATGTCTCCATCATCCCCGGAACTGTTGTCGAATTTCCTCGCCGGCAAAACCATTCTCGTGTCTGGTGGTGGCATCGCTGGACTGACATTCGCCGTTGCGATCGCCCAATTGTTTTCAGAAGAATCTTCGGTGGCGGCGAGGCCTCAAGTCATCATATACGAGCGGGATAGCTATGAGGACCGCATCGGACGTGAAGGGTATACTCTATCCCTGAGAACAGACAACGATCCCGGCGCCGTTCAGGTCTTGGATCTCCTAGGGCTGTACGAGCTTGTCAGGAGCGTCAGTGTCAACTCTGGAGGACTTCCAGAAGAGAGAGGCTCTTTCAACCTCTGGGATCCTCAGTTTCGTCCCTTCTTGCGCTTCGCGGCACACCCAGTCGGACCCAAAAAGCTGCTCGGCATGAGAATCCGCCGCAATGCCCTGCAGAAGGTTCTCGCCGAGGCCGCTGTGGCATCGAAAGCTCAAATCCACTGGGAAACGGCTGTAATAGGAGCAGAGCCAATCGAGGACGGCAAAGTGCGAGTTACCCTCAGCACCGGCGCAACGGCGGTGGGTGACATTCTCCTAGCTGCCGATGGATCCCGAAGCAAGTTGCGCTCGCTGTTGAGGCCAGACCACGGCCTCAATTATGCTGGCGTGTATCTCTGGTCAGGCATCGCCAAGTTTGCGAGACACGACGACATTCCCAAGCCCCTGGATCGTGACTGGGGTGGTGTGCTGGGTGGAAACGGAGTCGGGCTTTTTGTCTCTCCTGTGGACGACAAATCCGCGCTTTGGGCCATGAGTCGTCCCAGTCCCGTTATGAAGGAGGCATTACGATACCCTGTTCCTCAAAAGCGCCTCGACGAGTTGTTGGAAGAATCAATAAAAGTGGCGGCAAACTTTGCTCCTCTGGTGAAGAATCTGGTCTCCGCGACGGATCCAACCACGATCATGCAGTTCAATGCAATGGATCGGCCCCCTTTCCCACATCAGTCACTGGAGCACGGCCCCATAATATGGATCGGAGATGCAAACCATGCAGTTAGCCCCTTCGCAGGCAACGGTGCCAACATGGCAATAATGGATGCCTGGGATCTTGCTAATGCATTCAAGAAAGCTTCAACCGTTGACGAAGCCATCACGGTGTATGACAAGGTGGCCATTCCTCGAGCCAGCAGGGTTCTGAAGTCGTCACATTGGGCGATTGACGCTTTGCATGCCACAGGAATTAAATTGCTCCTTTACAAGGTGGTTCTTCGTGTGTTAGGATTCCTGACCGGGATCGCCCGAAGTCGTGATTGACGACTTCCAGGGGTTGGATCTTTCTGGACACGCCTCTCGGTGAATTGCAGCAGACGGTTGGCAATGAGATTCAGAGAGGCGCTTTTCTCTTCTCAATGTGATTAGGCAAAGGGCTGAAACAGACGTGGTCAAGCTGTAGCATTATGCGTCAAAGGTGACCTTGGAATCCACACTCCGCCATTTCCAATCAATTTGTCCTTCATGGTCGCTCCCTCTGTCCGCACTCCCAGACGATGGACAGGGACTCTGTCAATCTGTTTCTGTGTGCTCTGCCTGAAATCAACATATCGCTCAGTCAAAGATCGGTTGGACGAAGCCGACTTGACGTGCTCTAATGTGGCGTCTGCTGCCCAGGCGGGTCGAGCCAAACTTGCGTTCGTAACGGCGACATCTTTGTAGAAGTCAAACAGTTGTGCTTCGACATCCGGCTCTTGGTTCGGTTCGAGCTCTAGAGCTCGCAAATAACCCATCATCAGCACAGACACTTTGGCGTCGATGAAATCGACTGACTGGAAATCATGGATCAGGTACACTCGGGCAGTGTTCTTTTCCACCACAGTTCTCCTTCCATATGGGTCCGGCGAAATGAAGATAATTGCCTGATGCCATTCATCCGAGATGTTTTTCTCTGCAGCGAGCTTGCTGGGCAGGTTCACCGCAGCCCACCCGAAGAATACCCCTTTGTACCGCAAAAGAATGTCTGCAGGAATGCCCGTCAGGTTGGCCGTCGGCATGTTCAATGCTGCTCTACTTCTGCCAGTGCCGGCGACCACCTTTCCATGAAACCGAACGGGAAATGGCGGCACTGGGCCGGACGGTGGCCCGATGACATCTGGACGAGCCAAGGCATCGTAGCCATCCAGGTCGGTTCGAGTGTAAGACTCATCTCGGGCAGTGTCATACTGCTCATTCATATTGTCAAAGCGATCCTGAATCCCACTCTCGTCATAAGCGGTAGTAACAGCCTGCTGAGCTAACGCACTTGGTTGATAAACCGAAGTCAGCTGATTCGTGACCGTCTGCCTTGCAGTGTCGACATAAGGGCCAGCAGTGGCCGTGACGAATTGTCTTCCGACAACTGCCGCTAGCTTGATGCCCGCCTCGAGTGGCATGGTCTTGAGAGACGAGCCTCTGATGACACTAGAGTCTGTTGACGAGGACGCTAGTCGGAACACTGGGCTACCGCAAAGCGTCTTTTTTCCGTCGGCAGAGCAGAGAACCACCCTCAGATAGCCATCGTCGGCATCGCAAGGAATGCGGAGGATGTCGGTTTCCCGTGGCCGATGAGCGCGAAGTTCTTTCGGAGCTTTCTTCAAAAACTTCTTGATGTCTCTCTGCCAAGCGCGTTCGTCGGTGGAGTTGACTTG
The DNA here is from genome assembly GCF_000835495.1 of Cladophialophora immunda. Classification (NCBI taxonomy): domain Eukaryota; kingdom Fungi; phylum Ascomycota; class Eurotiomycetes; order Chaetothyriales; family Herpotrichiellaceae; genus Cladophialophora; species Cladophialophora immunda. Next base: position 3,473,283 of record NW_015622541.1, read on the forward strand.
CTCCGGCGTGGCCCTTGTGGATGGGGTCACATCAATCCAGGTACTCCTGGCTCCCAGTAACCCCCCGATCTTCAAACCGGTCTTGCCGGAGAAGCCTCTTCGCTGTAGCCACAAAGTCCGATCGGGAGGTAGCTCTCGGTCGGAGAAGACGGTGATGGCTAGATTTGTCGACGAACCGCTGTAGTAGACTACGCCAAACGAATGCCGCAGGATCGTGTAGTGCTTGGTGGACTCGTAGGGATGGCTGATCAACCCCCCTGCAAAGTGTCGGACATCCTGCAAAGCTGATACGAATTTCGACTGAGATGGGGAGTTCGTGGCTGGCGGGGAAAGAGGTGTGAGGGGGGTTGTGGGAGTAGATGTTGAACCTTGGCTTTGAAAGCTGAATTCGGTCGAAAGACTGGTAGGCGACTGAACAATGCCAGGAGAAGGATGGAGCGGGAGAGGATGAGGCGACTGGATCCCGGGAGGGGACTCGAGGGTCATTGCCTGGAGGATGGCAGTCTGCTCCTCCAGGCTCAGATCCTCGCCTCTGTGAGCGCCTGTGAAATGGCCGAGGTCATCCGTCTGGACTCCTCGAAGCGGAGGCCTATTGCTGCTCTCTGCCCCCGTCTCCCCAGGACGATGCTTTGTCAATGGCATATTGGAACTTCATCAAAACACATAGAAATCGGACAGCTTCACCCACATGGCATAGCGCCCGGTGGGGAACGGCTAATTTGCGCCCATCTTGGATAGACAGCGCTGCTCAAAAGGGATATGGCCTTTGCAACAGACCAAGGACAGATGTGCATGAAGAAATTTGGACGAAATCAGGATTGGCGTCAGGATATATTTCGGATGCTATCACGTGTTCCGCGCATTCCGTGCAGGGGTCGAGCATTCGTTCTCCGGATTCGCTTCTCTTCCGCCTTCACGATATCAAACTCGAAGCACCCAGAGTACTGAGGCCAGGCTGGGCTGCTACTTGTAAAGGTCAAGGACTCGCAGCCTTGGTATCCGGATCCCTTATAAGTTGTCCGACCTTCAAGGGACCATAGGAAAGGCAAAGTGCTTGCCCAGTTCTTGAGTACTTGGTTTCTTCGACAATCTCTTCCGGTCTATGGCCCGAGGTTGAATGTATTCCAGATTCTCTCGACCTATCGAAATTCTAGAATCCTCATCGAGGGACAGGTTGAGCTAAACAGTCTCTCAACTCCTGCTGCTGTTGTGTTCATCTCTCGTATTCGTCCATCTTGATCCGCAGCCTGGGCTCTCGCCCCTGAGTCTTATCGAGACCGAGTTGTACCTGTGAGACGGACAGCGGAGGGTGGGAGGAGAGGCGAGGACCGGTGCGCGCTGACGCGAGATCTGTCGAACGTATGAGGGAACTCTCTGCTGTACGAGGACTCGCAAGACTCAGTGGCATGGAGGTGTGGCGCAGGCGATGGTACGCCTGGTCCCTGGATCTTGGTGTCTCCACATCGAAAACCCCAATGGAACTGGCGGGGCGACAAGGAAATTTGTTGACTGGCCCCTTGCATGACGTATCACGGTGTCACCGAACTGGATAAGTGTGATGCAAACTACCCAGAGGTTGACTACGAGTGCACATGTCTGCTTGTCGGGAAGAGGGAAATTTCTCATGCGAGTGCAAGATGAGCAAAACAAGGTAGACGGCTTGAATAAGAGAATCTCCCGCGAGTATGATTATTACCTAGCTTGTAAGCTATGAAGTACAGACGATTCTATCATGATATCGTTGTGATTCCCCGAACCTCTCTCACTCCTTCAAAATCGTGGCCAGTGCTGTTGATACAGATTGGTATAGATGCCGTGACCATCTAATCTATCCTCCACTAATTGGCTCTTGGGTGGTTGTCATGAGATCAGTGGCATAAGGGAGGGTATGCTTCGCTCAGTTCACACTGACTAGTAGTTGGTCGCGGGAGCCGAGTAGCCCTGCATACCGTATCCTGGCTGACCATACTTCGGCTCAGAGGTAACAGGAACATGGCCACCTTGCATCGTCGATCCGGTCATACCAGTCTCGTGGCTGGGGCGGTAAGCTCCTGTGGGCGTGGTCCCTGTCGCCATCTCCGCGTCGCGGGTAGTCCCATTTGCACGGTTGCGCTTCCAGAATGGTCGACGGCCGAAGCCCTTGGTGTAGTTGTTTGCGGGGCTAGGTCCATAGCGCTTCTCTTTCTTGTGGTGACGGGCCAACATCATTTGCATGCCCGCAGTGATCAAGAAAAGGAAGATGTTCAAGACGGCCATGGCGAAGCAAGCGGTGTTCAGACTGCAGACGTAGCCCCAATCACCGGCACCGGGTGCGGCCTCGCTGGAAAGGCCGACACCCAAAGGAGTATTGACGAAGCCCTTGCATGAGTTGGCGCCGTGGCGTGTGTAGTAGGCGATGGCGGCAAAGCAGCCCACAAAGCAGATGTCGAGGATGACAGCAAGCAGGGCGAAGAAAGAGATGCCTCCCAGGCAGAGGGTAAAGAGGACGCCGAATATGGTGTACAGGACTGCTGCGCCAGACATGCCTTCAACGGCTTTCTCCCATCTTGGAATGAAGATGTTCTTGTCGGCCATTACGGCCAGGAAGTAGCTGTAGATACCGAGGATGATGGCCGAGGATGCAAACTCGAGGAGGCGCAGGCCTGTTTGGCCGAAACGAAGGAGGGCGCCGCCGAGAGCCATGGTGTTTGGGCGTCGATCGAGGGTTGAGTATCAAACGGAGGGCTTGTCGCGTGCGCTGGAGGATGATATGTGGAAGACGGAGAATACGAAAGAGAGTTGGGGGCTATCAGGGCCTCTTGTAGTTTCACGCAAGGGGTCAAAGGGTCTTGGGAGCATCCTGGTCTGTGATCGTCGTGAGCAACAAAACATGGGCAGAGAAAGTTGGCGGGTGACGTGGTGGCGTCGATCATCAGCTGGCACTGGCATCACCTTCAGGTGCTTTTCTTTCTTCCAGACGCAGAGCAGGGAACAGTGGCGCTCGCAGCGGGGATCTGGTTGGCTGCAGACTCTGCTGCGCCACAGGAATGACCGAACAGCAGGTCCACCGCATTCTTGGCGCTCCCACCGCGAATCATTTTCCCGCGACGCCATTGGTCCGATCACCACCACCTCAATTTTCGATTGCTGGATTCAAGGATTTTCACCCGACCAACAGTCCCAAAGGAGAAATGTGTGCGCCACAACACACGAGGCGTGAGGCTTGACGAGAAAACTCCCCTTCCGTCAATGCCCGCCACCTGGGATGCGTGCCACATTGGCCCAACCCCCTGCGAAACACCTCGATTTCAATGGAAAAGCGCTGGATTGGAACAAAAAGGTTCTTCTGGATTCATCTAATCATCATTATTAGCACGTCTTATGGTCTTTTAGACTTCGGCCTGCAAAGTCAATGGCAAATATGTCCATGAAGAGAACGTGAACTATGCCTTCGGTTCCTTTTGCAGATGCAGTGGATGAAGCCTGGATTCGAAACACAATCGACGTATGATACGCATTCCATCCCCTGTCCCATTCACTCTTCAATCACAATTGCATCACTAGTCCAGCAGTCAAGGCGCCCAGGATAAGAGATCCGAATCTCATATCGTTCACCTTTGCGGCTGCATTGGTGTTTGTGGGCTGGCTACCGGCCGTGGTGGCACTGGGCGACGAAGATGGAGTGCTGTTGGGTGTGCTTCCGCTGGTGTTGTTGCCTGGCAAGTTGCTCTCATCATTGGGCAGAATGGTAAGTTGGAGCCCGGTGATTTCTTGGCCATCGACGTCGTACACGGTTTGTGAAGGCTTGGTGTTCGTGACTGATGAGGTGCCTGTCGGGAACTTGCCAGAGACGCCATTCTGAATCAACGTGTCGACGCCGTCTGGGCGAGTGGGCAGGTCGAAGCTGGTGCTAAAGTTGGATCCAGCCAGCAAATCAGCGGCACACACTGGAGGCGTGAGCGACGTTGCCGTGGCATTGGCTCTCTCGAGCGCGTTGACATCCAGCGAATCGTACTGCTGTCGAAGATTGTCGTAGTCGGGTAGAATGGACACGGTTCCGTTGTCATTGAGATTCACCAAGCCATAGTTGTTGGGTTCCTCGCTGTACTCGTAGATGAGACCGCCAGAAAAGACGGGTGTCATGTTCTCCGAGTAGAGGACGGGGACTTCGGTAAACAGTCGTGGAGTAACCAGGTTGCAGCCGTACTCGGAGAAGAAGACTGGGATTGTGGTATTACCAAAGTCGCCAACCAGGACGTCGTATCCAGAAGACTGGAAAGTGGCATTGCCACACCAGGAGTAAGAGTTGAGGCCGAAGAAATCAATCTTGGAGCTGGTGTCATTGTCCAACCCGCAAGACAAGTAGTTGAATGTGCCCATAAGCAGGGGACGGACATCGGCAGCAGAATAGCCAACAGGGATTGATCTTGGTGCTTGTTTGGAGATGTAATCCTTGAGGTCTCTGGTGACTGCCCGAATGTAGGACGGCACCTCCGGGACCGAGTCCTCATTGATGACCTCGTTTCCACTGAAGAATCCCAAGGTGTTGTTGAAGTGCATGAAGGCTTCCACGACATCAAAAACACGCTCCAGATACGCAGAAGTGTACGATTCCCAGGGTGCGCCGCGGTTGAGAGACTGGTTCGGCAAGGGACTGTTGACGTCAAGGATCATGTAGATACCGGCGGCGTTGAAGATAGAGGCGCAAGCAGAGTGGTCCAAGTCAGGGTCGAGGTTGTAGACGCGGATAGTGTTGACACCCAGGCGTTGCATGAGCACGGCATCTCGGAGGCAGATATCAGCATCGCTCAACGGGTCGAGGCCAGAGCCGGGATTGAAACCCGAAGAACCACCAGGTTGATAGCTGCACAACTTGTCAGTATGTTGTTGACAGAGAGATCCCTTCTCTTACGCAACACCAATGATCTGGAAACGCGTGCCATCAACACTGTTGACGAAATCGGAGCCCTGAACAACGAGCGGCGAGACAGCCAAGGCGTAGGATGCGAAGAGGGCGAAGAGGGCCAAAAAGGCAGTTTTGAGCTGGCGAGAGGTCAGTATTCGTCCACGAGTAGATGGCAACACTTTACCTGAGCCATTGTGACCGGTCAGTTGAGCTTTGGATTATGCAAAAGTGGTCAAGAAGAAAGTGAACGGTAGAACACGATGAACGGAGCGAGGGGACGGCTGGAGATTACTATGCCAGGCGCAGGTGAAGTTTCCGGAATGAAGGACGCCGCTTTGGGGGAAGAAGGCGCGAAGGACGAAGTGAATGCACGCCGTCGATTAAACAACCGCAGGCGCGACTCTCATAGAGAGAAAAACGAAGGTGGTGATGAAGGGACTGATAGAGCAGTTGGAAGGAGACGGGAGGGAGACGACATACTCCATCGAGCTCATGTTCGTTTCTCGACGGACAATCTGCACCCTCTATCAGTGTCTGCATCCGGAGTCCATGCACCTACTCCAGTTTGGGTATGGTATGACAGATTTCGTGGGTATCATTCGCGATATGCGCCTCCACTTCAGGCCTGCTTGCATGCGGCGTCCAGGGACACCACGGCCCACGGCTCTAGCTGCTGCCAATCATTTTCTCCTCTTGAAAGTGGCGGACCTCCCCAGTGCTAACGGGTCTGGAGATTACCCGACGAGCAAGCCGGCGCGGGCGACGTTTGATTGCATTCCTGGGATGGGCTTCACGCCAGGCGGAAACGTGGGATGTGCTGGGAGAGACATGAGACGCAAGCGCACTGTGACGCGCAATCTTGATGATACATCACGAACGGAGCACAACGTCTACAGACAGGATAGATTTGCGGAGAGATGTGGACACGATGAGCAGCAAACAAGTCTTGTGGAACTGAGATCTGGCAAGGGAGGAAGGTCAGCCGATGTCATACTGTGAGTGAGTTCCTGCGGGCGCATGTGGTTTGTGTACAAACAAACAAACTCAGCAGCAAACGATGCCATTCTCTCCCTTCCCTTCTGGATATTTCTAATATGGCTTCCTCACAGAAAGCGACTGTCTCTGGACCGCGCGAGAGGCGAATTGTCTTCTTCCACCCAGATCTGGGGATTGGTGGTGCCGAGAGGCTGATCGTTGATGCCGCAGTCGGTCTACAAGAGCAGGGAAACAAAGTCACGATCTTTACCTCGCACTGCGACCCCAATCATTGTTTTGAAGAGGCGCGAGATGGTCAGTCCCCCGCCCTTCGCTTGCGATCCCGCCGTAGCTAAATCATTGACAGACCGGTGAGTATAGGCACCCTCGATGTCAGAGTCCGCGGAAACACTCTCTTTCCTCCCTCTTTCCTGAACCGCTTCCACATCCTCCTTGCGATCCTGCGTCAAATCCATCTTGTGTTCCAGATCGCACTTTGGACCAATGAATTGAGCACACTGCGACCGGACGTCTTTGTGGTCGACCAGCTCTCGGCCTGCATTCCGTTGCTCAGATGGCTCTACCCCCATCGCCAACGGACCCTGTTCTACTGTCATTTTCCAGATCAACTACTTGCCGATCGCCGAGCCTCTGGCCTGCTTGGACTTGCAAAAACAATCTACAGGTTTCCCTTCGATTGGTTTGAAGGTTGGAGTATGAGTGCGAGTGACAGGATAGTCGTCAACTCCAAGTTCACAAAATCCGTTGCTTCGAGAGTCTGGCCTTCCCTGGCGGAGTCGTTAGGCGTCATATACCCCTGCGTCAATGATGGATCGAAAGAGGCCGAGGCCGATGTAGACGGGACTACACTCTGGGACGGTCAGTTCAAGATTCTCCTCAGCATAAATCGATTTGAGCGAAAAAAAGATATCGGCTTGGCTGTCCGAGCATATCATGAACTGTCTCCTGCGGCCCGTCAAGGTACCCGGCTGATCATAGCGGGGGGCTACGACCAAAGGGTCCATGAGAATGTGGAATATCATAAAGAGCTGGTAGACTTGGCCGAAGGGTTGGGTCTATCTACTGCCACTGCCAAAACAGTACCAACGGCTTTAGGCATTCCGAGCGGCATACAAGTCTTGTTTTTGCTGTCCGTGCCAGGATTCTTCAAAGAGACTCTCTTGAAAAACGCTCGATTGTTACTGTACACTCCTTCGAATGAGCACTTTGGGATTGTGCCGGTAGAAGCCATGCAGCACGGGCTCCCTGTTCTCGCTTCAAACACTGGTGGGCCGTTGGAGACCATCGTCGAGGGCGAGACAGGTTGGTTGCGTGACTCATCCAAGGTGGAAGAATGGACAGCAGTTATCAACCAAGCGCTGCATGAACTTAGTACGAGTGATCTCGAGCGGATGGGTCGGAATGGGCGAGAAAGAGTCCGCGGGCACTTTAGTAGGAGTACAATGGCAGGGAAATTCAACCACGAGATGACCCAGATGCTGAACAGCAAGAGGAGCACCTTTCTGGAGAGGAAAGACATCGTCCTGGCCGTCTGGCTCACGGCAGCGTTTGCAGCAGCATTGCTGGCCACAATCATCAAGGCCAAGTACGGGCGGGGGGATAGTAGGGCCAGTGAATTCGCCCGCGCCAGGAGAATGAACCCCGAAGCAGATCCCCAGCTGAAACTCTTTGATGGCAGAGTACAATAGGTAGATGACGAGTAGACAAAGATGAATTGAACAGTCCTGAAATGCACTTTACGCGAGAACGACGCGCGACGTTTGGATGCCAAGCTTGTTTGGGCTTTTCCTGATCGGGGTTTCCTCAGTCATGACAACACCTGCACCTTGTCTTGAGCTTCGTCGTTGTTAACCACACACAATTGCTGCTGGCAGATGATGCGCTCCCTTGGTGTCAATGCCTTCTTACTCTGTGCTTGACATATTTGGCCTGCAACAATGACTGAGGTGATTGTGCTTCTGTCATCATCACCCCCCAAAAGCCCCCGAGCCACGAGGGCTGCTCCTGTAGCGTTTGGCGCGAAGACATGGCTCGACGACGAGATTGATTTCGAGATCGACAAATTTGATGTGACTGGTTCGATTGATTTCGAGATCGATAGGCCTTATAAGAGACGCCGAAGCCCCGTTGTGGGTTTGCCTTCAAAATCTACACGAGCCAATATTGCCCCCGAACGACGCTCACCGGTGCCCTTTGAGATTCTCTCCAGTGACGGGCTGCAGGAAGAGCCCAGACTCAATGTTGGTGCGCCTGCTTTCTCACGCTCCTCGGAACGGAGGAAGGCCGAATTTTTCGATGAAATTACCTTTTCATCGTCCGCCCCAGAGCCATTGACCACGGAGAAAAGGAAGAATGTGGGCTTGTCCTGGACCTTGCCATCTGACGGGTCAGAAGACCATCTTATCGACGACCCATTGAGTCTCTCGCAGCGAATGAAAATGGGCTACGACCACAGGACGACGAATCTTCTGGCCACCCTCAACCCAGAATCCGCCGAAGAAAAGTGTATTGGATCTAAACCCTCCAAAGCTAAATCAACGCAGAACTTGGCAAGCGTGAGGGTAGCACCTAAAATCTTCGATGACATTGAATTCTCGTCCAGTCCTATGAACGTCAAAAGCACAAAACCTCCCAGATCACCTCAAGCCGAGAAGGCAGGCAGGACCAACGAGAGGGCACCAGAGAAGACCGCCGGGATAGCAGAGCGACAGGCTCTAAAAGAGGCCGAGAAAGAGAAGAAGAAGTTGGAGAGGGAACAGAAGGCGAAGGAGAAGCAGAAGGCGGCGGACCTTGCGGAGGTCAACAAATCACGGACTAACAAGAAAGACGCAACCCCAGAAATGATCTTGGATATGTCGAGCTTTCTCAAGCATACAAGCGTCGGCAATCAAGTCGAAGAGCGTATGAAGAATGTCCAGGTCGACGTAAACTATGTCGACGAGCAGGTCAACTTGGTTGACGACGACGGTGAACAAGTGCAACACGGAAGCATTATCACCTGGCGCCGTAAGGTGAAGTCAACGTACAACGACGAGGACGATCTGTGGGAGCCCACGTCCAGATGTCGTATCGTGAATGAAAACCACGTTTTGATCCATTTACCCGCCGCAGACTTTGTTGCCATTGCGGCCGTGTCGAGGTCAGGATTGGTGTCCAGCGTGGTGCGGGAGGAGCAAGAGCTCAAAGCGAACTTGGACGCACATGTTTCGTCGATCCGCCGGCGTTTTGGCAATTGCGTTCCAATCTATCTTATCGAAGGACTCCGGGGTTGGCTCCGGAAGAGCGAGAATGCGAAGAACCGAGCATACACGGCTGCTGTCCGAGCTCAGATGTTGGAGGCCGATGGTGCAAACTCAGCGAACACCGATCCTCCATCCCAGGCTAGAGGCCGAAAGAGGAAAAAGCCTGCAACCGAGTCACTAGACTTGTCTGGCGTGACGTCTGACATCGTCGACGACCTGCTTCTCCATCTTCAACTGGCTCATCAACCAATACTGATCCATCACACATCGACGCCAGGGGACTCGGTGTCTCAGATATGTGCACTGACGCAGCATCTTTCCACCCGGCCATATCGCTTGGCGCAGCTTGAGTACAACCTCAAATCTGCGTCGTTCTGCATGGACAGTGGGCAAGTCCGGACAGGTGACGACCCCAAAGACACATTTGTCAAAATGCTGCAAGAGGTGCAGAGAGTGACTCCCAGCATGGCCTACGGCATCGTCGAAGAATACAAGAGCATTCGAAAGCTGGTGAAAGGGTTCGATAAGCATGGCAACCTGTTGCTGGAACATGTTCGCAAGACGGTGAACAAAGACGGTGGATGGAGTGACAAGAGATTAGGTCCGCAGATCAGCAAGCGATTGTACAAAGTGTTTATGGGCAGGGACCCTACGTCGACGGATGGGATGTCATGAAATTATTGCCGAAAGCCGTATTTGGGTATAACAGATACGGACGGCAAGACCATTATGGATAGACGCATACTTCAGCATTGGCTATTCATACAAGGGACGAGCGGGAGTGATGAGGAAACAGAAATGCTGGACCGATGAATCAGGCAGAGACAGCCCAAAAATCAAACATCATGCTCAGTCGAGTACGGAATACATACCCTTTGTGCCTCGAACTGCGACTTCCTGCATGATGCCTTTCCTCGTCCGTCGCCGGGTCGAACAATGAAGGCAATACAGAATTACAGCCGTCGAATGCTCGCCACACCGCGTCATCAGGATTGTCTCCTGTTCGATGAGGCTCGGCAGGCCCTTCTTTCCACTCAGATTTATTCCAGGAGGACTGCAGCAATGCATTGCATCAAGTCAACTGCGGGGACCGAACGACAATCCTTTATCTCCCGATGAGGATCAAACCGACAACACCCTCGGACAGCTGCCTCGCAGACCGAGCGAAGACTTGAAAATGAGTTCTTGCTTTCAAAGTAATTTCTGCAAGAGATATCTCCAACAGTTGTCGAGCTCGCACCGAGGGTACAGGGCAGTCGTCGGCTTCCCCATGCTGACAGAGAGAGCCCATCGCAAGTCGTGGTAGGATCGAATCAATCGGCTCAATGTGACAATGCGGAGTTGCCCATGAATCGTGAGAACATCACACTCCCGACAAAAACGCCTGCCAACACGCTCAGGAAATACCCAACATTCATCGTCATGACGGCAATCATGCTCGTTAACGTTAGTATCCATCTATCAGGGACCCTTTCTGGCGCTGATACTCACAGTAAATATCCCACTGTCGCAAGTACCAGATCCATGAATCCTGTGACAACTGCATCTCTTGCTCGCCAGGCACGCCGAGGCGACTTTTCGTTGTCATATGGCTCATATCCCAAGCCACCGTTGCGGCGAGTATCGAAAGAAGCCAACAAAGGGTAGAAGTTGAATCGAATTGCCAGCAGTGCCCGGAAAATTGCGGCAAATGCGATCAAGAAAACGCATGTGCCGGCGTACTGGCCTTTAGTGTTCGGCGTCCAAGTCGTTGAGAAGAGCGGCGTAGTTGAGGAGAAGAAGAAGGTCATTGCCATAGAGTCCATGCCCGCCATGGTGGAGGACATTGGCATTGGAGAACTGGTTGAGCTGCCCATGGCCATGCCTGATGTCGTGGTGGACGCGGGCATCGACATCGACATCGACATTGACATGGCGCTGGATGCAGGCATTGACATTGACCCCATTGAGCTCATTGTCGACAAAGTTGACGCTGTTAACACTGACTGGTCGAAAGTCTGGGTTGAAGAGTCCGTTTGGCGGATATGTCTCGATGTGCTCATCGAAGACATGTATACTCTCTCGGTGTCCTCTCAATCATCGACTTCGACGGCAACCGACGTGGATTCATTTCTTGCCGCACCATCTCAGAGAAAACTTGCTCAAAGAAGTTCATTCCCGGTCCTCATTGGCTGTGGTTGTCGAACGGCCTCCTTCTCGTGGGAACGGTCTCCGCATGAGCACGTTTCCTGCAACATCCTCAACCAGCACCACAGAGCACCACAGAGCACCGCGACGCAGAGTCGTCTGTTACCGCGGTCATCTCCTTGAACTTGCGATGGCATTACACGACATGGGACGCCGTTGGGCCCTTAGCGAGCCGGTTGAGCACAAAATGGCGGCCAAGCGAGCCATGAAAATTCTTCCCAACGCTTCCTTAAAACGCGCCTCGAGGATGATCATCATATTCGCGACTGGTCTGTGTCAGAACTCTCCCAGAATCTTTGAAGCATCCTCCTTCGGCATCAGGACAAGATGGCGGCGTGGCTATACCAACCTGTTGTGTTCATGTCCAGCCGCGAATTCGACTGTGAAGGATTCACACCCGAGCAATGTGCATTCTACAAACATTGGCATAATTGGTGAGCCTCGTACCCCACGAATGATGCTGTGAGAACTTGCACTGACCAGGATTTAGGTATATCGCCGACTGGGCGTTTGCGCTGCCAACTGTGGCATTTTTCATGACTGGGATTGGCATCTTCATCATCGGCTACGTCCTCACCCAATTGCTCGCTCTATCGCGCCGACCTGGGCTTCCTATGTGGCGAAGAGTGATTGCCGCAACTCGATACTTGTCGTATCGAGGGTTTCATGTCAAGTCCATGGGGTGGAACTCTGCTCCTATCGGAGTGCTTTTTCTAGGAGTTGTAGCCACCATATATTTCTTCTGTGCGTCAGAGAGCGCATCTGATCTCCCCAAAGGAATGGATAACTGACTTTGGCAAGGCATGGAATTGGTCCCGTCTCCCTACTATTGGCCCGGTCCCGATACGGTCTGGGGCAACTCACCTCCTCTGGGTACCAGGTCTGGCTGGCTGGCTTTGGCATGTATGCCATTCCTCTTGTGCGTCCAGCCGGTCGACAATGCCTCAGCTTAGTTATGTGCTAACACAAGGCAGTGCGACCGCGAGCAAGTCGAACTGGATCACACTGGTGACAGGGGTTGCACATGAGAAACTCCAGATCTTTCACAGGTGGATCGCATATGCCTTTATGGTCACTGCGCTGATGCATACATTTCCCTTCATTGTTTGGCACATCCACAACCACGATATGGTCAATCAGTTCTGGGTGAGCAACATCTTCGAATACTGGACCGGCATTGTCGCTCTCCTGTTTCAGGCGTGGCTCACTTTCGCATCCTGGGGCCCGATCCGGTGAGTGATCTGTGTATACACCGTTGCATCCGAAGGGTGAATTAATTTCTGCCCAGAAACTTGGGCTACGAATTCTTCAAAGCTGCCCACCTCTTCTCCGCCGTCGTGTTCATGGTCGTTTTTTTCTGGCACTGTGGCGGTACGCTCACATCATGGTATGTTCTCGGTGCCCAAAATCGAAGCCACCTTTAACACCTGTCCAGGAACTACTTTGTGGCAACGGCAGCAATCTACGTACCTTGTTGGACGTACCCGTGGCTCCGAACACTGTTCGAATACGGCACTGGTCAAAAGGCACAAATTGTCGTCGAGGACAACGACTTCATCCGCGTCACTATACCTGCCCGCTTCCACTGGCAGCCCGGCCAACACTGTTTCTTGAGATTCCGCAGCTTCGGTCTTAGCGCTCTCACGTCTCACCCTTTCACCATCTGTTCGCTACCGTCGACATCGCCGGATAGGGCATCCGAGATTGTTTTCTATATTCGCCCGCGCAGCGGCTTTACAGGAAGGCTCTATAAATTTGCGATGGCGAATCCAGGTGTACAGGTACCAGTGTTTGTGGACGGTCCGTATGGAGGTATTGACAATCAGAAATACTTCAGCAGCGATCGTCTTATTGTGGCTGCTGGTGGCTCTGGTGCCGGGTGGATGCTCCCGTTCGTTGAGCAGTTTCTACACTACATTTCACTTGCAGAGCCTCAGAATCCCCAAGCTTCTGAAAAGGAAATGCGCGAGAGCACACAAGCTTCCGACGAGCCGACTCGACAAGGGGTCTTGCGTGGACCTCAATCTTTGCGTGTTATACTGGCAACACGAGACATGGCAACCCGTACATGGTTCCACTCTGCCTTGAACAATTTACTCTCAACCTACAAGTCACCGGGGTTCACTTATGATTTGAGCGTCGAAGTCCATTTGACTGGAGAGGCCGACCGGATCCTGCTACCTCCAATCAAGGCTGGCTCCGATCCAGAGAGACCCGACTCTTCATTGGAAAAGGAAACCCCTAGTACGCAAGGTCAGGATGGGCAAGAAGCACCTGATACAGTTGAAGTGCCAGAAGAAACGCGCGGTCGTCCCGATCTACCGGCGATCATTCGGGAGGAGGCGTCGGCAGCGGCAAGCACAGGGCGAACAGTCGGCGTCTTCGTCTGCGGACCGCTTGAGATGCAGGACGATGTGCGCAATGCCGCAGCGGCTGAAAACTTGAGGCTCTTGAAGAACCCGAGACCGGGTGGGATGTACTTGCATCTCGAGCATTTCTCGTGGGCATAGTCAGGTGCAATTCGAACCACTTCTGCTCTATGAGCTACTTTTCGGCATCTCGTGCCATCGAGTGCTTCTTGTAATCGAGTTGATAGTCCTAGCATGCTGGCGGCAGTGGCTGCCCGGGACATGTACAAGGCTGGCGGATTCTGTTCGAGGGTCGCGCGGGCCGAAATGCCTGGGGGAGACGGGGTGTGGACTTAGCAAGAACCTCTCTCGTTTGCATAGCCTTCTTGTTGGGTTTGTGGGAGGGGAGGGGGACGTGGCAAACCATCAAGGACGCCCAAGGACACGGTCAAGAAATCGGGATCGGCCAGCTGGGAGCGCAGACGCTCGGCGGGACTGATGCTCGAGGAACCCATGGTGAAGAAGTCGAAGATCGGTGCAAGCAACGCCTCTCCAAGGGATCGGTGTCTCACGAGCAGCTTTATAGATCCATTAACCGCAGGGTTGTCGTCTCGTTCATATACTCGGTACTCCTTACAAGGTACTTAGGTGGCTACCCGAACGAGAGGAGCAACTTCCCCCAACTCCAACTGAGGGACGGTGTCGATGCATCCTTCAACGTCCCATCACCAATTGAACTTCTGATAGAACTCGATTCGCGCTCCAATTCCACCTCGTCGGTCCGCATCAAAGTGCCAAAAAAAAGGGCTAAGAAACAAAAACAATCAACAGTCAGGATTCCCACCTGGTCACCCACGGTAGTACTAACTGACCGGCATGTGGCTTAAGTACGGCTGAGCGAACGGGAAGCCCTGTTTTCCACATCCTATGGTCGATTGCGAGAATGAAAGCGTTACGATAATCTATATACCTTTCTTTATTGGCGAGCCTCACTCCTTTTCCACCACCAGGATCCCAAAGTCCGGATACTCCAGCCAGCGGTCAAAATACCCCGGCGCCACCGGCTGCTTCATGTAGCGGTTGATCTCGTCGTAGTCGGGCGGCAAGGCGACGGCCTCCCAGGTCAACGCGCCCGTCATGCCGCCCTGGCGCGCCGCGGCCTCGTGCACACGCTTGGGCAGGTAGTAGTTGCCAAAGTCGACGGGCGGGGCGGTGTCGAAGAACAGGTGCACGTAGTACCCGTGCGGGACGTCCACGAGGGCCTTGCGCACCTCGATCCCGTACCCGTACCCGAGCGCGCGCTGCGCGTTGACCTGCGCGATGCACACCATCGGGTCGTCCTCCGGGTGCGGGAGCACGCTGACCAGCCGGCCGCCGGGCTTGAGGTGCGTCGCGATGTTGCCGAACATGGCGGCCATGGACGCCTGGTCCGGCGCGTAGTTGAGCAGCCACGCCGCGAAGACGAGGTCGAAGCCGCCGCCGTCGGCGGAAAACGGCGCGCTGCAGTCCGCCACCATGAACCGGTACTTGCCCGCGTGCTCGGGCTGCTTCGCCGTCTCGGCCTCGGCCACCGCCACCATCGCCGGCGACACGTCCACGCCCACCACGCTCGCCGCGCCCCAGTCCAGCATGTGCCGCGTGAAGAAGCCCGTCCCGCACGCGAGCTCCAGCACCCGCGCGCCCCGGATGTGCGGCCGGATCAGGCGTTCCACGTTGACGACGATGGCCCGCGAGATGGGCAGGTCGTTGACCGAGTCGTACGCCGTCGAGATGGCGTTGTACTGCGTCTTGGAGAAGTGGGCCATTGCGTTCAAACAAAAAAAAAAAGGGAGGCTTGTCCTTCAAGATTTACCTACGCCGTAAATGTAGAGCGAGGGGGGGATAGATGTGGGAGTGGGAATGGGAGCATTGGTGAGAAGGGGGGGATAAGACGATGATGATGATAAGGGCTGGCAGCCTTGCCAAGAAAGGGGACGAGATTCATCGCGCTACTGGAACAATCACGACAACGGTAAGAGAAGAGCATTTATGAAACGAAAAAAGAGTATTTGGAACTCGTGCATTGTGCTGTTATCTTCAAACCATCAACATGTCCTGTTGTGAAGCTTAGAGGTGGCTGTAATACCAACTGTCGCCGTTGAATATGGTTGAGACAGCCTAGCCACTCATCTCACCTTGTTTACGCTTCTTGTTGGGATGCTTTGACGTGACGAACACTTGTTCGAGCCGGACGTCTGGAACTCCCATGCGGAAACCGTGTATCCAAGCTTTCTGGAAAGCGGCCGGCCAGAGCCACAGTGGAAGAATCGACTCCTCAGAACTTCGTTGGGGGAGCAGGCCACCTGTTGCTTTCCTGAACGTTGAGTTGAAGTCATCTTCATCCAGCCATGCTTTGTGTGATTCACACGCACGCACTACCATCTGACCGGGACCACTGAACGCCGTGTCAAGGTCGGTGGTGATGCCTCTGTTGAAATCCTTCCAAAGGAGAGTAAGATCCTTCTCGAGTCGAGGGAATTCTTGGCCCGTAAGGCTGCTACCTTTCAGGGACTCAAACTGTTTCTCGAGGGCTTGGGCATGGCTCTTAGTTCGTCGCAGAAGGCTTCCCCCGAGATCATTGAGTACCTCGCATTGTAGCTTGAATCTTGTGTCAGATTCAAACTTACTGAGGCGGCCCTCCAACATATCGCTTCTGTTTGTCTGTCTGAGCACAAATTGAATGTCTCTCTCAACATTCAGCCATTCCTCCAAGAACCATTGGGTGTAGCGGCTCGCTTTCTTCCAGTCCGACATGTTGATGTTGTGGAATTCAATGCATTTACTGATATGCGCCTGCGCTTCTTCCAGATACTTAGGACGCAATCCCGGGTGCTTTCGTTCTTCGGCAGTAATCTTGGTGCAGTCGAGCGTGCTCACATCGACCCTTTCGCCATTTACCACAAGTACCGGTAGCTTCGGATCTTGTAATTCGCCTACTGACCGTTCACATCCGAAAGCATCTTTTGTTGGCTGTGCTATTGATTTTGTAGGCGGCTGCTCGTGCGTGGGCGGCTGTGGTTTGGCATCATACCCTGAGTTTGGTATATGTGGGTGGTGATCGACACCACGGAAGCCATCGTCAACGGTTTTGGGCGATAGCGGCTTGAATTCGTCCCCACTTGAAACTGGAGGCGGTCGACCAGTCTTTTCAGCGTCTTTTGGGTTAATACGGGCCTCCACTTTCGGACGACGTCTCTTCTCTCCGGGGAAATCTCCTGGATTAGGGGACCACATGTATGGCCTATGGTAGGCTGGATCGTAGTTGGGCTTTGGCCCCTTGTTATGCTTCGAGAGGAGGAGTTTGAGTGAGTAGTGGATTCCCTTGTCAGCTTCAACCAGGCCAGCGTGAATGCCCGTCTTGCTGTACGCAGGTGGCAGGTCCGGCCAATCGGTGCTACCCTTTGAATATGTAGGCTCGTAGAAGCATATCGGGAATGGAACCTTGTTCGCACCAGGAGGCCATGGTCGTAGGTACTGGCTGTAAGGTTCATAATATCGATTTTCGATGGCAGGGTTGTCGGGCAGATCTCGCCATTCACCCAACCCACATTCTGCCACGTTATGGCCCTTGTTTCGGCATTTTGTGCACGGACCCATACCTAAGCCTTTTTCTCTCCAGGCTTCAAACATGTGGATGGCCGTGTAGTGCAGCTTGCTTGGGTGTCGGTAGCTGCAAATATTGCATGTGCAGTTCGGAGACACTTTCATGCGGATTGTGCCGACCTTGTTCCTGGTTCTGGGCCAATGATCTTCTGGCCAGACGCTCTCCCGCAAGCGATGGATGGCATTTCTGGCTCGCCCGGGTTTTGGGTTTGGAAGCTCAGAGCCTCTCGGTAACTTCGACCTGAGGAATTTACACTCAAGCTGAGTGATGCCTGGCCAGACACCCTCTGGGTTTTATGTTCCACCTCTTCATTGTGTTCATGCCTTTGGGGACCTTTCTGGGGCAGTGGCTGCTTATGTTGTATTGTTTGGGATCTTAACCGGGTTAGGATATCGCACTCCTTTCCACTCGGCACGGAGCCAGTTTCTTCTTTCGTGTCTTTGCTTGGGATTTTGTTATAAACTTCCATCGTTTTTTCTTCAAGGTCCTTTTCCATAGTCTGGTACATTCTTTCATCCATCTCCAGGAGCTCCTGTCGCGTTGGAGCTGTAGATGCAGATGGTATGGTAACAACAGACGCGAGGCCCGTGTCCACGTTCTCATACCTGGCACCAGGCCGCACAGGTTGAGTCATGTTCTGATTTCCAGGCTGGAAAGGCACAGATGAAGGCAGAGGTTGGCTTTGGGGGGGTTGATATCGTAGACATGGCCGAGCTTGGTTTCCAGATTGATTTTGAAACGCTCCCTGTAAGGGGGCGTTTAGCGTTGGAAACCCTGCACCGCATTGGTTGCAGAAGCGACTGTTTGGGTCCTCATTGAAGAAATAGCAGCATTGGCACTGCATGGTGGATGGTGGAAGTGTCGTGTGTAGATGAAAGCAAGAAGGAAGAAGGGCGAGGCAATGTGAGAATTGAAAGAGGATACACGCGTGCGCCGCAGGCAGGCGGCGCTTGGCGGCAACAACATATACACCAACATGACGGCGGATGGGATGAGAAAGTGAATATCCCATTCGTTCGTACACCGGGAAACCCCATGCTCATCACTTCGTCTGGTCAATCTGGCTCCCTTCATCGTCTTTTCATGAACGGCATGCGCTCACTCTTTCAACCTCTCCCTAACCATCGATCCCACTTACCATTCCGATCGTCCTAGCTGATACGAAACATGTAGATCAGTCTCAAGTAGGATCTGGACACGCACGGTGTCTTTGTGACACCATGCATACTTGTGTTCTCATGCGGACGTGTGAGCAAGGGACCAAGATTTCTCGCCAGTGAAGCGGACGTTAAAAGGAGGCGGACCGGCGAGGCTGGGCTGACGTCAATGCAGCCTCGTCAAGTCAAGCGGTCCGCCCTACGTATGTACCTAGCCGATATATACTTCCCATACTCTCTTATGCACTCATACTAGCTACGGCTCGGCTACGCGCATCTGCTTGCCCCGGTGCGCATTACCTCTGGCATTTCAGGCTGTATTTCTTTCGATGCTGAGCCGGTGCTGGCTGCTACTCTTCGCGTGCCATGTGCCATGCAAAACGATTGACAGGGTTTGAAATGATCATGAAAGACTTTGCATTCACACCGCTGGCGAGTTCCACACAGTATTTATGACTATTTCCTAGCCTTGGACCATCGGCCTTTCAAGATCTTCTCCAGATGGAGTCGACATCTTCCAGAAACAGAACAGTCTGGGACAATCCCTCACGATCTGAGCCAATCGCCGCCAGTGCTCTCATACCATTGCACCTAAGCACTAAGCACTTCTTGCAGCCACGTATTCCTTGACATTCGGACGCTCCGAGATGGCAGCCTTCAGCGCCTTGAGGCTGTCCGGAAGCGATTTCTGGGAGAGAGCTAAGTGTTAGCACAGGGAGCAGGTGAAGCCATGAACCTGGTCGATGGCAAGGAATCTATGACATACAGGACCCCAACCGAGCACCTCGTCATTATCCAACGCCTGGAAGACGGCAAAGTCGGCATATGTGGGGGTATTTCCCAGGAGGTACGGGCCGGGTTTTCGAGAATAGAACTTGTCCCAGATGCCGTGGTAGAGAGGCACCGTCTCGGTCTTGTATGCAGGGTTGTTCTCGGTCAAATTGGCCACCCACCGAAACTGCGTCAAATCTCAGTGCCTCTTCGAAGCCACCACGCAGGTGTAGCAGATGCACGGGCGGTACGTACCCTCCAGTCAATGTAAGTGTCGGCAACAGCATCCACCAGCCACTTCTCATAGTTTGTGGTTCCGTCATAGGCACCCACGGAGCGTGAGAGATATCTCAGGATCGGGATGTGCTGTGCTAATGTTTAGACAGACATACACGGCAGGCCGGTCATGCGACCTAGCACCGGGACCCATCACAAAGGGAGTGCCTGAGGGTTTCTCTTCTCACCTGAGACAGAATCTGGCCGTCAATATCCAATGACGGCAGCTTCCGGGTGACGGTCAATCCCTTCTCCTCGAACTCCTTGCCGATCTTGGCCCAGGTTTCGTCGTACGCATAACGCTTGTCCTCGTAGTCGATGCCGAGTTCCCTCAGGAACAGCCTGCTCTCGGGAGTCAGCTACCAGGCGCGACGAACATCCACCCAACGAGAAGGTTTCCCAGCAACATGCTACTGCTTCTACCTACCTGACAACCTCCCCACGACCTTTGCTTCCGAGGTCAAAATAGTAGAGGATGGGCTTCTTCGCTGCGGCCATTGTATCAAACACTTTGCAGGACGATGGATAGTGTCGGAGACTGTGAAAATCGCTGCAATATACCAGCGAGGGAGAAAGAAACCGGGTGAAGGGTAGACGGTCTATATGAAGGGGACAAGCATACTTTATGAACCCCGAGCGAGCATTCAGGATTACGGCATCTTCCCCTCGGCGACACCCACGTCCTCCAAACTCAAAGGCCTTCCGTGGCCGTGAGATCCAAGATCCTCATGCACCTGTCATAGCCCGTGCCCAATCAGGACGCAGCTGCTCTTGTCTATACGGGAAACGATCAGGCTGCGTGGCTGCTTTTTCGATTTGGAAAAGCGGCGTCGGCGGGCCCACATTGCCCAGTGTAGAAATTCCTGCCTAGACGGGATATTACTAAACAACATCTCAGACAAAACACACTTCTCACTCCCATCCCAGGGTTAACGAATGTCGGGGAATCGGTGGAGCCGCAGGACGAGTATTCGTTCATCAACTGTTCCTTTCGACCGCTGGCCCGGGGCCGCATGGCGCAACGGCCTTCAAGGCCAGTCAGTTGCTCCCTCCGCATTTCCCACTCAGATAGACAGGGATATGGAATGGAACTGAATGAATTGAACCAGCGAGTGAGTGAGTGACACGGGCCAAGGCGCATCCAGTGTCGAGTCCACATCCTTCGACTTCACGAAGCCACTCGCATTCCCGGCTCTCTGACTGTGCATGCATGGATAAGTACGAGTAGGTACCGAATTGAAACACTGAACTCGCCGTGCTGCTTTAGGGGGACTCTGAAAGCGCTGCTTTACCTGTGCATGTGTATGTACATGTACGCGTGCATATAGGATCGATCAGGCAACTGATACTTGTTCTATCAAAGAGACTCCCACCGCCTAGAACCTGTCGACACCAGTGCGTGCTGGTATCCTTACATGTGGCCTAGAAAGATGGTGGAACGGGCTTCCGCCTCGCTCCTGGTGTCTAAATCACTCAGCCAGGGCGGTTAGCTACGTTAACCAACCGTCCTGCTGGTGGCCGAGGCGTTCTACGAGTATGACGACGAAAATGAGTGCATTTAACCATGTCTCGATTCATGGCCCGCCCGTTGCCCGCGTCTATGTACCTGCCGAGAGCCTCTCTCCTATCCCAACAAGACCACCAATTCCCGGAGCTCCCTATTCACGCCGGGTCCCCCCCTCCCGCTGCAACGTCGACGGCAACGCCCTTGATGACGTCGCTGGCCCTCTCGGCCACGGCGTACGCGACGGCCTGCAAATGCGCGCCGGGGATGACCGGGAAGACGGAGGTGTCGACGACCCGCAGATTGCGCGTGCCGTAGACGGTGAGGTTGGCGTCGACCACGCCGCCCAGGTCGAGCGGGAGCATGGCGGCCGTGCCGGCGTAGTGGAACTCGGTGCCGACCCCGCGGCGGAGGAGGGCTGAGATCTGCTCGCGCGTCATGTCGCGCGGGATGCTGCCGTTGGGGAACGCCGGCTCCAGCCCGCCCTGCAGGACGGCGCCCGTGGAGAGGATTCGCTGGTTGAAGCGCACGGCGAGGAGCAGGGTCTCAAAGTCGACGGCGTGGCTGAGCCAGTTCGGGTTCACGGCCGGGTCGTCTCGCGCGGCGGCGGACGTGATGTGCACCGTCCCCCGCGACAGCGGGCGCATCAGCGCCAGGTCCAGTCCGCCCGAGTTGTCGTTGAGGATCTCGTACGCGGGCGTGGTGTTGAGCAGGAGGGACTCTGCCACCATGTTGTGCTGCATGCCGTACCCGATCACGACGCTGAGGCCGCTTCGGTCCGGATTGCTGTATTCCGGCGGTAACGCGGACGGCTGAAGTCCGAAGCACTCCATTGCTTCCTGGATCAGAGAGATGTAGCGGGTGGAGTTGGTCACTTGGGCGAGAGAGGGGAACGCGACAGCGGTGGAAGGCTTTGCTGTCCAGGGGCCGGTTCGCGAGGAGAAATAGGTGAGTTCCGCGGCGGTGTCGAAGCTCGAATTCGTGAGGAGCCAGGCTGGGGTCGGGATAGATGTGTTTTGAACTGTTGTGGGTTAGGCAGAGCTGCACGTAGGTATCAAAGCCTTCAAGGAACCAGTGGAACAACAGTAGAGATCATGAGAAGACTTACAGGGATAGGACAGATGTATCATCGCGTGATCCTGCAGATTGTTGCCCACCCCGGGTAGATCTTGGACAACAGGGATTCCGAGAGACGACAGCAGGCTTGCATTCCCTATGCCAGATAACTCTAGAATCTGTGGGGTATGAATGCCGCCAGCCGCAAGGATCACTTCACGGGTCGCTCCGACCGACCACGTCGTGTTGCTGAGAAGATCCCATACCTGTACAGTTGTCAGCCCGACCTGGAGTTTTGACACATCAGATCGGACATACTTGGACGCCCACTGCTCGAATTACATTAGGTCCTGTCGAGTTGCTATCGAAGAGGATCCGTTCGACCCGAGCGTTCGTGATGAGATGATAATTCGGACGGCCAGCAGCCATGTCGTGGTATACACGTCGTGCGTCAGAGCGAGTCTGATTGACTGGGTCTATCGACGATGGCAAGAAGTAATTCCCGGCGCACAGTCCTTCGTTGGGGTCGAAGCAGGTCGGGATATGGAGAGCATCAAGTGCCTCGAACCAGGTGCCTGTATACTGTCAGCCGGAAGCTCTCATTGGGCCAGCAGTAAGCCTAGGATGTCAATGTTTACTTGTCTGTGGCCAGAAGTATTGGGGATAAGAAACATTGACCGGGCCGGAGGAG
This sequence comes from Cladophialophora immunda, assembly GCF_000835495.1. Taxonomy (NCBI): domain Eukaryota; kingdom Fungi; phylum Ascomycota; class Eurotiomycetes; order Chaetothyriales; family Herpotrichiellaceae; genus Cladophialophora; species Cladophialophora immunda. Next base: position 3,496,039 of record NW_015622541.1, read on the forward strand.
CCGTGCATTGCTTCGACAAATGTGACGGGCTGATTCTGGACGCCGTCGTAATATCGTGGTGTGTACGTCTCGGACTTTTTGAAATAGGGCAGCAGGTTCTCCCAGTCCCAGCCTGGATTCCCTAATGCCGCCCAAATGTTGAAATCGTTTTGAATGCCGCGATTCCATATCATGCCGTTGATGAGGCTGCCTCCACCAACGCCCTTGCCCATGACGACCACACGCGACTTGCCATCGAGTTGGTTTTGTGGTGTCGTGTTGATGTCCCATTCGTATTTGGCAGGCCGCTCGCCGATGTAGACGGGGATTTCGACCGAGTCCTCATAGTTGTCACTGTCGTTGTCAGCTCAGCACGTGAGGCGCGAGTGGATAGACCTACAGAGCGCCAGCCTCGATGCAGACAACAGAGACGGTTGGGTCTTCGCTCAGCCTCGCAGCCGCCACTAGGCCAGCAATTCCACAACCGACCACCACATAGTCATATGCGTCTGCTGTCGTGTTGTCTGGAGTATCGTGTGAAGTGGATGGGAAGCAGGTGATGAACCGTGCAACAAGAAGAGACAGGAAAAGTACGAGTTTCATTGTGGATGTTGCTCGCGGCTTTATGCTCAAGAGTCGACAAGAGGAGATGAGAAGAGCGTGCAGACAGGGCTTTTGATTTGGATAAAGGATGATACCGAAGTCCTGCGTGCTTATGGATTGAATTGGGAAGACAATGAAAAACTCAGTGACAAACAAAAGATGCAGAAAGGCGCACGGCAGAAAAGACAAACAATGTACCAAGGTGTCAGTCGTGTCGATGGCAGTCGCCGCAGCGACAGTCATTTGGTCGCGCGACTGAAAACGCAAGATGTAGAGACAGTCAGGATCGGATCCACAACTGGATGTATTTATGAATAACAAGATCTGACTCCTACCCGTGCGGACAGAAGTCATTACCCAAGGCCGACGACTGTACCACCTCGCTAGCAGGACCGCTGGCCTTTGCGCTTTCTGGCTGCTCTCTCGAGTCGAAACGCCGCACTCTGGTGATCAAGCATGCTGGGACGCTGCAACAAATCAATATTCTGCCCGATCGCTGTGGTCGGTATGCTCGAAGTCTGTACGTAGGATTCATGTGGCTGAGAGATGTGCATCTGATTCATCGCGTCAAGCACGTGGACTTGGTGGGCAGCAGGAATGTAAGTGACGGGAAGGCCTTTCGGGGAACTCAATTCGTAAGGAGAAACTGTATCAGTAGGGCTGATTCCGGGTCCACTGCCAGCTTCAGCAACCCCGTAGTATTCCTGGGGTGTATGCCCGAATCCTGACTGTGTTGGGCGTATGACTGGTGTCTGGGGAACATGAATCGAAACAGAGTGATTCAGGGGTTGTGGCAATTGAATGTATTGCGTTTGAAGCGTTGGAGCGTTGAGAGTCTGCGCAGAAGGGCCGGACAAGTGTGCGGTCCAGCTGGGCAATTTGTCCCCAGTGAACGACATTCCAAAATTGTGGAGGTTAGGAGAGCTGTGGCGCCATTGACGTTGTTCCATTCTTTCCATGTCTGCAAAGATAGTGGCCAGTCTGGCCTCGAAAGCCTGTCGATTCTTCACGCATCTGTTCAGGCGTGATCTCTTCTTTCTGATGATCCTTTTCAAAGACTTGGCCAACTCCCGGGAACCCTCAGTTTTCCGCACTTCCCCTAGTTTCGCTTGTGCCTTTGCTATCTCTGCAGTCAACTTTCTGTCAAGGCACTCTGCGGCACTTATACGATCCTGAATATACTCTGCCTCTTGACGGACTTGGGAGTGCAGAGCCGTGACCAGCGTTGGTCTCGAGGAGCCGAAAGGTGCTAGATTCTGGAAAGGGGGCATGTCGGATCTGTTCGAACTTGAGTGTCGCAGGAAGATGGAAGAACCAGATTGACTTCCGCGCACGGATTTGTGTGAACACCGTCTTTGACTTGTTGGCTTCACAAAGAAGCAAGGCTGACGAATAGCACCGCGCTCAGCAAAAATAGGCCAGGAATGTGGGTTTTCATCGCACAATGAAGCTTTGGCCACACAAAGCCCGCTCGTCTTGACACAATGGCTGATTTCGCGACTTCTCTGGTTGTCACTAGACTCTGTGAAGGTCGTTCAGATGGCTCACCGTGGTTCCGATCCCACCGTGGAGGACAACAATGGACTCACCAGAATGGTGAAGCTTCCAGAGTTCAAATATTCCAGCCACCATGTCTCGCTGGCTCAGCAAATCTCCAAAGCCCAGCATCTCTTGCTGCCTTCTGCACAACGCCGACCTCTTCATTGTTGACTGCGCGGTTGATTTCCGGATATCTCTTGCTCGAGCTCCCTGACTTGGTGCCCCTTTTCTCCTTGCCGACATGAGCAGTAGGAAAATACTGCTCCATGATATTCACAAAGACATCTTTTCCCAGTGCCTCAGCCAACCAGTTCATGATCTGCACTCCTTCCTGTTCCTTTCCCGGCATGACAAGATGACGGACCAGCACTCCTTTCTTCGCGATCCCGTCGGCGGTGAAGCACAGATCGCCGACTTGCCGGTACATCTCCTGAATGCTTTCTCTTGCTGTGTCCGCGTATGCGTCGGCCTTCAAAAGCCGCTTGCTCGTTTCGTTGTTCCAGACCTTGAAATCGGGTAAATAGATATCCACCAGTCCGTCCATCAGCTTGAGACTTTCCAGGCTGTCAAATGCGCTAGTGTTGTACACGATTGGCACGTTGAGCCCCATCTCCCTGGCAGTCAAAATAGCCAGTGCGACTTGGGGCACGACGTGCTCGGGCGTCACCACGTTGATATTATGTACATGACCCACCTCCTGCAACTTGACCATCCACTCCGCCAGCTCCTCCGGAGTAAGATCAAAGCCGACCTTCTGGTGCGCGATGTCGTGATTTTGACAGAACACACACCTCAAATTACAGCCACTGAGGAATATAGACCCAGACCCGTTATGCCCTTGCAGGCACGGCTCTTCTCCAAAGTGAGGCGCGATGGTTGACACCTTGACCGTTTCCGCGCCGATCAAGCAGTGACCGGTGGTCTCGTAGCGGTTGACATTGCAGAGACGTGGACAGAGGTTGCATTGACGGAGGTGAGCGTATGCGGCGGAACGCTTCTTAGCTGCCTCGGCAGAGGAGAGCAGATGATAGCGAGGAATGTAGTCATCGAGGAGGAAAGGGGGAGCGAGATGGAGCTTTCGCTTGGTGACCTGGTGAAAAGCAACGACTTTGGAGGCGGGTCGCGAAAGGACCTCAGGCCGCACTACGGCAGACCTAGCCAGGAGTGATTTGAACATCGTGCTGCTGAGAGCGTGGAATGTCTCCCATCATCAAGGTTCTGCCAGAACAGGACGTGGTCGCCTTGGAATTGACGGAGATGGATTGAAACCGTGAACTGAAGTCAGAAAGGGGGACTCGAGGACAAGCTGCAGCCAGACGTCATCTCTCGCCGAACAACTCGAGCAGCACCTTTCTTAGTAACTCAACAACAAACGCACACATAATCTCTGTGCAGCTGTGCGACCCTGTGCGCACGCAGAGCTTTGATGAGCATATATATCCCTGCATACCTAATCTCTCTTGCTTCGGTCACCTCCCAACCCTCGAGATGCGTCCCATAATCGCACTTCCCGTAACCCTCCTCCTCGTCGTCCGCGCCTACACCCGGCGCTCCCTCACACCGCTGGGCATTCTGAGCGCAGCACTCACCGCAACAATCCACGCCCTTCATCCGTCCGCCCTCCCGTTCACCTTGCTTTGCGTATTCTTCCTGCTCGGCACAACGGCCACGAAAGTGAAACATGACGTGAAAGCCACTTTGACCTTGTCAAGTAGTGGAGCTTCTGGTGGAGAGGGACCGCGGACGAGTGTCCAGGTGGTCGCAAATAGTGGGTGTGCGAGTTTGTTGTGTTTGGTGCATGTCTGGTTGTACGGTATAGGCACCAGCGGGACCGGGGAATGTTTTGGTGGACGCCGAGAGAGCGATACCAAGGTGGCCGACTTGTTGCTGTTGGGGATCATGGCCAACTATGCTGCGGTGGCAGCGGACACCCTGTCCAGCGAATTGGGCATTCTCTCCAACAGTCAGCCAGTGCTCATCACAAACCCACTGCGAGTCGTGCCGCGAGGGACCAACGGCGGAGTGACACTTGGCGGGCTGCTCGCTGGCGTTGGAGGCAGCGCTGCCATTGCGGGCACGAGCCTGTTATTCCTACACTTCTGTGTTGGATCGACCGCCGATGCTCTTGGTATGTTTCTGTTGGTGTCAGTGCTCGGAACGATTGGCACGCTTCTCGATTCACTTTTGGGAGCGATGCTGCAGGCATCGGTCATTGATCGACGGTCAGGAAAGATCGTCGAAGGGCCCGGTGGCGTCAAGGTGCTCACGAGGCCCAAAACTACAACTCCAGCACACGTCCAAGGGCGTGGCCGAAGGTTCAGTGGTGAGGAGAGCAGCCGGTTGATCAACTCCGGCAACGACATACTGGATAACAACCAAATCAACCTCCTCATGGCTTCTATCATGAGTATATCCGGGATGATAGCAGGAGATCTTTTGTGGGGATAAAGCATAGAAAGTGAGAAGATGGAAATGACATTGAATCTTTCACGTTGATTATACGTATCTGGTTCGGTTTTGATCCTTCATTCGGTCCATGTCATGGACACTATTACCATTTTCTGTTTCCCAAAATACATCCTCCTTGTTTCCCATCCTTCCAGAGAGAGCTCTGCCCATGGAGCAACTCCAATCAATCAAATCGTTAATTTATTGCGGGTATCATGATCGTACCAAAGTCCGAGGTCAACATTTCCAGCAAATCAGTCATCATTAGACTAGACATTTCCCTTCCCAATATGTCAAACATTTAAAACTCCATCGTATCGGTTCATTTCGAGTGTTCAAAGAACAAGCCATCCCAAAGACAGAACGAACAGACAGCATCGCAGAACGACCGGCAGACACGTCCGAGATGATGCCGCGCTGGCGACTGCCACGGACTGTGTCGGAGATGCAGTTGCAGATGCAGATTTTGAACTAGTCTTCGAAGCCTGAGTTTTGGGTGACGACGCTGTTGTGGGAACAATCGTGGTCGAGTCAAGGCCGATTCCACCCGGACCAAAGGACACCGACACATGTCCGGAGCCAATGGTTGTCGTCACCTGGGGTGCGTTGGATCCAATGCGGTATGTCGTGCCACCGACAATGGCCTCAGTGCCATCGACCGAGAAGGTCAAGCCATCGGCGGTGTATACGACAAAGGGAGAGCTGGGCGGTCCACCAGGCGCCAACGTCGTGCTGGCCAGGCCAACGCCACCCGGCCCGAGCGAAACCGATACATGTTGAGGCCCAATGGTGGTGGTGAGCTGGGGAGCATTCGATCCGATGCGATACGTGGTGCCGCCAACAATAGCCTCAGTGCCATCGACTGAGAAGGTCAAGCCCTCCACAGTATAGACAACGAAGGGCGTCGCGCCTCCAGGCGCCACAGTAGTGCTGGGTAATCCAACGCCAGCAGAGCCGATAGAGATTCTTGTTCCATCAACGATGACCGTCGTGGCTGGTGCACCCTGTCCGATTCTGTAGGTTGTTCCAGAGATGATCGCGACCGTGGGTCCGACGGTGAGGGTGAGGTCGCCAATCGCGGTCGTAATCGTAGCCGTAGGAACTGGCGTAATGGTCTGCTCATGCTGAAGCTGCGATATCGTTATGGTCGTTGAAGGAGCTATGATCTCGGACGGCTTCACGGTGAACACAGCACCAGAGGCTTGCACGGTGGTAGGGACCAGGTTGGGAATCGCCACGGTCTGGCCCCCAATCACGACACTGGAGGGCTGTACTATGATCGGGACACCGTTAACTGTGGTGGTCAGAGGGGCAGCTCCAGAAGCATGACCGGTCGGCGAGGCGGTCGCAAAGGGCGAGTTGATGATGGAAGCAATGATATTGCCCAGTCCTGTGGTCTTTGGGGCCCCAACCGTCAAACTACCGCCAGTTGGACCCTGGATGGTGATTGAAGGGAAACTGCCTCCTCCATTGCTAGTTGCTGGAGTTGCTGGAGTTGCTGGAGCGTTGTTGTTTCCACCGCCGCCACTATTGTTGCCAGTGTTACCCCCACCACTACTGCCATTTCCACCATTATTGCTATTGCCGTTACCGCTGCCTCCTCCGCTACTGGGAGGAGGGGTCGGACTCTGGGAGGGGAAATTGAAGTTGATGTCGATAGAAGTAGTGGGTGGGACCACCACGGGCACTGGTGTCTTTTTCGTGACGACCACAGTACTGGTATAGTCAACGCTGGAGTAGACAGCAGAGGCAGATGACGCCGCCGGTGGGGCAGCGGTCGCGATAGCAGGCGATTCACCAGGCTGAGAGGAAGGTGCGGGAGCAATGAGTGGATTGTTGGTACCAAACTGAGGAACATCCGAATCGGTCTGAGTCACGCCTTGACCGCTGGCACTTGCGTATGTGGCATATGACGCCGCGAAGGGCATGATCGTCGCTTCACAGGCGGGCAAGGGAGTGATCAAGGTTGGTGGCTCTGTCACGGACTCATTGCTGGCTGTCACCGTCACGTCGAATCCCTCAGTCACCGTGACGTAGACGGTGGGTGGAACGGATCCGAAGTAGGTGATTGAGCCGGTGCAAGTCGGGGACGTCGTTGAGGCGTTCGTGGGGGCGGAGAGATTGAAACTCAGGGTGACGTTCGTGAAAGGACGTGTGATTGATGGCAGTGGTGGAGGAGTCTTGAGAATGGGAGGCGTAGGTCCATTGGTAGGGGTGACAATGTTGCTGGAGGAAGAAATAGATGATGTGTTGGTAGACGTGGTGACCGATGTAGGGTTCGAAGCGACTGGACCGAAAATCGGCGGAGGGTTGAGTGTAGCGATTGTCGTTAAGCTGGGGCTTGAGTTCGGGGATTCTAGAATCGGCGGAGGATTGATCGTAACGATTGTGGAGGTGCTGATACTGTTACCAGTGGGAGGAAGGATTGGTGGAAGGCTGAACGGCGCGATTGTCGCGAGGCTCGGACTCGTGTCGGCGTCGGTGGAAGCCGATGTAGAACTAGATGAAGCGATTGTCGATATAGTGGACGAGGCCGTCTCACCAAGAACCGGAATAGATGTTGTACTGGACGAAGTGATCGTGGTGACCTCGGAGGCGAGGTCTAACTGGGACGACGAGGTGTTGGAATAAACGAGGTCTCTGCGCATGAACCTGAGGGGCGTCTTCTTGTCCAAGCTCAGGGCCAAATTCAGATTCAGATTGAGCGCATCTGACAGCGCAACGGATAGACAAACGAGCGTCCACAGGGTATACATCTCGTCTTCGGAGAATTGTCTGCCCTGCTCTTGCGTCGCCCCCCCAGGTTTCAAGCGAGCGTTGGGTCCGAGGCTGTATGAGAACGAACGACTGTGCGATAAAACATTCGACGATGGACCCTTCAATCCCTCATGATAGCGAAAGGCGAGCGATTAAAGCTGGCGAGTTGCCCCCTGCTGTCCACGTTTCCCAGGTCGATCGTCGACGTGGAGTGATAGCGAATGTCGGAAATCCGAGAGGCATCAAGAGATATAGATGGTTCGGAGAGACTCAGGACGCAGGAACAAGGGCCGATTTCGCGACTCCTGTCCCCTGGCAGCGCGAGGAAACAGTGACTTGTTGAACGAAGGACAGGGCCAGCCGAAGTGGAAGTTGACAGTTGGATTGATGCGCAACTGAATTCTGCGGTTCTGTGTAAGGAGTGGTTCGGAAGAAAGGCGGAGATGGACAGAGGGGACAGGGGGGTATCAAAAGCGACAGGGCCTTTCAGCCAGTCCCTCACAGCCTCACCAGCCTCGAGCAGTCCGAGTGGCCCTGTTTCCCAGCATGTTCCAGGCTTTGAGAACTGGCAGTCCGGGTTTTGCATCTGGCGTCTTGCAGGTTTGGCTGGCTGGGGACCCCATCAAGGGTGCCCTCATGCGGACAGTGCTGCAAGGGCCTGATAAGATTGGCTGGAGCGTCGGATTGAACTGCAGCCACTGTCGCAAGGTCTCGGTGGTCGCGATGTCCACCGGGTGCCCATTGGACGCCTATCAATGGAGACGCGAAAGCACCAAAGGGGTCACCCGCTGCCTGGTGAAGCCTGACGGGGAGAATTTCTTAGCTAAAAGCCCTCCTTCCACAAGGGCCAAGGGTCCGCGGCCCCGCCGGAAGACACGCCGTCGAAGCCATCACTATCTTGTCGAATGCCTCTGCACGAAAGAATTGCGTCCGGGCTGCTCACTGGTTGTCCTGTTGATCTTCAAATCATCTTCATCTCCCCGCTTACTTGACAAGTGTTCCCCTCCAGCTCTAGTGTTTCTTGGGAGGTGGTTCTTCTCCCGTTTGCCCAATCTACCGTGCATAATGATGGGCAAACTCAAAATCATCCAGTGCCTGGGCAGCATCTCCTGCACGCAACCCTAACCTGAGACACGCCGCTGTCCCATCGCACACTGATATACGAGGAGCGTTTTCCCTCTTGCTGTCCCTTGTCTCGTCATGGCACTCCCAAAGAAGGGGAGCACATGTTACACGGCTTCCAATAAGCCCCCCAGGAGCCAAGGTTCTGGACTTCAGAGCATGAACACCAGAAGCAGAGTGCCACATGTTCCGAGAGACTTGATGTCGGGCTCCACCTGTCTGCCTTGTGGTATCAGAATCAATCATCCTCCTCGTGTTCGGGGATGCAGGTCCAGGCCAGAGCGTCACACCAGGCCGTTCGTGTGGGACAGATGACATGACCATGATGAGGCTCTCTTTCACTTGAACAACAATACCAGGTCGCCGATGCAGGCCGCCGTTCAGACATCCCCGAGAGACAGGTCATGTGTGACTCTGTCAATTCGACAGCTTTTTGGGGCCGACACGGTCCAAATCTCAGAGGGAAAGTTGCGTGTCTTGGATACCATTTTGTATGTTGCCGTGCCAAGCAGTTTCAAATGGGGACTTGGGGGCCATGACTCGGCGAGATTCGGTCTGGCGAACACTGTGTTGACTGAAGGGAATCCTCACGCTGGCAGAAGGCCTTGCTGAGAGGGCTGCTTGGAGGACAGACAATCGTCCATGAAAAGATTCAACTTAATCACAAGCCCTACCGCAGGCAGGCTGTCTGTCCATTGTCCAAGGTGGTGCCAAGTCCCTCAGATTAGGGCGAATCCATCGTCTCATTTGTTCTGCGTAAAGTAGCACTCGCATCGGAGGGGAGACGCAGGAACCTGAGCATCTGAAGATCGGAGCCCATCCATTGGAGCAGGGCCAAAATCTCCTTCTCATCAACTCCTCACACACGAGGAGGCAAGTTGCGTCCATTTTATTCCGCTCCAGGAAAGTGGATAGAATGCTCTTTGGCGAAGATTCTGACAGGCAAAGAGAGCGAAGACAAGCAGCGTTCGTGTCGTGATTCGTTCCAAGCTGTAACACCACCCTAGTTTCTAGGTACAATACCCGGTTGGTTGGTGCCGGGACTCACTTCTCCTGCTTTCGGGTTGGTCTCCCAAAAGTCGGCTCCCCAGGCTGCTACCGAGGGTGGGCGCAGACAGTTGGTTATTGCTTCTCTCTTTTCGCTCCCTTGTGGATGAGACATTGTCCCCTCGCCGTTCTCACCATCCTCCTGTGTGTCGCAGACGTCCTCTCGTTCTCAACTGCAATTGCCATCCACTCTCGTTCAGCAGTTCTGCTCGTCGCAAACCTGTACCACCTCCTTGCAGGCCCTCAATCAAATCTTCGAGCGCGATTGACGTTCAGACAGCTACCACGCTATGAGGAACGTTGACTTCGCAGCACGATGCGCTCTTCAAACCACATTCGCTTGATGCCTTTTTCGCGGTCGTGCGGTAGCGATATCTTGATTGCCGTCAGTCTTGTACTATCACTTTGCCCCGTCGATGCCTCGGAGCCTGCCCCGATTGTTGCGACAACAAGTACCGACTTTTTCGGCTACGATGGCCTGTGGTCCGCCATCAGTATACGGGTCGGGTCGCCCGAGCAATATCTTTCTGTTTTTCCTAGCACACTGAGTCAGGAGACGTGGGTGGTAGGCCCCGCCGGCTGCGATGGAACCTCGATCTGTGAGAATAAAAGAGGGGGTTTGTTTTCCGCAAACGAGTCGTCTACCTTTAAGGCTCGAGGCTTTTACGAGCTCAATTTTGATCCTCAGCTGGGCGGCAGCGGGTACGGATATTATGGCTTGGACACTCTTTCCCTCGACGATGCAACCTCTGTGCCTGATCAAATCGTCTCCGTGGTCAATTCAACCGACTACTGGGTCGGAACCCTGGGACTGGGAGTTCAGCAGACTCGCTTCAGTGGCTCCGAGGCCATTTCGCCGCTCTTGTCGAGCCTGGTACAGAAGCGCAACGACATCCCGAGCCGCAGTTACGGCTATACTGCAGGAGCAGTCTACCGTGTGTGCCCCCTTCAAGCCCTCATCCAAGCGCAGTCTGCTAATGCGACTTCCAGGCCTGAAAAGCGTGCCAGCCTCATTGACCTTGGGAGGGGTTGATGCCAACCGATTCGTACCGAACGAAATGAGCTTCACATTAAGCCAGGACTATTCTCCGATCGTCGCGATCAACTCGATATCAGTCTCATCGGGGGCCGAATCTTTGCCTTCTAATTGGGACTCCAATCCTCAGACGCTTCTGGACATGTCTCAAGCCGACTTATTTACCATTGACTCATCCACTCCATTTCTATGGCTTCCGGAACCAGCTTGCGACGCTTTTGCAAATGCTCTTAACCTGACCTACGACGACACTTTACAGCTCTACCTCTTCCCATCGGATAATTCATCATCCCCCAGTGCTCTCAGCGCATGGAATTTGACTTTCACATTCACGTTGAGCAATTTGCCAGGCTCGCCCGACCAGCTTGAACTGAAATTGCCATACGATGCGTTCAACCTGCAATTGACATACCCATTCCCGAACCTGGCAGCAAACTTTACCTCTCCTCCCACAAACTATTTTCCTCTGCGCAAAGCAGCCAATTCCACACAGTATACCATTGGTCGAGCCTTCTTACAAGAGACGTATCTTACCGTCGATTACGAACGCAATAGATTCTCCATCTCACAAGCAGTGTTCACGTTGGATGCCGTTAGCAATGTCAACCTCCTGGCGATCTCCCGACCCGAAGGTAGCACATGGCCAGGACCTCCAGGAACTGGTTTGTCAACAGGCGCTAAAATAGGGATTGGAGTAGGAGCTGGAATCGGGGCGTTGCTTGCATTGACACTGGCCTGGTGGTTCTGCTTCCGCAAGAGGAGGGTGACAGGCAGTGCTGGGACGGAGAAGGAGAAGAGACGGTCATTGCTTAGTCGGCTACAGAAGAACCCCGACTCGAAAACCTCTGTTTCTGAGTTGCTGGGCGACAAACGTCAACCGACTGAGGTCCCTGCAGATCCGTCAGTTAGTCGGTTCGAACTTTCAGGCAGCACGCCAATTGAAATGCCGGCTGGCCCCGTTTCGCCTAGTTTCTTCGAGAGCAACGACGGCCCTCGGCGGGGATCGGCGCTCATGAGGAACGATCCAAGAAGACCAGCAGAGCTCGAGCAGCAGCAGTCGGCCAACAAGGCAGCGGAAGCGGCAGCCAGCGAAAGATCAGGCTCGCCGGTCCCCCCATATTCACCCGCGGAGATCAATCATCGCTTCAGCAATAGTGTCAGCCCCTACAGTGTCAGGCACAGTCGTGCATTTGGGACTGTGTCCTCTGATGACCAGGGCATCAGTCCTGTGGGTGCCAGCCACGGCGGTCATTCCGGGCGATCCAGCAATACCAACAGCAGAAGCATGTCCAGCCCAATATCACCAGAGGTCACATCAAGATCACAAGCGCAATTTTCGCCTGGAGGAAGTACCAGCCCTACTACGAGCACCAGCCGTGGCAGCCTTTTGGTACCACAGCTGAATGGACGACCTCCATCGCGCTCGCCCAGTTCTGGAAGCAGGTTTGTCGAGGAAGGACTGGGCACCGTGACGGAAGAACGTCCTGCTGGCCCGCCTGTTCGAACGAATCCTCCAGAAGACAGATTCAGCTGGGAGCAGTGAACGTGCGGGAGGCAGATGGCGGATTGATGACCTGTAATGACCCGAGATGCTTGTCACGTTATTGCTCCTGTTCGAGCATGGATGTATCCCAGTTGGAAAAGAAAAAGCGAAGGACTGTATAGCACTGGACAGGATACCAGTCTCATATACCTGGGTAATATGTAAATAAATTGTTCAAAACCTCGATAGATGTGGCCAGCCTAGCATGTGGATCCACGAAGCCAACCCACTTAAGGCTTGTGAGGCTGCACTCGTTGCTCCAACTTCTCGACGTCACCAAGCGCGCGTTCTGCGACAGCACCTTCTCATCTCACGACCATTATTACGGGCGGAACCAGCAAAATGATCAACCTACATTGACTGCCCTATTTACCCTTGACTAGCATGGATTTGCGCGCAATCCTGGATAGGTCTTTGAGGTGAGGAGTCATGGCGCTTACCAGCTGGAAATCCTTCCCGTTCTTCGACGTCTCCCAGATTCCTGTGCCCGCAGACGAAGACGGCTCATATGTCTTCGACGTACGTCTGCCTTCTCGATAGGACTACACTGAACTTTTCGCTGACTGCAGTTGCAGAACGACGTCGTGTCACTCACCACCGGCGCGGATTCTCTGTTCCTCGGTACTTCGGTCGGTTCAGTGCGCATTCTTTCCCGCGCCTTGAAGGTTGTGCGCTCCTTTCAAGCTTCAGACGCCTCCGATGCTTCGATCACCCACCTCCGACAAGTTCCCGACACTCCTTTCCTCGTAACCGTCTCAGAGAATCTCTCATCGGAGCCCTCCTTGAAGGTGTGGGCGTTGGACAAGATCGAGAAAAAGACGGGAGCACCGAGATGTCTTTGTACGATTGGAGTGCAGAATGGCAGGAGACAGTTTCCAGTATCTGCACTCGTGGTGCTGGATGACATGACGCAGGTGGCCGTGGGGTTTGCCAATGGATCCGTCACCGTCATTCGAGGCGACTTTATACACGACCGGGGGACCAAACAAAGGACAGTCTTTGAGTCTGAAGACCCGATCACCGGCCTAGAAGTCCGTCAAGGGGCGACGAAAGTCCTTTACATTGCGAACACGGCCAAAATCTGTAGCCTGATCATATCTGGGAAAGGCCAGGGTCAACCGGTCCGCACCGTCGACAACCGCGGTTGCAACGTGGGATGCATGACTCAAGACCACGAGACCGGGGACATGGTGATTGCCCGAGAAGATGCCCTCTACTACTATGGCGCCAACGGCCGTGGCCCTAGCTATGCCTTTGAGGGTCCGAAGAAACTTGTCAAGATCTACAAGGAGTACGTTGGCGTTGTGTGTCCACCGCGGGTGGCACAGGTGTCCAAGTCCAAAACATTCCGAAGGCTGGGTGGTGAAGAGATTGACGAGCTGTTCAGCAACTCATCCTTTACATTGTTGGATACTGATCTCAAATACCTGGCTCACTCGGAGTCGTTGCCTGCTCCAGTCAAAGAGGTCTTCGTGGAATGGAATGAACTCTTCTTGCTGACCGTGGACGGAAAGGTACGTTGCCGAGCTTGGTGGCTTTGTCATTTCACTGATCCAAAGTAGCTTTATAGGTACCAGGAGAAGACACTGCAGCAGAAGCTCGAGATCCTGTATGAGCGGAACCTGTATATCTATGCCATTAACTTGGCGCAAAAATTGGGCGCCGACAAAATGCAACAGAACATCATCTTTCGGAAATACGGCGATTATCTGTACCAGAAGGGTGACTACGACACGGCCATGCAGCAGTATCTGAGGGCCATTGACAACACGGAGCCTTCGCAAGTGATCCGACGTTTTCTGGACACGCAGAGAATTCACAACTTGATCGACTATCTCGAGGAGCTACATGACCACGACCGAGCCACTGCAGACCACACGACCCTGCTGCTGAACTGCTATGCGAAACTCAAGGACACAGACAAACTGGACGCTTTCATCCGCACACCGGGGACGGCAAAGTTTGACGTTGAGACGGCCATTGCCATGTGTCGACAAGGCGGATATTTCGACCAGGCGGCTTACCTTGCGACCAAGCATGGCGAGAATGAACTGGTGATCGACATATTGGTGGAAGACTCCAAGAAATACGCAGAAGCCTTGCAGTATATTTGGCGTTTGGAACCTGATGCGGCATATCCTGTGTTGATGAAATATGCCCGCAGCCTCCTGGAGCATTGCCCCGAAGAAACGACCAAGCTGTTTGTCGAATACTATACCGGGAAATATACTCCCAAGAAGGATGTCCCGGCGGTGTCCGATGTCCAGGCCCAGACAGGGGGTGGTGCATTTCAAAGCCTCTCGGCTCTTTGGAGCCTGCCGTTCATGAATCGATCCAGCGCTGTTGATTCAGCACCGGCTGCGAATGAAAAGCCTGAGCACGACGAACCCGACCCTGACGGCGAGGTCGAACCGGCTCCAACGTACACTAAACCGCGTCCGCGCAGCGCCTTCTCTTCATTCCTCGCCCATCCCTCAGAGTTCATCACCTTTTTGGAGGCGCTGATCTTGCAAGAAAATCTCTCCAAAGAAGACAGATCGGACTTGTCGACCACGCTGTTTGAGATGTACCTCGAGGCAGCAAACACTGCAACAGGCCCGGCAGAGAAGGAGAAATGGCAAGTCAAAGCAACCAGCTTGATTGCCGACAACAAGACTGCTTCATTGGATTCGTCGACGATTGACACCTCGAATGTCTTGCTCCTGTCATCGCTCTCCAAATTCCCGGCAGGAACGACATTGGTACGGGAACGAGAAAATCTATATGCCGACATATTCCGGTCGTTCACATCTGCCAAAGACACATCGGGCGCCATATCTGCACTCAGAAAGTACGGTTCCAAGGACGAATCGCTCTACCCGCTTGCACTTGGCTACTTTTCTTCGTCGGAAGAGGTCCTCAAAGCACCTGGGGTCAGGGAAGAACTCCAGTCCGTTCTGCGGAAGATTGATCGGGAAAACCTCATGGCCCCGCTTCAAGTGGTCAAAGTGCTGTCGCAAGGTGGCTCGGTGACGATGGGAATGGTCAAGGCGTATCTTTCGGACAACATCTCTCGCGAGCGCAAGGAGATTCAGGCTAACCGACGATTGATTGACTCCTACCGGACCGAAACGGCGTCGAAAAAGGCCGAATTGGCGGACCTGGGCACGAAACCGGTCGTGTTTCAGGCGCGACGCTGTTCGTCGTGTAATCGGAACCTCACCTTGCCCACGGTGCATTTCATGTGCAAGCACTCGTTCCATCAAGAGTGCTTGAATAAGCCCGGAATTGGCATGGACGAAAACGACAGCAAGGTGGAGTGCCCGCTTTGCAAACTCGGAAACGATACCATTCGAGCAATTCGGCGACAGCAGATTGAAAGCACGGAGCAGCACGAATTATTCAAGGCTGCGTTGGCACGAAGCAACAATCGGTTTGGGACCGTCAGCGAGTTCTTCGGGCGCGGAGTCATGGGGACGGCCCCCACTGCGGACTGATAGCGTGATCAACAGCGATGCGTCTACAGGCGTCGACACAGCCTTGATCTTGGTCGCCGTCCGTCGTTCAAGACGAGGATATATAACAAATACCTGAGAGTGCTCAGGAAGTCTGACATCCGGGAAGTGGAGCAAGACCCGGAAAGACCAGCCAAGGCTAGCAAGGCATTGGTGGAGGAGGAGAGTTGGACATGGTTGCACTTTTGTGCGATCGGGAAGCTCAAATCCGAACCCTTGTCTGACACTCTGCGACCTGCTTTCAGCCGCATGAAGCATGCGTTGTGGGATGAGTCCACAGCCCGCTCCGATATGTGTGTGAGATGGGTGGGCGCAAGGCCTCTTGTATTGGGTATCCCTCGGCCGTTGCCAATGGACAGTCTGCAAAATGAAGCACCCATTAGCAGAGATTGAGGTTTCTATTTGTAGGCCTTAGGGCTGGATGTAGGTTGGCATGCGAGACTAACTAAGTGGCTGGACAAGGACAGGGCAAGCTGGCGCGGCGGGGGAGGCAGTTGGCGGGGAGAAGACGGCGGCGGATGAGGGGTTGCGCGAGGGATAAGTACCGGAGAGCCATGTCCCTGCCGGAGTCCTTGGTATGGGCTGAACAACCGACATCAATGATGCGGGCACTATGTCCCAATGGGGCGTCTCAGCTTACCAGGACAAGAATCCAAATGTCAGAAGGGGAGGAGAACCGGAGCCTGGAGGCTGGACATGGACATGGACAACAGCGTGTTGTGTGATTGATTGCAAATACGCTGTTGTGTGGTCGATGACGCGGGTGTCGGGGAGGATGAATCAACGAGGAGATGCCCCAATGCGCCTCCCAGGCTCCCATCGCGTGCTCTGGTTTGTTGCCCTCCGAACGACTCACTGTTTAGGCGCTGCTGTAGCCAGGCTGGCCCCTCTGATGGCCCCCGGTTGCCTCTGACCACAGCTGCATGTGGAGGGGGAATGGGTACCTACAGAGATACCTAGTAGGCAGGTAGAGGACCAAGAGAAAACCCCAGGGGATCGTCACACTCGAGTTTCACCATCATTGCTTGTTTATTGTTTCTTCTCTAGCACTACTACGTCACGGCCAATCTGCTTGTCCTCGGTGCAGTATACTTTCTGTCCTGTCTATCCTTAGTACTCGGTACTTGGTACCCGTCGAGCGTCTCATCTCCTCAGCACCGTGGCAAAGAAAAGAAAACACCCGAGACCGGGAGGGAACCACGGCCAGAGCGTGGCGGGGTCCTCGTCTTCAGCCCTCGCAGCACGCAGAGCGAAGTGGGCGCAGTCGCAACTGCAGCTGCAGGCGACTTTTTGCAGTCACCACCCAACGGCCTCCCGCACAGCCTGAAAGCCTGAAAGCCTGCACTTGAACCACCCACACAATCCACGCAATAAAGTATCCACCGCTCATCACTGCACTGCATGTTTGTCCTCGCTAACACTACTACAACAACCTTAGCCATCATCACCAAGTCCTGACGCTACCTACGACATTTTCCAAGGCCCCGTGAGAAATCCCTCCGCTGCGAAAGGGACTCCCTCTTGTCTCCCTCTATCCTTCGACCGCATTCTTCCCTATCAATTCTCCCCCTCGGGCCTGGTCAGACAAATGCCCCTCCAGCCTCGACACGGGCTCGTGACATCGCACTTCTGTTCACTCTGAAGGCCGCAGTTGGCCATAACTCCACCACTACACCCTCTCCTTCCGTCTCCCTCCTCGCTCCTTCGTCATTTCCTCCGCAGCCATGGCGGACCCCGACCAGGCCATCGCCGAGGTCTATCGCAAGATCGAGCGAGAAAAGGCTCTTATCAATGCCGCCACTCACATGCGACAGTCCACCAACAACGCCGCGGTCCAAGCACGTGTCGACAGCAACATCCGGGACGGCAGGCGAAACATTTCATACCTGGAAGAAAAATTGGCAGAGTTACAGCTGAGACAGCGGGGTCACAATGAGGGAGTTGCTCCCCCTCCACCTGCCCATGGGGGCTCCGGGTATCAGACTCCCTTAGATCCCCGTATGCAGCAGTCGCGATTCCAGCACGGCGGGGGACCGACTCCTCCTCCCAAAGATGAGCGAGGCTATTTTCCCGGCGAGAGAGGCGACTATGGTGATCCTGGTCCAGGCGGATATAGCCAGGGCGGCACCGGCATGATGCCTCCACGAGCTCCCTACGGAGACCCTCGTCCTTACAGTGCTCCGGTCCCCAAGGCACGCCCGAATTTCTCGAAACTAGGTATGATCGCTTCCAGCCACTTGTGAATGAATCCCAGGATCTACTGACACGATATCTGCCTCGCAGACCTGATCAAATACGACACCCCATATCTCGGTCCCAAAATCCAACTCATGCTCTCCCAACTCGAGTTCAAACTGTCAGTCGAAAAGCAATACAAAGCGGGCATCGAAAAAATGGTCCGCCTGTACCAAGACGAAGGCGACAGAAAGAGCAGACTAGATGCCGAGGGCCGGCGCATCGAGAGTAATCAGAAAGTGCAGTTGTTGAAGCAGGCCTTGAAAAGATACATGGACTTGCACGTCGACATCGAAACGTCGGATGGTGCTGACGGTGAGTGGGACAAGTCCCGGTGCGTATTTTTCCCCCCTGCAAGGCTGACTTGCGTCGTATAGATGACAGTCTCAACGCCCCCAACATGCGAAAACCCCTGACCGGTCACCTGGAAATGCGTATTCATGCCATTAAGGATGTCGACCATGCAGCCTCGTCACGCTTTTCAAGAGGCCCCGAAACGTTCGTCATCATGAAGGTGGAGGACAACATCCGGGCCAAGACTCGGGCGACTCGCACAGATAAATGGACAGAGGAAACGCATCACGTCGACATCGACAAAGCCAACGAGATCGAGCTGACGGTCTATGACAAAGCGGGCGACCGACCAACCCCAATCGGGTTTCTCTGGATCCGTATCTCGGATATCGCGGAAGAAATGCGCCGGAAGAAGATTGAATCGGAATTTCAGCAGAATGGCTGGGTATCAGCAGACAAGATGGCGAATGGTGGCAGTCCGGGTAAACCAGGCCCTGATTTTCAACCAGCAGCTTTCATGCCTCCAGGAGACGCTGCGGGCGCCGGCTCTGCCGCGGGTTTCACTCAAAATCCTCAGCAGCAGTTCCAACCTGTGATGATCGATTCTTGGTTTTCTCTGGAACCAGCAGGCAGGATCCATCTCTCAATGAGCTTCCAGAAGCAGACGGGCGGCAAACGGCCGTTTGACATCGGCCTGAATCGCCAAGGCGCCGTGCGCCAGAAGAAGGAAGAAGTGCACGAAAAGCAGGGCCACAAGTTCGTCAAGCAACAGTTTTACAACGTCATGCGCTGTGCTCTCTGTGGAGATTTTCTAAAGTACTCGGCGGGCATGCAGTGTGCAGATTGCAAATACACCTGCCACACCAAATGTTATCCGAAGGTGGTCACCAAGTGCATTAGCAAAGCAAACTACGAAACGGATCCCGACGAAGAGAAAATCAACCACCGCATTCCACATCGTTTCGACAATTTCTCGAACATCGGTGCGAATTGGTGCTGCCACTGCGGTTATCTGCTGCCATTGGGAAGACGCAATGCGAAAAAATGTTCGGAGTGTGGCCTGACTTGTCATGCCCAGTGTCAGCACCTGGTTCCGGACTTTTGTGGCATGTCCATGATCGTCGCCAATGAAATCCTGGAGACCATTCAGAGAACGAAACACCACAACAAATCCTCCTCCGTGAGCTCGGGCATGAGCAATCGAACCCTGAGACCGAATTCCGCAGCCAGGCCGGGTCCCACGTCTCCCACGCAGAGCTTCGTTTCGGACAACACTACCCTAACGCCACAGATATCAAACCAGTCTTATGACCAACACCAGGAACAACCGAAGCCCTCTGCTGCCGCCATGAGCGCTGCGCAAAACATGATGTATAACCAACCCCAAGCGAGCCTGTCACAACCACAGCAGCAACAGCAACGACCATTGCAGCAAAAGGCCGTGTCTACCGCGGCGGTGCAGGCAGCCGCTGCTGCCACGACTCGACCGCCGTCTCAGCAGTACAGCCAATCGTTCAATGACTACAGTCCTCAGAAAATGCCCGCAGACCGTTACGCGAACGCTCGACCCCCCGCGCCCGAACAACCACATGCTTCATACGACCCTCGCGCCTACCAAGGATACGACCGCCAACCGGTGCAGCAACAAATGCCGCAACATCAACCGCCACAACAAGCCATAATTCAATCCCCACGACCTCAACCTCCGGCGGCGGCAGGAACAGCAAGCTATTCGCCCGCCCCCATCAAACCAGCGCCGTCGTCGCAACAACAGGTCGCCACGCCTCCATCTGGACGCGGATCCGGGCCTAGAATTGGCCTTGACCACTTCAATTTTCTCGCGGTACTGGGGAAGGGCAACTTTGGCAAGGTCATGCTTGCAGAGGCTAAGAGCTCAAAGAAGTTGTACGCCATTAAGGTCTTGAAGAAAGAGTTCATTATCGAGAACGACGAAGTCGAGTCGACCAAATCCGAGAAGCGCGTCTTCTTGGTCGCCAACAAAGAGAGGCACCCTTTCCTGCTCAACTTGCACGCTTGTTTCCAGACAGAGACTCGAGTGTATTTTGTGATGGAGTATATCTCGGGTGGCGATCTGATGTTGCACATTCAACGTGGACAGTTTGGCCTTAAGCGTGCTCAGTTCTACGCTGCCGAAGTTTGTTTGGCTCTCAAATACTTCCACGAAAATGGCGTCATATATCGAGATTTGAAGTTGGACAACATCCTGCTCACCCTGGACGGACACATCAAGATAGCGGATTATGGGCTGTGCAAGGAGGACATGTGGTTCGGATCGACGACCTCCACATTTTGCGGTACACCTGAATTCATGGCGCCCGAGATCCTTTTGGACAAGAAATACGGCCGTGCCGTTGATTGGTGGGCTTTTGGTGTCCTCATCTACCAGATGCTACTGCAACAGTCTCCGTTCCGTGGCGAAGACGAGGACGAAATCTACGACGCGATCCTTGCAGACGAGCCCCTATACCCCATCCACATGCCACGTGACAGTGTTTCGATCCTACAGAAGCTGTTGACGAGGGAACCAGAGTTGCGGCTAGGGAGCGGACCGGGAGACGCGCAGGAAATCATGAACCACGCGTTCTTCAAGGGCATCAACTGGGACGACATCTATCATAAGCGGGTTCCCACACCGTTTAAGCCCACCATCAAGAACGAAAAGGATACGAGCAATTTCGACCAGGAGTTTACGAGTGTGACACCGGTGCTCACACCGGTGCAGAGTGGTGAGTTTGAGTTCGGAATCCATTTTGGGTCTTTTGAAGCTGACACGTCGCTTTTCCAGTGCTTTCACCTGCCCACCAGGAGGAATTCCGTGGGTTCTCGTATACAGCCGATTTCATCTAGGAGAAGAAAACACAAGGAGGGCCAAAAAGCCACAGCGGCAGTGAGGTCGAGTCCAGCACAGAAATTCAATGCTTCGAGGAGACAATTCCTGCCGAGAACGCCGATCTTCAACTCACGGGCAAAGGACCGGTTATGCGCCTTCGATTAGTCACTTCCGAAAAGCCAGCGTTTTGAGCAGACCACGGAGTGGGAAGCAATGCGGTCGGCGCAGTGGACCCAAGTACAGCCAAGTGTGGTCCATCAGGGCGACGAGAAATTAAGCATTGCTAACGCAGCGGCGCTTGTGCCACTGAGCAGGGGTGGTCAAGAGCAAGCATCAGAACTTTGCTCCAGGACCGAGAAACGTGTGGAATAGAATTGCATCTATGTCAGGGTCAAGGTCACCCCTAAGATAGCCCTCTGGAAGGTTTTGAAGGACACGATGTGTGATGAGGTGACATGAAGTTGGTTCGGGTTGGACTGAAAACCCAAGCGAGTGTTTGGAATGAAGCCGCCCAGGCACGAGAAACGAAACATGACGGAATGGAATAAGAGACCAAATTGGAATCGAAACTTGGATGAGAGGCAGACGAAATTCCAGACCGGCCATGACTGGACAGATTTAGAGAGAATGACAGGGAGGCCAGACCATGCAGAAAGACAATCGAGATGTATCATTCAGCGCATTATTGGGTAAAATTCGCTCCATGGGTTTCTGCTACCGCCACAACATGGCATTTTCATGATCATGGTGAGCCCCATATACGACCTATGATAACTCTGCCGTGCGCATAGCTTGACCCCCTGCCCGAGGTCCAATAAACCTAGACAAACACAGCCATACATCCACTCACACAGAGAGAGATAGGGGGAGACGCGGGATCATGCCTCCCCTCCCACCTTCAAGGTCGCGTGGAGGACACCCGTGGCATCCTTTCTCTCCAAAGACTTCTTGACCGGGTGGGGGTCCTCGAAGATTTCGTTGATTTCTTCCAGCGTGCGGCCCTGCAGGCGTGGTTAGCATCCGCCTTTCTCTTTTCTCGGACGGTGGCAGGGCTAGGGACGGGGAGGAAGAGGAAAGGGTAAGGAGACAAACGGGGAGACGAAGTGTGGAATAGGGACTAGGACTGGGACTGGGACTGGGACTAGACGTGACCATGAATATGAACAAGATTCTACGTACCTTTGTCTCGGGGAAGAACAGATACGTGATCAGCACTTCGAAGCAGTCCCAGAAGACAAAGACCAGGTAGTAGTAGTACCCGATGTGGCTGATGGCGACGCCCGTCGTGTACTGGCCGACGACGCCGGCGATCGAGGCGACGATCTGGCCGAGCGCGTTGCCCTTTGCGCGGGTCTCGGTGGCCAGACACTCGGAGATGTAGAAGGGCTGCAGAGGGGTGAGGCAGAATGAGAAGACCACGCTGAACAGGTAGATGAAGAAGATGCCCGCGTGGCCCGCGGCGGCCCCGCCCGACGTGACGGAGACCTTGGTCAGGCCCGTCACGACGGCCAGGCACAGCGCGCAGCCCGTGAAGCCTCCCAGCAGCAGCGGTCTACGGCCGACGCGGTCGCTCAGCAACGACCCCAGGATCGCGGCGATCCACGACACCACGGGGTTCAGCGCGTTGAGGAGCAGCTGCGTGTGTGGGTTGGTGATGCCCGTCTGCTCCACGATGACGGGGAAGTAGTACGACACCAGCGCGTTGCCGGAGTACTGGCCGAACCAAGCAAAGCCAACCACGCAGATCAGCCGTCGTCGAGCCGCCGGCGTCATAAACAGGTCGCGGTAGTCCCACCAGCGCTTGTCGGAGCCGTCTGAGGAGATCTGGGCGCGCATCTCAGCGAGTTGGAGGCGGACGAACGGGCTGGAGCTCGACCCTTCGCCGTGGTATGTGGCCAGGACAGCCTCTGCTTCTGCGTATCGATCTTGCGCCATGAGCCAACGCGGTGACTCGGGGCAGAAAAATACCCCCAAGACGATATATCCGGAGCTGACCATCTGCAGCCAAACCGGAAGGCGGAATGAAATAGTGCCGGCCATGTAGGCGGTTCCATAGGTCACCCAGGAGGCAAGGATACTCCCGACAAAGTAGTTTGTCTCGAGGAAGGCCGAAAGAGGACCACGCCAGTAAGGATGTGCCATCTCACTGACATAGGTGATCCCGGCCACGTTGAGGAACCCCTGCCCGAATCCGACGAAGAAGCGGCCGGCCAAGAACATCGCCCGAGAGGTCGAAGGAGCCTGGATGCAAGTGCTGAAGATGACCAACGCGGCACCGGTAAACATGCCCCATCGTCGCCCGAAAGTGTCGTTGATAGGCCCACTAATTGGCAGAGCCGCAATGGCTCCGATGTTGTAGATCGCAAAGACCAGGCCGGTGGAAGAACTCGCAGATTTTCTGGAAGACAAATCAGCATAAAATTTAAGCAAGACATACCCAGGTGTCCGTGCCAGACGGCGCGACAGAGCAGAAATCAACAGTGAAAACAAACCACACTCACAATCCGTAATAATTCAGATACTGAGGCATCGCATTGATGGCACCCATCAGCGAGCCATCGTAGCCCTGGAGGATGATGCAGAAGTAGCCGATGGACAGGATGAGGTAGAGCCTGAACATGGTAGGAGTAGTCGCACTGGGCTTGACGCCCTGGATGTCGTTGGCCAGGTCGAGGACGTCATGCTTGTGTACAATTTCCGAGCCGCCTTTGACGACTTCCACCATGTGCTCCTCAGGAGCGTCCATCTTAGTCGACATCTTCTTGATACCAAGCAGGAGTTTGAGCTCAGTGCTCGGCCGGTGATAGTATTGGGTTTGTGAGAAGGAGGAAACCCGGTATGGTAGTTGAGAATGAAGATCGAGGGGTGAAGCCACGCTCTTTTGTACCTGTGCCTGCAACGTTCCAGGCTATATGCATTCTCCAGCTTCTCTCCAGATTCCCAATGCCCCATGTGGAGATACCCTGTTCGTAGCCTTGCATCGTTTCTGGCAAATTGAGGCAGGTTCGAGGGCAATTCGCTGGTCTTTCTGCCGATATTCTCTTAGGGCGCTCGCCCGTTTGCTTTCGCTCAAGATCCTCCAATGAGGGCAATGCCGCCCGAAAACCGCCAAAGGCGCCTCATAAACCGCCTCTAGATTTCCCGACTAGAAGCCGAGAGGACCTCAAAAGACTTTGCCCCTGGTGTAGTGCCCCACCGTGAGACAGAACGGACGAATGATTCTTGCAACGGCATTGGTGGCGAAGGTTGCTGCTCCGTGCTTGGACAGGTTTACGGTAGTTGCGCATTGAAGACGCTCAATTCAAGCCTGTGGTGGCGGAGAGCAGCCAAGACACGCTAGTCTACTTTGGTGCACTGTAAAGCGGCTTCCTCCATATTCCAACTCGGCTAGTTCGAATCATGCCATTTTAAGCTTCTCGTTCTGTGCTCTCTTT
The DNA here is from genome assembly GCF_000835495.1 of Cladophialophora immunda. Lineage (NCBI taxonomy): Eukaryota > Fungi > Ascomycota > Eurotiomycetes > Chaetothyriales > Herpotrichiellaceae > Cladophialophora > Cladophialophora immunda. The sequence continues at coordinate 3,520,421 of NW_015622541.1, forward strand.
CGACGTCCATGAATCCTCCAGCGCTGCTAGTTGTGCATTCTTGCATGAAACGTGGCGAATTTCGCTAAGACTCTATTATGCCTACCTTTAGTTCGATCAAAGCGGGTGGGCGTGCTTCCGCAGTGGACATCTGACTATCCTCCGTTGCAGTCAATCCCAATACCATGTTCAGAGAACGTGGTGTGTCAACATTGAAATACGGCTGCTTATAGTTGTCTAGCGTATAGGTGTAAAAGCCAGGAGCCGATAATGGAAACCCCAAAGAGAACAAGCAACCGAACTACATGCCGATGGTTTTCTGGCTAAGCAAGAGATTCGGTCTCGCCTACTTCAGCTCCATCATGAACCCAAAACTGGCTTCGACGGGCTTCACAATGTGTTCTTCCCGTGTAGCAGGGCCACAGGCGCCCGTTCCTACACCGCTGACTGCTACATCCAGACGGAGCAAGGTGGCATCGTCCTCGACGAGGTCACAAGGATGCGCAGCTCTCTCGAGCATGTCGGCAGAGTACCGCGTCACTGTAAAGTTGAATTCTGGCTGCGGCGCCAACGGTGGTTGAATTGGCAGATGCTGTGTAGCATTGGCAGATCCAAAAGGAGATGGCGTATCAATCCCGCTCACCCTCACAACCGGCCCTCTTCCTTCGGCGGCCAGCTCTAGCCAGCGAGTATCCATGCGGTTTCCACTCTCCTGTGGAACGTCGTAGAGGGTCTGCAATCGAGCAACATCATCGACTTCCCAGATACCCAAGCGCTGACTGCTTTTCTTGTCCGGATACGACTCGCCAGGACCACGACCAAACCACTTGACGTGGCTGAGAGCCTTTGCCAGGACAACATCAACTCCCATTCGAGGGAGATGCTGAGGGACATTTCCTACCGGCTTCTCCAAGTGGATGAAGACTGACACCGCGGAGCCGTCCGGCTGAATCTGGTAAGTGGTGGTTGCATGCCAACCCCAACCCAAGGAGGGCGGAGCGATGTATGTCTTCGTCATCAAAGTGAGACTGTGAGATCGGGACTTTTGGTCCAGCACCATAGAACGAAGTTGGGAAGTTATCTTGTCAACACCGAAAGAGCGCCAGTGGGGAAGAGCTCTGGGCATGTCGTTGTCCGTAGGAGGGCGCCAGAAGCCAGGTATCAGAGAGTCCTTGCGGTCTAGGGACTCTGGGATAACTGGACCGCAAGGAGTGGTCCAAGATTTAAGAAGACCGCGGACTCGGCTGAAAGTGAATGTGGACTTCGGGGTGGAGATTGTCAGGGTAGAATTGTTATGGTGGATCACTGGCAAGGACGTCCCTGAGTGCAAGGAGATTGGAAGACGGCATCCCGGGGAGAGTTGGTGCTGGAACCAGGCAACTTCATACCCCTTCTGTGCCCAACTTGCGCCGTCACCCAGTCGAAAGCTCATGGTGAGTAGTAGCTCGAACTGGGACTTTTGCTCGAAGACAGCGTCAGGAAGGCTCACAGCTTTTTTTGTACCTGGCGCAACAGGAGGGAGTTTCAGCGGGCCGGCCACGAGTATATTGGCGCTGAGAAACTTATATCAGCAATGTTGAACTACAAGGAGTCTCGGACACCGAGAAATCACTTACCTTGGGCCAAATTCCTCAACTTTGAATGTCGCCTCCAAATATCCGAGGTCGACAAAGTCGTATGTGTTCTCAATGATCAAATTTCGATCCACCAGATCAATAGAGACGGGCTGGTATACTTTCTTCAGTTCTGTGAGTCCCGGCGTGGGCTCATGCTCGCTATCGCAGAGCCCGTCCATGACAAAGGTCCCATCATGGACCTTCTGACCGAAGTCCCCACCGTGTGCATAGAACTCTTTGCCGTCCGGGCGAACCTGGTGAAGGCCGTGATTGGCCCACTCCCAGACGAAGCCACCCTGAATGCGTGGGTGCGCGCGAAACACTGCCTCATAGTCCTCAAGCAGACCAGGACCATTGCCCATGGCGTGGGCATACTCGCACATTATCACCGGCTTTGTGAATGTGCCGTCCGCGGCGATATCTCTGGTCGAGACCCTCTCGACAAGGGCATCCACAGCCGCGTACATGTACGAGTAGATGTCCGTCGTCCCCATGTTTGTGTCTCCCTCGTAATGCACCAAGCGACTCGGATCAAGGCGCTTGCAGGCCTCGTACATGGCGACGTGATTCTGCCCGCAGAATGCCTCGTTGCCGAGCGACCAGATAATCACGCTGGCGTGGTTCTTGTCTCGCTGCACCATCTGGACGGCGCGATCGACGTAGGCCTCCTTCCACGATGGATTGTCCGATAAGTATTTTCTCGCTTGCTGAGATACCGCGCCAATCCACCGTTCGTACGAAGCTTCTCCGCCGTCCCAGTCTGCTGTATTGGTGGCTACGACTTCGGAGAAACCATGACATTCCAGATCCGCCTCGTCCATCACCCAGAGGCCAATCTCGTCGGCCAGCGCATAGAGACCAGGGTGGGACGGGTAGTGAGAGCAGCGTACGGCGTTGATATTATGTCTCTTCATCAACTCCAGGTCGTGGCGGACGAATTCGAGTGGTATTGCGCGACCGAGCCGAGGATGGTGGTCGTGGCGGTTGACGCCACGGAATCGAAGGACTTTTCCGTTGACCGTGAGTAAGCCATTCTTCAGCTCGACCTTTCGAAAGCCGGTAGCATGTTCGACGCGGTCCGCGTTGCTGCCATCCGTCAAGGTAATCTCGACGTCGTACAAATAGGGAGTCTCCGCCGTCCACTTGTTTGGATTGTCCACACGTAGCTCAAGGTCGACTTTAGGAGCCTTGGCCCCAAAGCCAGTCTCGGCCCTGCCTACGGTCTTACCTCCACGATCGGTCCTTTCGCGCAGGACAACAGCCACAGTCCCGCCTTTGGGGCAGTGGACATCGACTGTAACGCGGAGAAAGCCATGCTCGTAGACGGAATCAAGATCGCCTCGAATGAAAAAGTCATCGATCCGGCATGTTGCTGGAAAGGCTATCAGATGGACATCCCGGAAAATTCCTGCGTCACGTTAGCAAAGCTTTTGTTTTGGACAACAAGGACATTGTCATACCGGAAAGCCACCACTGGTCCTGATCCTCTATATACGAGCCGTCTGACCACTGGTAAACGCGTACCAAAAGCTTGTTGGGTTTGTCACGTTTTACGGCGGCCGTAATGTCAAATTCAGCGGAGTTTCGGCTTCCTTGGGCGTATCCAATGAAGTCATCATTAAGCCAGACGTGATAGGCACTGTCGACACCGTCGAAGCGCAGCCGCAATTGAGTACTGCGGTCCCAATCAGGAGGCACAGAAAAGGTCCGCCGATACGTGCCCGTGGGGTTCTCGTCCGGAAGATGTGGTGGACAGGCTGGGAAAGGGTAGACAATATTGGTGTACTGAGGCTGGCCATGGCCTTGAAGCTGCCAATGACCCGGCACTTGGATGGTGGTCCAGGAATCTTCTTGTCCGCGATCGAAATCAGCGGCTTCAAGGGGACTGCCGGCGTAATGAAAGTCCCAGGTCCCGTCGAGTGACAGAGAGGTCTTTGGGATCCAGTAGGACCGTGGCGGCAAAGTATTTCGGCGGAAAATCGCCTCGTTGGCATAGTCTGGCCTGCATTGATCTGTCTGCTGTTGTACAGAGGGCCCTCCCAGACCTAGACCGTCTATTGATTCAAGCATAGTTGTGGCAGAAAGCAGCTGCAAATACAACAAGAATAACCTCGCCAGCAGAGACACGAGTTTTGAATATGGGAACAACGAGGGTGAAATGATCTTTTGCGCGCGCTGAAGGCGAGGCGTGACATGTAGATCCCATTGCTGGACGCCGGATAGCTCATGTCGGCGCAAGTGATTGCGATGTGCCCGACCCAATCCATCGTGACCAGCATTGGGTAGGCCGGAAGGTGCTGGAGACTGGACGACGTACCCCTTGGCGATCAATCAAAGATGGGGTTGTATTCTCTCACAGGAGACTGGCTGCATATTGGTGAGCAAATGAAAATCGCATGTAATCCGCGTCCAAATCCTACAGAGGATCAACTGCCTCCCCGCAAATCGATCAAAGACGAATCGGAGCGCCTTTTTCTCCGCCAGCTTTTCCGCCCTCAATCCAGCTATTTCATAGTGGCTGGCGGCTAGTGCACACAGAGCACTACAGCAGCCAGATATGTAGACGTTTTAAGTTAGTATAAATATCCATCTTGCCGCTACAACAAGCAGATCGAAGAGGTCGTCAATCCGCCAATCACAGCGGAGACCTCGCTGGTCACATGAATCTGCTTCATCTTGTCATGCACCTCCTCTCTACCACATGCTGCTCCATATCAGCGACACCAATGGCGAGAACAATTTGCTAGAGTGGATGCTATCGGGCCTCCAAAACACCGACATATGTCCTGGGACCGCGTCCCTCCACCCGGCTGCTGATGAGGCCCAAATCAGCCTGTGTCGTCTGTCGGTAAGTTGCGACGCCCGTGATCCAGGAAGTCCAATCGCTCAGCTTGACTCGTAGGAGGCGTCGCAGGAAATGCATACGGTCGTACCAGGGAACAACATGCGATTTCTGTACCGAGAGGAATCTGCAGTGCATTGTGAGTCAGGAAGCCGACTTTCCAGAAGATGGCTACGAGCCGATCGTGCCTCGACGGATCCATGCTCTAACGCACAAGTCCAGGCTCCTGCCGCCCCTGGACTTGTGCGAGGAGCTGATCAATCTCTATTTCCGCTACATCCATGTGTCGTTTCACGTCTTGTTTCACAAGCCGTCCTTTTTGGCCGCTTTCAAGAACGGCTCGCTGTCGAGGATCCTCCTTTTCGCCGTCATCGGCATGTCAGCCCGCTTTTCGCAGCACGAAAGCCTAATCAAGGCATCACCTCGGGAGCGAGGCAGACCCTTCACCAAAGAAGCAGAGCGTTTATTGAATCTACACGACATCTCCCTCACCACCATCCAAGCTTGCCTGTTGCTGGGAGCGTCCGCCGTGGTCGAGGGGGAAGGGGCGACAGAATCTGTTTACTTCAGTATTGCTTGCCGCATGGGAATGCTTCTAGACCTTCCTAACGCACCGGTCACAACGCGAATCCAGCAAGAGCTCAACTTTAGAGGTTAGGGAGCCGATGGCATACCGTACAGGTCTGGCAGTGACTGACTGGGCTACAGTATGGTGGGCGTTGTACGAAACGGACACATGGTCATCGACGGGAGTGCGATTGCCGAAGATGATGCCGTTGCGCAATGTGCCGCTCCCGATGGCCGAGAAGAGATTCCTCGAGCTTTCGTCCACCGCACCCCCGAACCGAACTTACATCGCCAACCGCGGATCCCCAACGGCGAAATCACCCATTCCACAGGACTCGCTGATAGCACATTCGGTGATGGTAAACCAAATCTTCTCTCAGATCGACGAGGTCAACTCACGAGCCGTCTCCGGTGAGCTGCACGGCGCCGAGCTCACACAGGCTGTCGAGCGTGTGTCGGTGGAGCTGAATTCCTGGGCCTGTAGCCTTCCGGACAGGATGGTCAACACGCCGGAGAACCTCGTGTACTGGACAAGGCAAGGTTTCGGTAACATATTTGTCGTCCTGCACATGGACTATTGCCACCTGTGCCAGATCCTCTTTTACCAGTTCCTCCACGGCAGCGCGAATCAAGCATATCACCACGAGGACCAGGACCAGCATCAGCTGAGGAGTCAGTACGCCCAGAAATGCCGCAAATACTCCACGGACGTTTGCAATCTCATCCACCTAGCGAGCGAGACCGAGGGGGCCGAACTCCTCAACTCGATCGTCGGCCACGTCCTGACCATCGCCTCCACCGTTCAGCTGCACATCCTGCTCTTCAGCGACGATGCAGCGGACGTGCACAGTGCGCGCAGACTGCTCGAGCGCAACTTCGAGCTGCTCACCCGCTTGAAGACGTTCTGGCCCTGCATCGACATCTCGTTTGCCCGGTTCGAGGCCTTCCACAAGGCCTGCCTGCGCTGCCAGGACGACTCGCACTTCCAGATGGATCAGTGGATGCTCAAGTTCATGCTCGAGTTCGCGGCGCCTCTCACTGAGAGATATGAAGAGGAAGGAGGTGGCGAGGAGAATTTCCAGCGCCCGTGGTCTTTGATCAGCACTGCAATTTAGCGGGATACACAGAAGTACAATGTGCTGAGCGCTGTGGGACAAACTACGAGATTGTATGCGACAGGTTCATTTGTTCAGATCAAGCCATGCCGGATGGAAACAGCAGCCACGAATGTCCCAGCACCAGATGTCCAGGGAGGTGTGGGAGAACGACGTTTGATCGAGTTCAGTCCTTCCAGCGCCCGATCCCTGAGCGCTTTGTGGCCAGGGTCTTGTGAGTTCTCTCCAGGTACCCGAGACGTCTGTATTTCTCGGTCTCGCCGCTAGCTGCTGACCGCCCAAAACTCTAGATACCCTTGGCCTCCCCGGAACTTTGCTCCAACACCCCGCGTGCCCGCCGATCTTAGTTCTAGGAGGGGATCCAACTTTATCCCGACTGAACTGCAAAGTCCTGGAGACCATGAGGAGTTTCGTAAGCGGGCGTTGGGGGGTTGGGTGCTTAGAGGGGCTGAGGACCACGTCTAGCAATCAGTGAGAGGGAACGGAGGCAGGGTCTCATCTGAAAGAAGCGGCACAAGTGGTATTAACACGGGTAGATGCTGCCCTTCTGTCGCCTAGCATAAGAACCACGATAGGGCTTGCCACCTAGTTCGAAGGCAACACACCATTCAGCGGTTTGAAACTAAAGGAGCGTGTTCCACCATCCACACGAGCTGCCGACCATATTTCCCCACTGGATGATCATCCCACAACTGTCCCAGGCGACAGCTCCGCACCTACACGTCGAATTGTCCATAGAGCACACGCTCCGAAACAGGCCTATCCCCCAGATTCAAGTTACTGAAACCTGCGCGAAGCCTCGCCTGTGCTATGGCCGCGTCATTTTGGGCGGAGAATCGCTTGTACTCCGGGTCAACGTCCTTGACGACTTTCTCCGGCTGCTCGAGGTTCTCGAGAGCTAGGTCCTGGCGCTGTATCGAGGGCGTTGTGTATTGGTCGAGAACTGTAGCGGTGAAGACGGACTTATTATCTCTCTCTCTCTCTCTCGCGAGGTGCATTGCAATGTGGTTGAGGAGGAGGGGATGCAAGGCCTCGGGGGACGGACATGCACTATCAACCATGGTCGGGTCAGGGGGGAAGAAAGCGTCGTGAAGACGATCTGGACGCTGGGTCCCCGCCTGTCGGGCATGTCGGGCACTCACTGGAGGGATCTGAATGCTAGCGAGGGTGCCCGTGGTTTCGGTCGCGCAACCACAGATGAACGCCATGACGAGCTCGACACAGTGCAGTATGACTTCCCGGTTGTCGAGCTGGTCCCACGGGTATCTGGTGCCGGTGAAGTAGGCCGTGCCGCCGCTGCTGACCATGAACTTCCAGGCCAACTGCCTGGTCTCCCTGTTGGTGTCGTCCCTCTCCAAGACGGCGGGATCAACCTCCTCGCGGCACATGAATAGGTAGCAGCCCTGCGCGAGTTGATTGCGGTTGTCGTTGCCGGTCACGCCGGCCCAGACAGGGTGGTCCTCGAGTATTCTGGACCACAACTCCTCCCTTGATTTTGGGGGAGGATATGAATATCGAAAGAGAGACATGGCTCAGGTCTGCAAAGCGAAGAAGCGTACGGAAGAAGGGTGAAGGAGAAATGTATGCAGAAGGAGGAAATGAACCTAGGGGATGCCCTATATATATACCTCGACCCTCCTGCCCAGAGTCGAGCGGGGGAAGCGAACTTTGCGAATGTGACGTATACCCCGCCAATGGCAGCACAGTCCCAGACTCAGCCAGCGATGGTCCATGAGCCCACATCTCACTCCCGCTGGACTTGAACACTTGGATCGCCAATCACGTCCTGCAGCACTCGGGCCAGTCGATGGTCATGGCGGCTGGGTGACAGCAGGGTGACAGCATTGACAGCCCAACAAAAAGAGCAGACCAAACAGAGCGCTGATCGAAAGGAAAGCGGTGGGAGGAGTGGAGAGTTGTCTCAAGGGAAACCGGAGGCGAGGGAAAAGGAGGATGTTGAAGCGGGTGGGATCGACACAGCAAACATGTCTGGCCATTGCAGGACGCACTTGGAAAAGGCAAAACGAGTTGCTGGGTGCCTGGTGGGTTGCTGATGTCTATGGACAGAACTTTTCTGATTGCGTTGCCAAATGAACCGTCTACTGAACCCAATCTTTGCGCTGGTTCGACCAGTCCTCTCACAGCCTTGCCAATCTCTGGCGCCATTCGTGTCTAGGAAGGTTTGAATCAGCCGTGGGCCCCAAGCCTAATCCATGTTGCGTGTATGGTACGGGCGAGAACTTGCTCACTGACAGAGGCAGTGGCTGACAGAGGCCCTGTGTCAACAGAAAGACCCGCCTACCTCGATCTTCCAAAGGAGGCCGGCGCGGCGGGCTTGTTGTCCAGGATCTCCTCGATCTCCTCCATGGTCTTGTCGTCCAGCTTCTCCAACAGCTTGAGCGCCTTGCAGTTGTCCACAATCTGCTCGACCTTGGTGGCGCCGAGGATGACCGTGCTGACGTTGGGGTTCTTGGCGCACCAGGCCAGCGCCAATTGTGACATGTTGCCGCCCAGTCGTTCGGCGATCTGGGTCAACTTCTTGACCTTTTCAATCTTGGCCTTGCCTTCGGGTTTCTGAAGCGAGTCGATGGTGCTGCCGAAGAAGTCTTTGTGGTTGGCGAACCGTGAGCCCTCGGGAATGCCGTTGTTGTACTTGCCAGTCAAGAGACCAGATGCGAGTGGCGACCAGATGGTGGTGCCGTACTTGTACTCCTGGTACAGCGGCGCATACTCGACCTCGAATCTTTGGCGGTGGAAGGCGTTGTACTGAGGTTGCTCGGCGATCGGGGCAATCAGGTTATACTTCTCAGCAATCAACGTGGCTTCCGTGATCTGGGTGGCCGACCACTCGGACGTCCCCCAGTAGTAGGCGAGGTTGAGATTTCGGATGACCTGAGTGAAGCCCTCGACAATCTCCTTCATCGGAGTGGCATAGTCAGGTCGGTGGGCCAGCACAATATCCACATATGGTTGTTGGAGACGCTCCAGGGAGCTCTTGAGACCTTCGACCACATGCTTTCGTGAGAGGCCACGGGTGTTTGGCTCTTTTCGCCCTGTGCCGAAGAAGATCTTGGTGGACAAGACATACTCGTCTCGGGGCCAGTTGAGCTCCTTGAGAGCGTTCCCCATCTCAATTTCGGATTGTCCATTGGCGTATGTCTGCATTGGCGTAAGTATTGTACCCGCGAGAGGGTGGTAGTGCTCACCTCTGCAGTGTCGAAGAAGTTGATGCCATGGTCCCACGCAGCTTGCAAGCATCTGGTCCGGCTTGTCAGCATGAGCTTGACGACGCGCGCACACGACCTACTCCTTGACAATGTTGCCCTTCTGGGTTCCTCCGTATGTGAGCCAGCCACCTGTTCACGATGTTAGCCATCAGAGCACCTCCGGCCAATGCGCCTTTCCACTTACCCAGCGACAAAACTGAGACCTTTAGACCGGTAGGGCCGAGGTGGCGGAAGACCTGATTGTGCGGTGGACGTCAGTAACCATATTGTGGCGGCGCAAGTGCACCTCAATGCCGCTGGATGGAGGAAGACGCACCATGTCTTTGGGGTCGAAAGCGGATCGGACAGCCATGTCTGCGAGTGATCTGGAACGAAACTGCGACGGAGGGTTGAATACACTTCTGGCTAAGCTGTAGATGAGTCTTGGGGAGCTTGATCGCAGCAGCAATTGCATGAACCAGAGGGTGGAAGGAAAGTGTCGTGAAATGCGGAATTGGAGAAGGGAGGGAGAGAAAAAAAGTCGCAGAGGAGGGGCCACCACGGCCACGTTATCATGACGTTTGAGATTGGTTCCTCTCAACGCTGGCTATTTACCACCACTGTCGCTTCCTACAAAATTACCCCTCGATCCACGTCGACCACACGGACATTAGCTATCTACACTCCATGGTGGAGTTGCGGGCTTGCGACATGGAGAGCATTTCCTGAACCTGGTAAGCCGAAACACAGATCGGACAATTGCCGGTGGCCAATCCCGTCTCGACGGATCACTAATTGGCTGGGTTCCAAGGTGCTTGCGCTTCAGATTCGCCATGATTAAATCATCCTCGAGATCACGTTATTGCCAGAGGCGAGCGAGTGGGAATGCGACACACGGCTCGACGGCCTTCGACGGGCGGTACTGCCGATGCCAGGCACACGAGGAGGTCTCGGTAGGTTATTATCAATATGTCAACACCGACAAACACAGGATCTTCCCGGTGGCCGCTTTGTCACCAGTCTAGGAGTTAGGTGTTAATGAGGCCCTTAAGACCCTATCGTTGCGCTCGTCAGATCCCTAGCCACTGTTCACACACAGGAGAACGGTGCGCAGAAGAATGGCTTTCCATGTTACGAGAGGAACAGTTCTGGCAAGGCTCCCTTCCCTTCTACCTCAACTTCCTTGCTGTCCAGCTGGATCGCCAGCAGCCTCACCGGCTTGGAGTCACTGGGGTTCCTCCACATGTGCATGGTCCCTCGCTGGACAAAGATGTCTCCTCTCGCCAGGCGCCTCTTCTCACCAGAGTCCAGTTCCAATTCCACCTCGCCCTCCAGCACCACGCCATAGTCAATCGAAACAGTGCGATGCATGGGCGACTTCGCACCAGGACCCATATCGACCACCCGACACACTGATCCGCCCTTGATTGTGATGCCGGGGTGTTTCTGCTGGTACCCGTTATAGACGTCCAGGTCAGCATTGCCGTTGAAGTCGGCCGGGATTGTGTCTGTTGCGTATGCGAGGCCGAACCCCGAAGTAGGGAAATTCGACCACGTAGGTTCTGGAGAGATTGAGCCTGCGGCAGAAGAGCTCGGGTCGGCAGGGTCAGCAGTTGCGAATATTGCTACGCCGTCTGCATTATGAGTGGTGATGTGTCGGGAAAACTTGGGCAATCCCTCGACCTTGGTCGCTGGTTCTGTCATGGTTTTTCTGTTCACGGCTGGATGTCGAAGCTCTCCGGCTTCTCACTGTTACAGACAAGCGATGGACGACACGGCAAAACCAAGCCTAGGTAAGTTTTGTCGAGAACATCTGTCAGGAGATACCCTAGACATGTGGACGTTATATCGTTCCTCATCATGATCCGCAATGGCCTCTGTGAAGCTGACTGCCGAACAAAGTGTGCGGGAGACGCAATTTCAAGGAAGCGTGGGGCTCAGGATCGTGGGGAAGTCCTTCTTGCGAGCTATACTACGTACAAGAGGTGGCAGCCGATGTCGAAAATAAGTGACACAGTCTGACGAGAAATTATGTAGAGAAGTGATTTACCACTGACTCCTAGGAATTGTCTTTTTTAAGTGTATTTATCCTGTTCTTACCTAGGTATTCCTGTTAAGAATACTGGCTATACCTGATCTGGCGGCTGCCTCGTCGCTGTCGAGTGACCGTCTATTCTCTGCCAGACTCTTTGTCAGATGGTGCTATTTTCTTCCAGATAGCCACCAGGAGCCAGATTCGGCTCAGCGCCTGCCACCCTCGGAGTGCTGGCCGCCAGTGACCATACTCGTTGTAGGTGGCAAACCTTTCGCTTAACTCGGGCGATGGAGTAGTCACTATTCGTCGGTCAACGCTACGAGAGGTTGCCGAGCACTTGATGTTTTGATATATACTTCGTACTACGTGAAGACATAATCGTCATTAGCTATGTACCAGGTACCGTTCGTCGCGGGCTGAGCATGAAGAAGCCACAGTGGCTGGCCCTGCCGTGTTGTTGGGCAGACTGTCCTCACTACCACGACTCACCTATTAGTCTCACCATGCCTGAGGACCAGCCACCAGCTCACGAAACTTTCTTGGTACAAACTTCTCCTTCTTTGTACACATTTGGCCTACTTTTTATTTCATCCCTACGGCATCTTCATGAGCCGATTTGCGGCCGTGGACCACCTGCTGCTAACATTCTTATTCTTGTCAGACTTTGGCCGAGAACATGAATGCCCTTCTCTCGCTTTTCAAGTGGATCTCATCACGACGACGAGGCTCGGTGACAGTCGCCCGTGAGACATCACGTCCAGGACAGTTCCAGGTCAGGCGAACCTCGACCTTGGAGACATTACCAGCAGAAATCCTGCTGCATATCGTCTCCTTTTTGCCAGCCAGTTCCGTGGCCTGTCTGAGTCTGGTTTCCAAATCGCACCACGAAGCCCTTGGCGGCCAGTTTGATCTCAAATTGCGACATGACCCGACAGAAAAAGCACGTTTCCTTCGGGTACTGGAAGAGGACTTACCCGAGATGATGGCATGCTGTGTCTGCAACATCCTGTACCGTTGGGACCAGTTTCCGCGGTGGCGCTGTCCTAATTCTCATACCCATCGGTCCTTAGCGCGTGGTGTATTCTGGTGCTTCTCCCACGACCCCGCCCTGATCTATCGCAACACGGTAGATGTGTTCCTGAGAGGATTTGCGAAAGGCGCGCGATACGGTCCACAGCTCCATGAACTAATCACCACTGCACACCCAACCACGCCGCGTCTTCTCACAGTGGCGGATATATCGACAGCAAGAGTCTGACCGCTCGGGTTGTCAGGGACAAGCTGTTGATGCACAGTGTCCACAAGATGTCGGTACTTTTATCAGCTCAAACACTGGGTACTCCGACTTCGCAAGTGAACATCAATCAAATTGTTCTGGACCAATTTGTGCCTGCAATCAACAAGTTCAAGTACATCGGCTGTGCCCACTCTGACGAAACACTCCCTGCCGTGATTTTAGATGCATTTCAACGACGGTCGGGCCACTCCAGCGATCGATCGAGATGCTTGGATCTCTTGAACTGCGGCCACTGCGCCACCGACCTGCGAGTCCGGGTGGAGTTAGCAAATTGCGCCGGAATCTGCGTCCACATTGAAATAGAGACATGGCAGTCCTTAGGAGGTCGAGAGTCTGACAACAGAGACGAGACGGAGGACGCGCATTTCCATTTCGGATACCAGCGGCAGGAGCCCTTCGATATCAATCCTCCTGACCGCAACCTGGAGGAGATGTTCAAAGAGGGAGAGGGAGTCGAAAGAGAGCGTGAGGATTCCTCCGACGAATCTCGACGGGGTCAGAGCTGGATCCAGCTGTGGGGCTGGTACTATGACACTTTCACGGCTCAATTGTGCAGATACAGCGGTCCTTGCGATGGTGGAGGGGTGTCAAGTCGAATTCCGGAGCAGCCACTGTCCTTGCTGTATGCGACCCATTGAGCTTGCGTCAAGGGCGTGGATTCAATCGATGGAGCCTGGGTACAATTGAAGAGTGGGATCGAATCCTGTTCAGTGAATATCTATCATTCACGACCAATACAGGCAGAGACCGGTGAGCTTATCTATCCCTGACCCTCATTCTGTCACATCCAAGCCCTGGATCTTTGCACTTCGGGATTCCGCCATGCCAAAGTTGTCACTATTCAAAACACTACCGGCCCGCCGATGCAGCACTCTCTAAGCCAGAATTGCGCCGGGTGGCCCTTAGAAGTCTATCTCAGGGGTTCTTGGTCCTTCGCCGCCGCAGCCGCCTAAGGAGCACCTCCGCCTTCATCGACCTTGAGCACTCCATATTGCGGCGCCGCGCCAGCAACGCCGACCTCCTTGCAATACTCGTCCCAATGCCTGAGCAGCTCCTGCAGCTTGTCGGGGTGCCTTGCGCCCAGATCGTCCGTCTCGCCGGGGTCCTTCTCCAGGTTGTACAGCTGCCATCTCCCCGGTCCAAAGGGCTTCGGAATCATGACGGCTTTCCATTTCCCCTTCCGGAGAGCCTGGCGGTCGAATAGCTCCCATCCCATGACCGAGTCGTCGCCATGGATATGGTGTTGTTTCGCGGGGTCGGACAGGTACGGAACCCAGGATGTGCCGCGCATACGGACGACGGCGCGGCCTTTATACGTGGTTCCCGGATGTTGAGTGCCAGCTAATTGCAACAGAGTCGGGGCAATGTCCATCACGGTCGCAAAGGATCGATCAAGCTGCCCGGCCCGTGACGACGTCAATGGAGGATATCTGAGAATGAACGGCACCCGAATCCCGCCCTCTGACGAGAAGGACTTGTAAAGTCTCAGCGGGGCCATCGCCGCAGACGCCCACCGCGGACCGTACCAGATGTAGCTGTTATACCGGCCCATGTTCTCATAGCTATTGTCGTAATATCGATCGATGTGGTCGAAGATGTTCTCCTTCACCACCGGATACGCCTCCAGCAGCAGGCCCTCGGCGCCGTTGTCGGACATGAACAGGACCAACGTGTTATCGTACTCGCCGCTTGACTTGAGATAGGAAATGACACGCCCAATGTTCCGGTCCATGTTCTGCACCATGGCTGCGAACACCTCCATGGTCCGCGAAGAGAATTTCTTCTCATCCTCAGTCAAGTCCTTCCATTCTTTGCTCAGGGGCTTATCGAGAGGAAGGGCGAATACCTCGTGAGGTTTGGTCTCTGGTGAAATGATCCCGAGTTCCTCGAGACGTCGTAGCCGCTTCTCTCTCAACACGTCAGGGCCTTCATCGTAGACCCCTCGATAATCTCGGCGGTCCTCTTCCGGTGCTTGCAAGGGCCAGTGAGGCGCGGAGTAGGGCAGATAGGCGAAGAAAGGCTTCTGCTTTTGCTCCTCGCTCCGCTCGTCGAAGTACTGCAGAAGCTTCGACGTGAAGGACTCTGACGAGTAAAACTCCGGACCCAAGCCGGCAACTGGGACCGGCTTGTCGTCCTCAGCGTAGAAGGGGCCGTTGCGCTCCAGCAGATCGGGCACCTTCTCCTGCACCTGCGGCTCCCACCCGTAATGATTGGCACCACCCTGGGAGATTGTCAGCTGGCAGCTTGATGACCGACTACCGACGTGCCGCGTACGGGAAGTAGGCTGAACGACCGGTCGAACCCTCTCCTGGACGGATAGCGGTCCGGCGTCATGCCGAGATGCCACTTGCCCGACATCAGAGTGAAGTAGCCGGCGTCGCGAAGAAGCTCGGGCAAGGCCGCGACCCGGTCATTCAGGTATCCTTCGTAGCCAGGCTGTCCCACCTGGAACTCTTTGATTGCCTCGATCATCGTCCCCAGCCCGGCAATGTCTGTGTATACCAGGGGGGTTAGAACCTGTGTCGCCCACGGGCATCTTGGGTTGGGTACTTGCGATTGTCTGTGCCGCTCAGCAGCATGGACCGCGTCGGCGAACACGCCGCGGCGGCATGGAAGTCGGTGAGTCTGAGCCCGCCCCGAGCCAGGCCGTCGATGTTGGGCGTCTTGATCTCCCCGCCGAAGGCGCCCACGTCCGAGAAGCCCAGGTCGTCGGCCACGATGATCAGGAAATTGGGCCGCGGGCCTGTGGCTGGCTTCGCAGATTCCCCGGCCATGATGCAGATGCTCGATGCGCGACAGGCGGTGGTCCCATCAGCGAATCGAGGCAGGCAGGACGTTCTAGAGCCACCAAGTCTAAGAGACGAGAAGGGGTTCAGGCGCTCTTCCGTAGATTGCGTACGACTGCGGTCAGTATGTCACTCGGGGAAACGCGGCGTGTCGTTTTTCCGGCTGGCTTGGACCCCCCTGAAGATTCTGCCGCGTCCATTCATCAGGCACTGTGGAAGCCCCAGAACAGTCACATGACGCCACGACAAAAATTGTTTAGTTTATGATTTTGTCTTCTCAATTTATCACTAGATTTGCCAAATTCTCTTGGTCCAATTTATTACGTTGACAATCTGGCCGAGTGGTTAAGGCGGCAGACTCGAATGGCCTATTCTCTTAGGTCTACTGTTATCTGCTGGGTTCGCCCGCACAGGTTCAAATCCTGTGGTTGTCGATTTTGTTTTTTTTTTTGTATTTTTCGCGAGAGGTGTCCTTTTTGCCACCCTTCCTTTGTGCCCCATACTGGGAATAGGGAGCTTGGGGAAGGAAATTGGTTTGGTAGTGGTACTGAAGCTCAGAGTGGAGTGTAGTGAATGGGTGCAGAAAGCCGGAAAGCCATCAAGTGGCCGCTCAATTATATAGAAGACCTCAGAGAGAAGTGAATGGTATTCGCTATATACGCAAGTCCCCAGTGCGTCCACTGGAGACGACTGCTATTTTTGATACCTCATCTGGCTAGCCGACCAGCCAGGAAGGGGAATGAATGGCAGAAAGCACCCTTCAGCCTGAAGAGCTGGATGGAGATTGCCCCCCGCACACCAATGCTTTCTGCTCGCTATATTCGAAATCATGGCAAGGCTGCCATTTCTAGGAAAGAGTACTTGTGCCACGCAGTGACACGCATGTCTTGGGACAATCGTGTGGATGAAAATGTGCATCTTAGAATCGAAATCAACAGATGGGGCAAAGGAGACATCTCGTTGCGTTATGCCACTGCGCCGTTGAAAAACCGGGGAAGCTCAGCATCATATCAAGCAAGTTCAAACGTCCACCGCAGGAATCACAGTCAGACATTGGGCAAGAAGGCCGTCTTGGACGGGCGTTCAATGGCCCTGACGCGAGGGCATGTCGAAGATGATATCGTCCGAAGGCGCCTGCGGCTTGCGTGCCGCCATTGCGAGTGAACCCGCGATTGAACGACGCATGGGTACAATTCGAGGAGACATCTTGACGGGTTTCAATAGAATGTGACCCAAGGTTTTGTCGATATCGAGCTTGGGGTTATGTCCGCAAGGCATAGAGAAATGGCACTCGTCTACTGGACGACGCAGTTGTACATTTGGGCAGACATATTGTCGGTGGTTGACGGTAAGCGCTGGGCTTGTCTGTGTATTGGGGAAGCTGAAGGAGTGACTTGTAGTTGGATATGAATGAAAGTGTATGCGGGAGAGGCAAATCAGTCAGATAGGAGTACGGTATAAATACCTTGCCTAGAATTGCATAAAGACCAACATGCTGAAAGCAAATAGAAAGAGATCATGTTCTCGTACCCCATTCGGTCGCCGATGGGTGAGAGTCGGCGGCAAACAAAGAGCTCGCGGCAAGGCTGAGCAGAAGGGGACGAGGCTTGATATTGTTCTCCTTTAGTATTGTTCTCCCACACAAAGCATCGGAATGCTGAAATGTTCCCACCACCAACGTATTTCCGGCATAGGAGGAGAACAAACGAGTCCTGACAGTGGATTGCCGGGCGCGGCATGACCTTGTCCACACCCACAACGGTATTTGAGCTGTACCAGGTCGATGATGCTTGCCGATGTATGTTTGGTATCTAAAATCGGGTAAATGGCAGCCATTTTCCTCGGAGGGTGATTTTCGCCTGCATCAAATCAGCTCAGAGCTCTAGTACACTGTGATTTGTGTCTTACCCATGTATTGCCGTCCTTGTCGACCTCTTTTTCGACGTGGGTGGAGAAAGAAATTGCGCTCATGATACCGTCGCCAAACTTCTCGTTCAGGACGGCCTTATATGCATATCCGTAATTTTGCACAATCTCGTACAAGCGGTAGATCAGCGGTTCCTTGGGAGGCATCTCCACGCTCTTTCCACGGTCTGGGAACCCGCTCATTTGTGCCTCGAGGGTGGCATGGTCAATGCCAAAGTAGGCCGACAGCTTCTGGATATCTTCTGGGGACGGCTTTGCTTGTCCGTAGAACAGAGCTGCCACCGCGACCTCGTCCCGGCCAATCTCCTTGCCAATCGCCTCAAAGGTCACCTTCTTTTGCGCCTTCGCCTCGAACAAGGTTACAGAGGATTTGGGGAGGTTGGGATGTTGAGATACCTGGTCCTGTTAGCTGCCACGTCGAGCTTGTCCTTGAGGTGGAGCAACTCACATCCAGAGTTGCGAGAGACATGTTGGATGCTGGTCGGGTAAATTGCAACGAGGTCGGTCTGACGTAGCACAACGCAGGACGAGGCTTTGACCTGAATGCTGTGGAGGTTAGACGTTGCAGAGGACGTAGAGGTAGAGACATGATGGATGCAAATGACACCGAATATAAATAGCCAATCCAAAGAGATCCGTGGAGATGTGCACTCGTCAATATTTGTATCTCCTGCTTGGTAGAGGGGCCCTGAAGCTCTCCTCCCCGCATCAACCATCATCCGGGCGAATTGCCGTCATCCCAGATCGCGCAGGTCGGCATCAGCCCTGGCCCGAGAGAGATGGCTCCCGCCTAGCTCTTCGAGAAGCTGCAAGACATGCTGAGGGAGAGCAAAGAGCATGCGACGAGTATCCATATCCGGGATGTGTCTGTGCCAATACGAATGATGGGATTCTGCGTGTCGATAAGGAAAAGGCCTGGTGCTCCCAGAAGCAGCATCTTTCAACTGCCTTCCGCGGCGAGGGGCATCTTGCCAGGGGTATTTTGTTTTTTCGCGGGGCGATGAGGCGCAGCAGCTGTGAGGCCAGCTCCTTATTGGGGCCACGGTGATGTGGAGGGTGTCGCGAGGACGTTTACCGCAGTGTGGTTGGTTCGACCTTGTTCCCAGGCGCCCTCGTCTCCAGCTTGGCATGTGCTTCACCTGGTTGACATGGCATGAATCAGCTGAAACGTCTGTCACTCGCCATGGCTGAAACGAATTCCTCCATGACCGTCGACCCCGTTTGAGTTCACCGCCGGGTAACCCTTATCGTTGCTCGAGACTGAGTGCGGTTCTCCAGTCGCCATCTGTTCTCTCTTCCCTCTCCTCTTTCGAGTCCAGCTCCGGTTCGAACTAGGGTTCCCGCCATGTCCTACCCACAGCGCCCGGAAGACGACGGGCTCGCGTACGGAGACGACTATTCCCAATCTCGTGGAAGCGGTGGACAGGATGGAACTGATCGATCGCTGCTTGGAGACACTTTCAAAAAGTTCAAATCCGAGCTGGACAAGTACAAGTCGAGTTCTTCCTCGTCCCAAAATTATGGCTACTCCGCCTCCGGCGCTGGCTCCAATCAGCAGTATTACGGGCAGCAAGGTCCCAATACTGGATATCCTCAGATAGGCCAATCTGCTTACCCGGGAGGCCCGCCTACGCAACAATCCCAAGGTCGACCTGATCTCGCGTCCAAACTGTTTGGTGGATTACAAAACACTCTCCAGAACATCGGCTCAGACGTCACAAATCTGCTGGGCCCAGGAAATCGGCCTCCTTCGCAATATGGGCCGCCACCGCCAGGACAGACTGGTTATGCCGGGTATGCTAATGTGCCCGGTCCGCCAGGCATCCCCTCGGCCCCAAATCGCTACGACAGCTTTGCTTCAGAGAAACCAGGCAACGACGTCAAGTGGTACGTTGACGGGTGTGGCTACTTCTGGGCGGTGAGTCAAGCGCTCGAAGGAGCAAAACACTCGATCTGGATATTGGATTGGTGGCTGTCACCCGAGCTGTATCTCCGCCGGCCACCCTCTCAGAACGAACAATGGAGACTGGATCGAACGCTGCAACGGGCAGCACAACGCGGCGTCAAAGTCAAAGTGATCGTATACAAAGAGGTGACCCAAGCTTTGACTCTTTCCTCGGCACATACGAAACACGAACTCGAGAAACTGCATCCTAATATTGCGGTCTTTCGTCACCCGGACCATCTACCAGATGCTCAAACTGCTCAGTCGTCCTTGGTATCTTCTCTTCAAGCTCTGAAGCTCGATGCTGCGGGAATTTCTAAGCTTGGTGCGGATACGCTCAAGGGAATATATGGCGTGACGGACGACGTCATCCTGTACTGGGCACATCATGAGAAGCTGTGCTTGATTGACGACAGGATTGCGTTTATGGGCGGCTTGGATCTCTGTTTTGGGAGATGGGATACAAATCAGCATTCAATCGCTGATGCACATCCTTCCAACATCAACGATATCGTCTTTCCCGGTCAAGACTACAACAACGCCAGGGTCATGGACTTCAGCGACGTTGCACAACCGTTCCAGAACAAACTTGACAGGACCAAGAACTCGAGGATGGGATGGTCCGACATTGGCATTTGCCTGCAAGGATCTTGCGTCCAGGACCTTCGTCACCACTTCGTCGATAGATGGAACTTCATCTTCGACGAGAAATACAACGTCCGCAAGGATCAACGGTACTACAGGCTCCTGGACGATTTCCCTCACCCACCGACTGGCCCAGGCCAGCGACCCCAATCGCGCCCACAGTCACAAGGCCACCTTCAGCCTCCTGCGCCGGTTGGTGGATATGCACCACCCCCAGGCAGTCAACCCTACACGGAACCGGCGTGGCATACAACCAGCCGGCCGCACACGCCGGTCGCCGGCCAATACCAGGGTCAAGCAGGAACAGATACTGGCGCATATGGCGCTCCAGCAACCCCTTCTGTCCCGGGCGCTCAGATTCACTCGCAACATCCTGAAGCCCAGTATGGTCAAACTGCGGCCTCCTTGGATCAAGCAACCCCGGCCCAAGCACCAATGCCGGCTCCGCCTCAGACCTCTGCAACTGCCTATGGCCAAGTCCCTCCACCTCCACCACAAGCTCCCATCCAGACTTCTGCCGGAGTCTACGGCCAAGCTTCTGCGCCTCCACCACAAGCTCCCATCCACACTTCTGCCGGAGTCTACGGCCAAGCTTCTGCGCCTCCACCACAGGCTCCTCATCCACCTTCTTCTGATTCTTACGGTCAAGTGTACAGCCCTCCGCCACATGCAACTCCCCAACCTGCCACAAGCGCTTACAGTCAAGCCTCCAGCCCTCCGCCGCAGGTAGCCCCAGTCCAGCAACCAGTGAGCACCGGGAGTAGCTATCAACAACCCCCAGCCCAGACATTCCAGCAGAGCTTTCCTCCTCCGCCTCCTGGGCCACCTCCCCAAACATCAGCGGCCCCGGCACAGAGTTATCCGGGATATCCCCCGCCCCCGAGCGCAAACCCTCCGTACGCGCCCTACCATCAAGGACCGACGGAACTTTCGACGCAGCAATCACCTCCTCAATCGTACCAGCATCAAAATTATCAAGCTTATCAACCGGCCGATGCAGGGCAAGCTCGTGGTTTCGACGAATATGGTCAAGAGTCTAGCAGGGGCTTTGATGATTATGGACCCGGAGGCGAATCCGAAAGAGGCCTCCGGGGAAGATATGACCAGTACAAAACGGAGGGGAAACTGTTGGGCCAGCAACTTTCATCTATTGGCAATGCTGTCTCAGGTGGCCTTGGGGACAAAGCGCACCAACTTCAAGGCAAATACTTTGGGGGTACGGACTCCTATGGGCGCCCGTATGCTCAGCCACGACCGGTTATGACCTGTCAGGTTCTTCGGAGCTGCACAACGTGGAGCAACGGAACTCCCCTCGAGCATTCTATCCAGAACGCGTACATCGATGTGATTCGGAACAGTCAGCACTTCGTCTACATCGAGAATCAATTCTTCATCACAGCCACCGGCGATCAACAGAAACCTGTCACAAACTTGATCGGTCAGGCTATTGTTGAACGGATCCTTCGGGCGGCTCGAAACAACGAAAAGTATAAAATCATTGTGGTCATCCCGGCAGTGCCAGCATTTGCGGGGGACCTCCGGGACGATTCTTCACTGGCCACCCGAGCGATCATGGAGTTCCAGTACAACAGCATTAACCGCGGTGGACACAGCATCATGGAGAAGATAGCGCAGGCAGGCTTCAATCCCATGGATTATATTCGATTCTACAACCTCCGGAATTACGATCGAATCAACTGCAGCAATTTCATGCAGCAAGTCGAACAGCACAGTGGAGTGAGATACGAAGATGCCCGGAAACAACACGATGACGCTGTCGGAGCCGGCTATGGGCAGTACGGCGAGAAGACAGGGACCACTCAACTGTCTCAAGCCTCTCAGTACCAGCAATACCAGACCGCCGCGCAGCAGATGGCCACTCCTGGGAGCGGCCGGTGGGACAGTGTGGCGGAATGCTACATGCTCGGCGGCCAGGACATACGCACTGTACCCTGGGACGGCCCTCCTGAAGCCGAGTTCGATGCGTTCGTTAGCGAAGAGCTGTACATTCATTCAAAGGTAAATGTCGCTACTCATATGAGTTACTGAGTATCTAATCAGTCGCAGTGCCTCATCGCCGACGATCGAATTGTCATTATAGGATCTGCCAACCTGAATGACCGCAGCCAACTAGGATCACACGACAGTGAGATCGCCCTGCTGATCAACGACTCTACGCCCGTCCAGTCGTACATGAGTGGCCAGCCCTACCAAGCAAGTGGTTTCGCAGCGTCTCTACGCAGACAGCTGGTCCGAAAACACGTCGGACTGATTCGGCCTCAACACTTCTTCAGACCGGACCCGAATTTTGACCCAGTCGGGGTGCCCAATGTGTATGACTGGGGCTCCCCAGAAGATAATGTCGTGGCAGATCCTCTCAGCGACACTTTCCAGGCACTGTGGAACAGCCGAGCACGGACGAACACCGAAGTCTTCCGACGAGCGTTCCGCGCTGTCCCCGACGACTTTGTGAATACCTGGGCCGATTACAAGGAGTTTTATGAGTACTTCTATCGGCACTCCGACGCAGAGGCTCAAGGGAAACCAAGCAAATTGCCGCCACGGGTCGAGTATGGACATGTTGTTAGGGCAGATTTCCCGGGAGGGGTCGGCGAGCTCAAGGAACTCCTGAGTCAAGTCAAGGGCACCCTGGTGGAGATGCCGTTGTGTTTCCTTCAAAGTAAGGCAATCCTGTCCCTTTTAAGCCACGACTAACATGCAGCGCAGACGAAGACATTGCTAAGGAAGGGCTGTCTCTAAATCCGCTGACTGAAGAAGTCTATACATGAGCTAGCATTGACAGCTGAGCTATGACTGAATGATTGAATGAGCCAATTCATTTCACCTGACCGCCCTTCATTTCCGTGTAACCGCGTAAGGTGTAAGGTCCGAGATCAACTCTCTCGTCGGCCGAAGTGGTAGCAGTTCCTTCACATAAAGGGGCTGCGCAAAGCGCGTTTTATGCCTGACCGTACAGACCCGCTGGACAAATTCGGCGAAGCAGATGGATCCTCGCGCTGCTCAAGGAAAGCTTCCTTCATGCGCTGTGTCACTTCAGACTCTCCTTCTTTTGAGAGTTCAGCCCTTTTCTATGGCTGATTTCGATGTTGGTGAAGCTCACTACCGCTGGCCGAGCTGCCATACCAAGCTCAGCAACCTAGGAAGAAGGAAGAGAGTTTGAGAACCAGCGGGATCGCCTCACCTCACTGGCGTCCTCGCCAAACCGTCTGCGGGAACCTGCTTGATGTCTTCCCCGCTTGCTACTTCACTTTCTGGTACTTAGCGACCTTCATCCATCATCCTCTTCACCTCTGCTTTGTTCCCTCCTTTCTTCCTTCACACAACAGTCTCTCTTAGTTTCCTTCTCTGGACTGTAATAGCTTTGCTCTTTTGAAGGTTGGAATCTGACGTTGCCCCTCCACCCTCTTGCCCTTGGTCGTCTGCTAACTCCCACCCCTGACCCTGGTACACCAACCTCAACATGAAGATCAAATGCACCTACGAAGATTGCTTCAAGCAATTCGACTCTCGGCAGGCCATGGTTCGCCACAAGGAAAAAGATCCTGGACACTCGTACTGCAAGCTCTGTGACGTCGACTGTGCTAATGACATGTTCCTCTTCATCCACCAGCTTGGAAGCCCTGCGCACAGTGAGTTGGCTTGCCCGCCCGCCTCGTGACGGCTGTTGGCCACTGACAGTGTCGTAGTCTGCTGCCCGATTTGCGCATGCGAGGTACTGAGTGAACTCCCGAAGAAACGTATAGCCGAAGCTGACCCACGCAGTTCAAAAGTACAATTGCCAGGGATACTCACATGGAAACTGTAGGCACAAGTGTCAGATCTGAATCGAACACTAGCTGACTTGGGATGGCAGCAACATCGTTCCAACCAGAACATAGAGTGTGCTGGTTGCGGACAGAAGTGCGGATCAGCGTCGCAACTGATGCAACACATCGAGCAAGATGAATGTGAAGTCATCAAGCTCCAAGATTTCCAGATGCAGCGAGCCGAACGCCAGGTTCAGAAAGATGCGTGGGAGGCAGAGACGGATCCATTCGCTATCAATCCACCCATCTGGGATCAGACGAGTGCTGCCAGCAACAACGCTGGCCTTGATCTCTTGAGCAGGGCGACTCATGGCTCGGGACGATCTCTCAATGACGCCCTGGGTGAGCCAATCTCCACCGCATCCCACGAACAATTCCCACCACTCTCGCAGTCTCGGGACTCGAATGCGGCCAGTGCCAGTGCGGCTCCGCAGCAGTCTAGCTTTGCGGTCAAACCCACGAGTAACGTCCTCGACCTCGACGACGCCTCTGCAAAAGACATGTCCAACTTGCACATCTCCCAGCCGGCATGGGGGATGCAACAAGACGTCGACACACCACAGGGGAATGCCAATTCTGGAATGGTCGCAGGGTGGCTTAACACGGTCGCTGCCACGGCGGAACCACCATCCAACGGCTCGAGCGAAGTTGCCTCAATGTATGACAGAAAGGCGTCGTCGTCTGACTACCCTGGCAAAATCCCACCGACTTCACAGGCAAAGCCGAACCAAGATTCTTCTTACCAACACATTGTCCAGATGCCCGCCCACTCTATCGTGTCGACGAGGAGGCGACTCGAAATCGAAAAGTATTGGGACTCCATCCGCCAAGTGTATTCTTGCCCGACCATCAAATGCAAACGTCAGTTCAGGACACCAGCTGACTTCAGAGCACACCTCCTGTCCTCAGCACACATTGGTGGTCAGGTCACTTGCCCCTCGTGCTTGAAGAGGTTTGCGACCACCGCAGCATGGGTCGCCCACACCGCTTCGGCCAGCAAGCGTTGCGACATCCGCAACAGCGCCAATTTCAATCAGGTTATGCGAGAAGTCACCGGTGGGCTCCTGGGCACACAAGGGTACAACGATAATGGCTCGGTCAAGTTTGTTGCGCCGAGGATTGAAGATTGGTAAAGCGATTGGGAGGGAGTCGTGGCTTTCTTGAAGCCAAACCGCACCCCATCCTAGGTATGACTTTGATCTTGATATTGGGTGCGGCACCAACCTAACCCCTGAACAGATTTTCCAAAAGTCTACGTGACGAAGATTGATGACATCTGCAGTACGACCCGGGCTTGATATTGCCTCCACATTCTTTTTTAGACAGTATTGGCTCATTTCCTTTCGAGTCCTCGCGCCCGAGGCGCGTAAAAATTGTCATGAGCACGAAGTCGCACTGAGCTGGGCGCTCCTTTGAAGAACTTGGCGCAGGGAGATATGAGATATGGATCCAGTGATACCCTTGACGAAGAACAGCAAAACAAAACAAAACAAAACATGGCGCCTGGCATTGAAGACGGGACAGTGCACAGGTTAAGCCGCACTATGGGACGAAAAAGGATTGTGGATACGTGCTCTGGAAATTACAACAATACACACAGCTCTACTGGTCCAGCGGCAGCAAAAATCATGCACTGCAGATAGGTGTAATATGCTCACACAAATAGATTTGGCTTCATAGCATGCGACAGAAATATTACAGGGCGCTCAATCCTTTTTTTCAATCCCTCTCGTCCTTTCACAGTCTGCTGGCAAACCCGTCCCGATCGACCTTGCAGAGGTAATCTCTCGTGATGTCCTTGACGGTGGTCACGCCTGCTAGGCCCATGCACAGCCTGAACTCGTCGCTCAGCAGCCTCAGACACAGCTCGACGCCATCCTGCCCCTTGTACGCTAGCCCCCAGAGGATGGGCCGGCCGACCCAGCAAAAGTCTGCGCCCAGGGCGAGGGCCTTGAAGATGTCGGTGCCGTGCCTGATGCCGCCGTCGACGTGGACAGGGACGCGCCTCTTGACCGCGGCCACGACCTCCGGGAGCGCGTCAAGGGTCGCCAGCGCGCCGTTCAGTTGGCGGCCGCCGTGGTTCGAGACGATGATCCCATCGCAGCCGTGGCGGACCGCGAGCTCGGCGTCCTCAGCCGTGGCGATGCCCTTGACCCAGACTTCCATCTCAGGCCCGCACACGTCTTTCAGCCACGGGATGGATTCGTCCCACGACAGGGTCGGGTTGGCCGCGTGCGTGTGGAACGTGATGGGCCCGCTCGGTGGGATGCGGCGTTGGCCGTCGTGATATCCTGCCGTGCTGGGACGGCGTTGGCGGGGCATCTTCGGCCGGCGAGAGGACGGGGTTTTCTTCTCGTCAGTGGCCGTCGTGATTCTACTGTGCTCCCTCCCCACCGCTGTGTCGGTGTCCTCGTTCTGTTCCGCGAAGTTGGCTATAGAGAGGTGGGCGGGCAGTTTGAATTGGTTCCTGATCTCGAGATTGCGGCGGCCGAGCATCGGCGTGTCGACGGTCAGGAGCACGGCTTTGTAACCGGCCTTTTTGGCGCGGTCTATCAGTTTCAGCGAGTGCTCGCGCTCTTCAAACAGGTACAGTTGAAGGACGTGCGGGTTGTCCCCGCTGGCTTCGGCGACGTCTTCGAGAGTGCTGGTGGAAAAGGAAGAGAGGCCCATGACAACTCTGCGTGAACGACACGCTCGTGCCGTTGCGATTTCTCCATCCGAGTGTGCCAGCCGTTGCATTGCCGTCGGCGCTACGCCGAAGGCAGAGCTGTTCTTGTGTCCGAACACCTGCACTGTAGTATCTATCTGTGAGATGTCTCGCAATACCCTCGGACGGATACGATATTTCCCGTAGGCTGAGATGTTCTCGGAGAGGGTGCTTCCGCAGTCGGCTCCTTCATTGTAGTAGTCTCGCGTCTGCTTGTCCATACGTTCATAGGCGAGGGATTCGAGTTCCGAGATCGTGAGGCAGTTTAGGTCGTGCGGCTCGGCCTGGGGCGCTCGAGGAGCGGAAGGGTCAGGTTTAGAATCGGCCTCGGGGGCCATCTCGTATGAGAGGGGAACAACAGGCGAGATGCGGACTGTAGCGATGTCTTGGATGCTGGCCGGGGATGCGAGAGAATCCAGAATCGATGCAAGCTGGTTCCTTTATGGCGAGAGAATCGAGAACACTGGTATGGAGGGATAATGGGTACTTACTATATCAATCGCACTCACCTGCGCAACTCGGTCGGCCTAGCATGAAATCGACGCAGATGACGCTGTATGAGCTGTCGGATCTGGGGTCTGGGGAGCTCCTTATCGCGTATGAAATCAGAGATCGACGAGCTGGATTGAGGCTTGCTGGAGCATGACGTCGTAGAGATGAAAGAGGGAAGATGGGAGGAGGAGAGGAGAAGCCACGAGTGCGGGGAGAAGAAGTGGAAGACGACGAGTTCCGAATCGGGAACGGGGAAGGGGACCTGGTGTTTTGTCGCGTCTCGCATAGAAAAAAAATAGGATAATAGCCTGATTTGTCTCGGACTGGAGAAAAGCCACTTCTACGCGTCGCCCTCGAAGGTGATGGAGATGATGATGATGCCAGATATATTATAGCGGAGAAGAAATCCCCTTTCGACCCTCGCACTGACGGACAGTTTCCCTGTCCACTTGCTTACTCGTTCTGAGCTGCAACCATGGACCTCTCCATAAAGACCCTCCGCGGCCTCGTCACCGAACCCACACATACGAGATGGATAGCACCGTTGATGCTCCTCGGCGAGGCCGCGCTCTGTGGCCTCATTATCTGGCGGGTGCCGTATACCGAGATCGATTTCACGACGTACATGGCCCAGGTGCGCATGTTCCTTTCCGGCGAGCGAAACTATGCAAAAATCACAGGCCCTTCGGGCCCTCTTGTCTATCCGGCCCTTCATCTCTACATTTACTCGATCCTCTACACCCTCACCGAGCAGGGAACCGACATCCTACGCGCCCAGATCGTCTTTGCCGGGTTATACCTCGTGACGCTGGCCGTCGTGTTTGCGTGTTACAGGCGGGTGGGCGCACCACCGTGGCTTCTGATTCCGTTGGTGCTGAGCAAGAGAATGCATTCTATATTCCTACTGAGGCTTTTTAATGACTGCTGGGCGACGCTGGGACTTTGGCTTGCAATATATTGGATGCAACGGCGGCAGTTCGGAAGGGGAGCGGTCATATGGGGACTGGGACTGGGAGTGAAGATGACTTTGTTACTAGCTGCACCCGCGGTGGGAGTCATCATTTTGCAGGCCCTCGGAACAGGCGATGGGCTTTTCACAGGTCTATACGTCTTTGTCCTCCACGTTATCATGTCTATGCCCTTCTTCGGCGAAGGGACAAACTTCTCCTACGTCCAACGCTCATTCGATTTTGGGAGGCAATTCCTGTACAAGTGGACGGTC
This sequence comes from Cladophialophora immunda, assembly GCF_000835495.1. Taxonomy (NCBI): domain Eukaryota; kingdom Fungi; phylum Ascomycota; class Eurotiomycetes; order Chaetothyriales; family Herpotrichiellaceae; genus Cladophialophora; species Cladophialophora immunda. Next base: position 3,548,628 of record NW_015622541.1, read on the forward strand.
AACTGGAGGTTTGTTGATGAAGAGACGTTCCTGTCTCGCAATTTTGCCATCAGTCTCCTGGTCATCCACGCCTCCTTGCTGCTCCTGTTCTTCCAGACAAAGTGGATCAAGCCCAGTGCTTCGAACTTGGCCGAGTTTGCGAAGAAGTACCTAGGGGGCATGAAAGAGGCGGAGGAGCTGAGGATCTCCAAAAAGGTCACCCCGAGCTTTGTGATGGACACAGTCCTGGGGAGCATGGTGATTGGGATGCTGTGCGCCAGGAGCCTGCACTACCAATTCTTTGCATATCTCGGCTGGGCGACTCCATATCTGCTGTGGAGGGCTGGTGGTGGCCCTGTTTGGGTCCTGTTGAATTGGGCAGTGCAGGAATATTGCTGGCTGGTATATCCAAGCACCAACGTCAGCTCAGCGGTGGTGGTGGCAGAACTGGCGCTGCAGGTTATGTGCGCCCTTGTTGCGCCACCCGTGGATCACATCAGTCTTCCACCAGCAACTTCGGAGGATTTGAGGAGCTGAGAGGCACACGCATCATCCACTTTCGTCCTCACTGTCCGAGGGCGGCAGCTTCCCCACCCGCGAGTCCTCGTCATCACTGTCGGCCGATACGGTCTTCTTGACGAACTGTTGTGGCCAGAACGGTTTTTTCCTCCAGGCCTTCTCATCGCCCACGATATTGACTATTTCCCCTTGGATCTTGTTGTCGCGATCGGCCGTGGTGGTGGTGTCGACTAGGACGTAGCCGCCGCGCTTGACGAAGATGGTGGACCTGAAACGGGCTTCGAGTTCGACGAGAAACGTGGACGAGTCGGGCGCCTGGACAGTGTAGAGATCTTTGCCGTTGGTCTTGACCACGCGGGCAATCAACTGACCGGGAGCCAGAGAGTCCGGGGGCGTAAGGGTCTCTTCGGCGGTATTGCGGATCTTACGGCGCGACATGGCACGAGACTGAGCAGGCAGTATGGGTGTCAGGAGTGGTTCGACTTGGTGACAAAGAAGTGACCAGGTGCATGGCAAGTTGCGGTGACTTTTTTTCCTCTGGACATTTATGCAGGGCGAGCGGGGGGTGAGGGCGCAGGTCCTCGATGGGCTGCGGGCCGCGCTGGCGTCGTTGTTGAATCTGGAAATCTTGCCGCAGGCGAGTGACTTTTGTTTGATTCCCACTCCTTCGCTGTCTCCGCCCATCAACCATCATCGACCATGTGTATCCAACCACTGCGGCATTCAACCCTCGAATCAACAGTGGCTGTTGCGTATCTTGCGCAGAAACCTACTTAGCAATCGATCAACAAATGTCCAGGCCCACAATGAGTCAAAGCCTCAAATTCAGCCATCTCACACTACTTCTGCACGAAGCTACAGTTGTCTCACATCTAAACATCCTGCCTACCTCTTATCAATGCAATCTCGCGCCAAATATGGCATGATCTAAATCAAGAGAGAGGTATATGTATATTTTGTCCCACTTCTGTGTTCGCTGCGATTCTATGCCCACCTCTGCATCTGTCTCGTCTCACTTCGTTTCGCTACCATGACGACAGCACAAGTATTCGGTGCCTTCATCACCCATGAAAGTGAGCCTTCTGCCGTTGTCTCTGGGCCCGCGCCCGTCATCCATCGAGACAACATCACCGCTGTACCGCCCACAGAGTACGAGCTCGACGGACTCCAATGGGGCAGACGCCTGAATGGCCCGCGCAAAGTGCCCTCTCGCGATTCATCACCTGTCGGTCGTTCTCTTCCTCAAACCCCCGGCGAATTGGAGCAAAGCCAACCTCCCACCCCAAAGCGAGAACAAGCGGTCGATGCCCTCGTTCAGTCTATCTCGAATCCACCCCAAAATCGTTGGCGGGTGGCGGCGGCGGGTGTTATGTTCTTTCTGATGGGCATGAATGACGCCGCTACTGGTGCCCTGATCCCATATTTGGAAAAAGACTACCACATCGGATATGGCATTGTCTCGTTGATTTTCGTTACCAATGCCCTTGGTTTCATTACAATGGCGCCAGTCATCCAACTTATTGAGTCCCGGCTCGGCCGGACTCGCTCCTACATCATCGCAACCTTGTTGATGACCATTGGCTACATTGCGATTGTCTGCTCTCCACCATTTCCTGTCATTGTGCTCAGTTTCTATTTCCTCGGTTGCGGGATGGCATTGTTTCTAGCCATGACCAATGCGTTCATCGTGAACTTGCTCAACGGGACTGTCGTCCTAGGCTTTTGTCACGGCTTATATGGGGTAAGTCAGGACTGGCTGGCACGGACACTGACCGAAGCTAATTTCTACCAGCTGGGCGGTATTGTTTCTCCTCTCATTGCGACTGCCATGGTGTCGAGTGGCATCCACTGGGCCCATTTCTACTTCATCACGCTATCAATATCTGTGCTTTCGGTCTTCTGCTTGGGCTGGTCATTTAAAGGCTTCGAGAGGGATGCTGCGGTCCAGCTCCTTTCGTCTCTCGAACGGACCGCTTCACGGCAGGGTGAAGCCACCAGGGCTCAGGTGCTCAAAAGGGCTGTCAGAAACAAGACCACGCTCCTTGGGGCGACGTTCATCTTGTAAGTTACCTGGTTCAAATGACGATGCACTGATTTGACACGTTCTCCTAGTTTCTATCAAGGTGCAGAGGTGGCTATTTCAGGCTGGGTCATTTCTTACCTGATTCACTTCCGAAGGGGTGATCCATCCCATGTCGGTAATGTCACCTCCGGATTCTGGGGAGGCATTACTGTTGGACGCTTCGTCTTGACCCATTTCGCTCACAAGATTGGGGAAAAGGTTGCTGTCTTCCTCTTGATCGTTGGAGCTGCGGTCTTTCAACTTCTGGTTTGGCTTGTACCAAACATTATCGAAAACGCCGTGGCAGAATCCATTGTCGGCTTATTCCTTGGACCCATCTACCCATGCGCCACCGCCGTCTTTGCCAAACTCTTACCCAAGAGCATCCAAATCAGCAGTCTGTCAGTGGTGACGTCGATGGGAAGCTCTGGTGGCGCACTAGTGCCTTTCATCACTGGCATATTGGCCCAGAAATTGAGCACGGTGGTCCTGCACCCGGTGGTTTTGATTTCTTTTGCGTCGATGACAGTTAGCTGGGCTCTGTTGCCACGCATTGGGAAGAGGACAGAGTGAAATATCATCACGTCCGAAGCAGAAATATATTGTCATGGATCATCCAAATCAGCTTCACACCTTTTTCATCTTCGCTAAATCGTCATTGGACCACGACTAGCACGGCTGGTGCTCATATTCAACCATCAACTAACCCTCACTTGCCATTGGAGGACTCCAGTGCAATCGCCTAGGTATGGGCACGGTGCAAAACACTTCTGAAACAGATTTCAAAAGTTGTGACCTGCGACATCTCACTTGGCCCTCAGATGTGGAGTTTGTCACGCATGCTATCATTTGAAGCCACGGTGACACAGTCTTCGATCTCGTATCACACACGACTACACGTTCGCAGCCAAACAACAGATCCAGCACCATGGACCAGGCAACAGAGGAACCACAACAACCTCGGGGGTTCCGCAGACGTCTCTACCAATGGGCTGGTCAGGCGGTCAACCAATTGCTTGACGTTAACATGGGGCCTGCTGCTGCTCTCTCAGCTCCAAGTTATCAGACAGGCATGATCTCTACACCGAAGCCTTCACATGACGATGATGGCAGTGACGTCTCAAATCCTTCTGCATCATCTGATCCTTGCCTCTTGTGGTTCAAGGTGCGTGGTACTCTCGCAGCACTTCTTCTGCCGTACCCTGTTTCGTCTCTTGAATACACTGCGAACAATGCCCGGTTGATGGTCAGCCGCTATTGAGGTCCATTTGCGTCACTTGCTATTGTACTCAATTCGCTGTCTGCTTTTCACAACCGATCTAACGGTCACTTACGCAACACCCTTGCGCGGTTGACTGTTCGTCTGGGGATATATTGAAAATGCAGAATCCCCCAGTCGAGCATTTTTCTCTCGCGTTCCGTTTTCACAACAGGAGATTGGTCTTTCGTGGCTCAAGATATCTAGCGATGCCAAAATCGGCCTCCATTTACCCATGGATCTTCGTTTCTTGTTTGCAATGTACATATTTTCCAACCTAACATCTCTCCTCCAGGCCTCACCGCTGCCGACAACCACTGCACCGATCTCCGTCAACACACCGACCCCAACACCACCTTGCAAGCCGTATCCTCCCAGTATAGACATTGTCTGCGTCGACCCTATCGGGAACGTTCATAGTGCCACAACGTACGTCAAGCGTGACCTGGGGTTTCAAGGTCAACTCGGCCAGTACGTCCTCCTCAGCTACGGCGACACCCTATACAGTGATGCCAACTACAGCGATACGTGGCGCGGCATGACGAGCGACTCAGTCGCGATAGCCACGCAGAATCCGCTCGTGGTTGTGGATCCTGTTCTCGACTCGAACGGCTACCCGCCACAATTCTGCCCACTAATATCTTCCTTTGGAGAAGATGCGGCCACATGCGCCTTAGGCATCACCAATGTGGTCGAGACCACTTCGCCGAACGAAGGCGTCATGTTCTTCCTCCTCAACCACCGTCCCAACGGAGCAAACAACCTGATCGGCGCTGGCGTCGCTTCGATCACCCTCGACACGTCGGCATATCCTCCTGTTCCGCAGATAAGCCGTCTGCCTCCGCAATATTGGTGGGATGCTACGTCTGAACCTTGGTACGGGGATGTTTGCGCGCTGGGGTGGAATGGATATGTCTATGCATACGGTCACGGCCCCCAAGGCAATCCTTGGGTATACTTGACTCGAGTTCGTGCAGAGGAAGCCACCAACGTCAGCTGTTACGAGTACTGGAACGGCGAGACATGGCAGAGCGACAAACTCGATGGGAAAGCCATTGCAGCGAAGGAGAGCGTGTTCTGGCAGATCAACCAGGGACAGGTGGTCTGGTCCAACTATTTTGAATGCTTTCTCTTCGTGTACTGCGGTAAGTCGCACTCATTCTGTATGGAAGAGAGGCAGAATCTAATACTGTGGTTGTGTTCCCCTGGCTAGACAACTGGATGAACTCAAAGGTGCTACTGAAAACTGCTCAACAGCCCGAAGGACCCTGGTCGGATCCGATAACACTGTATCAAGCGACGCCCATCACTCTGGGCAGTTCAATCTACGCTGCGGTGCCGCATCCCTACTTCGATGAGACAGGAAAGACGCTGGTTGTCACTTTCACGAACCATCCCAATACCGTGCAAGCTGTGCGAGTCGTCTTTGCCTGAGGCAAAAGCAAAAGCGAAGCGTAGTTCGAACGATATCGAACGATACCGAGGGGAGAAAGGCGAATATATCCGAGGGCCTGCATACAACATTTCGGCTGATAGGATCAATTCGATCTTGGGCAATCCCGACATGCCCAAAACACAATGTGAGCCGCCTTTTATACAGAGTGCGCACGTTTAGGTGCTGCATCGACGCCAGACTCGGAGATGTGCTCCTCGCTTGTCCAACACATACAGCCCGACCTCTCATTGTCCGAGTGTCCCAACCCTTGAAGGTCATCCGTCCAGCTAGGATACCGGAACATGGGGACCTTGCAACAACGACCCGAGCTATCTCTCTACCTCCCTCATTCGTCAGCTTGCTACAACTAAAGCGTTGATTGAAATGGCTGCTGGCGCGAGTCCGGGTGTATTGCGTGCTGACCTCGCTGCACGACGACCTAGCTGAGAGGCGATCTGATAGCAGGCGGGAGATAGGGCCACACCAGATAACACCTGCAGCTTTTTCAAACTGGACACGAAGAGCATACGGACTCAAGTGCAAGACAGTGCAAGATAACTATTACCATGGCTATTTTATTTCCTGAGCAGCCAATGCCCAGCTCTTTTTCTCGCCTTCCGTATCATGTGTACAACTCTCCCTAGCCACTGAGATGCGTACCTAGATTTTGATCGTCCCTCGTCGCTGCTCGTGCTCCAAACTGTCATCTAACGTCTACCTCTCGATCGGTCCGTCCTCCGTGCTAGTCCCTGTCTCCCGTCCACACAAACTCCTGCTTGACGCTCGGCTCGCACAGGGGCCTCAACGCGTACCCGTAGTCCCCCCCGTTCGGGGTCCTCAGCAAGGTGTGGATGTGGAACTTGGCAGGGTCCTTGTTGTTCAAGAAGACGCCGCTGTGGTGGTCGAACTCGACCAGCACCACGGGGCTCTGGATGCGGAAGTAGAACGGGTCCGCGTCGGCGAAGCCGCCGATCCAGCAGAAGTGCGTCTCGGGGTAGAAGGCCCGGCACTGGTCCAGGCGGATGGAGCGCGCGGGCTGCGGGAGGTACAGGAGGTACTGCTCGAGGATCTGGTCGACGAGGCCCTGCTGGTCCGGCGTGAGCGCGGACACCAGGACGCCCTCGTAGGGGACGACGCGGTTGTCCCGGTACGCGCCGCACAGGTGGCGCTGGTCGTCGTGGTTCCACCGGCCCTCGGGCATGGCCGGGTCCTTCATCTGGGTGTAGATCTGGGCCGCGCGCTGCTGGGCGGGCGGCAGGGACTGCATCAGGCGCAGGCCGAGCCGCTCTTCCTCGTGCAGGATCCGCGTGCCCTTGTACGGCCCGTCGTCGATGAGGTTGGGCTCGGCGCCCGTGAACCACGGCGAGGCGACCATCTGCGTGCGGTACAGGAAGACGTTCAGGCACAGGTGGTGGCCGTAGAAGCTGAACCCCCAGGGCGCGGTGGTGGACGGCTGCCCAAACAGCACAAAGTTGTACGAGTACTCGTTCATCACGGCGGTGCCCTGCACCAGCTCGCCCAGGAAGCCGTTGATGCGCATCGCCGCCACGGCCTTGTCGTAGCCCTCGGGCGACAGCGCGGCGCGCAGCACGCCCATCACGCCGTCCCGCACGGCCGGCGCGAGCTCGTCCAGCCGGACGCCCTTGTCGCTGAGCAGGAACTCCGGGTTCGACCAGGTGCGCCACTCGGGCGAGTCGATGTGGTGGGACAGCTTGCCGAGCTGGGCGGGCGTCAGCTGGCCGAGCAGCGCCTGCGCCGCCGCCACGATGCGCGCGATGGGCACGCCTTCGTCCTGGACCTTGAACAGGCCCGGCCGCACGGCCCCGTCGTGGGTCACGCCCTTGAACGGCTCCTGGAGCAGCTCCCGCCAGTGCAGGTACAGCGCGTGCAGCCAGGGCGGGATCCCAGACTCCTTGAACGCCGCGGCGTAGACGTGCGCGTCCTGTTTCGCCATGGTCGTGAAGCGCGGGATGCTCAGGTCCGGCAGGTACTGGCGGTACTCGCTGTCGCCCTGTGAGGTTGCCATGGTCGTCGGTGTTCAGCCTCTGGTTGAGCCGTATCTTTCCCGTTCGCGTGGAGAGTCGGTCCGTGAGACGAGGGCGCCAATGTCGACAATCTGCTGCCTTGGTTCAGTGGGTTTTATATTCTCCGGTTGTCTCGTCGTCCGCAAAGGGATGGTAGTCACCGACGTGTTATACCTGAGTGAGATATCCCCTACTTATCTGAAAAGGGACGCATTCCGCTCTACCGTTACGGTCATTGCAGCAGCAAATCTCGATACTGCCCATCCCTCAGACGTCCCCACGAAATGAATTTGTGGCGGGGCAGCAGATGTTGAGCAGCTGAGCCCGTCAGTCCATCGGAAGACGCACCCAACGGCACCCACACCACTCAGCCTTCGGCGTATCGATAGTCCGACCCGATATGCTTCCCGACTTTCGCTCGTCTCCGCAAAATACATGATCCTCCCCCCCCTTTTTGCTTCTTGTACGTGTGTATATCAGGCCAGGATCAGGCCACGGGTCCATGGAAAGGAGGGGACAGAATGCTCAGGAATATGGCTGTTAACGTGCCTTGGAAACGTGAGCTAGATCCCCCGTCACGGTTGAAGTTCCACTGGCCACTCACTCTGCGACAGGGCTGGTCCGTTTCGTCCCTCGATCAGATCCGTCTCAGGTCCTCATTGGACAGCCCCAGGACGACGACGTCGATGTCGGTATCGCTGTGCGGCGAGGGTTGGACGTCGCTGTCGATGTCTTCTCCGGCTCATCCGTCCTGTCGCCTGGCAGGCAGACCGGGACCAGCGCCATTATCGACCGAGTCCTGTCGCCTCTGGCGATGTCCGAGGTCGGCACAATTCGATGCATTGGGCTGAACGTGAGCGCACCCCTGGTCTTCCCATGCCGCGGCTGAATAATACATGCTTAACCGCCCTTTTGAAAAAGTACAAGCAGCACGCCGCCGAAGTCAACATGGCCTTGCCCACCGTCCCGACCGTGTTCATGTGAGCCCACACTTTGTTCCCCTATTAACCCATTCCCACGGTGCTGATGGCGGAATAAGGAAACCAAGCACCTCGCTCGGCGACCCGTGGCCGGCGCCGACCGTCCTCCCCAAGCTCACCCAGCACGACGACAGCGGCGACTACGAGGCCGAGCTGGGCGTGGTCATCGGCGCGGCGGCCAAGAACGTCGCGGAGGCCGACGCCCTGGCCCACGTGCTGGGGTACACGGCGTGCAACGATGTGTCGAGCCGCGCCGCCCAGTTCGCACAGAGCCAGTGGTGTTTCTCCAAAGGCTTCGACGGCGCCTGTCCCATTGGGCCGACGCTCGTGTCGCCGGCCCTGATCCCGGACCCGGCCAGGCTGCATCTGAGGGGCCGCCTGAAGAAGAAGGACCAGCACGGCGACGGCAACGACGTCCCGCCGCTGCGGCTGCTTCAGGACTGCGGCACCGACGACCTCATCTTCTCCATCCCCCAGCTGATCAGCTTCTTGTCCCAGGGCACGACGCTGCTGCCGGGCACGTTGATCATCACGGGGACGCCCGCGGGGGTCGGCATCGTGAGGAAACCAAAGGTCACGGTCAAGCACGGCGACGAGTTCCACGTCGAGATTCGGCCGTATATCGGCACGTTGGTGAATGTGTTTGAGAATGAGACGTGATCATCTGTCTGTCAGGCCGATACATTCGAAGGCGGAGGACGGATCCAGAATTTTATCTCTGTGAGCGAAAAAAGGTTGAGGCTAGAGGACCATTTTCTTGGATTCTGGCTATCGAGAACTGCATGACGAGCTTGGATAGACCAAGGCAACAGCTAGTTGAGGGTGAAATGTGGGCCCAACTGTTCACAATTATCCATCAACCTGCCATTTGGAAATCGATGTGAAGATATAAAGATGCCGGCCACTCTTGTAGCCAAACATGCTTGCTTGTACATCAGTCAGTCCCTCGACGCCACTGCCCGGATTTTCTCGGGACTCAACTCCCCTTTCCTCCCCCACCCCCCCTGTCCGCGCTGTACACTCGGCCGGAATTCCTCGTACATGTGGAAGGCCTTTACATTAAGCTCTTTCTCTTGGCCCTTCTTCTTCCATGACTTGATCGCCTCCTCCATGGCACGCTTGATCCTTTCGTATCCACCCCCCTGCCCAAATTTGGCCCTCAACAACTCCTCGTTGGCCTTGTGTGGCTTCCCCGAAACAATCGCGCCGTCGCCCTTCAACAACAGCCTGAATCGCATGACGTTGACTTCATCGTCCGCGCCTTCCTCGGCGGCTCGCTTCTTCCTCTCCTTCTCAGCTCTCTCGGCCGGGTCGTCGGATGGCTTGTCGATCAGTCCGATCGCCCGGCCCTTGGAGATGGCACATAATGTGGAGATGGCAGAGCCGATGCTCAGATGGGTACTCCATGGCAGAGCAGGGTAAAGCGCCTGCGAGACACATGCAGCCCAGAGCTGCAGGACTGGCGCCCGATTGATCACCACGGGTTTGCTGGTTTGCGCCGGTGGCAGCTTCTCATCAGGCTTGATCGAGGTCTGCTTCTGCTTTTGTTTCTTGGTTGGACGCGCAACTTCTACTGCAGCAGTCTGATCATCGGATTGCTTGCGTTTGCGCTTGGAGCGAGCTTCGCTCTCTTTCTTTGTTGTGGTTGTCGATGAGCGCTTGGACTCGGGCTTTCGCGAATCGGCTTTGTTCTCCTCTTCGGTGTCGAAGTCTTCTAAGCGCTTTTGCTTCTGTTTGCCCTTGCTTCTGGTGGTCACAGGCATGGTCGTAATGCTCGCGGCATAAATGTAACAAGATGAATGATGGTTCGAGGGCAAGGCTGAGAAACACTCAAGTCGGTGATGGTGGTATGATGGTTGGATGCTTAGGATGCGTGACGTCAGGTGAGGATGTGAGGCCCGCAAGGGGCAATGTGTGGGGCAGGGAACATGTGCATTCAGCCTCGCCAGCCTCGCCAGCCTCTCGATGAGTTGATCAGCCTGCTCGAGCTTCCAACATTTCGACTCAACTTTTCCTAGACTTTCTTCTATCCATAAAGATCCCTCACTTCTTGGATCGCCTTGGTCAACAACCCAATAGGCCATCAGCGGAAGTTCGCAGTCCGCGTTGGCCGCAATTGCGAACATTCGCGCTGTCTGGGTTCGATATCGATTTTCCGTAGAAAACAATATTTTCCCAAAATAATCGTTCAGATCCTTAGGAGTCTCGTGTAACCGATCCTGCAGCTCCTTGATGCGGTCGGAATTCGTCAGTCCATCGAGGAAGGATCGAACAACGAGAAACAACCAGAGAAAAACACCAGCGCCATCTTTCACAATGTTTTGAACATAGTCAGGGCATGATGGTCCTCTCTCTGAAGCTGACGGATCCTCGGATCCTCGCCAAGCGTGTCTTGGACGTATAAACGGATATCATCCCAAGTAAGGTCATGCATTTAGAGTTTCCAAGGAGAGTTGTTGCCAAAACCATCCTCAAATTCGTTCCAGGGCCTACTCGAGACGCACGTCTTGACATTTTGGAACGACTTCAAGATATCGATCAGTTCCATGATGTCGGCGGGTCTTCCGTCGTACTCGTCAAGCCCGTCTATAAAGAAGCAGAATTTCGTGTAAGAGGCCGTCGAAGTAGATATCTTAATGTGTTGAGAAGGGCTGGTACAGCCAAGAGCTCATCACGCGACTCTTTTACGACTTTGCCATTGGATTTCATTGCAATCCACTGGTCGGAATAAGCCATCTGTATCAGTTCTGGGCACTGACGTAGGATTTGATAAAGGATCGTTCTCAGCAAGCCCTGCTCTGATTTCTGCGAACGGTGAGATGAGGCGCTCCAAAAGAAGAAGTTTGCGGTAACGAGCTTCTTGTCGCGAGCCCATGCTTCCAAATAGTGTTTCGTTTGCTCGTTGTCAGCCACAAACTTCATCAGGGTTGATTTGCCACTGCCGGGTTTTCCTGAGACCCAATACACGCCGTCTTCTTCTCTCAGCCATTGGGCAAACTTAGTTGATGAATTCTCCTCAAATATCCACTGGAATGTTCGTGAATGCTGCTCCGGGACTGATTGGTGACGAGAATCAATGGCTGAAAATCTGAGGCTTTGGAGGACTACCTGCTCTGCAAAGTATGCCTGTCCACGACGCGCAGTATCCGACAGGACTAGCCAAGCTAGGTACTTGGTCTTCGTTGGCCTTCGTCGCGATCTCTTCGACTGCAGAATTGAAGTCTCGACGAAGTTTGTCAATTTCCTGAGTGCGGTTGACCTCGAGGCGGCTATTTTCGACCGCCATCTCACGAACCCTTTGATTGATTTCCTCGAGCTGTTCTAAATTCGTGCTATCCACTAGCTGCTTGCTGATTCGATCAAGTCTTCGTTGGAGGCAATCGATGTGGTCCTGTTTCCAGACAGTTTTCACTGCTTGAGCAGCGCTCTTCAAAGGCTGCCCTCCGCCTTTGACTTTGACCGAGTCCAAGCATTCTAGCAACTCGTCTGCCACTTCGCTGCATTGTCGAGCAAAGGTTTCTAGGCCTAAACCTTTGGCATAGCTCAGCCTAAATCGATCTCCCTGCGGGATTCCGGGGGGTCGGTTTCTAGTTTGATTGACCAGGGCCTTCAAATCCTTGGTCAGGCTTTCCAGTTCATCGTTTTCTGCCGTCGCACCGGTAGCCGACTGGTACAGTTGCCTTGCTCTAGAGGCGACCTTGGTTGAATAATCGACAATGTTTATGATATTTCCTGCCAGTCCAATTGCAGATTATTTCTGATAGGCAAGGATTCGACGGGAGTTGCAGGTAGGTCAGTCAGTGAGGTTCGAGCAGCTGCGCCGTGAGGCACGTTCAATGCAGGCGGTTCCAGCACGTGAGCGTCACAGAGACGAAAACCATCAACCAGGCTGGACCGTCCACTTCACTTGCTTCTTCAAACCTCCCGCCAAGTTCACCCACCACAATACTACATCCCACAACGCACGAATTGAGCAGCTAGGAGCAGCCTAGGCCAAAGCCAAAAAAAAAGAAAGAAAGAGCAGCGAAAACACACAAACTTCTCCGGAGCAAAAACTCTCGCCGAGAGAAACCCTCCTCGGTCCATTCGAACCTCAGGTTTTTTATTTCATGACGGATTTGAATGACTTGTCACATCCTTTCTCTCTACCTTCATCCCTCTACAAGAGAAGAGAAGAGTGGGCAGATGCTGGAAGATCAGATGATATTGAGACAAGCTTCAGGTCAATGGCAATCCAGACGCCAGTTAGTCAGACGAGCTGCTCCCTAACTGTGGGACCCAGAGGGCTGTCCTCAGATTGTTGGGAAAGAATAGGTGACTTCAAATTGATAAAGGCTCGATTTTAATACTGGAAGTGCTCCACTACTGCTCGTGGCAGGAAAGGTCCGGTAGTGAAGAGAACGAGAAATCGGGGGCGGGCTCCGGCCAGCTGAGATTGAAGAATCCAAGGCTGCTACAGGCGTGCCACGCACGGAAAGAAAAGCATCGAGAACGCACTTGATTGGAATTCGAGACATCGCAAGGGTTGCTCCAAGTGGCATTGCTCAGGCACATACATAGACTGCATCTATCGTTCTCGTCCAAAGCAGGCTTGCTTTTACAAGGAGCGTCACAACGGAGGAAGTATGCAAACCAAAATCCCAGCTCTTGCGCCATATGCCTCCAGATACCAAACCCCTTAGGAGATTTTGGGTGCTGGAAGACAAGACGAATGCACCACCTTTCCGGATACCCAAGATGAGCACTGCCCGTTGGAGCCTCCATATCCGGCTTTTGCCATTGCCTCATTCCAGTCTGGAGCTTTGTTGTTGAGACTAAAATGCAGGGTTCATGGTTAGCGAATCCATTCTTGCAACGAGCAACGGACCACGCAACCGACAAAGGGAAGCATCCTAACTTACCAAGGCGAGTTCGTTCCTTGAGGGCATTGCCTGCATTTGATCGACGCTGGCTTGTCATAGTTGTTGTAGAGGCTTCCAAGATTCGATGTGCCAGGGTACGTCAATTTCCCATCCGTCATGCCGTTTGTCGCTGCGCAGTTTTTGGCATAGTATATCTTGCACTGCCAACCAACAGGGGGCTGAAACAGAGGATCAGGGTCAGCAGAGGGAACACAGAATGCCAGAAGGGTAAATATTGGCGGGAGACAGGAACATTCCACCTACCCCAACAGAGGAGCCGGCGTCTGAAGGAAAGTCCATGCAGCTCGAGTCGGTGAGCTTGTTCCAGCTGCACGGCGCCATCCAGTTCTTGTTGTTGCAGATGTACACGCCGGCAGGCGGAGTTCTCTTGGCCAATCTCGCCCCTTCCGAGTCATCGACGAAGTACTCATCCTCCGGTGTCAGCTCAGGAGTCGACGTCTGCGTCTCATCTTCGCTTGGGGGAAGGACAGCAGGCTCGGTGATTTCTGGTCCGTCTTGAGCTGCAACGAGGCTTGAGAAGGCCACAAGGGCTGCGACGGTGGTTAGAACAAAGGTTAAAGCGCGCATTTTGGGATACCCGCAGGCGAGGGAAGAGCCGAACTGTGGTAGGCGGTATGAGATTGTGGGTGAAGCAAAAGGCGAGGGAGGGAAAATTTGCGGTCTCTGGCCTTTTCTTCTTAGGGCGTCGCCATATAAAAGAGAACCATTGCCGCTGGCTATCCGTTTGCGGATTTCATAGGTGTGGCTCTGCTGGTATTGCCTTTCTTTGTGTTCATAATAACAAAGAGGTTCATTCCGATAGCGGGCCAAGGTCAACGAAAAGTTCCGTGTCTCCAAAGAACTGATTGTCCCGTCTATTAAGACACAGCAGAACAAGCCAGAGCAAGTGCATTATGATGTTTCGAGAAGATGAAGTGGTGGTGCTACACTACTGTTAGTCAGGGATTCTTGCACCCTGGAACATCCACATGAACGGGAAAACCCAACAGGCCACTTGTATTTGGATGGAATTGTCCGTGCACACCCAGCCACCATGAAAGGAATGCAACACCATCGAAAACTGCAGTGAGGAGCACCGACCCAGATCTCCGGGAAAGAAGCGTGCAGCTTGGTTTCATCTTGCTCTGGGTGAGGAGTTAAGTCGGTCTCACGGTCTACGGAGAAACAATGATGAAGAACGACAAAAGAAGCAGAAACCCTGACGTGGTCTCCATGCCTGCACCAACATGATGCCTCACCTTTTATTGTAGCCCTTACATTCGCGGCTTGCTAGCCCGGCCGGCTAGTCGGAAAATTTGGAACACCCTTCTTTCGTCGATGGTTGGACTAAAAGCCCATAATCTCGACTTCCTAGCGGTGCTGTGGTGATGTCAGATCAGGCAACCAGCAAAACCCTTGTCTTGGGTCGTAGAAAAGGCATTTCTGGGTTGCCACCGTGGGCTCACAGTATTGTATAGTCCACTCCAGTCCAAGGACAAGCATAATGGTCCATAGGCGCCGATATCAGTTCAGCGTATGGAGAGACGCGCGGGAACACGCCAAGGCAAGGCTGGTGACCCCTTTTCCTCGAGTGAGATGTTCCGCCTCCGCCTCCCTCGTATCTTGTCCCTCTTGAAAAGCCGCTCGATGGTGCGTACCGTTGCCGGAGCTCCAAGTCCCATGGAACTAAATGCCCATTGATGGCCCTCTCACCAGCGTGTCAACAGTGCCAACAGTGCTGTTATTGTGCATCTGGAAAATTCGTAAACTAGTAGGACGGAGCTGGTCTCTCGGATCTTCGTCGGGAGGTAGCCACGGCGGGAGACACGGCGGGAGAAATAGAGCGTTGCTCCCTGTGATACCACATTGCGCTCTCGGATAGGGATGTAGTCGACATCTAGCCTTTCAATATGTGACAACTCCGTCTTCAATTCTGAGAGATCATGTTTCTGGTCTTGAAGTCGCGTTATGTAGCCATGGAGAATGGCACGCCCAATTCGCTACGACCCGGCGCGGATGAGGAACGTGCGGCCAATGAATTCTATAACTTTATGATCGTCTCGATCTAACTGATCGGCAGTAAAGAAATGCAAAACAGTGATGGTTTGCACTACCGTCGTGTAGAGAAAAGACAAGTGGCGCGAGTGGTTCAAATGCTGCGTCAAAGCACTCTCCGTCGGAGCATTCGACCGACCGCGAAGAATACTCCGAAATGTCGAGGATCTTTTGACTTGAAAATACTACTACGTACATTCAAAATGACGGCGCTGTGGACAATGCGCGACAGCAGCAGCTGATATATACTCCTCGCAGTTCTCTTCGCTCTTTTTTCATCGCCGTCATGGCGCCCTCCGAATCCGACCCGGCGCAGGACCTCGCCCAGCGTCACAGACTCTTCGACGACTACCGCAGCTTCCTGAACGCTTCGACGCTCGCGGCATGTTTCCTCGCGCCCGCCCTGATCGCCCTCCCTCCTCGCAAATTGGACCTCTTTACCTTCTCGTTGACTGGCGCGTTTGTCGCGGCCGCAAACTACCAACTCCGAGAGCGCACGGGGCTGGGGTTCATGGGCCACGCTTCAAGGCGTTTTCACATTAGACAGATGCCTCGGCATGGTCTGGAGGTCACTGCTTCGACTAATGGAGATCAACGTCTACCCTTTGAACATATGGTGCCGGACACGGCGCGGGAGAGTGGGGGATCCGCTCTACAGGATAAAGCTCGTGGAGCCTGGACGAGAGGGCAGAACGAGGACTGGAAACAACGCCGGTTAGAAGAAGAGCAGGAGAAACTTGAGCAGGGTGAAGGTTATGGGAGCATGATTGTCGACCAGATTTGGGAAGTCTGGAACCAAGGCGAGAAGAAAGTCGACGAGCTGAAAGAGAGGGACGAGGAAGCTGTGCAGAAGCGAAAGGACCGGGGCTGAAGAAAGGGTTTCGACTTTGCATCCCAGCCCCATCACGGCCGTGAGCTATGAACCCGAAGTGCGATTTGAGTGACAAACCGAGATCTGAATCCGGATATGGGACATCTCTTGCGACACAAGGCGCATCTCCCTAGGTGCCATGCACGGGTCTCGGCAGACCGCGTTGGTCTTTCAACACAACCGCACAGCTCGTTGAAACTCGACATGAGGACCGTCCACTAACACCTCTCACACCATCTACTCGTGCTCATAATCCGATCTCGGCATGCTCTGACCAGCGCAGTAAATGGCACAGCCTCTCTCGTATCTCCTCGCATCCACCTCAGCCTGGAAGTCCCGCACTTTAACGCCGTGTCGGAGCACTTCATCACGCGCCCTCTCGCTGTGTTGGGTCTGTTCGTAACGCTGGTTCGCCTCGCCGTCGGTAACAATGATGGGAACGCGAACAGCACAGGTTCGTCTGTGAAGTGGTGTCATTCGAGGCCTATTCGCTGAACTGGTGGTCACACTGGCCATATCCACCTTTGGGCTGGTGGCTTTTATTGGAGGTGGAAAATTCCGGGCTGCGAGGCGAGATTTGTGCGGTTCGCTCATGTCTGTTGGTGCGAGGCCTTTCAGTTGAAATGGTGTAATGTCTGCTCTGCCCGTGACAGATAGCTTGGAGACTGACCAGAAAGTTCCAATTTGTTGTCCGAACGATGGGTGTGGACTAATCAAGTCGTCCGAGGGAGCGTTGGGTTCGTGTAAGCATGGCCCAGTCAGTCGCATGAAAATCGCCGTTCAAATCTAACGCCTCCGTGTTCTGACTGCTGTTGATCCTTGATAATGGTTAATGTTCAGGCAGTGAAAGAAGGGGAGAATTTCGAGCCAGGATGTACCTGGTCCAGAAACCAGCTGGGCTGTAGCTGACATTCCAATCCCGACCAAGCAGCCATTTTATGCCGATTGCTCAGGTAGTACAACACAACGGGAGCACGGAGATTGGACCGGTTGGTGGTAGGGAGGGTATGGTGTCAAGTTCGGATTGGGTGACACAGCATGAACTTATGCTGCGAACCGCAAATTGAGGCATGTGCAGAGGTGCATGTTGCGATTGTTCATTCGTGGGAATGGCCACCGAAAATGCGTTGGCATTTACTTGCTCCTCAAGTCAAAACAAGCGAGTAATATAGCACTCTCTTAGACAAGTCCGTTGCACCTAATTCTTTGACCCTCGGCGTTTCTTCTTGCTCGCTCGTCCATTTGTGCCATCGTTATTTGGTTCGGTGTGTGGTCTCTTGCCATTCTGCACCTGCGTGCCCGCTGGAGGTGCCGCAGATGGTGCCGCTGTAGCAAGTTTTGGTTCCTGCTTTTGTTTCTGCTTCTTGTTTTTCGGACCTTTGGCACTTCCTGTAGAGTCACCGCTCTGTCTTTTACGCTTCTTGTCTGACCTGGCCTTTTTGCGTTCTTCTTTCGCCCGCGACCTTGCCTCGACTTTCTTCAGGAATGAATCGTCCTCCTCCTGTGGGACCGTCTCTTCTCGCTCATGACCCTGTTTCGGTTTCTTTCGCATGCGCTCGCTGTCAGACACAAGGTTTGGAGGAGGCTGCTCTCCAGAAGCTTTTCGCTTTGGACCATCCTTGGCTTTTACTGCGATTATAGGCTTCTTGTAAAGTTGCTCGATCGGAGTTGGATTTGTGTCGACCGCGAAAAACCCGCTGGGATCCAGCAAAGGCTCGGCAGCCAGGTTGGACTTCGGTTTCGATGCAGTAACGGGGATTGGGACGTTGAAAGTTTCCGGTTCAGGTCCTTTTGCATTCTCCTTAGTGACTTGCTCTTCCCGTTTAGTGATGTCCGTCAAAGACTCGGTAGACAGTTTGAAGGTTGCGATCAGACTCTCCGTGGTATTTAGACGTTCTTGCACTAGGCTCATGGTAGCACTATTGTCGAGGCAAAATTTCCGCATTTCTGCCAACAGTGAAGCGTGGGAGTCGAGTAAGGTCAGGAGCGAGTTGTGTTGGTCCAAGAACTGCGGCGTCTGTCAGTATCTCGCCTGCGAACAAGTTTGCCTGGACTATACACATACTGCTTCCCATGTTTTATCACCAATTTCGGTCGCCATTTTGACGATATACTTCCTCCTTCAATCGAAGAGGAAGTGCGAGGCTGTGTTGTGTTTTTTGGGTACACGAAATCGGCTGAACAGTCTGCGACTTTCTCCAAATTTTGAAAATGTGGAGAGGCAATTGAAGATTCACCGTAAGAATTCACCTCGATGAACTCGTTCGCGTCGCGTACGGCAGAGCATTCATCTGCCAGCCGCTCGACTGGCTTATATTTGACTACAAGTCATCCCTTCGTCACGCCTTCTTTGTCCAACTGCCCTCGATCTCAAGTTCTTCAGAAGTCGAGCTCCACGCCGCCAGCTAATTGAGGATATGGAAAGGCCATTCCGCTCGACGGGCCGTGCTAGATGCTTCCTGGGCCATGTATCTACAAGCTGCGGAGGACATTGCGGAGGAGCGTCACTGTTCCTGATGCCGAGTTGATGAGGTGAAGGCCGAGAGGACAGAGGCTAACTGTGGTTTTCATAGAGAGCACTGGCTCATGCCGCTGTCAGTATGGCAGAGATCTAAGTCTCTCTCTCGAGGCCGTCAGGATGCCCTCCCTAGGAACTTGATGTCGTTGTCTCCAGGAGGCGACTCTGAGTTGAGTTGATTCAAGAGGTGTGGCAGCATTGAATGGCTCCCTATTGATGCGCTCTGAGAACACGACTTGAATGTGCATTGAGGCCTATACGAGCAAGACTATTGCCATTGATTGTGCTGAGCCATTCAGAGGTCGAAGTTGCCCAGCTGCCAGCCTATTGTCGTTGCTCCTGCCGCCGAGGCCACGGACGCACCCGCCTCAATGGCCTCCCTCCTACTTCTCTCTTTTCTATCCACCCACCTCATTTCCTTCTTCCTCCTCCCCTACTTCCTCTACTTTCTTCTTCTCACTTCTCTTAATACAAAGGCTACAGCTTTGCTTGCACAAGTCCCCGGCTGTTAGCTCCTCCTCCCTCTTATCATCCATCCAGCACTGCATCTTGGTTGCTCATTCTCATTTCCCCCGTTTGCTGCTCTATTCATTGGGCTCCATCCCATTTCTACACCCCAAAATCTCAGAAAAGTCACTGAGAGGCGTGGTCTGCAGCTGCTCTTGTGGCAAGATTGCGAGTGAGTTCACCGAGACCGTGAGCTGCTCGAGCACGGTGCACCTCCTCGCTATCAGAAGCATACTGACTCTCGAGTACCAGAGACCAGCAGGCATGTCTGACAAACCTGCAACCCAATCTGCCTCAAGCACTGCCTATGCTGGCTATCCTCAGTCAAGAATGCCGTACACTGCATCGGGCTATCCACAGTACAATGGAGGTAAGAGCTGGAATCACATTCAGAGGCACCGCTGCTCACCATGCAGCAGCCATGAACATGGCCAATTCCAACCCCCTTGCCAGCATGCAGAACCTCAAAGCCACCTTGCCCTCCTCTGCTTCTGTCGAGACTGAGATGAACGCAGTCAATCGTCCAGGATACAGCAGCCCCTTGATGATGTTGCCATCCGGCCAAGCCGTCCCAATGTCCAACTTCTACGGCCAGAACCAAACCTCAGCTGGAGATAGTGCTTCCCAACTGCCTTATGTCCCCACCGGAATGTTTCCCAGCTTCATTGGCAACACCAGCTTGGCCACAAGTACTCTCCCGGGATATGGCTGGCCCTACAATCTCACTTCCAACGTTGCTGGGTTTGATCCAGGTCGTCGAGGGTCTTGGTCTTCAAACGAAGAGAATGCTTCCAACAACCAAAATGTCACACTTCAAGGTCAATCAGACTACTACAACTCCATGGCATACCTGTCGACTGCACCCGCCAGCCAACACTACATTGCCGGACCCATTCAACCCATGAAGTGTCAAGACAACAAGTCATACGAGATGGTTAATCTCGATGAGCTCGTCAACCGTGACCCTCCGATCCCTCGTGCAGTGCCTGCTATGTGGACCAACCAGGAAGAACTCAGCCTGGCCAAATGTCTTCAGAATCCTGAGGGCATCACCAATGTCTACATTCGTGGCTTCATGCCGGATACCACTGATGAGGATCTAGAACGCTGGGCTTCTCGCTTTGGGGAGATTGAGTCATGCAAGGCCATTATCGAACAGGACACTGGCAAATGTAAAGGGTACGCTGCCTCACCCAGTTGATCCGTTCTCGCCGTTAACAATATCCAGATTTGGGTTCGTCATGTACTATTCTCCCGCCGCAGCAGAGAACTGCATCCGTGGTTTCTTCCATCTTGGCTTTCAAGCCAGCTATGCCCAGGTTGGCGGCACTACTCTTCTGCCTCAATGTCGTCTAACGCTCCCAGAAATCTCGCAACTCTCGACTCAAGGACCTTGAAGATAAGAACTCCACCAACATCTACTGCACCGGGGTCCCCATTGACTGGAATGAATCGGTTCGAGATCTCCTGCCATGTTTGCAGCTTTGACTTACCAACGCATCCAGGATCTGGCCAAACACTTTTTGCCTTATCACGCCGTATCCACCAAGATCTGCCGCGATGCTCCGTCCGGCGTCAGCAAAGAAGTCGGCTTTGCCAGGTATTCAAAGATGTGTGATCTCCCTGGCTTGCAACGTTGCTGACCGTCCCAGATTCGAAACACGTGAAATTGCAGAGCGTGTCATCAAAGAATTCCATTCCGTCCTCAACGAACGTGATTGTATCAAATTGTTCCTCCGCTTCGCCGACACCAAAGCTCAGAAGCAACTCAAACAACAGAGCCAAGAGCGCCGCAACTGGCGCAGCCGAGAGTACAGCTATTCGGTTGAGCACACTCCATCTCCCACTCTGTCTCGACTGCAGAACATGAACAATCACATCAGTCCGAATGGCAGTTACCAGTCTCCTGCTGGAACTGCCAATGGCTTCACTCCAGCGACGTCAGTCTCTCCGCCGTAAGTTTGGCCTTACTGCCCAAGGTCCTTCCTCTTCCAAGCCTACTGACATCGTGTTCTGCAGTGAGCTGCCCAGTGTCAACAACAAGGCTCCGAGCATGATCCGCAACTCCACTTCGGCATGGCCCATGCAGGGGGGCCTGCAGTCGATCACCAACACTACCACTGTTCGAACCAACCTTCCAGTCAGTGCAGCAACCCACCCTTACATCGAAGTCCCACCAAAGAATGCTGCTTCGATTGCCATCATCCCGGACGGCGGTGACCCCAGCAAGAAGACCAAGACTCCAAGTCCCAAGAAGGTCACCATTAGGATTGAGCCAGCCAGCGGCAAGGAGAACTACACCACCACTACTCCGCAATCCAGCAAGTGAGCCAGCTACACCACAATTGCCAAGGACACCCATTCCCGCATGCTTCCAACTATTTTTGGCGTGCATTTGTTCTTGGTCCGCTGGTACTACCCATCTTGATTTCCTTTTGCTCATTCTTGCCTTGAGCATGCACAATCATCCCCTGGAGCATGCAATTTTGTCACCACCAGCGCATATTTAGAGCATGAAAAGAGATGGCATGCATTATCCATGTACAGCAAGACATTGATCCTTGTGTATTGATGGAAGAAAACATGATTGTGGCAATATGTTGATATGGCAGGTGTAGGAGGAGAGCTGGACGGGTTATGTCTTGACAGTTTGCATTTACTAGCTCAGCATGTAGTTACTTGAGAGATTGATCTCACAATGCATCAAGATTAATATGCCGGTCTGCGTCTTGTTTCGATCCGGCTCACATCGTTCTGTGACAGGGAGCGCCCGGTGACTGCGGCTTCGACTCACCTGGGTCATCTTTTCAAGTACCAAGCGAGGCCCTAATTTCACGCCTTGAACTGTGTAGCTTGTGCAAGTGCGCAACAATGGACGCTCAGTAGTGGTTAGGGTCAAGGGCAAACTGCTTGCCACCTGTCTGTATTCTGGCAGATCGACAACCTCTGTCTTGTGGTTGTAGAAGCCTCGTTGTCTGGGCTGGAGGTGCTTTGAAGTGTGTTGTCAGAGGCGGAGCGATGGAGCGGACGAGGCTGGGGTATAAAAGGGGCCAACCGGTCCACCCCCACTTGAGTAGCCGATAATTGTGCAAGAGGTGAAAAATGCAAACACCATCAACGCCACTGCCGACAATTTTTTTTATTTCTTCCAAAGTCATGACAAAACTTCATCATTTTGCGTAGCTTATTTGTCGTTTAATGTATTGCAATGCTGATGCGAATGCTGCATATCTGGCCAGCCTCATAATATCACATGTTTCCCCTTTGGGAGTCTCCTCAGAACCCAGCTCGCTTGAGATCAAAGGTATTTTATGCTTCTCGCGTTCAAGAGACCAGAAATGTTGACTCCTCTGTCCTGAAGTCGATGTGCGCGGACCGTCAGTTCCCAGATGCGTGAGTTTCAGTACTTCCGCAATGGAGGCTCGTCAGCTTCCACTTCCATTCCTATCGACGAGGAAGGCGTTTGAGTCTCAGAGCTGTCCCATATCTCCACGTCCTTAGTTTGAGGCCACTCGTTCCCCGTCCTCATCACTGCACCCCAATCCAACTCTTCTGGAAACCACTTGTCTCTTCTTACTGTATCCTTGGTCCCACCCTCTAAAGCTGCCCTCGCTGCCCTAGTACGTCGCTGTCTCTTTATCCCGTGCTGACTTGCACCGTGCAACTCGTTTCGCATTTGTTGAAGTCGCTGATCATGTGACACGATGTAGCGGATGTAGGGGGCAACTTCTGTCACGAGTGAGCTGGCGGATGGATTATCCAGCGAGGGCGCTTTACGCCCTGGAGAGCTGGGTAGGCCGATACGGGATTCTTCTAGAAGGGGCTCGAATGCTTTGCATATCGATGATTGAAGGAGCTGGGACTCGTTGAGCTCACCGAGGTATAGACGGACGACCTCGTTTCTTTGGGATGTGTAGGCGCTTGGGGCAGCAGCAGGGTTGGATAGTTTCCATAATGCGCTTGCCACCATCGGTGTTGCTGTGTCATCGATCAAATCCATCGCGCTTCTCGCCTCAGAAAGGATCAGCATGTCGTTCAGCGTTGAGAGACGGTCCGACTCGGGGCTGCCTGGGCACACATCGTTCCGGACCCAATCCACTGCCCGAATGCTCAAACTGTCCTGAGAGAATTGGATCAGGCCTTCTGGTTCGATAAAGTCCGCAGGCAGTAAATCAAGACCACTGATAAACGTATCTTGGCTGACAATTCGCGTCACCGAGCCATCTGGCTTGGGCTTGATCCTGTCATGGTACGGGAGCATCCAATCCAGACCTCCCTGCTGCGATCCAACCGTCATCTGGCACCACAGATTCAGCTCCATGATTGACGCACGGAGATCCCGGCCTTTGGTGAGGTAGAGGTTCTGCAAGCTTTCCTTGCTTAGAAGATGTCCTTCAGCCGCACATATGGATCCCAGAAGCTGTACAGCTGGTCCCTGTTCAGGACAGCCATAGTGCAAGACGGCAAAGAGATCTAGTTCGGCCAGCGGAACGGAGTCGACACTGTTGCAAGTGAGGATGACCGGCCGCTTTGAGGTCCTGATAAGTGACTGGACACCACTCCAGAAGCCTTTGTCCTCCTCAAACAGAATGTCGACCTCTTCAAACAAGACGAGAGATTGCTTCTGTGATTTGGTCTTGGGTTCTTTGCCCTCCCTCCTTTCTGAAATTTTAGACTGTTTGCCACCTTTGCCGGGACCCATGAGATTTGCGATAGTGTTGGGGTTTTCTAAAAGCCCAGGAGTAGTAGAGACTGTGTCTCTGTCATCGACTGAGATGCTTGATCTTCGACTAGGGGTGTCCGAGTGTTGAACCAGGTGGTTCTGTGTCATGTCGCCTACCTTGTCCTGGATATCTTTTGCACTTCGTCGCATACCTGGATGGATCTCAAACACCTCGAACCCTAATTGTTGCGCAACCGCAAAGACGGAAGCGGTTTTGCCCGAGCCTGAAGGGCCCACCAGTAGGATTGCATTCTTTCCGTTCGCGGTCGAACGAGCATCATCGTCGTCCGA
Source organism: Cladophialophora immunda (assembly GCF_000835495.1). Classification (NCBI taxonomy): domain Eukaryota; kingdom Fungi; phylum Ascomycota; class Eurotiomycetes; order Chaetothyriales; family Herpotrichiellaceae; genus Cladophialophora; species Cladophialophora immunda. The sequence goes on from NW_015622541.1 coordinate 3,572,751, forward strand.
ATATGCAATGAAGTCGTCCATCTCATCTGATTTCCTCTTGCGTCGCTTTTTAGGAGTCGGAGGCTTTGCCTTCGATTGTAACTTGCCAGTCTGGACCTGATGCACCTTCAGATTGCTTAGCCAGTCATGCAAAGCTTTCCCCTGTGGTTCCAAGACCTCTTGCCAACAAGTGGGTGCGTACTCGTGACACCATAACTGGGGTCCGGCGGCCATGCCCTTGTCGAATGAACTGCGAGACGATTCGATGATTGCTTCTAGACGTGTAATCGAAGCTGGTTGACAAAGCGATTGATCATCTATCCCGTATAGTGTTTCTGTCAGTCTTGCGAGTTCTTTGCCGCTCATGATCCGTCGCTCTGGTGTGCGAACGAGAGAATTATCGACTTCCTGCTTCAAGTGCTGAGAATAGTTCCAAAGTACATCTTCATCTGCATTGACACGCAAAGCATGTTGTTTGAACTTAGGTCGTGATAAGGGGAGTGTCCCAACTCCTGAATTACTTGGGATCTGAGTCGGCCGTACATGTTGGATGTTGGTCGGAGGCCAGACGGGAGGCAGCGCAGGCGCATTTTTGTTCTGGAACGTCCTCTTAGATTCAAAGATAATATCTTTCCAGGGTTTTGGTGCCTTAGATCTTGAGGTGATCTCATCCTCGGAGGCTGCTGCAATGGAGGAGGTTTCACTTGTTAGGTCAGACTGCTTTTGAGTATTTCCTGGTATTCTTCCCAGGAAGAATGGGTGGGTTGTCTTGCCCACCAGAGGCTTTCCCCGTGCAGCCTTTGCCTGAGGTGCCGGGGTTTGAATGGCGCCCTCTTCGGACTTGCTGGACAAGATGTCGTTGATCTTCGCTCCGGAGTCTGCTGCCGAGTAGGACAGCGTAACCCGCAACGAAGAAACCAGCCTCCCGTTCTTCATCTCCAGTTTCTTAGACCTATTGGTGGTCTTATCTGCGTCACTGGTCTCAGCAGCAACAGTCCGTGGCGCTCGTTTTGGCGATTTCTTCGGTGAAAAGATGAGCTTCCCGTGACCGGTTCGCAACATTTTGTCCTTGGGAGTAAGGTTAGGCTTGCTTTCCTTGGATAACTGATCATTCACGGTGTCGTCGGTTGGTCGAGGGTGAGGATCAGGGGATATTGTAAGGTCGATGTCAACTGAATGTGACGAAGCATCAAGAGACTGAACAGGGGAAATTAGCCTTCTCGATCTAGAAGAACCATCTTCAGGCAAAATCGGTAGAGACGGTTGACTGGCACTGTCTTTGTCACTCGAGGAAGGTTGACCTGCGAGTGTCTGATCCTCAGCGCAATCCCGGTATGTCTCAACCCCCTTAAATATCTGTACTGCAGACTGAGGCTGGGCAGCCCATGTCATGTGGTTTGTGTTTGAAGTCTTCGTTGTCTCAGTGGGTAAATGCTTTGGACTGGCAGAGACTCTTCGTCTCTTTCTTCTGGTTGTTTTGTATTCAACACCATCATCTTCATTCACTCTCCACGACCCTATGGGGGTGGCCTCGGCTGTCTCTGTGTGTGTGACATGGCCAGAGTCTTCCTCGTGGTTCGTAGAGCCGTCTTCAACCGTGCCGTCCAATCCCAGTGTTCTAGAGGGCGGACGGTTGGACGGGGGATCGTTGATTACGGACGCTATAAGAAGTGTCAGTGAGTTGAAGCAGCTCTAGTTGGACATGCTTGTGCACCTTTCCTGAAGAACGGATGCATATGGGATTTGTGTTCTGGACCAGCGCCATAGTCGAGCAGCGTTGCCATTGACCTGCCAGTCAATCTTTGGTGTGTTGTGGTGTCATGAAGTCTGCATTCCGTGCATGATCTTTATATCGAGTGAATCGATGGACAAGTATGCCGCCGAGAGATCCACTGAGTCTTGTCGAGGCGCTCTCGTGAGATAATTCAGAATTGATGTTGGAGTGTCATGCGCGTGATCATGAAGTGTAGCTGAATTGGAAGAAGCGCGTCGGTGACGCGATTGCCATGCCCAGAAATGGGAGGCTCGGTCGGCTGCATCTGCCACCGCCTGCCCGCCGCTGATAGGCTTGCTTGGGCGGGAGATCAGCCGCTAAGTAGGCCCTGTTAAAGGAAGTGCTTAGCGAGCCTAGACGGAGGAACTTCGCAGCCTCCGCAAAATTTTGTGGAGCCCGGGTATTTTCAAAACTTTTTGTCTGCACACCGAGTTCTAGCAACGCTCTGCAAAGTCTCATGTCTCAATGATGGAGATTTCAACTCCCCATATGCTGGCAAGACTGCCTCGTCCTGCCAGGCAAGATGCTGCTACTCGTTTCGGCACGGTGTATGCTGTACGCGACGGCCTGAAGAAGCGGAGAAAAGAAATTTGCGTGGGTGTGGACGGCGACTCCCTTGGGCTGTATGAGGTACCGATACATTGTATCCGTGCACAGGACAGTATGCTCACAAGATTTCAGATCCAAAACGGGAGCATTCTCGCCTCTTATCCCGTACCTCCTAACTCCCGTTGCCTTGGGCCTCCCTGTTCGATTCGCGAAGAATCACAAGGGCAGATCCGTCGAACGACTTACTGCGCCATAAAGCGAGACACATTACGGATCGAATCCTTCCAGACCTCAGGAGATGACGCATACCGCGCGGCGTCCTGTGCAAGTGGAGCATTGGATGAACAAGAGAGCCCCATTCTACTACTTGAAGTGGTGCTGAAAGGCACGGAAAAAGAGCTGGTAGCAGTTCAGCAAAATGGCGACATCGCAATTTTCTCTGAAGAGTTGAACACCACGTTGTCCAAAGGAACACTTTGTTCCAGGCGCTATCCGAACATTAGGATCTTGGCCGTTCAACATCTCACAAGTTCGGAAGCACAGAAAACAGTATTAAAGCAGAGACCAGATCTGCTTAGCGAGGCTACTCCCGAGAGCTCCTACTTGGTGGTTGCATACTGCAAAACCGAATATCACACAAACCCGAACAGTGTGTTCTACGGTGTCTGGCCAGTTGGCGCAATCGACCGGAACGTTGCTGCCCATGGAGCACCGATTTACCCATTGTTTGACCATGAACTATCGGCAGGAGAGAACAAGGCAAAGTCAAGTTCGTCCAAGGACCGATCTTATACGTTCAACTCCAAAGCTTCAAACCTATTCCTTCGCGCCGGAGAAACCTTTTACTCGTATGATTTGACTGGTCTGGTACCTTTCTTGTCTTCGGCACTATCTACTGGTTTGAACTGCTCGTACGAAATCATGGCCATCTCATCTGCGTTTGCCATATGTTCATTCGAAGAGTCAATCCGGCTTTATGACCTCAAATTTCAGTCTGTGCAGGCTCAGATCGATGCGAAGAAGGGCAATCTCAAGCGGAAACGCATGACAATGGCCGCCCAAGACCGGAGTGGCCCCGTTGAGTTTCTCGCTTATTACCCCCAGTCTGCGCGTGTCATCGGACGGAGGCGTCATCAGCTGCTCGCGATAGATATTTCTGCTATATCATCACGGCAGCTACTGGAAACTGGGAGCAGTCTTCTCCAAAATATCGGACGTGGTATCAGTAGTCAAGTTACGACGATTGGTTCTTTCGATAAACGGTTATCGTCCATCGGTACTGCGACTATAATTCCAGGATCCAGCGTGGATTGGCAGTCTGTGAGGCAACGACTCGATCACCTTGCTGAGACAGGTGATGTTGCCGGCTTTGAACACACTTTTGTCAACGACATTCGACAGACTACGATGCAGTCACCGGCTTTTGAAGGGACGAGCGAAGATTTGCCTCTTGATCGTATAGCAATCCCGGACTTCAAAATCAACTACCTTCTGACAAAGATCTTTCAGTTAGGTGCGACGCCGAGTACCCTAGACAATACACCTAGCATCGCAGAAAAGGCGTTTAATATCCGAGTTCCGTCATTCAAACTCATACTCTGGCTGTGCCGTTTGGGATTGCTGTCCGCCCGAAACTTGCAAAATGCAATCTCGAACTCTCCTTCTGGGACAGGATTGACCGTTGTTGGTATACACGGTGTGGCGCAAGCTCTGCTTGAAGCCGATTCATCATATAGCTTGCTGGTAGAGTGTCTCGAAAATGGGTTCAGTCCATACGTGGAGGAACAAGCAGCCGTGGTGCAGCTACTCATTCGACAAGCTCTAGCTACATCTTCCGAAGCAGCCGTTGCTGGAACAGACCGCCAGACAGATTCAATGGAAGTCGACACTCCCGCGCAAGTCCAGCCACTCTCGGTATCAACAACAGACACACCGTGGTTGGCCCCTACGCTACAAAGAGCGCTAATTGAGGCGCTCGACAGACTCGGCACTGCTGCAACTTCACTCATCTCCATTAATTTGAAAACTCTGCTGTCACAGACAGAAGCGCTGGCTCTTATTCAGTTCTTACGACAACAACTCTTCCAGGGGGGTCATACTCGGTCATTTCAAAACCTCCCCGTGCAAACTGAGCCATTGCCGACTGTCAAGCTTGCTGCGAGCATCAAGATACTTTCAGGCTGCGTCGATGCCATTGGACCTCTTGGCTTCTTTGGGGCTTTGGATCACGAAGATTTTATGGGCAACATCGTACCTGATCTGGTGACGGAGATCACACATACCAAGCAGAGTCTGGAGGATGTAGCAGAGTTGCAAGGGATTCTCCGCGAGACGTTGAGATACCAGGAATCTATGCGAAAACATCAGGCTGCGGGGGCCCGTGTTCCTGTCTATGGAAATGGATTAGGGATCCCTGACCAGCGTCCAGGAGCCATAGTGACGCTGTACTCGGAGACTGTCGAGGGAGAAGACGATCCGCAGCCTGGCCCAGGTCTTCCTCTCAGCCTGAAGGTCGAGAATGTGGTCAGCGCCGTAAAGATCAGAAAAGGTGGGGGCCAGTTAAAGCATCGGTCTATCCGACAGAAAAGGATGCTGGAAAGGATGAACAAAGGCCAGTACTCATTTGAGCGACTGGCTTTATGAGGTTGGTAGCTGCGCAAAATGAAGAGCGGATCCGAGTCTCTGAATAATCATGTCTTGTAAACCTTCTCACCGATTCAGGCTGGACTGGAGCAGAAGCGAGATATCAGATGGCCGGAATGGGACGAAAGCGTATGCAACGGACTCGGCGTACTATTGGCTATGGACTATTGGTGGGCCTAGCCTCGTTCAGGCCCCGTCACAGCCCCGTACATACGCATGCTCCGATCCCATGCCGCCCTCGAACCTCCCTTTCACGCAGTCTTCTCCAATTTGAACGCTTGTACGAGGCAGTCTTAATACCGAGACTCCTCTTTCTCGTCTAGAGCGCGACCGAACGTCCCTGACCTATTGAACAGACGTTCGAAGATTAGAGAGAAATCCTCCTGAGAGAGCCCTTCGCCGCGAGCCCACTCCGTACTGCCCCCTTCTAGCCGAGACGACGGAAGATTCTTCAACAACCCCAGAAGGGCAAACCTTGAATCTGCAATCAGAAAACGCTGCCGAGCACGTACTCCTCACTATATCGACTGCCGAGTCCCTATCCTGCCCCCGAGCCTTCATGTGGCTGGGGTGTGAGGACTGAAACCTAATCCTGACCCAAGCGCCGAAGGTCAATTGGATCTTGACGCAAACACCATGGCCTTCCCCAGCGGAACTACATACCACGCCGACTCTGATGCCGACGATGAATATGAGAGAAGCGTCATGACTTCGCCCACACAGCTACACACCGATTCAGAGACCTCTTCTGAGCCGCCCTCTAACGAGCACACACCGACGACGTTTGACAACTCGGGGGAAGATCCAAGTCTACCCAGGACCATAATAACAGAATGGACACCAGAAGAATGTGCTCAATTTGTGTCTAGTTTGAACTTGAGACAATATTGTCATGCTTTTGTCGGTAAGCAGCCTCGCAGACAGACATGGCCATTGAATGCAGCGGCACTGACTCTGCGCAGAACATGGCATCGAAGGGGAAGCGCTCGTCGCACTTAAACATGACGAGTTGAAAGAGATGGGAATTGCCAGTGTGGGACACAGGTTGACAATTCTCAAGAATGTTTATGATTTGAAAGTCAACCAGGACATCCCCGTTGAACCAGATGATTATGTCCCTCCAAGTAGGCAATTGGTTTCCCTCCGTCCAGTGGTATCTCTCTAATTTCCCTCTCAGCGGCCGAGCAGAATCCTCAGCATGAAATGGCCACCAAGGAAGACATCGATCGACTCGCGAGATCAATCCTCCGGTTACGGGATGAGCGAATTGCTCAGGCGGAAGCGCAGTTGACCAGACTGGCAGATGACTACCGCAAGTTACGCCAGGAGTTACTGCCGGTTTTCAAGATGGCCAAAGAACGATCAGAACCTCTCCCTTACGCCCCCTATCAAGGCGCCACCATTACTCCAGAGGTGTACCAGCAAGATGTCGTCTCACCTCCTCCCGCGACCCAGCCGGTGCCCGAAAAGACTAGTCTCACACGCACATTCTCAAAGAAGCTGGGGCTCAGCTCAACACCCAAGAACAATTCTCCGACACATATACCCAGTACGATCCATGAGGGTAGGACTTTCGCCGAAAGCAACTCGCTGGACCCTTCCGCTGCAGCGAGTCTAGCCTCCAACTCGCTAACCGCACAAATGTCAGGTGGCGCAATATCGCAACATCCCCATCCTTCTCCAGGTGTCCCCTCTCCGACTTCGCCACTCCCCTACCAACATCAACCACTCGCTCCGCGCTCCTATCAACGTGAAGCAGGAACTGTTACCAGTGCTATCCCTCGCTACGACGGTAGCGACGACCGGCAAGTCACCATTGAACGTGACCGTGACCCTCCCACTTCCGCAAAATCGGCCTCCGGCAAACTCAACCCTACGAACAGTACAATCTCTAACGCCTCCACTCTTATACCCTCTAGAGAACTATCCGCTTCGGTGCCGCCCCAGCTCCCCTCGAGCGCCAGCGTGGGCCACACTCCGCATGGCAACAAAGATGGTGGTGGCGGAGGCGATGCCCCCTCGGTGGAGATCTTCAAATCGTTCCGCGTCGGGCTAGAAGATCCATGCTATAAAGTTCTCCCAGCCGCCCTCAGAAAATACAATATTCAGGCCGACTGGCGACAGTATGCTCTGTATATTGTGTATGGCGACCAGGAGAGGTGTGTGGGATTGGAAGAAAAACCCCTCGCTTTATTCAAGGATTTGGATAGAGAAGGGAAGAAGCCGATGTTTATGCTGAGAAAGCTGGGGAACGTAATGGTTGGTGACATGCCACCGACCGCAGGGGTTGGGATGAAACCGCCCCTGGGCGGGCTGGGTGGGAGTGGAGGGACTGCTGGAGCAGGAGTCGCCCCTAGCAGCGCTGCGAGCGTGAGGACAATACCAACAGCGCAGACGTTGCCCGGCGGTGTTCTATGAAGTTGCTGCCTGTTTTGTTTAGATACGTGGGGATTAGCGAAGGCTTCAAAAGCGATTTTCATTCGAGTTCGAAGAGGCAGGTTGTTTCCCTTTATGCAACGATCCTTGACGAGCACACATGCACCAGCCAACAGCTCGAAGTAGAGCGAGGTATTCCACTATAGCTGTGGTCCTTCCACCATCTAATATACCGTACCGAGGCCCTTCCACTATCTCAGCAACACTGAACGCCGCTCGCTATGCCAAATTATACACAAATATCCAACCCGTAGCTTGTTTGCGAAGTGAGATCGTGCTAGTCGCTATCGTCGTCGATCGGCTCGACGACATCCTTGATCTTCTCTTTCAAAAAGTCCACTCCTAGCTCAACAGTAATTTCTGGAATCCTTACGTCTGGCAGCCCATCCGGCCCGCCGGACCATTCTTTTGAAAGCGCAATGGCATTGTTGCTGTTCACCCCTCCGCCATTCAATGCTGCCGCTGTAGCTGCACCTCCAGCCCCGGCGCCTGTCGTTGTAGGCGTGCTCGTACCATTCGTCTTCGCATCCTTGCTTTCCTTCTCCACGGTTTGGTTCTTGCCATCCTTGGGCATCTTCGCCCGCCGCATGACTTCGCTCATCAACTCCGGAAAAGTGTCGCATGTGCCATTCCTGAGTAACTCGAGCGCGAGGGCGCGGACGCGGTCTGTCCAGCCCGTGCGGGCGAGGCTGTCTGCTAGGAGGGAGCTGAGGTCGGGTATAGCGCCAGTCTGTCGGAGGTGTTGGATGAGGGCTTGGGAGGTCGCCGGCGGTAAGGAGGGAGTGGAGCTGGTGAGGGAAGAAGGGATGGGGATTGCCGTCGCTGGCTCAGTGGAGGGCCCTGAGGTCGCCATATTGTTTTCCACTATATTCAAGGCGAGGAAGTGGAGGTAGATGTGCGCCGAGGTGAATTGAGCTCTGAATAAGTCTTTGGTGGTGGGGACGTCGCTGTTTGCAACAATTCGAGATCCGGAGACTTGGGACCCCGGTTATGCGGAAGTAGCCAGTTGCTGTTGTTTTTGGACGACGTCTCCAGCGGGCTGTCCAGCAGCGCTACTCGAAAGGAGGGTGTTGGTGGCCTATAGCAGACTGAATGCGGGTGTTAACCGTGGACGAGAGGTAGGCTAGGTACTGAGAATCTTTCCGCTCCGCATTCTGAAAATTGGAGGTGCGAAAGGGCATGGGCTGGCGGGGCGGGAATATGCTACGAAATCAGAGCGGAAGTTTGCACCGGACCTGTTGTCGGCAATACTTGTACGTGATTGTGCAAGCTAATCGATTGATCATCATGAATGAGCTTTTTTCCCATTATTCGTCATGGGCGGCGAAATTGAGCACAGGATCGTACCCCTCTGGCAAGGCTACAATTCAGCCTCGCCACCTGGAAGGCCGACGGGGATGAGCAATGCATGAAATGCGAAAAGAGGTATGCTGTAAAACAGGCCAAAATAAAACTTGGCTTATCTTACTTACCACAGGCAGGCATCAGGGAGTACTTTGTAGCTATTAATTAAGCGCTTGCAGTGAAGCCGTGGCAAGGTAAACGTTGGGCTGTATGAGAAGATTCGACAGCCTTCTCTTTCGTAGGCTGCCAGAGGCAACGTATGTTGCTCGGGCTTGAATGACCGTCATTTCAATTCGCCAAGACGGGGCTTTCTCCTGCGCTTCAAGTCCTCTAGAAGTTCACTCATCACTTCCAACAATCGCTTTGCCTGCTCTCACCCTTGTGTTGCCATCTCTTCTGTCCGCTTCTCAAGGTTCTTCTTATAAGGAGCTCCTTGACATCAACTCTTCTTTTCCTCTATCGTCCTTAAACTACTGTTGCGAGGATCAGCGCTTTCGTCCCTGGTCTCTTGAACCCACGTCAACAAACGTCCGCATTCCACTCTCAGACCCTGTTTGATCTCCTGAAGGACCTCAAGATGTCTGCAGAACCTGATCACACCCACGATAAGAAGAAGGTTAACCTACAGTATGTGTCACGTTTATGGATTTCGCAAGATACGCCGCTAACTCAAGCTACAGTGATGCCTCTGGCGCAGAGAAGAAAGAGGTATGGATTACACCCAGGGACCTACAGGGTGACGAATTTCAGACTGACAGCGCCGTCCAGGAGCTTGATACCGCCACAGCCATCCTGAAAAAGAAGAAGAAGCCAAATTCATTGATGTAAGTTGGACAGCAGGGACGACTTCAAAGAGGCTGACAAATGACGCAGCGTGACCGACGCAACGAACGATGACAACTCCATCATTGCTCTCTCAAACAACACTATGGAGACGTTACAATTGTTCCGAGGTGACACTGTCCTGGTTAGAGGAAAGAAACGAAAAGACACCGTCTTGATCGTCCTGGCCGATGACGACCTTGATGATGGCAGTGCTCGCATCAACAGAGTGGTTCGCCACAATCTCAGAGTCAAGCACGGCGATATCATCACTGTCCACCCTTGTCCTGACATCAAATATGTACGTCCCGTCTCATTTACTTGTTTTAGGGGCAGCACTAACTCTCCGCAGGCGAAACGCATCGCTGTCCTTCCTATCGCAGATACCGTTGAGGGTCTGACCGGGTCTCTCTTCGATGTCTTCCTCGCTCCCTACTTCCGCGAAGCCTACCGGCCCGTCCGACAAGGAGATCTCTTTACGGTCCGAGCCAGTATGAGACAAGTCGAGTTCAAAGTGGTCGAAGTTGACCCCCCGGAATATGGCATTGTGGCACAAGACACCGTCATTCATTGTGAAGGAGACCCGATCCAGCGTGAAGACGAGGAAGGAAACCTGAATGAGGTTGGGTACGACGATATTGGTGGTTGCAGAAAGCAGATGGCTCAGATCCGCGAGTTGGTTGAGTTGCCATTGCGACATCCGCAGCTCTTCAAGTCGATTGGTATCAAACCTCCCCGAGGTATCCTCATGTTTGGCCCTCCGGGTACTGGTAAGACTCTGATGGCTCGGGCGGTCGCCAACGAAACTGGTGCTTTCTTCTTCCTCATCAACGGCCCCGAAATCATGTCAAAGATGGCCGGTGAATCAGAATCCAACCTCCGAAAAGCTTTCGAGGAAGCCGAGAAGAACTCTCCCGCCATCATTTTCATCGACGAAATCGACTCTATTGCACCGAAGCGAGAGAAGACCAACGGCGAGGTTGAGCGACGTGTGGTTTCGCAGCTACTCACCCTCATGGATGGTATGAAGGCTCGGTCCAACGTCGTCGTCATGGCCGCCACCAACCGACCCAACTCGATTGATCCTGCCCTCCGACGATTCGGTCGATTCGATCGCGAGGTTGACATCGGTATTCCGGACCCGACCGGCCGCTTGGAGATTCTTCAAATTCACACCAAGAACATGAAGCTGGCTGAGGATGTCGATCTTGAGTCGATCGCCGCCGAGACCCACGGTTACGTGGGTTCCGATATTGCATCACTCTGCTCTGAGGCCGCCATGCAGCAGATTCGAGAGAAGATGGATCTCATCGACCTGGACGAGGACACAATTGATGCCGAGGTGTTGGATTCGCTCGGAGTGACCATGGATAACTTCCGGTATGCTTTGGGTGTCTCCAACCCCTCTGCTCTCCGCGAGGTCGCGGTGGTCGAAGTTCCCAATGTTCGCTGGGACGACATTGGTGGTCTTGAGGGCGTCAAGCGCGAGCTCATCGAATCCGTGCAATATCCCGTCGACCATCCCGAGAAATTCCTCAAGTTTGGTCTTTCACCCTCTCGTGGAGTCCTGTTCTATGGTCCTCCCGGTACTGGTAAAACTATGCTTGCTAAAGCCGTGGCCAACGAATGTGCTGCAAACTTCATCTCTGTCAAGGGTCCTGAGCTTCTGAGTATGTGGTTCGGCGAGTCTGAAAGCAATATTCGAGACATTTTCGACAAGGCACGCGCCGCAGCTCCCTGCGTTGTCTTCCTGGACGAACTTGATTCCATCGCCAAGTCTCGTGGTGGCTCTGTGGGCGATGCTGGCGGCGCGTCTGACCGAGTCGTCAACCAGCTCCTCACCGAGATGGACGGCATGACCTCCAAGAAGAACGTGTTCGTTATTGGTGCGACCAACCGACCTGAGCAGCTCGACAATGCTCTTTGCCGACCTGGACGTCTGGACACTTTGGTTTACGTTCCTCTTCCCGACGAGACGTCCCGTGAATCCATTCTCAGAGCGCAGTTGCGCAAGACCCCGGTCGCAGGAGATGTGGACCTCAAGTATATTGCCAGCAAGACTCATGGGTTCTCCGGTGCCGACTTGGGATTCGTCACGCAACGTGCTGTCAAACTCGCCATCAAAGAATCCATCGCCGCAGATATCGAGAGACAGAAGGAACGCGAGGCCGCTGGCGAGGATGCTATGGATGCCGACGAAGGGGAAGATCCTGTCCCAGAGTTGACTCGACGCCACTTTGAAGAGGCCATGCAAGCCGCGCGGCGGTCGGTCAGCGACGTCGAAATCCGCCGCTACGAGGCCTTTGCTCAAGCCATGAAACAGAGCGGCGGCAGTGCTTTCTTCAAATTCCCCTCTGCTGGTCAAGAGGCCGATGCCGCAAACGGTACTGGTTTCGGTGATGCTGGCAATGACGACAGCTTGTACGACTAAAGTGGTGGTGGAGATTGCAACAAAACTCATTGACACTGAGTCGGCGGGCTGGGTGGAAAGCGCTATTCTACACAGACATGAGGCGCAAAGAAAGTGAACGGCGTCAAGAACCATGCCCACATGTGGCTCACCGAACGCACGGACAATGGTGCTGGAACGGGTGCTCTACCTGATGGGTCGTGCTTAAAGTATGTCCATCAGACTCATCAAATGGCCTGGCAAATTTGTATTCTACCTTCTACTTAGACAGATGAGATTGCATGCAAAATAATAGAATGGTTGACTAAGGCGTCGTGGAATCATGAGTGATTGTGGTATCTGGTCCATCCACCGTGACTTGGCTTGAAGCCTTTTTAATGCAGCCTGATGCAGCCTTGTGCATGATGATGTAAACGCAACGGCTGGCGAGGCGTTCCGGGGATGCCGCTTTTGGGTGGCTGTGAGTGGGCTCCCTTATTTCTCGTTCTCCAGCTTGTTTAATTTCCCGCTCGTTGCCGCCCTCCATTCCTTTCTTCTCGCGTGACTTTTGTCGACGGTAACGACTGTATCTTTCTGGTTCCTTTCTAGCAGTTGCATTGACTATGGCGAACTATGGCATTTCCGCGCGCCTGTTGCGCCTGGCCCGTCCAAAGGTATGACAATGGCACCGAGCCTCGAGTTTCTTTCCTCAATGCTGACTTCTGGGACAGCGCTTCTTCTACACGATGACGCTCTCGACGGGCGCCAGTCTCATTACCCTCTCGATGCTGGTCAACAAACTTGCCGGCCTCTACGGCATTCTTGCGCTGTTCACAGGCTACCACCTCTCGCCCTTCCAGCTGTCCATGTACATCTACTCCACCATCGCACTCGTGCTTACCGCATACCTGGCGCGACATATCCGAAAACAGTCTCCTCTACAATGTCTTGCGCTGGCGTGGTTCTATGTTCTCGACAGTATCGTTAACGCCGCATATACCGCTGTCTTCGCTGCGACATGGTTCTTGGTGCTGGCACAGCATGATGCGGGGAAGAGCGACAAGAAAGGACCAGGCGCATCGACCATGGATGAAGTATCAGGATTCACAGATCCCCAACTCAACGTTTCAAGAGTCGAAGTCGTTGCTACACCTCAACCTCCCTTGGCAGGTTCTGGTCAGGACGCTGTGGCCGGCGGAGTTCCTGCCGCCAATGCCGCGAGCAGCGGTAGCAACGGCGCATTGCAGTCCGCCGTGCTAGACAGCCAGAACATGAACTCTGTGGGTGTCATCATCGCCATGTGGACCATTCGCGCGTATTTCTGCCTGATCATGCTCGCCTTCGCTCGCATGGTGATCCGACAACATATCGCCTCTACCGGGTCCAAGACGAGCATTGATTACACCGCGGCATCAACAACCGCGCAGTTAGCGGAGAACCCGTTCTCAGAGAGCAGACCAGAGGGAAAGGGCTGGCGAGGCAAACTTGGTCGATTTATGATTGGCATTGGCCGAAGTTACTGGTTGGGCAGTGACGAGGATGATAGCTGGATGTATGGCATGGGTGGGAAGTTCCGAAAGAGTGGTGTCGCTGGCGAGGACAGTGGGTTCATGCTCAGTAAAATCGAGAGTGGGCCTACTGAGAGGGAGAGGAGAAGACGATCGGGAACGGGACCGCCAGCACCGGCCTCGGGTGTTGTCCCTGGTGTTGCTACGGTGGAGGGAGACAAGATGACATTGCAGGTTCCTCCGCAGAACGTGTAGGGCTACAGAGTGCTAGCCGAGGAGCGGGTGTGCAAGAGAATGACGCTACAGGTTGGAGAAAGAGATGGTTGTGAGGTCGCCCCGCGCATAAGGGGACCCATCAAACACGTTGTATACAATCGGTATCAGGGCGTTACTAAGGGCACTGTTTCAACTGGCAGGGAACATGTTGGAATGGCTCGCAACGACGAAGAGCAGTTGGGGACGCATATCTATAGATCTAATGGATGTCGGGTGCGCAGACACAATGAACAGCCGAAATTCTTGCTGACCAATATGGACGGGATCGCCTCGGACAGTTTTACGTCTTCCTTTGCATGTTATGCTGCGGTGAAGCAGAGACCGTGCTGCAGGTCTATAATCAGACGTAAAGAAGTAGAGGTCGATATCAGGATGAATGGGCGTCATTTGAATGTCAACTTCTACAGATTTGCGTAGACGAACGTGTCATTTGAATCGACAAGCACAACGCTGATCAAACCACCAGGGCGCAAAGGTCTACACAGTGATACCACGACCTTTAGGGTCAACTTGACCTTCCACCACAGCTTCTCGCTCTCTGGCATCGACCATGTATTCTCCGTCAGCCCTTCGTCCATGACTGGGCGGACGAAACCCAGCCGCTTTCATCAACATCGCGTCTCTAGATGAGGTGTATTTGCTGTCTCAATCCCAGCGTCTCAGAGTATCAGACAGCCTGAAAGACTCGTACAGCTGGACTCCTTGCGATGTTGGACACCTCAGACGTTGCAGTCGCCAGTCCTCCTCCTCGTCACTATCAGTTTCCACCTCGCCCTCTACGGGACATGCCTTCGGTTATTCATCCGACAACATGATGGTATGATCAACATTCCCTGACGGCGAAATCTCCTATAACTGCCTCCCAGCCGTGACAAGAGTGGGACTCAGCGCCTGAGACATCCTTGCAAGGCACGCTCAGCAAGTTTGGCAATGCACCAGTGTTATGTCTACTACAAAATCTACAGTTTCTCGTCGGAGATGACCACTTTAAAAACATGCCTGCCGTCCTTCGCCTTGACCTCATGGACGGTCTCAAACGCTTCTCGACTCTGCTCGAACGGGAAAACGTGGCTGATGAGGGATTTCATATCGACGAGGCCTCTGTCGAGCAGCGATATGGCGTCTTCGAAGCAATTGGTGGTGTATCTCCAGGTCCCTGTAATCGTCATTGTTAGAGCCACGAAACACTTTATATCAATTCCGGGAAGCATCACCTCGGACGTTGAGTTGCTTGGAGCAAATATCCATTATTGGGAGTCGAGGCATCTGGCCATTAAGCAATCCGACTTGCACGTCTATTAGGAGACACCTCAGGTTAGCAGGAGAACACCTTGGGCTTGACCTCTTCTGCAAAGGTTGGAGACGCTTACAAGTTCCTCCAGGCCTACAGACTTGCATTCCGATCTGCATGCACTCTTCCGCGCCCGCCGCTTCCACCACGACGTCGAAGCCACGGTGGAGCCCATCTACAGAGCTTAGGATGTGTTTAGAAACTCTGCTGGAATATTCTTCCGTCGTCTCATTCGCGTGGCGTGGCGGATTGACGAAGGCCTGATCCGCGCAATACGTCTTTGCGAATTCTGCCCGGTGAGGTTGCACCTCAAAGACAACTACTTTCCTTGCAGCATATCTATGAGGCTGTGGTCAGCATGCACGCCTATCGCCTATTGTGTTGTCAGAACTCACGCTTTCGCGATTGCCCCCAGCAGCAACCCGATACACCCGCCCCCCAGTATCAGCACAGTTTGATGCGCTTTCAGCCCAGCTTGCCGAGTCATCTGGATAGCGATGGCAAAAGGCTGTATCGCGCCAGCCTCGACCCATGAGATCTTGGGCGTCAGGCGAGCCAATGCGGTGACCGGTACGATCTTGTACGTGGTGAGCAATCCATCCTGTCGGCCGGGCGCTGGAACACCATAATACTCTATCGAACTACAGATGTTGGAGTAGCCGGTTGTACAATCGTCGCAACTGATGACACATCAGCATCGTGGTCAACTTTGGATCCAAGATACCCTTACGCCAGACAAGGGAGACAAGGTTTGATCGCGGCGCGGTCACCTGGGGCCCACGATTTGACATCATCAGCGACCTGAATCACTTCCCCAGCAGCTTCATGCCCGATGATGAACGGCTCCTTGATGATATCAGGGCCTGCACGGCCCTCTTTCCAGAAGTGGATCTAGGAAGCTTCGTCAACATTTCATCTAACATTGCCAACTATCAAGGACGAGATTGCTCACGTCTGAACCACAGATCCCGCCGGCGCGGATGCGGACAAGGGCAGTACCACTCGGCAAGGGCGAACCGGGCACGTATAGCGGGCTATCTCGATACGAATCCAGCTTCAGAGGCCAGTCCTGTACGGTGATATCATCGATCTTTGAGAGGATCACCGCACGGTTCTTGATTGTATCCGCCTTGACCGGCACGGTGTTCCCATTACTCGTCGTCGCCGAGGGAGTCATGGTCGAGAGGGATGAAATTGCCCTGAGAAGTTGAGAATACTGGATTGGATGGTTGCTTGCTGCGAGACCTGTGCGGGCGTAAGCTCCTCGTTGAACAATCATGTGCACTTCTTGTGCCGGACTCTTACTCTATGGGTTTGTGAGGGCCTGTCGCTCGTCAAAGAAGGGGAATTTTGACTGTGGCCAGGCCGAGGGGTGGGCGAGGCTGAAGTATTCGAGGGTTGCCAGACGCCGTTAGCGTACAACCTGGAGCGGGGAAATAAAGGGCGCAAAAGGGGAAAACGGGTTGGAGACTCCCAGCTTGACCTCGGGAGACGGCGCCGCAACGACCGTGGCCCAAGCATGGATTGCCTTTTTCTCTCAGCAGGGCCCGTTAGGTACCTCGTATAGGATGGTTTCTACCTGAGAAGTTGGGCTCGCGGTGCCCGAGCAAGGTCGGAGACCTTCCCGCCCTCGGAGATGATTTACCGCAATTCTCCCACTAGCTATTCCACAATACCTGGGAGAAGGTCCATGCTCGTTACAGTCAACTACTCCTTCGACCTGCTCTGAACGTTGTTACTCCCCTCAAAGGACGGGGAGGAGTCGAAGAGTTTCTCGACGTGTATCACGATTATCAAGCGCTGGAGAGAGAATGAGGTGCGATTGTCGAGCTCTCGGATTCTGTTGCCCGTTTCTTCAGATTGGAGATGCGTCTCTAGAAATAGAACTATGACTCCCTGCTTGCTATACGCACTATATAGTATTTACTCTTCACGCTCAATCTACAATTGACCCCGACAGACTCAGCTGTGGCTCCATTGTCCACCTCGTTTGTTTCCCAATTCCAGTTCCCATACATTATTAAAGCCAGCTGACCACGTGAGGCTTCGTTTGTTGCTGCGGACGAAGTTCGATGCCTCACTGGCCTAGCTGGAACACTCACCGTCTTGTATCTCCCATACGTTTGATTCGCTTGCACCGCTCTGTTGCTCGTCGTCCCTGTGTCTCTGCAGGGTCATTATCTTCGCTCGAGGCTGGGTGTCCGGTGCTGCTACATACCAATCATACCTTTGCAGAAGGCTTTACCAAGCGTTTTTGATCCGTGAGACCGGTAAGATCGATGCCCAAGCTCGCTGTCCCCAATAACTATGACTTGTCATCCGGACGCGCGCTTTGCTCCGCCGGCTCTTGAACCGGCTTGTGCGTTCGAAGGCACCAGAAGACGTAGTCCTCGAGGGGCAGGAAGTTCTTCATGAAATGGTTGCATCGCAGCGCAAAGAAGCAGATCATGCCTCCCGCCACGGCGTCCAAGATGAAGTGATTCGCCGTCGCGATGATCGCGATCAAGATCGAGAACGGGTACAAGAAGCCGACGAACTCGCAGAGCAATTTGGGAAGCGAGGGGATCCGGACGACGAGACCAGTGTGGTTGGATTTGAGGAATGGAACGGCCGGGATGGACATCCTGTAACGTCTCGTCGGCGGGGCGAGAGGAAGTCGCATAATGGAAACTCCGATGAGCAGCGAATATCCGAAATGCAGTGAGGGCATCGCAGCTAGATAGGAATCAGCATCCTTTCTCGACCACAGTATAGGTGCCCTTCCTACCTAGCTGGTTGGTCCATTTCCTGGTGTTGAAAACGCTGGCAGCTCCGTCGCGCGAGTGGATCGTGTCGATGAAGCCAAAGCTTCGCGCGAGCTCACCCGGCTCGCCTGGCAATTTCGAGTCCCCCAACAGACGAGGAGGCATGCATGGCCAACTGCTGAAGACGCAAAATGCAAAGAGGTTGCAAAGTGCCAGCGCCCGACGCCTGGATTCGTAGAGTTCAGTGTCGATCGAGCTTCGTGCCTGATCAGCCGAGTGCCCACTGACGTTGGACCGGTTGCGCGTGATGGCGAAATAGTACAAGCCGACCAAGAAGGTTATCGTTGCGGGGAGGTGGACAAAGCTGTAGATTCGGTTGATCCACCACATCAACCTGGGGAACTGGAGGAAAAATTGCTGGATGGTCAGCTCCCAGAAGATATGCAGCCGCTTCTCTAGTTTGATAACAGCCAGGGCATGATGGCAAGCTGTGTTGACAGTCTGGTCGACCAGTCTAATAGCCAACTGGCCTCGAGCAAACTGATAGACCTGCCCAAGGAGTTAGTCGCCTACCTCATGACACAAGAATGACCTCGACTGACGCCGTATATGAGAGCCCAGTAAACGATCTCTACCAAAAAGGGGAAGCGCAAAAGCACCTTGCTGAACATCCTGTCTCGAAAGACGGCAGTATTCGGTGTCTGGATTGTCGTTTTCAGCCCGAAGAGAGACAGCTCTCTTTCACGCCAATGTCTCTGTCGATCGACGTTAGGGAAAGATGCAATGGATATGTCTCCTGAGCCCATCGGGCCCTGGGCCTCAAGTCCCATCTCATGACCGACATCTTCCACGAGAGCGACGTAAGGCTGCTGAATCGGTCGTATTATCGGGGTAGTAAAATCTCGGTTGATCCATGCTCCCAGGAAGATGATGAGGGTTCCCCAGGATGGCTCGCCCAAACCCAGAAACCCCATTATGTATCCTCCGTAGCGGCGAGCTGCCAGATAGAGTTGCGCACATCAACTGACTCGTCAAAGAGTCGAGAAGGGATGAATCTGGCCTCTCAACCGTCGCGTCTGTCACCCCCAGATCTATTCCAGTGACAGCCCTCAACGTGGTCTTTGGCAGTCGTCCACAGCTGAGTCCACGCAATGACCACCTCCAAGTGTATCTTTAGGGCTCCAGCTCTTAACCTGATTGGAGGGGCTACACGAGCCTCTCGCTCAGCCAGATACCGTCCGTCACACAGCCAAAGGATCGCAAAGGGAAACAGTGGTGCAAGAGACACGCAGGGCATACGCAGCAAGGACAAGACCAAGACCTGCGCAGAAACAACAACGAGCAAAATCAGGTTGAACAGCCCGACGCAGGTGCCCAAGGGACACCCCTCGCTGACGGAGTTGCCGGAACACAGACATTTTGAGTTGGTGAGAGTGGCCTCATGTGCCAGATTGATGATTCCCATTTCGACAAGCGAGGCTCCACGAGAATTGGAGATGGGCATCCACGGGCACGCGACACAGGCACAAAAGAGATAAGATCCTGGCCGTGTCGACGGAATTGCAAGGCTCCGTATGGACATGGAGCATAAGGCTCGACGGCCCATACCACGTCATCCGCATCCCAGGGCGTCCGACTGGATGAGAAAGGCGTGGAGCGATGGACAACGGGACGCCCCATAGCCAGAGAAGCGGGCTGGATGTGTTTGGTTTCCGAGATGCGAAGGGATTGGTTGAGGATGAGAGCAAAGGGTGGACAATGGTCATGGCCTGAGGGGATCAAGGCGATTTATGCACTGCATGATGGCGGTTGGCCTGTTACCGGATGGGGTTTAGCGCGGCCAGCAACCAAGCACCTCATAAGCAATCAACCGCCTCGTCCTCCTCACCCTCTCTCACCCTCTCTTTCCGTCAATCTACCGCTTGGGACAGCTGCCAATGACCTTGAGCTCGTTCCTCGACTTCTGCAGACTTCGGCTTGCTGCGACTTCTTCCCACCAAGAATGCCTCTGTTGTCGCTTGCCAAAAGATGTGTTCAGCCGCACCTGGGACTTGTCTTGCGCGATCAGTGATTTCCGTCTCGCTGCAGAGGTTGGCTGCTATCGATGCTCTCTGCTGGCTAAGTGCATTGCGTGCTATGACCCTGATGTTCTCGCTCGTGACGGTTCGTTGGACGGATCCTGGGATTTCTGGTTTGACTTGACCCTGGATGGAGATGGAGCCAGTCCGGACGAAAATCTCCAGCTTGACATCTTCTCTCCTGGCTGTGAGTGCGCTTACTGCTCTGAGGGCGGGATATGTTCTCAAGAGCCCCAAGCTGGATTGATGCCAGGATGCTCGGTTTGAAATACTGACACATCCGGAATATCTAGCGGAACCTCGAAGGCGCCCGGGCTCAAACAAAGTGAGGCATCTGCTTCCTGGAGATACGTCCTCAGAGGCAACATTTGACACGATCCGGGCCTGGATGAAAGACTGTGTGAACAATCATACAAACTGCCCCAACCCCCACGCTGGCAATAGTAACCCTACACCGCCACTCCCTCGCCGGCTTCTGGAGGTCGCGAATGGCAAAGTAGTGCTCCGTGAAGATACTGCGCAAAAGAAACATCCTTATGCATGCCTGAGCCACTGTTGGGGTCCTTCCCCACGACGTCCGGAGAGCACTATTCTCAAATCAAAATGGGCCACGATAGAACAGTTCAAGGTTGAAGTGCCGTGGGCAGAGCTTACTAAAACGTTTCAAGACGCCATAGACATCTGTCGCCGGCTCGGCATCGATTTTCTGTGGATCGATTCTCTCTGCATTCTTCAAGACAGCAACGACGATTGGTCTTTGAACGCCGCTGAGGTTGGTTCCATTTACGAAAACGCTCTGATCACCATTGCTGCCTCAAAATCCAAGGAAGGCTGCCAAGGTTGCTATACCACAACTGATGCTCGCCACCTTGCTCGCCTGGTTGACGGGAGCAAGGATGTCTATGTACGGCTAAAACCCCCAAGCTACCCAGTGCACGAGGTCCACCTGGATCTAGAGAACTTCCCCCTGTTGGACCGCGCCTGGGTGTATCAAGAGATGCACCTGTCGGTTCGCGTGCTCCACTTTTGCTCCCAAGAGGTAATGTGGTCCTGCCGGCAGATGAGGAGAAGTGAAAGCGGCGTCAGCGATGAGGACGCGACGGACGAATTCGTTCATTTGTCGGATCTGCACGGTTGGGATCCTTCGTGGAAGGTCCTGGGCAAAATCGGGCATGAAGACCCAAGGGCACTGTGGTATCGAACCGTGGAAGAGTATACACGTCTGCATATCTCGTATCCAAGTGATATTTTCCCAGCATTGGCCGCTTTGACTCAAAGGATGCAAAAGCTAAGACCTGAAGACAGATTTCTGGGAGGTCTCTGGAAAGAAACTCTCCTCCTGGATCTAATGTGGCGGACTTCGGCCGGGCCACAGTTTGCCAGACCAGCCAAATGGAGGGCTCCGAGTTGGTCCTGGGCCTCTGTCCAAGTTCAAGTCGCGTGGGACCTGAGGCTGGATTCCGTTTATGGAGGGGTCGAATTACTGGACGTCTATTGCGATACCAAGGGACCGCCGGAGATGGGCAACTTCTCCACTAGCCAGGACGAGGTTCGAATTGCCCTTCGCGCACCTCTTCTCAAAGCAACTTGGAAAAAGCCATGGATCCGGAGTCGATGGCCTGAACTCACGAGGATCGCGGGGGCGGAAGATGGCAAAATGGATGTGAACCGGTACTATCCGGACTACGACTACGATTTGCCAGGCGAGCATCGTATACCATGGAATTCGGAGGTCTTTATCGTGCCGATCGCGATACTGACCTTAGTTCCTGATGAAGATGGCGGCGAGGGGCCAAACAACAATCTGCATCTGGCGTTGGTACTGCGACCAAATGGAGGAAGTGGCATCTATGAGCGTATCGGCTATGTTGAACTTGTCGAAGATCATATCGTGGTGGATTGGAGCCGTGAAGGATTCCAAGCACGCTTTGACAGAGTGGATGCTATACTGAGGGCTATTCCGCGGCAGGACATTACTATCGTCTGAGGGGACCATTGTCCCTTGCCCAGAGACTGCTTAGAGGTGCCATTGTAGACGTGGTTGGAGGCTCTACTCGGTATTGCCCCCGTCGAGTACTCGGTACTCTGGATAGATGCTAGAGCCACCATGATTGGTAGCATATTCTGCGCGCTGTGATTGGCTCCCTGTCCTGTTGTGTTGTTCTCGTCGGGCATCGGCCATGGAATGTCGTCCCCCTTTTTAACCCAAAAGTTCCATCTCATCCCACAAACTCCCTTCTCCTTCTTTCTTCGATGTCGCTCCCAGCAGTGGCCGTCTCGGCACCAGGCAAGGTCCTCTTCGCGGGCGGATTCCTGGTCCTTGACCGCCGACATACGGGGCTTGTGTTTGGTCTCAATGCCCGGATCCACGTAGTCGTCCAGCCGTGGCGAGACGACGCGCCCGACGCGCTGAGCGGGCCGCATGTCCTGGTGCAGTCGCCGCAGTTTGTCGGCGCGAAATGGCTGTACCGAGTCGACGGCTTCGCCGAGGGAGGAGCGGACGGAGCGGTCACGGTCGAGCAGGTCCGGGAACCAGAAGGGTCCGGCTTCACCGCGACTCCGAACCGATTCGTCGAGACCACGTTGCGATATGCGCTGACGTATCTCTCGCACGCGGCCGGCGCGCACGATGTCTCGAGGAGCGTCAAGGTGACGATATTGGCGGACAATGATTATTACTCGCAATCGCAGTCTCAGGCTCAGGCTCCCCAGTCCGCACCGGCCAAGTCGGCGAGGTTTACGAGCTTTGGAGTCAAGTTGAGCGATGCGCACAAGACCGGGCTGGGGTCTTCGGCGGCGTTGGTCACGGCGTTCGTCTCTGCACTTCTCGCATTCTACTCAAAGAAGGATACTGTTGGCGAGGGATCGCAGCTGAACCATCAAACGATCCACAACCTGGCCCAGGCGGCACACTGCGCGGCTCAGGGGAAAGTCGGCTCAGGCTTCGATGTTGCCGCGGCGGTTTACGGGTCTTGCCTCTATCGACGGTTTACACCTGCGATTCTAGAGAATGTGGGCGAACCTACGAGTGCTGGGTTCGGCGAACGATTACACCGCTGTGTGGACGATTTGGACTTGGACGCCAAATGGGATGTCGAGATTGCGAGTCAGGCCGTGCAAATTCCGGAGAGCCTCTCACTGGTCATGTGCGATGTGGACTGCGGATCAGAGACGCCGGGGATGGTGAAGAAGGTCTTGCAATGGCGCAAGGAGAACGTTGAGGAGGCGACGTTACTGTGGACTGCGATACAGCAAGGTCAAGAGGAACTGTGCCGGGAACTGAGGCGGCTGGTCGAGGTCCAAGGAATCGAGGATGATTTTACAGCATTGGGGGACATCATTCTCACCATCCGAAGTCTTGTGAGGGAAATGTCGGTCAAATCCAAGGTGCCAATAGAACCCCCGGTGATTACCGAGTTGTTGGATTTCTGCACGAGCTTGCCTGGGGTGGTGGGAGGAGTTGCGCCGGGCGCAGGAGGCTACGATGCCGTCTCTCTGCTCGTGAAAAACGACGTCGAAACCCTCAAGACCCTACAAGCCAGACTGGAGGGGTGGAAGAGCCAAGACGCGAGCGGAGCGACCATCGGGCACGTCAGATTGTTGGGCGTAAAGCAGGACAACGAGGGCGTCCGAGAGGAGGACCGGGGGCAGTATGCGGCGTGGCTGTAGAAAGTGTGCTGTAATCAGACCTCAGAACAATGTCATCATCCCGCACCTCACCACCGGTACTTTTGGGAAATAGGAACAGGAACAAGGGACAAGCACCAAAGGCAAAAGAGAACGGAGCGGGTGGTCTGATACACATGCGAGAGGAAAGTGTCCGGTACCGGGTTGTGAGGTTGCAACAACTGCGGATGATGATTATTACGAGTTGGTTGAGTGGCGGATCACAAGTGTGGGAGAGGGACGAGGCGGATAGAGCAGGAGGGCTGGAGGGAGCCGGGAGGGTCACCCGCTTGGAGAGTTCAGGCCTAAAGTTTCTCAGGTACGGACGGAGTGCCTCGTGTTCAGGTATAGGGAGACCTAGCCTGGTTCTAGGGCCTAACTACTTGTAGATGCTGCTACTGTCACTGCAGGAGCCAGCCCCCGACCGACCCGCACTGCACCTAGCGATATAGCCGACGGGCCCCCATTGCAATAGGCACCCCCATCCCTCTAGGTAGGCACCGCTAAGTGTCTAAGGTGCTGCCCACCCCCGGGAAATCCCACCTGCTCCCATGTTCCTCCCTGATTCATTTGGAATCCGTCCTTCCGCCCTCTATCCTTCCTTCACCATTCGCTGCGCCTCTGTTCTTCTTCACCACCCGTGACCAAACAAGCAAACGGTGCTGCACCGAACATAATATCCCTCTCGCTTCCCAGATCTGTTGTCGGAGTGCTTCAACCGTGCATTGACCCGGGCTCAATTGTGTCTCAGTTTCAGAAAATCTCCGGAGCCGTCCGTTCCAGGTCCCAGTCCGAGAAGGGGTGCGTGGTGCGTGCTGTGCTGCGTGCTCCGTGGCGGTTGTTGGTCTGGCCCTCCTCTCTTCCTTTTTCCGCCCGTTCGAGTGACTCTTGCGACACCCTCTGCTGCACAGGCGCGCACGGGCTCAACTCGGAGTCTCTCTCAGCTCGCATCATCACTCATCAATTCGATCTCCCGCCAGTGCCATCCTTGACCCTGTTTCGCTCCAGAAACTTGGCATGGGTTTCCCATTCTAGTCACTTGCTTGACTTGAATGCATTGACTGCTTTCCTCCCACCACCCAATTCCATCTGCTCACGCCTCTGTTGGCACATCTGTTGGGTCTTGCGATTCTGTTTGCGCCTCAGATGAGGTGACGACCGCACCCTCCAACGACAGCGCTGCCAACGACTCAAGCGACTCAAGCGCACCCGTCCAGGCCTCTAGTCCGCTAGCCCCAGATAGTCCTCGGCTGCAACAGCAATCTCGTGCGCAACAACAAGACCTCTCCTCAACCACACCCGTCGAGATGTCGAACCCGTCTTCGAACCCTGCTGCCTCCTCCGACGCTCAACCGACCTCCTCATCTCCTCCAGAAACCACGTCCTCGCCTACGCCCGAGCCTCCACTGCAGTCCTCGCTGGGTCCCCAAAGAACCGACACAAACACCGCCATGGTTCAGGCGATGGACCCTCCTTTGCCTTCTGCTGCAGTCGCTG
Source organism: Cladophialophora immunda (assembly GCF_000835495.1). Taxonomy (NCBI): domain Eukaryota; kingdom Fungi; phylum Ascomycota; class Eurotiomycetes; order Chaetothyriales; family Herpotrichiellaceae; genus Cladophialophora; species Cladophialophora immunda. Next base: position 3,597,747 of record NW_015622541.1, read on the forward strand.
AACCCCAGCAGAAAATATCGAGACAGTTTTCAACCGCGATTGGCCCTTCCTCAGACGAGCCGACGCCCACGGTCCCAGCCAAGGACGAAGCACCAGCAGCCACCGCTGCAGGGCCCACGTTAACGGTGACCCTGCTCCTCACTTCGGGGGCACGACATCCTTTCAAGCTGGACAATAAATATTTTGCCAAGCGCAACGTCGAAGTTCCGGAGAATGATCCGTTCAACCTAAGTGTCTACAAGCTGAAGGAATTGATTTTGCGCGAATGGCGAGAAGAATGGGAGACCAAGCCGTCCAGCCCGACTTCTATTCGGCTGATAAGTATGGGCAAACTGTTGGATGATAAGGCATCCCTGAAAGGTGAGCAAACAGCCCCCGTGAACGGACGAAATGTAGAAGCCTGCGATTGAGGCCGTTGCTTGTTCACTTCAGAACTAATTTTTCGCTCCCCTTGCGGCGTACACAACAGATTACAAGTTCTCAGTCGACGCACCGAATGTGCTGCACATGACAATCAAGCCGCAAGACTACGTCGAGGAAGATGACGCCAAGGGCGGCAAATCCACCTATTCAGCACACCGTGAGAGTGAGGGCAGAAGCCCTGGCTGTCGGTGCATCATCATGTGATGTCTCTGCCTCACTTCATCACATATGTTGTGGCCTAAATCCCATCTGAAGAGGCTATGTTATAAAATATGAATTGGCTAAGTACTAGTCAATGGAGAGAGCGCGCCTGAACTATGGTCAATTTGCGGCGAAAAGACATCTTGGTCCCTTCTAGTCGAGTGGTCAGAAGGATCTATGCGCTCGTCCAAAAAGCAAGGGTGGCCCTTTAGCTTCATCCAGACTTCTTGTGGAAGACATCTTTTTCTTGTCCCAAATTCATGGCATGGCGTTGGTGGAACAGACCGGTTTTTGTGTTTAGTTTGGGCAGGGACTGCGCATGGACCGCGACGGAGGTCCTTATTTCATCCACCACTTTGGTCTGCAGCCGCTTGCAGACGAGTATTTCAGGGGCCCTTCACGAGGAAATACGCCGCGTGGATCCAGGAAGCAGGAAGGAAGATGGAGAAGCTGCCGAGACAATGGGGCCGAACGATGAAATTGCTTCTTGCACACACAGCAACTGAAAGCATCAGAGACGAGTTACATCGCAGTACGCAAGTCGAGACTTTGCCGTGTATAGACGGACAAGAACAGGCTGTCCGGGCGATGGGTGCTATGCGTCCAATGTGTAGCAGCCGGGATTCGATGGATGAGGCTCTGGCCAGGACACGGGCAGGCTGGTTCTTGCAGCATTTGCAACGGAGTACATATTGCACCGGGCACGAGGAATACACATTTTTTGCGTCCCTTCATCTGAGACGAAGTCGAATTCAAACTTGAAGTCGCTAATACTGCTACAGTATGTGCCATTCGATAGGGTTCTCAACCGTCTGAGCGCCTACCTCACTTTGACGACGGCACTGGGATAACCTGGCACGCAATCGCCCTCGCGTAGAGTGGTAGCCTACTTATGTGCCCGTCTTGTATGTCCTTGAGCCTGGCTTTCCGTTCCTCTGGCACAAGTGGAGGATATCGAGCGAGTGATATACACATCCATAGCTGGCTAGTGACCGCAGACTCGATCTGGAGGGGTTGAGGATGTGCACTCCGAGATGTGCACGCTGTAGAAACTCCCGAGAGCATATGCCTGGAATGATGGATACGTGCATCGATGGACAGTTGCCTGGATTGCTAGAGGGACGAAGGTATAGAAGGGTAGCTGGACGGGATGCTAAGTTGGGCTCAATTGAGATAGACACTTTCTCCTTGAACCCCAGGCTTGATGAGGTATATTGCTTTGCACACATGCGTGCAAAAGGAATCCTTCTTTGGTTTTCTTGTCTTTTCTCTCTTTCGGGGTATTCCCGTCCCAGTGCGCCGGTACTCCGTACACCTACCGATTGGTTTCCACACGAGAATGGAAAGGTATACACTGCCCGCCGAGTATGGAGCGCATTGTTCCCGTTCGCAAGCTTGGGCAGTGTCGAAAAGCCAGACGGAGGCCGACTCTGTTTCTTCGAGTTCCATTCTTCCTGTTGGTCTTTTTCTTCTCGGCTCACAAGACTGGCCTCAACGGCATCCGGCCACGATCACCACTTGCCCATCCCGACCTTCCGCTCCATCTCCTCCATCCACCCAGTGCCTTGTCCGTCCCCGCCCTGGACAGCTAATCTCATCCCGTCCTGCCCGGCATACACATCCTCCCAGGTGATCTCCGCGTCCCGCCCCGTCAAGATCTCCTCGTGCACGCCCGCCGGCCTGCCCAGCACGGAGGGCCGGAACGAGTCCGCCTCCCGCACCATCTTGAGTTCCATGCCCCGGCGCAGCGGCTCCGCGATGCCAAAGTTCCGGCGCAGGAGCTGCAGCCGCGTCGCTTCCTGTGTGGCTTGCCAGTTCGCCAGGCGGGATTCCAGTGGGTGCGACGACGTCACCGTCTGCGTGCTCGGCGTCGATTGAGGGTACAGCGAGGCGCGGAGGGTGTCGTGCAGGCCCGGGGCCGAGGGGGCGCCGCGGTCGAGGGCGTCTTTGGGCTTGGTGCTCGTCGCGGAGAGCTTGGAGGCGCTTGTGTTCGAGGTGCTGGTTGGGTGCGTTGCCGGAGGTGCGACACGGAGAGACTACAGAAAGATCGCTGTGCGTCAGTAGATGTATTCATGAAATGAAAGACGTTCCCTCTCATATCAAGTCCTTGGATCTGCGAGGTGTTTCTCTTCCAGGGGGAGAACTCACCATGATGGGCAAAGCGGAATGTGAAGAGGTGTGGTTGAGGTGCGAATGAGGTCCGATCGTATGTTGGGTCACCGATTCCAAAGCAGAGGAGCTCTAAGATCGTGGGTCCAAAGACAGATTAGATCGTATAGGGGAATCAATATCGTTTGATCGTTCCTCGAAGTTGAGAGATGGGAATGCTCGTGGATTGTGTTCGAGAAGTAAATCTTATTGAAAGGTCGGGCTGCAGGCACGCAGTGGATGTCGCGTTCTTGATACTGCACTTAGTAGCTTAATGCTCCGCAGTATTGATTGTCTGGTGGAGTTTAACACCTCTTTGTGCCGCTCACATTCAGTGCATGGACACGAGTCCATATACATACAACGCAGGCCAGTTTGACTCTTCATCTTCGATTCATCTTACACGTCCTAGCTGGGTATCTGAAAGCGGGACATATATGAAGTCTCCATCCTCCCATCATTCTAGTGGTCGATCCAAACCACCCCGAGCAAACCTGCTTTCTGAGACTCTCTCCTCCTCGATATTGTATGACAACTCTCCCGACTCGCGCCTTTGTCGAAAACAAGGAACCATCCTTTGGCATCTATACAGCTGTATATTTTCTTCCAAGACCAGATCTAGTCAAATCTCTAAGCCCTTCCGAGCCAAATCTTTGAGTATGTTGAGCCTCGTGAACATACATCGCATGCGAGCTAATTCTTCCCGTGGTCACCGCCCCACTCCTGCACAGCATGTTGGAGACCACTAACCAATTTATTCTCTGCCTTGAGGAGTGGATTGCGCGCAGTTGTGCCAGGTTGGGCTGATTCGGGCATGTCGTAGGTGCGTGTGGGGTGAAGAGGCGAGTCGGAGGCGAGGGTGGAGGCCTCGTGCGCCTCTTCCACAACATGCGGCTCCAGCTGCTTCTGTAGGTCCCTCTTGCCATGATCTGGGTCCTTTGTCTCTTCGTCCACGGGCACCTCCAGCGGTCTCTTGACAATGCTATTCTTCACTAGCATCTTCGACTCTTTCGGGATGACAACTTCGGAATCCCCTCTCTCTGCGAAGTCCTCCACTTTCTCACTACCAAGAGGAAACACATCACTTCCAACCATGTGCGTGATGCTGCCTACATATGGGTGTGGTTGATCCGGGTGTGTGCAGCCAAGAGCCAGGCACTTGATCCGTGGACCGAGGAAGTCTATCGTTTTCACTGGGGCAGCTGCGGTGAGGTAGATGGCCAGTACCGAGGTCGCAGCTAATTTGTAGAATGTCACCATCGTGAAGCCAGCTATTCTCCCTTCCGCGATTGAAGACGTCTCAAGTATCGGCGAGCCTTTGATTTGAAGAGTATGAACTTCGAAACGTGGGGATGTCGATGGAGCACAATGTCGACTGCTGGAACCGGCATCTGAGCGTGTCTTGGGTGGTAGTCGTCAAGTTCTGCCGGATCGAGATGGTTGATAGGATAAGTCGGTGCTGAAGAAAATATCAGAAGAGAGAAACCCGGGAGGCATTATATATGCTTTTGAAGGTCTTCTTCATCCAGGGTGTGAGGATATTTGGATGTCGCGATTCGTGCTCCACCCGAACCACAGGTCTCCGACCTTGTAAGCTCATAAAATCCAGAGGTTTCGACGGTGCCACGGGGTACGTGTCCATGTACCGTCGGATGTGTCGTCCTTGCGTCTTCACAGTCTCCAAATCCATGGGTCTTGTTCGAGTCGCCAAATCAGCAGAGATTCCAGCTGCGACTCATTAAAATGACAAGCCCAGCTAACAGCCGAAATACCTCTCTTCCATCCACCTCTTCTCATTATCCTCGACAATCCTGGCCACTACCACCTTGATCTTCGGGAAAACTGTCATCAGCCTCTTCAGACCCCGTCGACCGGCCATGCAGGTGACAAACACAATTCTTTCCTCATCAGCCCCGTGATCAACCAAAACCTTGACGGCCATCAGGGCTGCTCCGCCGCTCGACATCTGCGGGTCTAGAAGCATGATTGTTTCGTGCTCAGTAAGATCAGGGAACAGCTTGAGATAGTGCAGTTCTGGTTCACCGGTACGCATGTTGGATTGTATTAGCAGTCGACCGGTCAGACAATCTGGAATTGTTCGCTTCAGCCCTGTCTCCATACAGCTTCCGCCTCGCAGAATGACTACGGCAGAAACTTTGCCGGCTGATTTGACACCAGAATATTTATCGCCTGATGGAGTTGTAATGTCCGTCGCGACATAGTTGTGGCAATCGAGAGCTTTTTCGATCAGAAGTGCGGTCAGTCTGTCGAAGTAGAAGACGAAATCGACCTGGTCAGTTATTGGGTTTCGTAGAATCGTTGACACGCCGACAACTTGTGGTGTTTCGCCGAGGACCATGACATTGTCGGAGAGGGTATAATCTTCGACCTGCTGGCCTAGCTTCTCTAACTCTGCGTTATGCCTGATGGACTTCTCCTTCAAGATCTGTCTGGTCTGGTTGACGATCATCTGAATAGCCATCTTGTTCTGCATCCCACGAGGCACTATAAGGTCGGCAATCTCTCTTTGTGGGTCGACGTATTTCTGGAAGACGGGCTTGACGTATTTGAACCACTGTTTGATGACACCTTCAATGGTTCGACCCCGCTCTCTCACATCACGCACGATCCTCCTCGACAGGCAGACGTCCGGATCTGCTTCAACGAAGATCTTCATATCCAGTAGGTCCAGAACGCGTGGATCGTTTAAGGCGAGAATCCCTTCGAGAATCACAACATGCGGCGAGTATATCGAAACGGTCTTGTCCAACCTCTGGTGTTGCTGAAAAGAGTATACCGGTATGTCGGTTCGCTTCCCTTGCTTGAGATCTATCAGTTTCTCCACAAGGAGATCAAAGTCGATCGACTCCGGCGAGTCGAGGTCGTACTCATTTTGGTGTGCCAACGCGTTTTGCTCGGGCGTTAACGACTTGTAGAATGAATCGATAGACAAGATGATGACCCAGGGAAGATTCAAGGACTGCACGATCTCCACCGCTAGACTTGTCTTGCCAGAACCCGAAGATCCAGCTATTCCGATTATGCTCATGTCCGCCCATGGTGGGGAATAATGTGCTTTCTGAGGTATCTCTCCAGCAACTGCCGCTTTCCGGGCTTCTGCAAGGATGGAGAGCTTTCTGATATCTGTTGAACCCGACATCTCGTTGCGCAACGCTTGTCTAGGGATTTTAAACGTCTCAATGCAAGCTGCAGGCGAATCCAAAATCTCTCAGCAGGATATTGCCCTCCCGATCGGAGGAAGATGACGACCTCTGTGGAATACCAGAGGACAATGACGAGCTAATGAAAGCTCATTCACCACGTCAACGCCAGTCGCCAGTCAAATGCAAGTTGCAAAGAAGCTATGAAATCACAGATATCGTGCGCAATGGAATAGGCGTGAACAGATACCTAAGTATTGGCTGGTGAAAGCTGTTCGAAGTGTGATATTGGGTGGTGGGTGACTGGAGTGTGAGTGATGGTGGAGCCCGCGAGGCCGCAACGGAATAATATTGTTCCCCCCGACTCACAATATCTCGGATCGTCTTCCACACATGTTCTCCGCAAGCTACTCTTTCTTTCCCTTCGGATGCTCTACCTGCCAACAATGGTTCCCTCTAAGTTGCTCTGATGTTCTGCGATGGACCTCAACAACTTGTCAGCAAACTGGAAGAAGTTGCAGGCGACCCTAGGTACCAAGGCTAACAGCACCCTCACAAAATCGTCAAAGCATGGCGTGAAACGCAAAAGGGAAGTCGTCCAGCACATCGCGACTCACTCTCGCGCAGAGAACCCGAAACCCAGGAAGAGATCACGCCCCTACACGGTTATGGCTCTCGATGGCGACGGTTCCACCGAGCCACTCTCAATCCAAGAATTAGAAAGCCGCGAGAACCTTCCCCGTCCACGTCTTCCCGCTCGTTCATCGTCGCAAAAGGTCAACACTGGGCTGTCTCCCGAGTATGTTCAGCATTCCCCTTGGATGCGCTCTCCTAACCAGCTATTAGAGTAGAAATCGGCAGGTACGTCGCTCTCGATTGCGAGATGGTCGGCGTTGGACCGAACCCGGACAGAGAATCCGCACTCGCTCGTGTCAGCATCGTCAATTACAATGGCGACCAAGTTTACGATTCCTACGTGCTTCCACTTGAGACCGTCACAGACTACCGAACACATATTAGTGGAATATCACAAAGTCACATGAAATCTGCAAGACAGTTCAAGGAGGTTCAAATGGAGGTGGTGAAGATTCTCAAGGACAGAGTCCTAATCGGACACGCCATACGGCATGATCTAGAAGTATTGATGATCAGCCACCCTCATCGAGACATCCGAGATACTGCTCGCCATCCGCCGTATCGAAAACTAGCAGGAGGCGGGTCGCCGCGATTGAAAATTCTTGCGTCAGAATTGTTAGGTTTTGAAATACAACAGGGGGAACATTCAAGTGTAGAAGATGCTCGGGCTTGCATGCTATTGTTCCGAAAGGACAAATCTGTTTTCGAACGAGAACATTCAAAGCGATGGCCAGCGCAGCCTCCTCCTGAAAGACAGGAGGACGCGGAGGAGCAGAAGAAACCTCGCAAACATAAGAAAAAGAAGAAGAGAAAGCATTAACCAGAGCTGCCACTGATTGAAACGGGCTATTACGGTTTCTGCTCGGTGCATGGAACAATGCGTTGGTATGTCCTAATCCGACTTACGGTGCTTCCGTGCTGCTGTCATGATCATGTCGCCCCGACCTTGATATCAAATGTCGCCTCACAATAAACGAAAGATAAACGGCAATTTCACAAGTGAATAAAACCTGGCTTATCGTGGAATTGCTTGCTTCTTCCTGGGACTGCTAACGATTCAATTTCAGGAAAGGTGATAACTCACGCGGTCTTCTCAACAGTCGTATGGTACAGCCGCCCTTGCTGATACCACTCTTCAAGGCATAATCCGTGGCTTTGGATTTCATCACCCTGTCTGACATCCACATTCTGTGCGTCCTTCACGGCCCTTTCGCTCGGGATTTGAGAGATGTGCTTTCTTCAAGACTGTCTTTGGACGACCGAATGTGACACCAGTTTTCTCCTAGCTGGGTCATGTCAATCACGGTGCATGAAACCGCTTCATTGCAAGACAACACCACGGTCGTGGTGCGCTTGTCCAGTAACGGGCTCAAGATATGTATATAATATAATTGATGAGCTACACGCATATGGTGCTACGCCACACATTCATGGGTGAATTCTCGAACTATCAATAAGATTGTGCTGCCTTATGCCTTTCTATTCGATATGACCGGCGACAAGAGTTTATCCGATGTTTATCCGGCCTAATTGAAAGGGTTTCTTGGACGCGTCCTTGCATCTATCAAGACGCGTCTCAGCTTCGAACCCAAGCCTTTCAAATCGATCCCACGCCACGACAACCTGTAAGACTTCGTATATTGAATCATTGAGAGCATAAGCGGAAATGCTTGCACTGCAACGACCCGGAAACTCTGGAGATAAATGTGTCGCCAACATCCTCCCTTGCCGCATCCATCATAAGGGCCCAACCAAGGTGACGAAGAGATATTGGTCGCCTCAAGTTGAGAGAGGTGCTTCCTGGTCTCTGTTTCTACAAATCGAGAGAGTATGCTAACATTGGTCTGCAAGATGGCACGGCGACGTCCTACTTTCGGGGTCGCCGTTTACGAGGCAAACCCTTGAAAGTACCTCTTGGGTATCAAGGTAAGCATGTCCCAAGCATGTTCATCAAGTTCGAGATTGATACGTTGCAGGTGTCGTCGCAAAAACAACGGACCGATTCCTCCCACAGCCTTGCAGAACGCAACTTGGCCCCACCTATACCGTGGTGGATGAAGACATTGAGATCGTTGATGATGCAGACGAAGACGAGCCTCCGGAACCGGTCAAGGTACTCGAGGAATTGTCAACCTTCGAAGACGTTATAGTCTGGGGTCATGACGCGGTGCCGACAAACGAAGACATCTTTGTGAAGGGCATTGAAGAGTGGATTGCCTTTGCCGAGGCGATCCATGGTACTCCCACGAAGCTTACCCGGCAGCGTAACACCGAGAATGAAAAAGAAGATGGTCGAGACGGATGTACGACAACGCGTGTCTCGACTCCCTAGTCATGATGGACCTTTGAATACTGTTGTTTGGCACTCGACCACTCGTTCTTCAATCGAATGTACTCCTCCGAACCGATACACCGTCTCCAATAACCCTTGAAGATCTCGCTAGCCTCTTCTTTCTCTCTCCTCTTCCCATCCACATCTTCTTCAGTCCATTTTGCCAACTGCTTCCCACCGGCACCATATTTGCGGCCTCCTTTATGGTTGGCATATCGACGGGCGCGCGTCATCCCCATCTGGATGAATTTGCGAGTCATGTCGGCGCCAACCAGATCTCCGCGTTCCACGTACGATTCGAAGATGGACCACAAGATCTCTGCTGATTTCTGTGCAAGCGGGACGGTGCGAAAAACCCAGTAGGGCAAGATGAGGCTTTTGTATGGTTCGAAGGACAAGACGCCCATTTCTCCTCGTGCAATTTCGTACGAGTATCGCAGCTGTAAATCATCCAAAGCCGGCGCTTCTAAAGGGCGGCTTGGCGGTGCCAGGCTTTCGAGCGTCGACTTGGGCATAGCGGTTGTGAAGAGCCGGAATGCTCACTTCTGCAGGGGTTGAAAGTAGTTGGACGTTGAACAAGAAAGGGCACAAAGATGCAAACCACTCATGACGACATGCGGCCTGGATGACACGGGCGGCCTCCGATCTGCTCGAAGTCTGTTTTCCCCTTTGCTTTTGGGCCAACATTCCTACAGAAACTCGTCTCCGCGCGCAAGAATCAGAAATACTGCACACCAGGAACAGACACCGACAAGTTCCTCAGCCACGATTGAGAAGTTACAAGTCAATCTGTTAAGAGGCTTACATCATGATGCCGGCGCCACGTGGCTCGACTCCCGCTTGGCCGGGCCTTTACTCGCCCTTCGCTAGGTGGCTAGGTACTTTCATCCACAAACCTAAAGGGTCCGAATCCCTCGTTTGAGGAGAAATCTGCCCCCACAAGTACCTGCCTAATCAAGGTTCAGATCTGGTCGATCGTGCTCGATGGCGACGCGTCAGCCACCTCTGCGAAATAGAACAAAGGGCCCTTGTCGCGACCGTGGTCCGAAAGAACCGAGACCCCTGTACACGAGATATCCAGGAGTGTGTCGAGGATTGTCATCGCAAGGGCCAGAACCGTCACGTTGTCTGTGCATAGGGCTGCTGAACAACTACCTTGGAAAATACGTATACGAGCGAACAAACCAACAAGGCATATCCTTCAAAGGGTCTGCCGCGGCTAGCGAACCCGCCAGCGCCGACACGAATCATGTCTTCTCCCTGTTGGCTCTACATCGGGTGGTGAGAGACAGCGCAGGTCGGAAGAGTGGTCTGAAATGCGGCCCAGGCTGGCCAAAACGCCGCAGGCTTACAAACAAGGTGACTACTCGTACGAATACAAGCGTTCAAAGCGACGATCGTCAAACTGGTACTCCCTACAGCCTTAGGTAATTTATGCAAGCCACAAATAGCCGTTTTGAGACAGCGACAAGGGCTTGCAGGTAATATCGAAGATCTTACAGGTTGCCCAAGCCGCTTTCCACACACGATTGCCCCTGTTCAGTCCACACCCTATGGAAACCGAAACAGTCATAACCGACCAATACCTAAGCATGCATCCACGGTTCTCCGTAACCAACCAACTCGGTGATTCACATCACACTATTCGCCGTTACCATGCAAGATACCAGTTGTCTGCTGCTTGCTCCAGAACGAGTGTTAGTAAGCGCTCACACTCGGCAAAGTCAGCCAGCCTTCACCATTACCTCTTATTACTGTCCTTTGCATTCCACCTGGCGAGAGGCGCACTTGGCGACCCGCTTCCACGCCGTGCCAATCAGGTCTCCCTTGGACTTCCGAATGAGGAACCGGCACTATCCTTAAGCGTGGCAGTCTCGGGACTTTTGCGGAGCATAAACCCCACAACCATTCTTGGTGCTGAGGCTGGCTCCTGCAGATTTTCCTCGCCACTGAACGGGTAGAGCAACCGTTAACTACCTGAAAACCGCTTTTGTAAGCACAGACCTTTTACTGGATTTGCCTAGGACCGACGTGTCCGATTCTATTTGCACTGCGACTGGAAGATGAGTACGCTAAAGCAGCGAGACTGCTCGCGAAGTTTGCCACAGAAGCGGTTCGCAAATTTTACATGCGCTGTTATGACCACGACAGACAGGTCTCTCTTGAGGCAAGCGAAGGCAACGTCGCCATACAGGCTACATTGATATCACCTGAGGCGCAATCTAGCTTCTGAATGGCCTGGTGCTCGCCCGGTGGACAGTGGACTGCCCTATGAATGAACAACGGGCTTATCCGAACTCCCTGGCGCTGGATTCAGCGGTTTACAAGGACACACAATTTACATCATGTGAGCAGCCTCCAGTACTGTCCAAGGCTGCGGCATCATGTGAAGAGAGCTTCGCAAGACGACCATTCAACAGCCCATTTCGAGAACGAAAAAGTATGAGTCCACACCTCAGTGGCCTCTGGTTGGTATGGCATACGAGTAACCGCCATGGAACTCCGTGCATCCCTGATTGAATTAAGTCACTAGTTGGGCTCATTATTGTAGTTGGAACTCAATTGTACAGACACTACAGGAACTCTTCTGGCCAGGTTCGGTGTCAGCACCCTCGCTCTCGTTCCGAGGTGGCATATCTTTACCACGCATTCTATTTCCGGCCCTCGCTGAAGCCAACGCAATCAGCCCCTTGCGCGCTTCTAATAACTGCGCATGTTATCAACATCCTACAAAGTCTCCAATGGTTATGGGGTACCCGAGCTCTCTTGTTGTTGCCAATACAGTTCTGCGGGAAGGGGCGACATGAAACTCGGACTCTCGAGCATCCACCCATTCCGCTCATTCAATTCATTTATGTTTGGACTTTGCGCCTGTTTCAGGAGCTGATTCTCTGCCTCTAGCTGAAGAATTATGGCTTTGAGTCGCTGGATCGTGTCGAGAAGCTCGTGGTTATGATGAGTCAATGTCCGTAGCTGTGAGTTATTCGCAGCCAAGGTCGACGATGCAGCCTTCAGCTGAGCTTCCTTGCGCGCGCGGTATGCTCGCTGGGCTTTTCTATTTTGTGCGCGTCGCCGCTAAGTGACTTTGTCAGCCGGTACACCTCGGCATCGTCACTTTGATCACACGTACCTCGCCCCGAGTCTGAACCACTTCGCATTCCCTGCCATACTGGTCCACTACAACAAGATGCATATCACTAGTTGTCCGACTTTGCGGTGCTATTGATATTGGGAGACTTTTATTCTGAGGAATGGAATTTGTTGGTGACAAGGCGATCAAGGAAGGCGTGTCGGAGGAAAGGGGAGACCCTGTGGCCGTCTTCTGAGAAGACAGAAGAGTCAGTCTACATCATACGCCAGAGCTCAAAAGAGTCAACCTACTTCGTTCCAATCAGAAACCTCGGCAGCGCATGTTTGGTCAAAACCTAGCAACTCGCTCTCATTGAGGAGATTGATGTTATCCATAAAATGAGTGGTCGCCTTGTGTCGCCTCACTCGGGCGCATATCGGCGGCGAGCAACGAAGGTCCATGCTTCGAAGCTGTCGTTCTCGCAATCTTTTATGGTGCTTGTTTCCGTACTCCTACACTTGGGATCGTGATGACCGTGATGAGCGACATATAGAGCATCCCACTCCCGGCTGCGGCGAGTCATTCGGCTGAAACGGGTTCTTGGACCCAGGGTCGTCTCGACTCACAATCCACGAACCAGCAAGACTTGTCCTGTTCTTTTGGCTTTGATAACCACCTCCGTGTCTCTTGGCGAGACCAAGGTGGCAAGCGTATGCTAGCTCACGCCATGCGAGCGCGGGATCAATAGAGTCTGCCCGAATTGGGGGTTACCAACAACAACGGCCATGCATTCGGGTGGCGTTCAATCGCAGATTCCACCGATCATTTACTCAACAGGGACATGGTGTCCGAGCCAGGAGATGTCTGCGCTGACCATCGCCTGGGCTAGGTCTGTCCCTAGTGGGAGCGTTAAAGTGGCATGTGGCTGTGACATTACCTGACGAGGCTGCTAGCTAAGCGAGGCCTCTCGATTGCTGAAAAATTTACTGCCTGATGAGGACTAGCACAAGAGGTTGCTCCGCAGCGGGCAGAGCTTCAAGATCCCTGAAGCTGCCCGCCATGACCTTTCGTGGAACTCCATACCTTGTTCGAATGTGGTTGCTCAAGACCGTCTCGTGAGTGGCTACGGTATCGTCACTTGGACTGTCTTCGCCAGATTCACCAGAGATGTCTCCCGCAAACAAATCACATGCACGCAAGCGAAAGTTACATACATTACCACCTGGGAGCACGGAACAAGTGCCGTGGACCAGGATACTCTACATCTTCGCTTGATCCGGATGGCACAATTGCGAATTGTATTGGTCCTAACAAGACATGCATCTTTCAAAAGATCCCGTCCTGCACCTAGAGATGAGACCGTTGCTCTCTGCAGCCACCACCGAACGCAGGAAACCCCAGCTCCACGCGTGTCTCGATTCCTGACTAATAATTGAGGTCATCATGATGTCTGCTCATCCCCGTCACTCACTTGTACAAATGGGCTCCGGAGCCTCTTCGCTTATGGCATCAAATCAGTCACCAAAGGACGTTTGAAGAAAGTGGTCGGTAGACTTACAAGATGCCCTACCGACGAGTGTTTGTCTGCTATACCCATCCTTCACAGTTCCAAGACAGACATCACCGCAGACAGGTCAAGTCATATGTGTCCACAAGAGCATACTGGATAGAGCAGCGCATCGGAGTCGGCTTCAAACATGGTTCTACCCGAGAGATCCAAAGGGAGAGAACAGAGAAGGCTCAACTGGAATCGGACGGAGTGACCTCCTCGCTCAATTCCATCAATCGTAAGTCTATGTTTTGACTTATCTGGTCTGATGTTGTTCTGTAGCCTCATGACTGATTGTGATGCTATAGGTATGACCGAGTGTCAAGCACCTGCTGAGAAGCGGCCGAGTAATGTCGCCGGAACACAGCTCAATCGCACAGTGATGGCGAGAAGGGATTCCTCTCTGAAAACCAACCAAGACGAAAAGTTCCGTGTCTCCTGGGCCACATCACCACTCAAACCGATAGACTCTCTGCCGGGGATCCTGCACCGGCAATCTCAAGGATTTGCTACGGCGAATGAGTTCTGTAGGTTCATCCACTCACGATGCGTCCTTGCCGTACTCATTGGTGCTTGCTTTCGCGCAGATCTCGAGGCGGTGGATGCCAACTACACACCTATCTTTCATGTCTTCGACGTCGTAAACATACTCGGAAATGTGAGCCATCTTCTGCTTTGCTCTGTCTTCGAATTTGTAGCTACTGTAGCATGATTCATTGCCTCAAAAGCACCACAATGGAACGCAATGCCTCAGCTGCTGGAGAGCCCGATGTTTCCAAGGACCCAGTCTATGCTGCCTCATTTACTAACGTGGTTGTTATGGATAAACACGGAACATCGTGACACATACTCACTGACCCGAACAGAACTACCACAGACAAATGCAAGATGAGGATGCCCTTCACGCGGGGGTGGCTGCTATGCAGGTCATAAGAGGCACCTTCTTGTCCTCTTGCTCACAGAACGGACCTTCTGAAGAAGTTCTGCGATTCGTTCAAATCGCCATCTCAAAGTTACGGAGAAGAATCGCAAGACACGATTTCTGCAATGATGATGCAACCATCATGACGGTCTTGTTCCTGGCCCATCTGGCTGTATGTCTCAATCCTGGTTCTTCACACCATCTCTAACATTCGAAGATGGTATTCCGAGATATGGACGCGTTCCGGATGCATCGAAGAGCGATTAGGGATATGGTGCGGTCAAGGGGCGGTCTTGACAAACTGAACCAAGATTTGTGGGTCAAGTCAAGCGTGAGACAGTACGTCGCCTAAGCACCAGCATAATATCATGAATACAGGCGAATTGCTTACTATTGTCCAAGGTTCGAAACCTGGTGGAGCCAGTTGCATGGAGATCCTATGTTCGCAGAGCACAAGGCTACCCGTCTCATGTTCTATCCAAAGCCACCCTTTACGGCCGAGATGCGAAAGATCGTTGACAAGATCCCACCAGGCTTCCAGAAACTTGCCAGCAATGGTAGGCTCTCAATGGAAATGATCATTCTCCTCGGGAGGATTTCGCACCATCAGAGACTGGGCGAAATCGACCAATCTCTGCTCAGCGGTGTCTTTTCAGGGAGCAGGACAAGTTCGAGACGGCATAACGACTTTGACGAAGCGTGTCCGTCACTTTGCATACCTGGACCGAACTTTGAGAAGTATTTGAGCTTCGCCCTGTTACTCTATTGTAGCATCACTTTCAGTCCGAAGAGATCTCTTCTGGAAGCATGCCATTTGGTTTTTGGCATCCCGCGGTCTCTTTTAACTGGGGAGCTTGCCTTGTTCTCTGCGAAATCTCCACACGAAACCAAGTGCTTCGCCTGGATGTGGCTGGTGCTTATCACCTCTTGGATTGTTGCGAACAGGACACGGTCCATCTCGGGGACTTCTCTGTCCCGCCAACTGATGCAGAAGTATCCTGAGTTGCGTGCCTGGACAGCTGTGAAGGACATATTGCGGGAATTCTTCTCCTCTGAGGCATTGCTGGAGCCCCTTCAGCAGCTGTGGGAAGATCTGAAGCTGGAAGACGCTGAGGTATAGCATTGGTTGAGTCAGACATGATTGTCTCCACTTGCGATAGCGATTTCACGAGTCTTTCTCCATCCCCCATATTTCCTCCTGTCTTACCTTCGCTAACACTTCGCGCTTTACGGCACAAAGTAAGCGTTGTGGCATCGTCGTGCACAATTAATAATAAACATGTGGTTGACCCCCTGTTTGAGATCTGTGGCATGTATAGCTCCCCCATCCGGAGAATCGGCACCACAGCCGAGGCTTAATTTGGAGATTCCAAGATCTCTACCAATCACGGCGGTGAGCAGGTACCGAGGGCTGTCGATGGGGGGGAATAGACTGACTCTGCACTCTTTTAGATCGCCTACAACCAGCCTAAGGCAGAATGGACAAATTGCGTGACTCGGGACACGAGTCGAGAACGACTTGTCCCCTCAAGAGACACGGAACCCCCGTCTGTAGGTTTCTTGTCTTCTTACACCACACACGATGACCAAGGCAGAAGGTGATCCAGAAGTCTCCCAGACCGAATGCCCCGATCAAAAAGCTCTCGGCGTGGTGGCCCAAGATGGCACGGTCGAATTGCAGGAGAAGGCGGTCGAGGTCCCTGTGGCAGGGCCGCCTCTAACCCACAGCTCGGTCCCGTTGATGGATTTGGAGCGGGGGATCGTTGGCTGGGATGCGGTAGACGATCCTGCTAACCCAAAGTGAGCGAGCTTATGCCTCTGATGGCTGTTGGGTTCGTTTGTTGACCTCGAGCATTCAGGAATTGGAAACGGAAGAAAAGGGACCTTCTGATGTTTCAGATGGCCACCATGGCGACGATCAGGTGTGTGTATTTCTAGAGACCCAACGAGGGACCGGAGCCGGGCAATGTCAAAATACTGATGGCTCGTGTGAACCTGCAGTCCCATGGCATCCTCACTGTGCGCCCCTGGCATAGAAAGCACGATGAAGGACTTACATGAGCCGTCTCGGGTGCTCGGGTCTCTCATGATCACCATCTACGTCCTCGGATACGCCATAGGCCCGCTGTTCCTGGCACCCCTCTCTGAAATCTACGGTCGATACCCCGTGGTCATGGTCTCTTCTTGGATGTTCACGGCCTGGCTCCTGGGATGCAGCTTCGCTCCTGACATGTCGAGCCTCATCGTCATGCGATTTCTGGCCGGGGTGGGCGGGTCCGCCATCATCACCATCTCGCCGGCCGTTGTGGGAGATCTCTATCCTCTGGAAAGACGGGCTTTTGGCTCGGCGATCATTGTCGGAAGTCAATCTCTCGGTCCCATCGGTAGGAAGCCATCCTTAGACGGTTGTAACGAGTTACTGATGCAAGTCGCAGTGGGGCCAATATGCGGAGGGTTCATCACGGAATATCTCAGTTGGAGATGGGTACAGCGTCCTACCTCCTTGCTGAAGACTGGGAAAAATGTTTGTTGACACCGACACAGGCATACTGGATCCTGGTGCTCTGTGCTGGATCTACCACCGCGGTAATTACCCTCTTCATGAAAGAATCAAACTCAGTCGTTCTTCTGGAGCGAAAAGTCCGAAAGATGAGGAAGACGCTGGGCAGATCTGAGCTGGTGTCAGCAGTTCAACACCGGATGTCCGCTCATGAGCTGTTGAAAGTCAGCTTGGTCAGGCCGCTGAAGTTAAGTCTAGACGAGAAGCCGACCTGAATGCTGGCTGATTTTGACCTTAGCTGCTGGCCAAATCTCCCATCGTCTTATTTATAAGCATTTATGTTGCCACAGCCTATGGTTTGCTGTGTGAGTATTCAGATCTCCGACTGCGGCTAGACACTGTTCGCTCCTGGACTGACCTTGGCGTAGATCTCATGTTTACGACCCTTCCAACTGTTTTTCAGGATTCCTATGGCTGGTCTCTCCAGCTCACGGGCCTCTCGTACCTTGGACGTGAGTTTGCCACTTGTTGTCCATGCCTAGTCACTATCCGAGAGCTGACCATTTATGCAGTCGGTATTGGGACATTTGTGGGCATCACCTGCTTGAGCCTCTCTCGAGACGTCTCTCTGACACCTCATTAGATTGCTTTGTTTGCTTTGATCAGATACAACGACGCACAAGTCGTCAAGCTCATGAAACAGAACAATGGAGTATTCGAGCGTACGAACATCGTTCCTCCACACTCTCCGCTCTCACACTAACTACGTTCAGCTGAAATGCGGTTGGCCACGACAACATATTGCGGGATCATGCTGCCGCTGTCGCTGATATGGTATGGCTGGACGACAGATAAACATGCTCACTGGTAAGTGTTCTCCAGCATTGAAGAGGGGCAATCATGCACGTTCAATGGCTCATTCACGCTCTCTGACCAGGCTCTCGGCTGTTGCTGGCACGTTACCGTTCGGTATTGGTATGCTGGGCATCTTCCTGCCATTCCAGACCTACATGGTGGACGCCTTCCCCCTTCATGCGGCCTCCGCGATTGCTGCTCCGACTGTCATGCGTTCACTTTTTGCGGCATTTTTACCGCTTGCGGCGCCTCCCCTTTATCAGAGTTTGGGCTTGGGATGGGGGAATACCCTGTTGGGCTTCGTGGCCCTGGCCATGATTCCCATTCCAATGGCATTCTTCAGGTACCATGCCCGTGGCATATCTTGGTGGCCTTCACTAATCTGATCAATAGGTATGGCGGTAAAATCAGGAGGAAATTCCCGGTCCATTTGTGACTGGGCGGTGTTGGGCAGGATATGAATGTTGTCGCAAAACTTCCATAGAGGGAATACCCAGGGGTATCTGGTATGGCTCAACCTGAGTCAGAGCATGCGCTAGAACAAAATCTTCCTTATAGAGATTCAGGGCAATATTATAGGGGGAGAAGTTCGAGGTCCTTACGAGAGAATTGATTGTAGTCGCGGGGGATCATGAAAATATCAAGTCAGAGCCAGATCTATCGATCGGCACTGGGAAGTTTGAACATGTGCCTCTCCAAGACGGCCTCTCTCCTCCCGCCGAGGAGCTGTTCTCGCGCAAGTGAGCTGTAGGTCTCAATATCTCTCAGCCTCGCAGACGGTTCACCCCGACCGCGCCGCTTTTATAAACACTCACCTCACCCGTCATCCTCCTCTCACCTTCCTCTTACCTTTCTCTTACCTTCCTCCTACTTTTCACTCCTTCTTAACTCACCCTCGGCGCAACGGTCCCGTTCCTCCTATAGTTCTATCGTATACGCCCGCGCCTATACTAGAATCTAAAATTAGCGTTAGGCGATATAGGACTATTTTTAGGGTCCTATAGTGGTCCTTCTCTCCCCCTTAGGCTCGATAGCTATAGTTCCCCTCTAGATCCGCCTTAAGCTACTCCTTCCCCCTTCTAGAGTATAAGTTAGAGCTAAGTCCGTATCCTATCCTATAGGTCTATAAAATTCTCTCTAGTACTATACTAACGTTAATGTCGTTACTGTGAGGGTTTGGAAAGAGTTCTACAACTAGCTAGCCAACCTAGTAATAAGGAGGATAAATCTAAGGAGAGAGAGAGAAGGAATGGCTATCCTTCCGTTCTCCTTATATCCTCTAAATCGGAATGGCACTTAGACCTTCTTCCAGAACCTCCCATTGGCCAAGTACATCTTGGTCGAGAAATAAAAGGCCGAACCTGTAGCAAGCATAATTCCCGTAAAGATTTGCAGCTTCCAATAACTCCCTCCGGCTGCCTGGATCAGGGCGCCTCCAACAGGACTTCCCGTCAACGCGGCAACAGACGTACATGCGTAGACTGTTCCGGATCGTAGACCAATGTCGCTAATCGGGGAGATCTGGGCCAGAAGAGCAGGAGTGAGGGAAGTGTAAGAGCCAGAACTCATTCCAAACAACGCAGCATACACAATGGCTGTCGCGTGTGAATGGCCTGGAAGCCATACCGCAAAGGTGAGAATTCCGGAGAGACAGGCGGCCGAAGTCGAAACATTGAAGTTCCCTACTCTGTCTGCGATGAAACCTGGAAGAATGCGGCCTATACCACTTTTTTGGGAAGAGGGTTATTAGCAAGGTCCGGTGAGGCTTCGTCGCAGGAGAAAAGCTATCAACTTACCTTGCTCCATTGAAAATAGGGACCAGATATCCCGCGAGACTAGGGGGCATACCCACATGTGTTCCGTATGTCACCATGAACGTGATGGGAATAAACATTCCCATCGAGTAGAAGAATCCTGCCAGCGCTGTCAGAAGAAACGCCGGATCTGCAAACGGTCGAACGAAAGCCACTAATCCAACACTTCGCGGCCGCGGAGGCAGCCGCGATTTGACGGTAAGATTGGTCACAATCAGCATTCCAAGCATGACAAATGCGCAGATTCGCATGGCCCATCCGAAACCAACATTGCCAATAGAGCGATTGACGAGGATTGGAAGTACCAAACCTCCCAAACTCGATCCAGCTGCCACAATGCCCATTGCTGAAGCCCTCTTCTTTCGAAACCATGTTGCCACACAGGCGAAGGACGGATAAAGAACCATGGCTTGGCCAATTGGGCTGCATATGGCTTGAGCCAGAATAAATTGATAATACTTTGACGCCTGGGATGCCATCATCAGCCCGAAAACGTGCAGAAAAGAGCCCGCCAGGAGAAGGTGTCGTGGACCCCAGTGGTCAAATGCCCTTCCAACAAACGGCCCCTACGTAGACAGGAGTCAGCCATAACCTATTGGATATTCCGGGGGAACGTGTGGGAATGGTACACGAACCAGGATGAAGATAACGAACATGGATATGGAAGGTATCCAGGATATCGTGCTCGGAGATAGGTCTTTGAGCTGATGAGTTTCATAGTAAGACTGGAATACTCCCACACCTAATAACCAGAGCGTTAACTCACTTCGGGAAGAGATAGGTCCTGTTCTTACAATTTGTCCAGCCAAAACTAACAAACAGTCCGCAGAATGCACCCAAGACAGTCAAGCAGGCCTGGGTGCCTCCATCTGGAAAGTCTTGCGGTTCGGGGGCCGAACGTCCACCAACAGTTTCTGCTTGCGCTGCGTTCTCAGACGAGGTGTCTGCGGGATCTCTTTTCTCCATGTTGGCGGCCACCAGGTACGAACATTCGATGGGTTAGATGGAAATTTGACCAGGGCATTCATGCATAGAACCGAACAGAAGCCGACGATCGAGAGTTCCATGGTGTTATGTACTGTTTCCGTCTTATATAAGTCTCTTCCGACTTACCTAGTGAGTCACGAAGCCAACGTCTTCCTGTAACTTTATTCCACTTTGCAAAAATTCACTGTGAAGCTTGTTCTCGTTCAAGTTAATGTCGTCGGCATTATAATCGGACGTCCGCGGGTCAATCTCATGGGGTGCTGTGGCTCTGGTGCCAGACCGTGTTCATTGGTTTGCTGGATCGTTGCGAAAGGGATTTCTGCCCCGTTTCGCCTCGGCCTTTTCGGGGGTCCGAGCTGGAGCCCAGGAATGTGGGAGATCGTGTCTTCGTGACTCAACCAAGCAATTTGCGAACACTTCGAACTTAGACCCGAGCAGTGAGAGAAGATCCCTCCGTCCATTTTCTCTCAACCATGAAGCGATCGCATGTCGACAGCCACACGCCCAAGAGAAGTGCCTGGCAACAACCGGCATCATGCGAATTCTGCCGGACGAAGAAGATCAGGTGCGATAAAAATCGGCCATGCTCCAGCTGCGCTTCAAGACAACTGTCTTGCCAGTACATTGTGGGTAAGTGCATATTTCTCTGCCGTTTCAGAGGTCGAAGAAATGGGCCTGCTGGGTTCTCATTTCACCGTTAGCTCCGCCGACTTCTGTTCGACGCTTCTCCCGCATCCAGAAAGGAATTTTTCAAAGAAGTCTGACCATAGCCCAAGCTCCGAAAAACACAGAAGTCTCTCAGTATGACGATGAAACGCATGCCAGCCCTATGAGGATCTCCTCGTTAGAAAAGTCTGTATGACGCATGTGCTATCGGGCATAAATATCAACAGGGACTAACTACGAATATGAAGGCATATCGCAGATATCTACGGGCGTCTGAGGAGGTTAGAGGAATCTGCTCAGGCTGTAACAGTCTCATCTGTAAGGACCACATATCCCAGCCAGATGGGGCCTGGCAATGAGTGCATAGCAAACGAAACCAACAACGCCAAACAATGGGAAGATCTTGAATCCACCGCGGCAAGCTCAACACCTAGCCAGGCAATAGCACTAGGCCGGATAACAATCGACTCGCATGATCATTTCGACGTCTCACTGCCAGATCCGGTAGCTAGGAGAGACCGGTTGGAGAGAGCTCCAAACCCTCATTTGAAGTCCAGCTCCGATGTCAGCGATTTGATTTGTCAACTCCCAACCATTCACACGGCACGATTGCTTTTCGATCACTATATCCAGATCGTCGATTGTTTGCATCGGGAGCTTCACGTCCCTTCTGCTCGCGCTCTGGTTGAAGAAAGCTACGCGCGACTCGCCAACTCTCTCGAAGTCTCGACGGACGTTCTTACCTTCTTGTTTTGTATCTTCGCATCCAGTTCGTTCCATGTATGTCATGCACACATCCACCACACGCCAAAGGGCCTCATCGACAGCGCCAGGTGGGCCGTTGTATGGAAGATGACCGCAAGCGACCTGATATTTGACAAAAGAGCCATGTTTTCTACGTCACTATTGTCTCTTCAGTCCGTGTCGATCATGCTTCTCCTTGCATGGAACTCTGGCGGTCAGTCGGCAGAATTCCAGGCTCTCAAGAGCATTGCACTCCAGAAAGCAATACAGATGGGAATATACAAGTTAGATGCCGGGTACGGTGCTCAAGACGGCAATGGCATAGAAATGGAATTGAAACGACGACTTTGGTGGCATCTTGCAGCTTCAGATTGGTGAGTATCGTGCCAACTAGGGAGAATGACTTCGTGCTTACGTTCTCACTACTTAAGGCTTGTAGCCAGTGTTCCTGGTCTCCAAGAGGGCATATACTCTGTGAACCCAGCACATGCCCGAGTCAACTATCCTGCCAACCTCGACGATAGAGGTCTTGGGTCAAATACTTCCCTCCCATTGGGATTTCCCGAAGATCAACCAACTTCCACATCTTTCTTGATTCAACGGGTCAAATTTGCCGAGCTCTGTCGCCAGCTCGTGGACTCTCTACAAAACGTCGCTGTGACCGAGAAGTCCCGTCTCTGCAGTTTTATCCGTGCCTTCAGCGATCGACTGAGGCACTTCGAACAAGGCCTGCCCTGGTTCTTCCGCATGGATGAAGAAAGCATGGACAAAGCCAATGCGCTCTCGATCAATCACCCCTACTTGATACCACAGAAGTATCTCTTGTTATTTGGCATTTATTCTCGAATCGTCCGACTGCATCGACCATTCCTCTCGATGAAGCTACCAGAACCCGACTTTTCTGCATCTCGGACTGTATGCATCCAGTACGCGGAGAAGATCCTGAAGCTTCGCAGCAGTATTGACCTCGCAGAATTTTGCCGCTGCATACACTCGTACAGCGTCGGCCAACACACCTTTGGCGCACTGCTTCTTTTGTCAATGGACAGCATGCTCGAGACCGATGTGTTCCGAGCTCAAGCTCGAAAGGCCGAGCTGGTCGAGATCTGCCAGACCTTGAAAGCCAAAGAAATATCATTGAACACGTCTGGTAGTGGCATTGTGCGAGGCATTGACAAATTAACTGACCTGCTGCGAAAGCCTGATTTGAATACTCCAGGCTCCTCGAGTTCATCGGCAGAGAGTGCAGTCCAAAGGAATTTGCAAAATTTAAGCGAATTGTCCTCGAGCGGTATGAAGGCCCCGGTCATAGCTGGCAGCCATGCTGTGTCTTCGTCGGAGCCAGGCCACACTACCTTGCCGATACCGATATCGATGCCACTATTTTCTGACGACGGGACTCTCGATGAATTTCTCAACCAGATAGATGGCATGCAGGGTTTTAACTGGGAGGAGGCATTTCTAATGTGATTACCTCAGTTGCCTAGGATATGCAGTCGTCTGTCAGAGATTACACAGCCTTGGCTGAGTCTGATTTGAAGGGTGCTTCCAATGAAGACGCAGTGCTGAGCTTGAAAACTGAGACTCGCGCATTCGGCAACAATGGCCGCTTGTTGGACAACATCCCCATTGGTCGAAACGCCGTTCAAGAGGTCACAATTCAGGAATTAGCGGCGCAAAGGCCTCTGGACAACTACAGGGATGACTTCAGGATCGGGTTTGTGATCTCGTAGGGTGGAATTGGGACCTCCGTCTCGGCGATGCCTGACGCGATGTTTTTGATCCGACTCAGAGCGTCGTAGGTAACACTTATATGTCAATACTACGCGATATAGTGGTCTCGTGGAACTAGTAGCCCTCCTCTTTCCCCTAACTCAGTCCTGCTGCAGAGGCGAGTTGCGATTTACGAGCCTGTGTTGAGGGGGTTAATGCACAATAGTGTATATGCGGTATCGCAATAGTAAGAGAGCCGGTGGAGCTCAATGGCCGCATTGAGAGGCATTCCTTTTTTTGAATGAAGGGTGGCCGTGTTGACGTATAACTATCTAAAATGAAATAGACTCGGCTGGCCCCGCGCGAAGAGATCGGACAATGACGAGGCGAGCTGCGCAGCCACAACATCCCGCGTCCGGGCGTACGAGCAACGTCTAACCAGCTTTTCTGTGGTCAATAACTCGACCCTGAAAAGCAACCTGAAACCCCATCGAGAGTATGATCTTCGCGAAGCGTAGTCCACTCCATGTCCGACACGTTGGCTTGTAGTAGCGGATCAACCGTAAAGGCAACAAACTAAGGCGGTCGGCGATACGACACGGACTCCGGCTTTGAACTTCTAGGGAGACGTTGTATAGTTCTGAGGTCGAAATGTCGTTCTAATGTCAAATTACGCTCTTCGTGGCTGGATCTGGGCACACTGTTGATTACTGAGAAGACCAGAGCCCAACAATCCGCTCGGAAATTTAATTGCGTGCTCGTATCAATGCAGCGGACCGCACTTCGGGGGGGGCTAGGTGGATATCAGCGGTGACCCTACTAACGCGGGGGTAGTTTTGAAGGCGGCAGCTAAGTAGCCGGTTCGATCCGCGCAGCGTAGATGGGAGCTAAATTTCTTAAGAATATGTTGAATATCGGAACCTTCTCAACGTAGCACAGAATGGGTTTACTTTTCTCCTTGTTGAGTTGTGCCATTATGGAAGCTTTTCGTTGCTTGCGCGGGGTATCCGTGCGAGCACGCATGGCTCTCCCGCCTCTCGCCGCTATAACACTATGTCGTGAGCCTTACGACTCATAGTGTCTCCTTGATCCTCGAGTCGAATTACGAGCCTCAAAATCAAGCGCCGGCTAGACGTCGGCAACGGTCAAAGCCCGCACGGTTCAAATCCCGACCTCGCATCATCGCCCGGTTACTTCTGGTACCATGCATCACCAGCGTCGATGTTTGTTTTTCTTCTGGCGAAAGCCGTAGTAACGTTGGTGGCATCCTGGTTGCAAGAAGTGTCGGACCGCAAGTCCACTGAAATTGTGGTCAATGACGCGGTTGGGGGCTGGAAGGCAAAGAAGGGTTTCTGCTGGGATCTACTCGGCGCATGTACTAGAATGCTTCCATCGAAGGTTCCAAATGGCCTGATCAAGGCTCCCCAGGCATCCGAGCCTTGTCGCCCCAAGAATCCACCAACAGCGCGAGTTTTACCCGCACCCCGAATGAGGTGATCTTTTGTATTGAGAAGCTCTTGGTTAGTGTTCCTATAGAATCGACTCCGCCGTATCTGGTAAGAAGTCGAACAATTTCTTTCATTTTTCTTCGCGTCGCCGACAACGCTCTTCTGATCTGCTGTGCCAATGGCAGTCCTCGAGTATGTTTGTGGAGACACCAGTCTCTGGCTCTTAAGCTTTTTGTGTATCCATACAGTATGTCGTAATTCCAATTTACTGAAGCCCACCTATTTACCATCTACTATACATGTGCACAAATTGCTACCGCTATCGAGCCGTAATTACATCGTCCTGAAGGAAGTTCCAGTCCAACCAATTCAGTGTTTGATACTGTTCGTTCATCGAGGGAGCAAAGTCAAATGTATCTGCGAGAGCGTTCCCTGCCTGCGTCTGCAGGAACGGTGGGTAGAGCGTGGCATTTTGGTTGCAGCCCTCTGGCCCAGAGACCTCGTGCAGATCCTCTCCGGCGCCCATCTGCTGGTGCGTCGTCGTCTCGGTTAACTGGGACGGGCTGGGATTTTCGCAGACGACGCCGTGGTTCTTGGCCTTGTCAACGACCGACGAGGCGATTTTGGCAAACTCTCCACTCTGCGTCAGGAGGATGGTGCCCGAGGAAACGTACTCGATTCGCCCAAACAGGCCCATCACGCACTGAATCAGGGCGATATCGGCTGTCGCCGAGGGTGACAGCGGATTCGTGACGACGTGCGAGAACAGGGTGATGATGGCGGTGAGCGGATAGTAGATGACCAGCCAGTTGGGCGTGTAGCTTTCGATATCAATCTGTTGGGTCATCAGACACATCGATCGGGCGGACTCGAGCGAGTCGGTGGCCAGTTGGTCCAGAGGATTGTGCGGCGTTTGCTGCGAGCCCCTCCCCCTGCTTGTTTTGCTCGAGTTGTGTAGCGCGTCCTGAAGGCGGCAGGCCTTCGAGAGCGACAGGACACAGTCGTGGTAAAAGTATTCAAGCATGAGTTTCTGGTAGAAGAGAACCGTCGTTGAAGTCAGCTTGGTCTCGCGCAAAGACGTCCAGCTGCTGAACACGTCTTGTCCCGCGCGGGCAGTGGTGGCGCGCCACTGCTTAAGCTCGTCGTACAGCTCAGCCACAGTTCGAGATCTAGACTCGGCAGTCTGCATGAGCGAGGTAGTCGAATACAGGTTCTTGATGATGCGGGAGCAGATTCGCGAGTATCGGGTCACGCCGAGGAAGAAGTCGAATCGATCTTCGGAGGCTTCTTCACCCTCACCTTCGGGTCCAAAGTGGCGGAAAAGGTGGCGGGGAAAGGGGCATGCGATGTCACTGTCATCGAGCAGTGACGGCCGACCGGTCCGGAAAGCGATCGTCTTGTCGAGACAGTATAAACTCCAGAAGAGCCGGTTACGGTCCTCGATTTCAACGTCGGACAGATTCAAGGCTTTGGGCGAGTATTTGTGCAACCCGAGTCCGGTAGCCAAGCGCACGGCGATTGCGCAGTATATGTATTCAGGCTGAGGGCCACCGACGCCCTGCGCGAAGACAGTCATCAGGGCAAAAGTCTGCACAGCCTGCAGAGAGGTCTTCTGATACATCAGGTCCGACTGTACCGAGACCGTGTTGTCGAAGTAGCCCCACGCTTCCTTCTCCGAGTCTTGGAAAGATTTGGGCGTGCCCAAGGAGACGCACGCTCGACAGCCAAGGGCGAGAATCACATTGTACAAGGCGTACCACGTGTTGTCGCAGCTGGACGGGTCGTTCCAAAACTTCTCACAGCCTTCTCGAAAGCGCGATTCCCGGATGATCGGCCACAACCACTGCCTAGCAAAGTACACCTCGAAGTACTTTTTGGCGACGCTGATAGGGGGAAGATTGGATTGCAGACGACTGGGTCTGGTCCAAGGTCCGTCGTAGGAACCTCGTGTCGGCAATTTGAGTTTCGACAAAGTATTATTCACCATCTCTCGCAGCTTGTCAGGACGGACACTATCGTCTGCGTTTTGCGAGATCCATGGCAGATCGGCATCGGATAGGAGAGACATGCCGCAAGACGGTCCCGCATACTCCTGTCCATGCTCTCCAATCATAAGGCCAAAGCTCTCGTCGTGGAAATTGCTTGCAGTGCTCGAAGACCACAGAATTTCGTCCACCATGTCCATCTTGCCAACACCCAGATGCGAAGGGTTCTGGCGCTCAGCCGTGTCACTACCAGACGCGACATTTGGGGCTCGGCGACCAGGAGTCGAGGGTCGGATAATCTCAGATGGGCCATCGAATGTTTCCGAAGGCACGATACTGAAATGCTCGTCCGCAACGGGCTGAGAAGGACCTCTCGGTGAGGAGGAATATCTAGGGTGGTTGGACACGTCGAAAGAAGTCCATCTGCTGCTTTCTCGTTCATGGAGACTCTGGATCAAGCCCTCCATACGTAGAAGTCGTGCGTCGATATCTGGTTTACTCGCCTCAGTTCCTCAGACGTTCCTCGGCCGCTACCAGCCTATACCATGCTAATCGGAGACTCCTGGCAAAGGAAAGAAAGGTAGCAAAGGTAGGCAACAAGAGGCTCACCATCTCTATCATTGGATCTCGTTTTCCGTTTAGCTCTTTGCCTATAAGTGCATTGTAGACGATGTTCCTGCGGCGGAGTCAGTCGTTAAATACTTAGTAACTGTCTTGCATCGAGGAAGCTTTCTCACCATGCAGTATCTACATGTTGGCTTCGAGGAATCACCTGCAACCAAAGGCAATAACGGTCAGTCATTCCAGTTGTGTTTTCGAGTAAAAAGGAGGTGCCCGAACATTTGACCTTCTTTACCTGGCACACTTCACAGGCCATTCCGAGCGTTTCGCGTCGACAAACTACGAGTAAACAGTTCAGATCTTCAAACCATGAAAACAACGGCAAACTGAAGAGTGTTGAGCGCAGTTAGCTCGGAGGCCGCAGGGCGGGTCTGGGGAGCAATGAGAGGTCGTTCAATTGTTGGCGACGAGCATCCCTGGACGCGGGGTCCCCATACCATCCAAAAGGGTGACCTCGGCCCAGTGACTCCGCTCTCGGAAGAGAAGATGGTGGGACCGTGCATTGACCCGGTGGATCCCTTTTAGTCTATTGGGGCTCATGGAGGTGCAAGAGGTCACCCACGGCTAGAGTCGGATCTTGTGATAGCTTTGCCAACGAAACTTCACCCAGGTCATGGAATGCTCGTACAATCCCGCGCTATCATTGACTATTTTAGTCACTGTGTGGCAAAAGACTGTTCGAAGAACGCTTCAGTGTAATCTCCATTCTCGTCAAGCATCTTAGATGCATCTACCCATTCCCTCCTGATGATTGCACCTCGGTCCTTACTGCGCACCTTGAACACGGCGCTGCAAAAGTCAGCAGGAGTCCCGTATGTAATCGGTCTTTAGGGTCACCAAGAGTATGAGAATGGAATTCCCTGTGCGAGGTAGGAGCACAAAAGGTGAGACTCACTCGTATTTGACTGGCATGACCAGGAACCCTGGTGTCAACGCATCGGGATCCAAGGGGGGCATGTTCCCGTTCTCGTCTCGAGGGCGCGACATCTCAAACGCCCAGAGGAATCGGGACATGGCAGTGAACATGCTTCGTTCGGCAACGTGGATGCCTGGACACATGCGTCGGCCGGCTCCAAATGTTGTGAACGGTCTGTCAGACAGATCTGAGCCCTTTGGTTCCCCAACTGGGGGATATTTTCCTGGCAGATGCCGGGTAGGATCAAATTGTCTCGGGTTGGTGCGATCGTTATTGATGGTCCATGCCTGTCAGGTTGATAGCAGTCAGCGACACGCTCTGACAGACTCGCCACTCATTCGGACACGAACATTGTTCACGATGGCAGCTCCAGCGGGGATCCGATATCCCATGTAGAAATCTTCTTGTGTCGTTGCGTGAGGTACTCCACCTCCTATCGTTGTTGGCATCCCTGGAGTAGGTGAGCTTCCTATTGCCAAAGAAGGCGGTGACATGATCAAACGTACATCTTACTGATTCTCTCACTACAGCCATAGTGTATGGCATGTTTGGGGAATCGTCCCAGCAGGGGAGTCGATGACTCCCAACAACTCGGTCAATTTCTTCTTGAGCAGCCCTCTGGACTTCTGGAAATAATATCATGGCCTGAATGGCATTTTAGTGGTTCGATCATCCGGGTCTGATTATATCAATTACCTTGATAAAACCCATCAGGGTGCTGTATGTAGTGTCTCTGGTGTCGAAGTCAGTTTTGAATATATCACTCGTGATCTCGATGAAGATTCAGCTTACGCAGCTGCAGTCCAAGCATGTCCAGCCGCAAAAGCTATTTCTTCTTCACTCAGAGCATCCGCCTTGTCAATCTTCTCAGATTCTGCTCCCAGGGTCAGGAGCATGTCGCGGCTAAAACCTAGAAGTATTCTCTTGTCAGAGATTTTGCAACTCTAAACAGTCTGGGACGAACTGACTAGGATGCATCTTTCCTTCATCAATAAGGGCAATCGCTTGCTTGATGAGCCTCATCCACAGTCCCCGTTCCATGTCTCTAAGCTCACTTGCTTCCTTCAGGAAATCACTCACCCAGGACGGCAGTCGCAGAAAAAGTGGCTTCAGTATAGGGTACCAGTCTGCGAGCTGACTTCTTTCCTGAAGGATAGAAAAGCGATCAAGCCACTAACAAAGAATTTGAGTAGTCAACAACGATGTTCTCAAATTATATATACAAAGCAGATACCCTGTGTAAGTGCTTACTTCGAAGAGCGTCTTCACCGTTGGAGTATTCAAGAGGGGGGTTCTATGGCCATATGTCACCGTGGAACCGATGCTGGTGGTGTACCTCTTGACATGATCCCAGAATTGGTGCGGACCGTCCAGCATTTCGTTTAGGAGTTGAAGGCTTTCGAATTCCTGTGTTAAATATCAGTCAAAACCACCGGCTTCCCATGCATGGCACAAAACTAAAAGAGAAAAAAACAAAGAAGAAAAAGGCCTACTTGATAGGGAATGTATCTGTTTGCAGCAGTGACATTCAGTCGTAAATGATACATTTTTCGGAATCGCCTCCACAGGTCGTCATTTCTTCACACATTTCAGCCCTGTGTGACCTCCATTCATTTCAAGAACTTCGCGACTAGACTTACGGTCTGAAAAGCAGATTCCAGTTGTTGCCAAACTCTGCAACAAAGTTGCCGGGTTTGGACGAATAAGTCGCACTTCTCTTCTCAAACAGGTCCCGAATCGTCTCTTCGGTATTCAAGACGACCATAGTCTGAGTTCCGAGTTTGAGAGAGAATATAGGTCCATCTGGACACGGCGTGAACATGGGCGGCGAATGTGATGACAGAGTCCCGACTAACATTCCTTTGCCAATTTATCGAACACTTGGTAAGGTCTAGCGGTCATCTGATGTAGATTCCCGATAATTGGCAAGGTAGGTGGTCCTGTTCCAAATCAAGTCAGACCAAATTATTTGGCATCATGGGTTGAATTCATTGACCTGGTGGAAAATCCTTGGGGCGCCTCCCAATCCGCATGAGCCTTGACCCAGCGAGCAGCACCACAACTAGTACCACTGCTGCTATCTGCCAGCTATCCGAGGGACCTGCCATTCTGGAGAGGGTTGGAATCAGTTACTCGACAGCTAAAGCGGGAATGAAGAGAAAATCCAAGCTTGCAGGTTTTCACTGCTTGCTTGGAGAACAAGAATTACATGCTTCACAGGAAGGACGTTCATACTACTGAGGCACTGTAAAAAGCCCTCGATGATGTCCAATTCGGCATCCCAATCAGAAAGCGGGTATTAGTCGACCATCCCCCGAATTGTTGCTTCAGCTTGAACAGATGAGCGAGCTCTGCCAAGGTGGCACCCCGAGCTGCGTCGGGAGCAAGTCAACGCTACCCCGGGGGATTTACGCTTCTTCAGGCTTTCTCCACACTTCGGTACTATAAATTGGTCCATCCCCGTTCGTCGTTCGATGGCGTACGCGGTGCCAGGCATTCTCGTAGATTTCGTAAGCTGGGTCCCACTCTTAGCTCCAACACGTGAATTTTTACACCGTTTTTACCCTGGTCATACCCCAGTCTGGGGCTTTTGTACTAGCGAAATTTACTCAAATCCCTGAGGCCTCGTAGTCGTACGAGTAGGTTGGAAAATTCCAGCTCTTAACCGAGCCCCCGCTGGGGTTGACGAGGCGAAGAAGAACGATTACGCCACGTTCAATGGTACTGGTGGACATTCGGGATCCCGAAATCCCGGGTCTTTTTTTTACCTTTGGCCCGGGAATTGCTAAGGGCCTGGAACAAAGGCGCCAAAGCCGCCAATGTTAAATCCTAACGCCATTACTCAATCCATTGCTCAACCCGTTGCTCAGTCCGTTGCCGTTGCTGATGGGCGCAAAATTCTGAGGGTTTCGCTCGGCCACAGCCTCCCAAGCTTCGGGAAAGCCAGCCCATCTCAGCCATCTTACAACCACTCGCTGGACAAAGGGATCAAGCTCCGCAGCGTACTCGTAGCCGGTCGTGCCAGCATTCGGCATCTTGAAGTCTGGGCGGTCCATTGCTTCAACCGAGTCCATAACCATATGTGCAATTTTCAGGAAGTCGCCAGTTTTCAGTTTGATCCCTGGGGCTTCCTCAAACCCGGCGGTGGTAATTTCACCGTTCTTGATGGCACGTATGAGTTTTGAAGTGTGGCCGTCGTCTTCATATGCTGCTGCTCGGGCGAATATCG
This sequence comes from Cladophialophora immunda, assembly GCF_000835495.1. Lineage (NCBI taxonomy): Eukaryota > Fungi > Ascomycota > Eurotiomycetes > Chaetothyriales > Herpotrichiellaceae > Cladophialophora > Cladophialophora immunda. The sequence continues at coordinate 3,629,667 of NW_015622541.1, forward strand.
ACTCCCACCCACCTGGCTTTTCGGGCCTGTAGCCATTGAGGTCTTGAGGGCGAAGTTTGGGTCCTTTGGCAGAGGCATACATGAGCAAGTGCAAACGGCCCATGCACTCGACAATTCTAGCTTTGGCTTGCGTCGAAATCCACGGCATTTGGTTAAATACCGAGAAAAAGTAGGATGTGTTGGCGCAGTGCATAAAGAAGAAATCGAACTTGACAGCCTTGTCGGCCCGCTGCGCAAGGGCAGTCATGTATACTGCGACAAGAGAGGCGTTAAGTTAGGGATACGGGAGACAAAGAATGCATCGGCAGAGCCAAAGGGGGTACATACATCCAGCATTGATCATCTCAGCGGTCTTCTGCTCCAGCTCTTCTGGCGCCACTTGCCACCGGGCGGCAACTCTGATCATTTCATCCGCGGCTCGTTTATATAGGCCACCCGTCACTTTATTGGGAGGATCAGGCCATTCAACCGAGTTCGCCAGTTTGGTATTTGCCCTAATTTCATCTAGGATCTCGACCAGTGTGCGTCCGGCCGGTTTGGATAGGTTTTTGGCTTCTGCCTCAGCGCCCCAGAGAAAAGGCCCGGGCCAGTCCTCGTGTATTGCTGCTTGTGCCAATGCCTCGGCGACGATCACAGGCTGGTTAAACTCGAGACCGTAGCCGAGATGTATGATAGGATGTAAAAACCCTTGATATGCGTGAATACAGGACCTTGGGAGAATGACGCCAGGGAAAATTTACCTGAAAACATCCTAGCCAGCATGTCATCCGCTCTTGCGTCTCCTCGAAAGACATATTCGTTGACAACCGCTTCGACTCCGCGCTTCGAGATCTCTTTCTTGAAAAATACCACATAATCTCGATAGTGTTCGCAGTTACCGAGATATTTTGCGAACTCTTTTTGATCGCTTAATGTTTCAATGGTTGCTGGATCGGCCGGATATGGAGGGATCTGATACTCCGTATTGTTCCTATATGCCTTCTCAAGTTGTGATGCTGACGCCCCGAGGGAATAAATGCAAAGCAGATGGTGGACGATGTGATCTTGAAGAGTTTATTGGTTAGACGAAGTCCACAGCTTCCCACACTTTTCACTGATATCTGCACACAGGCCTCCGCATTTCAGGTTGATTCCAGCCGTTGTAAGACTGCCAACCAGGGTGAAGTGTTGTGAGGACAATCTGGCAAAGACTTGACTTACTGTGAAGACCCGCGTTGTCAAAATAAATGTGATGCTGCTCATGATTTTGCATCAGTAGGGTTTCCGTAGTCTCTGCACTTTTAAGCGAAAGTTCACTTTGAGTGTGAACAAAGCCAGAGTGGCAAGGAGAAAGTCGTAATCGATAAGGTGTTGCCATCTTGACGGAGTATATGGGGATTTAGTATCAAAGAGGTGCGTTCCAATTTTTGACAAGGCATAGGCGTTACACCTCGAAACGGTCGTCAGGGATTGCTCGCTTTTTAGACCAATGCAAGGCCTTGCGACTGGCAGCAGCCTTTCAGGAAGATACCTGAGCCAGTGTCTCTTTTGCCATCTAGACCTAGACATTGATGGATCAGCGATATACTGAATTCCCGATGGCACCGAACGGGGGTCTTGTCCCCGTAATGCCGATGACCACGATCTGCCTTGGACGCCCTCCACTAATACCCCGTACTATTCCGGGAATGTTCACAGATCCGTGCTCTTTTGGGAATCTATGGATTTGAACCCGGGTATATAGGAACTTTGATTCATGGTGATCAGGCCACTCCTTTGCTCCCTCGACTCGAGCCCGAGACCCAACCTAGGCGTCCAGAACGAAGCAATATCAAACTCCATTTTAAGGATACACAAAAGGTTTGTCGCGTATAACTATACCTTTCAAAGAAGATGGCGCCCGGAAAGGTCAGCTTTGAAGGTACGATTATGCAAATGCCTCCATTTTCGAAAGCTGATGGACTTACGACCATGGGTAAAGAATGGCAGGCATTGTCCGAAATCACCTATGAATGGGCAGATAGCTACGATGCAAAAGTAAGAGATACGAAAAGTATTCCCCCTTACAGTCTCTATGCGCTAAGTTAGCATCCTAGCAATGGGACAGATTGGAGGCCATTGTCGCGCCTCACATGACTGTAAGTGAGACATCCTCATATCAAAGCCGCACAATGCTGAGGGCATATTGTTTCAGCTTGACTACACAGAACAATTCGGCACCAAGTTCGACAAGATTCCCAGAGCCGATTTCATGAAGATGACAGTCAGACCCGATAATCTGGGGGGCTTGTTAGACTGTATTCATATAGTGGGAGGTTCAAAGTTCGAGAAACACTCGGATGACAAGGCAGATGGGCATCATCAAATCTATGTCGTTTACAAGCGCTGGACCAATATGGAGAAGAAAGAAGTAGAAATGGAGACCGAGGGTCTTCTCATCATGACCCATCACTATACCAAAATTGATGGAGTGTGGAAATTGTGCGGAACAACACCACATACACGCCTTGGAAACTTCAGGGCTGGCGAGATTTTCCGACCATAGTCGATTTACGCAAAACTCATCGAAAGGGCTAGCGAATGGCTCCTTGGAAAGACGCATGAAATGGAGACATAGCCGACACACATGGCTCATGGTCAGCAATTTTGCAAGCCAACAAAATCTCAAAAAGAAACTGGTCTATAACAGAATGAATTCCACTACCGCCTCCAAGTCTAGCTGTGGCTTCCATTTGTGACACTTCCATTTGTGACACTTCCATTCGTTGCACCACCATACGGATAACGTTCCTCCAATTTGTAGTATTCGTCAAATCCGACACCACGGCAAACCTCTTGGAAACTGAGAATCTCTGGTGGTTTCCCAACTGTCAGAGATGATTTTAGATTCTCGAGTGCTTCGCAGATGCTTCTCAACTTTGCCGCCACCAAAGTGAGAGGGTAGCACACCGCACAGTACCCCAAGGAAGCCAGGTCTTTTGCTGAGATGTTCTCGGTCTTGCCACCTTCGATGATGTTGGCGAAGCAAGGAAAGTTGATGTCATGGCGAAGACGTTGCATGGTTTCCCGATCGGGCATCGCCTCAACAAACACACAATCCACACCAATCTCGATGAATTTCTTAATACGAACTAGAGCCTCGTCATAGCCATGAATAAGACTGTCCGTGCGTGCCAGGATCCAAATATCGAGGCCTTCATCGCGTGCATCCACGGCCGCTTGAATTCGAGCAAAGGCTTCGTCACGTGCAACTACAGCCTTGCCCCTCGTGTGTCCACATCCTAGTGAAGGAAAAAAAGTAAGCGAGGGCAATCAACGCCAAAGACACCAAAATTCCTTACGCTTAGGCCATTTCTGATCTTCGATCATAATTCCTGCAGCACCCGCAAGGGCAAATCTGTCCAAGATAAACGGTTATGACACTGTCCTAGCCCGTTCAAGATGGCCCGCGGCCGGTATACTCACCCTTGAACCGTCCGCCTCACGTTCATCGGACTTCCGTAACCAGTGTCGGCGTCTGCAATGATTGGCACTTTAACTTGCCTGACTGTCTCCTGGATGCGTGAAGCCATCTCCTGGAATGCTATGTATCCCGTATCAGGCAGGCCAAGAGACGACGACACCGGAAACCCAGAAAGAAACACAGCTGGAAAGCCTGCATTTTCGACAAGCTTGGAGCTCAAGGCATCGTAGCTGCACGGAAGTGCTAATATTCTGGAATCATCGGCATGAGCTTGTAGCATCAGTCCTCGAAGCGTTGCTGCTTGAATTGATGGAATTGAACCGCGTCCATTGGGATACGACTCGTGCCGTCGATAGCCATTTGATTGGCAGTTTAGTTTGGTAGGGAAAGGAAACAGAGATGAGAGGTTGGTATTGTCCACAGAAGTCTCAGTCATTGTGCCAGTGGCCGTAATTTCCTTCTTGGTGTCCATTGCTCGCGTTCGGCACGGGGATTAACGGGTTGATAAGCTCGATTTATATCTCGTTGTTGCCCACTATGTAGCAGGAGCGGGACTTCATACATCGTGGTTCCGATATCGCTTTGTACGTGAACTTGAAGATTCTCTATCAACAGCATCACTCGTACGCTCTTTCCGGGCTTACCTTGTTCTTGATCGATAAGCTACTGACGGGATTAACGAGGTTTGACCGGAATCCGTCCACATCATCATCGTCGCCTCGAGCAACGATAAGTGAAATAAGCTAGCGGGCTATAGCGGAATCGTAATGCCGGTTGGAATAATCTGGTTCATTACTCCGAACCCGGGGCTCGGGATAACTTTTCCAGGTCAATGACCACCTTGCCCAGGTTGATTTTTAAGGTCTAGATCTTGCTGGCAACAGATTGTCGACGACGAGCGGTAGAAAGAATCTTTTCGCACAAACAGCCTGACTGTGCTTCACCTAGCCCAAAATTGATCTCAACACCATGGCGGCTCCAGGCAAAGCATGTTGCTCGTGAGTCTACCATGACCCAGATATGATTAAATAGCGTAAATCTGATACTGACTGTGCCAGAATCCCCCCTATCATCTCTCAGGGGTACAAACCGAAAGGAGAATATGTGACTTTGAATGGATTGAAGACATGTAAGATAGATCCCTCCGGTCCACAGAGTTGAACCAAGTTGCATGCATTAATCAATATTCTTCTGCCCCCCAGATGTTGCTGGTCCAAAGGATGCAAAACACGCCGTCTTGGTCATATACGGTAAGGCTAGGACCGTCGAGTCTCCTGAAATGGAAGTTTGCTAAGCAGCACCGCCACTAGATGTCTTCGGATTCTTCGACCAGACCATCCAAGGAGCTGATATCATTGCGAGCTCTGATGAGAAGCGAAAATATCGCGTCTTCATGCCAGATTTCTTCGAAGGCAATCCGGCTGATATTTCATGGTATCCTCCACAGACAGAGGAGCACCAGCAAAAACTCGGAAACTTCTTCCAAACCCAAGCCGTTCCACAAAAGACCCTAGAGAAAATTCCAGGAATAGTCTCAAAGGCGAATGAGACAACAGCCTCTGGAAATTTTGAATCTTGGGCGATTCTGGGTCATTGTTGGGGAGGCAAGATCGCAACCCTGGCCGTATCTGGCGACAGCAAACTGTTCAAGACAGCTGTACAGTGTCATCCGGCCATGTTGGATCCGAGCGATGCAAAGAATGTGACGGTTCCTATGGCACTTCTGGCTTCAAAAGACGAACCTGCCGAAGATGTCAAAGCATTCGAGGCCAATTTGACTGTGCCTCACAAGGTAGAGACATTCCCCACTCAGATTCATGGATTCATGGCCGCGCGATCAAACCTCGAAGATGACAAGGTGCGCAAGGAGTACGAGCGAGGCTATCTAACGGTGCTGGAATTCTTGAACAAATACACTTAGATGGTCTGATGGAGCAGTATAACTCATATAGACTTAATAGAGCTGACTAGATTTGTCTTCCAACGCTTTCTGTCACCATTTTCGTACTCTCATTGTTTGAAATGATTGTAGTGATGTAGGGACGGTTGTTGTGGACAAACTGCAAAGACACTTGTGGAGCAAGAAAATTTGAAGCCTTTCCTTTTTTGCAATTACATTAACTGTATCAAGATATAGACCTAATGTCTATACTCGATACGAGGGCGCTGCAAACGGGGGACACCACTCACACTTTGCAGCCTCTCCAGGAAACTCGAACTTTGTTGGTGGTCGAACCCGGCCGTCGCCGCTTAGCTTTACAAATAGCTTCTCCCGTAGCGGTGCTGAAGGGGTGCAATATGGAATCTCGGGATCCCGGAATCCGGCGTGTCAGCACACCCTGAAGGTCGGGATTTTGCACCTTTCACCTCTGACCTTATCTCGTAGCCACCGGAAATTGCTTGGACCGGCAGCCAGGAAAAAAAGCGTCGGGGGACAGGTTGGACCCAAGAGGTGACATGGTCCGACGCCGGTTCTTGACTGTGTCGATCTCTCGCCAGCTGACTCTCTCTGGGATTTCGTTTGCACATATTAAAGCCCTGGACAGTTCAGGGCCCCCTCAAAAAGAAAAGGTCTACCCTCTGGTCCGGACTAATACGCGGCAAAGCTTTGAAAACCCGCCAACATGGTACGAGACAGCCCAATCGAATTCATCGTCATTGGCGCAGGTTATGCAGGCCTGACCTGTGCCATTGAATTGAGACGGAAAGGATGCGAGGTCCATGTAATCGAAAGAGAAGAGTCATTGTCTAAATTAGGTCGGTACTACCAACAGCCACATCTAGCAGGAACTGACAATATTCCAGGCGATGTGATCATGCTTACCGCAAACGCCACTGTTGTTCTGGAGAAATGGGGCCCGGTGATCGAGGATATTCTTGCGACATCCTCCAATCCTTCTCACATTACGATCAAGGATGACAAAGGTGTTACTCTTCTGGAACAGCCATGGAGGCAAAGTCATAACGGCCATCAGAACGTATGGACCAACCGTGGCCGCACGCAGAAGATGATGTACGAAGAAGCAATCCGACGCGGAGTCAAGTTCACGTTTGGCGCAAAGATTACGAAGCACTGGGAGGACGGAAACAGAGCCGGAGTCTATGTCAACGACGAACTAATTACGGCAGATGCCGTTATCGGCGCAGACGGCGTCTACAGCAGGACCAGAGAGTATGTCACAGGAGATCCTGACAAGCCAAAGCGTAGCGGGTTTGCCGTTTATCGCTCCTGGTTCTCGCTGGATAACCTTCTCAATGACCCTTTGACCCATGACCTCGCGAGCTCGGGCAAAGATCGAACGATGGTTTGGATAGGTCCAGACACCCACTGTATTTTGGTCATCAACTCTAAAGTGCGCTACATGTCAGCTTTCATTACCCACAAGGATACTTATACAGTGGAAGAGTCATGGAATTATCCCGGCACGACGAAGGATATGTTGGCAATCATTGAAGGCTGGGACCCTGTTCTGACTGCCGCGATTTCCAAAATCCCAGAGGAAGTCATTTGCGACTATAAATTACTCTGGAGAGATCCGGTAATGAAATGGGTGTCGGACCAGGGCAGAGTGGTGCTAGTTGGGGACGCCGCACATCCGCATCTTCCAACATCAGGCTCAGGGGCAGCACAAGCCATCGAGGATGGGGCCACCCTGGCTGCTGTTGTTGAAAAGACGCGAAAAGTGGATTTGCCGGCCGCATTGAAAGCCTTTGAAAGACTTCGGTAAGCTTCAAGCCTTATACCATCCAAACACCTTTTGCGCAAGCTAACTTTCCCATTCCAGCTTTGAGAGGACAAGCTTGACGCAACGCATGGGATGGGAGCTGCGTCATCGATGGCATCAAACAGACTGGGAGCACGTCAAGAAGAACCCTGATTTCCTTCGACTTCCACAGCCGGATTGGCTCTATGGAGCAGACGCAGAAGCATACGGTGTCCAGAACTACGATGCAGTGATGGCGCAGTTACATGAAGGGAAGCCGTTTAAGAATACCAATCTACCTCCTGGGCATGTTCACCAAGACTGGAACATTGAGACGATGATGGAGCTGGATAAACAGGTCGGCCATGAACGCATGTATCTCGTTCAATAAAGTGCAGCTAGAAATAGAGGTACCCCATAAACCTCCTACTAATAAAAGCAACGTCAATGTTTCTCGGTTTATTGCTTGGTTTTTGGGCAAGAAATTCCCAGTTAGGGACGAGGCTCTACCTCGGTGTACGTCTTTATAGTCCCGCCTAGTTTCCATCCCACAGCCTATCGTCCGAACTCGAATCTGGGTTGAAGAGCAAGCTCTTCTACCTCATGCCCATGTTCGACACTTTGGCTAAGCGATCTACGTAGCTTGAGAAGTCCGTTGTCGCTCGCTAGAGAGCTGACATTACAGATTCCAGAATATCCCAAGGGAAATATATGTATATATGATGGTAGGGAGACTTCGCCAATCGTCCGACCCCTGTTGGGACATCGATGAGTAAGTCGAAAGCATCGAGAGGCTGGCGTCGCTATTCTCAAACATTTACGAGATATATTCAGGCTCTGATGTTTCACCATCTCATGTCCTTCAATAGTCTACAGCATGGCGAGGAAAATAATTTGTAATTTATTACCATTAATATATCCTTCAATAGTCTACAGCATAGCGAGGAAAATAATTTATGATTTATTGCCATTGATATTATCATGCCATTCCTGCATTTCCATAGACCCCTAGTTAAGGAGCTGGGCAACAGAAGAAAGCCTATGGAAGAATAGACCTATGGAATCCGAGCAGCTCATCACCATCGACTCGAAGGACGGGCCCAAGGCTAATGAGCGCAGGGATTGCCGCAGGGGGTTAAAGTGAAGTCAAACGACATATTAGCTAAGTAAAGGGGAGGAGAAAGCGTTGTTTGGAATGAATAGTTTGCCAGATGTGGTTTCGCCGCTAGGCTGGATCAGGCTAGCTAATATGGAGTTATCCACAATCCATGTTCGGGCTTTCGGGGCCAAAAAATCCGATCAACAGATGCCCTCCTTCGTCAGCGGCCGGGTTGTATCCCCTGTTCCCCTGATCCCTCGCAGCATGCACAGTTCCCACGTGGGCTTCTACCGAAGCTACGGCTTGCGTACGCTGGGCGACCAAACAACCCCAGACGGGGACAAGGTTTGGACTATGGGGTTATGCGGACAAGAAATTCTGGTGGATGAACTATTCCCGGACTTCCACCTCATGTCAAGTCCGGCCCACTTCTGCTGGAAAGCATAAAGCTTCGGCAGTAGCTTCTGGAGTCTACGTTTGCAAGACTCTGCTCACCTAGTGCAAGGAACCTCAGAAAACATGGCCGAACGAGCATCGAACGAGGTGGCTGAGAAGTCAGTCCATGATCCCACCGCACAGGTCCTAGAGGTCGAAAGGGCAGCGGATTCTGAGCAGGAAAAATTCCACTTATCTCAATTGAACAAGGTGGTGTGGCCTGTGTCGCTGGTGAGTTCAGCCTCGTCATTATGGACATCTACCCGCTAACACAGGATGAAGGGTCTCCTGTTTGCGTGGACTGCTCAACAAGAAATTCCCACTGTTATCAACCCCATTCTTGGTCCCCTAAATGCCAGCCTCGGACCATCAGAGACATATACTTGGATTTCATCCGCCTACAACATGGCTGTAGCCATTTCGTGGTGCTTCGTTGGTACGAAAAAAAGAAATCTTCCCCTGGGGAACTGAAAAGCGCAAAAAGTGACGTGGGAGCAGGTCCGTTATCTGATGCTCTCGGTCGACGATGGTTCTTCCTCTGTGGAGGTGTTCTGGGCATTGTAGGGGGAATTGTGGCCGGTACAGCAAAGAGTGTTAATACTGTCATTATCGGCATGACCTTCTTGGGTGTAGCCGCGGCAAGTCAACAGGTCTCTGCTGCTGCTGCAGCAGAAATCTTCCCAATGAAGTGGAGAGGTTATGTCCAAGGTATAGATCGCGCGCCCCTGTTGGATTGCCCACTTTTTGACCTTGAGTAGCGGCGATCGAGGCGCTGCCGTTTGCATTTAACACTTTTGGATCTCTCATCGGATACTCCATGGTAAAAAGTGCCACGTGGCGCTGGGGGTTTTACATTAACATCATCATCGCCGCCATCTCGACACTGCTTTTGTTCTTTTTCTACCATCCGGTATGTTTCTACCGTCTCCCCTACGCTTCTACGGGTGCTGATGAAAGATAGCCGGTGCCTCAGAAGGAGCTCTCCCGCTTTCAGATTCTCAAGACCATCGACTTCGTCGGCTGCGGTCTTTTCATGGTGATATGAATTCTGAATTTCGTCAGAATGACCATTGCTAATAATTATCCCTAGGCTGGGCTTGGAGCTTTTCTACTCGGCCTGACTTGGGCTGCTGGATCATACCCTTGGAAATCAGCACCGGTGCTGGTCCCAATGCTTCTGGGAGTCTTACTTCTAGTTTTATTTGGCCTCTACGGCAAGTTGACCATAACGATGCTCCCTTTTAAGCCTCGCACTTTACTGACTGTCTCGGATAGAAGCCTATGGCTCGTCAAATCCTCTTTTTCCAGGACGGTTATTCAAAAGATCTACAGGGTGCGTTTGCTCAATTTAAGAAACTCGGCCTAGCTGACGCAATCTATTATCACAGGATGATCAGCCTGACCATCGTTGTCTTCATCGGCTCCATCCCGCTCTATGCCATGCTTAGCGGCTGGGCACAGGAAGTGACAATCCTGTTTACACAAGACTCTCTTAAAATCGGCATTTACGGAATCCCTCAGGGAGTAGGGCTGGAGTTTGGCGCCGTTTTTGCTGGACTTCTGGTCAAGATCATCGGGTATACGCACCTCCAACTAACGGCATCAGCTTTCTTTACAACGCTGTTCGTGGCTCTCATGGCGGTCTTGACACCTAAGAGTATCAATCCCGCGTTTGCCTTCCTGCTGTTGGGCTGTATGGCCATGAACTATCTCCAGGTTACTGCAATGATCATGGCACAACTTGGAGTTGAGCATCGTGATCTGGCCAAAGCAACTGGTCTCCTGAGCATTGCCCGCAACGCTGGTGGCGCTATTGCAGGTAAGTTCTTGTTCCGCGGTGCTGCTGACGATCCTGTCATAACAATTATTATTCGATAGTTGCCATGTTTTACTCGATCTTGCGGTCTCGTGTCAGCGCCAATCTGCCTCCAAGAGTGACTGATGCAGTTCTGGCCTTGGGTCTCCCAGAGTCCTCACTGCCTGAGGTATTACAAGGCGTGGCTTCTTTCAATCAGACTATGATCAACGAAGCTCCTGGAGTGACACCAGCCATTGCAGAAGCCGCCGTCTATGCCGGCAAATTGGCATATGCCGCTTCCTTCCGGTAAGGGCTGATCATTTCACAACCCCCAATTCATCGTGTGTCGCTGACAACAAGTTATCCAGAGTGATCTACTATGTCGGTCTTGGCTTGGGTGTGGTCTCGATCGTCGCAGCCTATTTCACTAACGATGTGATATCTCGCATGACCGACACTCTTCAGGTCGACCTGAACGAGAAAGATCATGCACACCTCTTCAAACCTACTCAAGTCGAAGGGGTCGTTCGTGATGAGCCATAATCACCACCTGGTTCTGCCGAGATCTGTGGTAGCTCTCCACTGCTGGCCAAGAACGATATGAAGGATCAAGTTGCGCTCTTGCGGATCGTAAAACGTTGCAGTGCCTATCTAGATATGCGAATTTATCTTCTTTCCATCTCTCAAGTGCGTTCTCCAAGCATGCTACTGTACTGGATGTGGTGACTCGATCGAACTTGTAATTGTGAATTTTGTCCATGTTGATAAAATTCGCGTCCTCGTATCTCGCCACTGGTCCATTGCGAGACATCGAACGACCCTACACGATCATCCACATTACTGTCCAGCGGCGTTAGTTATTGAGGTATCCAGCCTAAACGGCCTTTGCTGTTTGTCCTGTTGTAAACGCCCTCGGCACACTTGCTGATCTTTTTTGGTGTGTGGGGGATGGGATTTTCGCTCGCCAGTGTACCGTACCGTCTGATTTGGGGAGATATGCTTGTGGCTAGTGCCAATTGACGGGATGACGGGAAACCTCTACAAAGTGCCAAACTAACGAGGCCGAAACGGAAGTTGGGGTTAATGGAGCTGGTGCCATTCTCTGGTCTCTGGGGGAACCAGGGGACCCACCTGCAGCCTTGTGTCCGGTTTTCCGGGGTTCGGGTTTCCAGACAACAATAACCCCGAATAGTATTCAAGGCAGTCCGTTTCAAACTAGAATCTAGACCATGGACTAAGTTTCTCCAGCTTTTTGTTTCTAGGGTCGGTCGAATAGGTCAGGAAACCCCGGGCATAGTTCCCCATTTAGTCATCCAAGGCCCAAAGGGAGTTGAACTCTTTAATTTAGGGAGTGCTCGCGGGCGATGGGTGATATCTGCTCTACGGTTACGAGTTTAGGAGTTTCTTTCGAAAATCTGGAATAAGCATTGGTTGTGAACAACATCCAGGACGGGGGTGAGAGGCCTTGAACAAAGGATAATTTTGTTATATTATTCTACCAAACTCTTTTCGTAGGCACGCGAGAAAGAAAAAACAAAATGACCGCCACCAGACGCACCAAGTTTAAACTGAACACCGGGGCTGAGATCCCTGCCCTAGGCTTTGGAACATGTAGGTTTCGCTCATGCCTTACCAAACGCGTAACCACATAAACTGATTGGACGTTTGTCCAGGGCAGGACGAAGGGGCTCAGTATGAAGCATGCTTAAAGGCACTCGAGGTTGGCTACCGACACATCGATACAGCTAGAGTGTTCGTCCTTCCAGGGTCAACCCACAAGTTATGATGCTCTGTTAATGTTAACTGATAGTCAGATATGGTACCGAAGCTGCGGTCGGCAGAGCCATTCGTGACAGTGGTATTCCACGGAAGGAGATATTCGTGACAACCAAACTTTGGAACACTGATCATCACCCGGACGATGTCGAAGTTTCTCTAGACGCCTCGTTGAAGGATCTGGGAGTTGATTATGTCGACCTCTATCTGCTTCATTGGCCCGTTGCCTTCCAGCGGGGTGGCAAACCGCCATTTCCGGTAGACGACAAGGGCAAGGTCATTCACGAGAATATTGATTATGTGGATGTATGTGTTCTTAAGAACCTGCCCGAACCTGCGAAAGTCGACGTTTGAATACTGACCTAGTTTCGTGACCTCAGACATACAAGGCTTTGGAGAAATTGTTTGCTACCGGGAAGACCAAAGCCATCGGAATATCCAATTTTTCCAGAGCAGAACTCGACCGCCTCCTTGAAAAGACTAACGTCGTTCCCGCCGTTCATCAGATAGAACTCCATCCGTGGCTTCAACAAACTTCGTTCCACGAATTCAACACCAGCAAAGGCATCCACGTAACTCAGTACTCGTCCTTGGGCAACCAAAACGAGATCTACAGTCTAGGAAAGACCACCCCTACTCCAAGACTGATCGAGGATCCCACCCTTGTGGAGATTGGCAAGAAATACGGCAAGACAGCTGCCCAGGTTGCACTGGCATGGGGTATCGCCCATGGGCGCAGCGTGCTGGCAAAGTCCAAGACACCATTACGTATTGAAGAAAATCTACAAGGCGACTTCACGCTAGACGCCGAGGACGTGGCGAGGGTGGACAAGATTGATAAGAAGTTGCGATTTGGAGACCCATCGAGCATCTTTGGCTGTGACTTGTTTTCTGACCTGGATGGCAAGCACAAAAACTAAGTGCTTTCGTCGGTCGAACGTCTTATGAACAGTGGTATGATGATATGTCGTTCTATAAAGCAAAAAAGATTAAATCATTCCGACAGGACCTGTGTGTTGTGACCTCGCTTTCCCTAGTCAATCGCTGGCTGAGCTGGTCCTTCTACCTTGATCTTGAGCTATCATGGAAGACTGTTAGGAAAAATCAATGCTCTCGGCTGCCAATGTTGCCAGTAGGATAGGATTGGGCAAGTGTGTGTTCGAAGATGTCAATGTCGTGGATGAATGTAGTCATCACTCTACTTCGCACTTGTTGATTCTTTGCCGCTTTGCCTGGGACTTAAAATACTTTAAACCCCCCCCCCCCTCTTCTCCCACAGGTCATCTCCAATCGACGGGGTCCAATATCTGCTTCCTATTAGCAAGCCTATATCTACGTCCTCCCTACCACTTTTTCTCGTCATCTCTACCTCTACTTAGACCATGCACCCGCTGATTAGTGTTACTTGCTCAGAGGCAGTTCTGTGTACTCAAACACATGAACGAAAAAGCTATTGATCTTACCGAAAGGGGCAAATACAAAGACGCGGAAACACTGACTCGAAGGCTGTTACGGCTGAGCGAGCAATTTCTCGGCGGGACGCATCGGCTCACCATGACAAGCATGAATAATTTGGCAACTCTTTTGTGTAGGCAAGGGATGTATGCGGAAGGAACACAAGCAAGAGCGGCATCACCACAATGATACAGCCCTGAAGATAGTCTGACGAGTGGTGGTAGTACTGTAGCAGTCCACGAGACAGTTGTGTATCTGGAGAGGACTGCAGATGAGCCGGTGCTCCGCTTTTCTATCTTTTACTCTTCCAGCTCGCCATCATCGAACCACCCTCTCTTATCACAACTGCGGAACTACAGGCCCCTCCGCTATTATTAACTTACGTGGTAAAGTATCTCCTTTATCTATTAGCGGTAAGGGAAGCTGGGTGATAGGTGATAGGCAGGTCAATGGAGGTAATAACACCTCGTATTTGTAGCTCTAGCCCTATATACAGAGACTCAAAGCCTTGAAAAGGGTTTGAGTAGGGTGCGCGCCGCATGCGCTCCTTGTCTGTTGTGCACCCTCGGCCTGGCTTGGCCTGTTTGCTGTGTTTGAGGAGGCTCCCTACCAACCCTTGGCATCACACCGCCTGGGGCATTTTCATCTTCCCTCCCGCCAAATGCCTGCCCCGACACGTCGCAGGCTTGACGGGATCAATCAATAGACCATTCACGTTCTTGGCCCGTGTATCTAAGCCTTCGCGCCCTTCGAAGACACAGAAGCCCTACTGCGTCCCGGGCATTTGCAGCCCTGTGCCTCAATCAAGAGACAACAGGACGTGACACCCAGCTCTTTGGAGAGCGATACTCGGGACCTTCTTCTTCAGGTAATGCATCATGTCCACAGCGCAGCCGGAAACCAAAGCTGAGGCCGAAGCACTTGTGCCTCAGTTCAAGCTCGAGAGGGTCCTCAATCAAGGTGAGATGCGACCAGCTTGGTTACCACTCTGCTACTAACCAGTGCTTTTGAATGTGTTGCTTGCTATCCACCTGGTCACACCCATTCTGACTCGAGATCTTGAGGTAGACCAGAATGGGCGCCGGATCTCTCTGCTTGGCAGCATCGCTGACCTGCCGGCACTCATCACTCTCGAACGGGCAGCGTTCCCAACGGAGCCGGAGCTCGTGTCGTCGCTTCTGAGATCTCTCGTCAACACCACCAACCTCGGCGCCAACGACATTTACCGATGGTACATGGCGAATCGCTCCATCGACTCGTCTTCGTCCTCCACCAGCGCCTCGTCAACATCATCACTTGCGACCTCACCGCCCCCAGCCGTCCCAGACTTCAAACTCAATCTGATTTACCCATGCTCACCACAGCACATCCGGAAATACTCGGCCCAGCGCCTGCGCATGGTCACCGAAACGCCGCACATCTACTCTGCGCACATAAAACCATACGTAGCCCGTCAACGCGCGGCCGGCCGGCTCGACTGGGTCTTCAACATCCTCGAAGGGCGCACGGAGCAAGAAGACGTGATCGCGCGCGTCGACTGGGACGCGCCCTCCAACACGGGCTTCCTGCTCCTACCGGATCTGAACTGGGACCGGAATACCGTCGAGGGAATGCACTTGCTCGCGCTCGTGCAGAGGCGGGACATCTGGTCCCTGCGAGACCTGAAGAAGAAGCACGTCCCCTGGCTCAAGACCATGCGCGAACAGATCGTCGCCGCGGCCATCGCCAAGGTCTTCCCACCAGGCCAGGTCGAGGCCGACGAGGTCAAATGCTACCTGCACTACCAGCCCACGTATTACCATCTCCACGTCCACGTGGTGCATGTCATGCTGGAGGCCGGCACGACGCAGAGCGTAGGCAAGGCGTTTGGGCTGGGCAACGTGATTGCACAGCTGGAGGGCATGGCGGGGGACGACGAGGCGGGCCTGCACGAGGTGGATCTGCACTATTTCCTGGGCGAGGAGAATGAGTTGTGGAGGAAGTGTTTTGGTCGGCTGAAGAAGGGGGAGGGGGTAGATTTGAACGTTTGAAGCCCCGGAAGGGTAGCTCGGTGGTTTCAAGATCGTGGACTTGCAAAGACACCCATCTATGGAAAGCCCCTCGGCGATTGTGCCTACTGAGCCATATCGATTTCCACAACTCCTCTAAAACACCCTATATCCGGCAGTCCCGAAATCAAATCTCAGATCCAGGGCCCCTGATGAGCCCTCTTTGACTTGTCTATTCCTCTACCCAACGATGCAGACCGCGTTCCTCGATGTCCCGCCCATCACATTCGTCCACCCCTCAAAACCCTCGCCTCTCATTCAAGCGAAAAGGAGTACACATAGTGAAACCTCCCAGAGAAGTTCTGGGCGGAGAGAAAGGCCAGGGATTCGATGATTCTTCTCTCCTCCTTTGTTCCGAGGCCAGCCGCTCAGGTTTGCAAAGCTTCAGGCCCGCACCTCACTCTTGGCCGGCCACTTGACCCTCCTCTCGGCGCGGACGTAGAGATTCAGCGGCCGGATGAGCTGGAACATCGGGTCGTACTGGATGGGGTCGTCTCCCTCGCGGCTGAACTTGTACCGGTAGATCAGCTTGGGCAGGAACACCTTGACCTCGAGCAGGGCGAAGTTGAACCCGATGCAGCCGCGCGGGCCCATGGCGAAGGGGATGTACGCGGCCTTGTGGCGGTTCTTGACCGAGTCGGTGTTCCATCTAACCCCCGGGCAACAAAACACGGGTCAGCTCTTCCATGCTGCAAGCTGGAATCACATGGCTTTTGAATCTTTGGGGGCGGGGGCTCACCTGTCTGGATCGAACTTGGTCGGGTTGTCCCACAGTTCCGGGTTGTTGTGGATGTGGTGCAACGCCGGGATGACCACGCCGCCGCGAGGGATCTTGAAGCCGCCGGGCAGAATGACGTCTTGTTGTGCCGTCCGTCCCCTAAAGCAACAGTGAAGTGTCAGAAAATCCATTCGTTCCCTTGTTTTGTGTCTTCCTCCCATTCTCTCTCCAGTTTTTGACGGCGGGAACTCACGGCTGGAAACTGGGGTTGTGGCGACGCTGCATCTCCTTAACATAGTTCTCCAGATATGGCAGCTTGCCGATGGTGTCAGCGTCGAAGACGGTGTCCTCGTCAATGTCGTTGTCGATCAGCTCCTGAAGGAGGCGCTCCTGTACGCCTTCGTAGCTGACCAGTCCAAAGATCAGCCAGGACAACAGGCTGGAGGTGGTGGTAAAGCCGGCCGCGGTGGCCACCACCAATGACGATTTGAGGTATTCCCGGGGCAATTTCTCGCCCTGTCGGTCGATGGCGCGCATGGCGTAGTCTGTGTCATTACGGCAGTGTTAGTTCTCGCGGAGCTGAAGAACAGGTGGTGGATGGAGAGAGAGGAGAGAGTGATATATCGCACCAGCAATGCACGACGCCTTCAGGGCGGCATCCTGCAGGTCGAGATCCTCGACGCCATTGGGGGCCATCTTGTGCAGCGCATCCTCGACCAGCTCGTCAATGTGCTTTCTGCAGTCGCGCAGCGCTTTGGGCTCGCCAAACGGAAGGGAAGAGTACCAGCTCCCCTTGGAAGTGACGCGCTTGTTCAACTCGAGCAGCTCGGCGATGAGCAGCACGAGCCGGCTCAGCGGCGCGTCCACCGCGTGAAAGTGGTTGAAGTCCACGCCCAAGGTCAGCTTGCCGACCGCCTGCGAGCCCAGCTTGAGCATGTACGGGTAGACGTTCCACGCCTCGCCGCGCTGGTCCAGCTCGTCGAAGACCTTGAATGCCGACTCGACCGTCTCTTGCATCTTGGGGGCGTAATGGCGCACCGCTTTGGGCGAGAAGGCCGGCGGCAGAAACTTGTGCGCCAACTTCCACGCCTCGGTGTTGGTGTCTGCCAGGAAGACGCCCGCCGTCTGGTCCTTGATGCCGTAGAGGGGGTGGGACGGCGTGATCTCCTTGCTGAAGTACTGCGACTCGGAGAACACCAGCTGCGCGATCTGAGGGCTGTTGGTCTCGTAGACCGTGCTGCCCATGTTGGTGGTCTTGAAGATGGAGCCGTACTGTTCAAAGAGCCTGGTTTGCCGGAAGAGGAGGTGTTTGGTCAGCCTCGATTCTTTTTTGGGGGGGCCATGGACAACGCACCGTTGATGGTTTCCCAAGTGGTCGGGATACACTTCATAGTAATTGCCTAGGTACGGATACCCCTTGGGCCCCGGAACATCTCTGATACGCTTGCCGTCGATGGAGATGGCCATGGGTGTTTTCGCGCCAAAGACGTCGCCCACGTCCGTCAGAGTCTCGCCATCGATGGACAGATCGACGCCTGGATGGAAAGTTAGTTGTGCTGTATCGTCGAGCTCACATATGTGCTGTACCTGAGGGCTCGATGATTGCAAATTCGTCAGCTATCAGGCGACGGATGTCTTCGTATTCCTGCTGGAGCTGGGGATCGAGGTCTACCTCGCGCGTCTTGGAGGGATCCTCCCCAAAGAGGTAGAAGTGCTTGACGGCCATTTTAGTTTGCTCAGTGGAAGTTCGACAAGTCCCTGCTCGACCGGTCCGAGCTGATGTAGATGCAGCTGAGTAAGGAGACCGTGCTGGATAGAAGAGCGTCCAGAGCCCTTGCCGCCCAAAGAGTATATGTACTTCCCGCTGAACAGACAAACAGCCCCGGCACTATAGGCAAGCAATATCACTCCCTTATCCGGTCCTCCATGGGTCGCGCGGCTTCTTCAAACCGAAGGGCCCCCCTTGGGACAAACCCCACTGGCCCGAGATAGTCCTCTTATCGCATCTCTGAGGGAAATAAACGATTGCTCAGGCCTTCGTCGTAACCCAAGACAAGTTGAGAAATTAAGTGAAAATCCCATCGCGGGCGGAGAAACATCCATTCCATTCTTCTCCATCGCGTCGTATCCTAAGTAAGTGCGAAGTCCCATGAAACTGGGCTGCTAGGATAGCCAGCTAGTGAGTGTGTGTGGAGCACATCTCATTACTACTGCACAAGCCACGATGATGGATGCGTGCATGCATGCCGACATTCCTCCGGTCGTAGTTGGTCGTCACTGACGGCTCCCTGGCCAGCTACTCCATGCCTGGTTGAAAAGGATGGCCAATGGTGGAGCCTCGTCGTATAGAAATATAGCGTGATGATGGCTCCACCCTTTTTTTTTTAACTCGGCGCTCGGCCCGTCTGGAGATTCAGCCACCGACCTCAAAGATGCCGATTGATATTATCGGGCTGGGATGAACGCCTGCATCGCTGAAACAAATCCACAGCTCGCCATTCGCGGTGTCTGGATCTGCGAGGATCCCGTCGATCCCGAATCTCCAGGCCCCAATTGCGACGGGAGGACGGACATGACGCCTTTCCTTGGCGCGTGGCGGTGGATTGTGCATCGTGGATACAGAATGCCATGCAGAGACGGAGCGAACATTTGACATTAGGGACTGACGAATATGAAGAGACGCCACACAATACGGTGTCGAGGGCTTCGCTACCGTTGTACGCCAGCTGTGAGGACTGTCGAACACAAGGTCAAGAGAAAAGCACATGGCATTCAAAGAAACTTGGATTTTGATTCGACCACTAGAACTATCGTGTAGCGCCTCTATCCCCCAATACCCGCCCAGCCTTGTCTACATCTCAGAAACAGAATATGTCGTCGGACATCTTACTGACCGCGCCGGGCTTCTTCCAGCCCAGGTCGACGAGGTTGTTCTTGGTCGCGTTGATCATGCCCGGAGGCCCACACAACAGGACCTTGGACGAGGCGTCGGTTGACGGCGCGGGCATGCGGTGCCTCAGAATGTCCTTTGTGACGTAGCCGGTGCCGAACTTCCACCCTGCGGGGGCGTTGTCCAGGAGATACCACACCTTGAGGTTCTTGGGGTAGGCCTTGGCCCAGCGGTCGAGGTCGCCCCGGAGGAGGATGTCGTCCTCGGTGCGGTTGGCGTAGATCAAGCTGACCTCGGTCGTGTCCGTGTCATCCTCGCAGATGGCCCGGATGAGCTGGTACATCGGGGTGATGCCCGTCCCGCCGGCGACCATGCCAATCTTCCGGGCCCAGCCCCGGCGGTACTTCATCGCGCCCTTGGGGCCCCGGAACTCGACCTCGTCGCCCTCCTGGAGCGTGGAGAGGTAGCCGCCCGTGAGCAGGCCGTCGTCGTAGATCCGGATGACCAGCACCAACACGCCGGGGTCGCGGTCGTTGGAGGTCGGCGTGTACGAGCGCGTGACGACCTGGTCCCCCACCTTGGCCTTGATGGCGACGTGCTTGCCAATGGGCAGTCCCAGCACCATTGTCGGCGTGGGCAGCTCGAAGGTCAACCTTACGAGGTTCAGCCCGCTCAGCACTTCCTTCTTGACCAGCGGGAGGCCCTGGTACACATTGGGGCTCAGGAACCCCTTGGGGTGGTGCTTGGGTGTCCCCACGGCCTTGATGTGGTTGGGGTAGCCCAGAAAGCCGGATTCGATGCTAGCGGCGTGGGAGACCTTGACGGCCACGCCAGCAAACACAGCCAGAGACAAGGCCAAGGCGACCACAAACCCCTGCGCGAAGCCGCCGTCCCCGAGACCCAGGAGGTCGGGCCGGTTGAGCTTGATGGCCTTCACCACGCCCAGGTTGAGGTGTCGCAGGCTCCATTGCGGCATGTTTCGACTGGCCACCAAGCCGAGCGCAAGCGGGCCGCCGGCCACTGGGAGATATTTGAGTCTCAGCAGAGAACCGGAACCACCCTCCTTCTTCTGTTGTGTTGGGGGTTGCTTTTGAGGCACCGCGGCCGGCCTCTGTGGTCTTGGAGCAGCTTGCGACGCGCCTTTCATGGTCCCGACGAGGAACGGAGCCATGATTTCCTTCGCGTCCTCGGAATGGCCCACGTCTTCGTACGCTTCTGTTGCATCTTGGCCGGCGACTTCTATGAGGGACTCGATACCTCCAGGGTGCTCAACGAGGTAGTTTGTGATGTCGTAGACTACAAGTTGCGACTTGGTTAGCACAACATCACTCAAGAATACGGGAGTTGGTGGATAGGGGATGGTAGTAGCTACCTTTGCCGTGGATTGTGATCCATACATCGTCTTTGGTGTTGTGCTTTGCTACCTCTTTGACCGAGAACTCCTTGAGGCTTGCACCGCCATTGCCGTCCCTTTGCTGGACCATGCTTCCAGAGTGTGCCGAATGGTTGAAAAGTGTTCTACAACAAAGCGAATGATTCGGAGACCGTAAGAACAATGGCGGTCGCGGACCAAACTCGACGAGGACGGGGAGAAGTACTCGATGGGCGATGTTCGGAGACGCATGGCTGTTTCCTTTTATTTTATATCGCATCTGGCGAACAGACAATCGGCGCGCACAAGGACACACTATCGCTCTCCTGGTCCGAAGCAGTTTCATCCATGCCTGAGGCGACACTGCTAATCCGCCGGTGGAGAGTCGTCGACTTTGGCAACCAGGCCTCCGGCACAGCCGTTCGCTCCTCGAAAGATTCCAGGGCCCGAGATAGCAAATATCCGGATGTGGGATCTGGACGGAAAATCGAGTTGGCGTTGTCTTGCCGTTCCCACTGTGGGTTTAGTGTCTAACGGGCGTATCGTATAGATGGCGCTAGGGCACTAGGAGACTCAATCTGCTTACGCAAAGGACCCACCTTACTAAGAGGTGGAATCTCAAGGCTGTCACCCCCTGTTGGCCCCCTTCCGCTAAACTTCTCTCGAAAGGATGGTTGTGAGTGGTTCCTGGCGTGTCCCTCAATCAAAGCACTGCACGGATCTCCGGCGATAACTCACCGCATTCCAGGTTCCGAGAGGCTTAACCTGCACCGCTCCACCGTCTATCTTCATGAGGCATTATGTGTACCGCGACACCGCCGGCATGGGTTCCATTTAAAAGACGCCCAAGGACGACGGAAATGGCACTCCATCAATTCACAGCACCTCTCTTTCCATCAAGAAAAAGATGTGGAATCCTCCAAAGAACTACGAGCATAGACCTGTGACCGTCCTCGGCGGCGGAGTCCTAGGCAGGCGAATCGGTGAGAGAGACCTGCACATCACTTCCCGTTGATTGCGCTGACACGATGGGAAGCATGCTGCTGGGCAGCGGCCGGGTACAATGTCAACGTCCGAGACCCAGGCGCCCAACAGCGCAAAGACGCCGTCGACTACGTCACCGAAAACGTTCAGCAATACGCCGAGTTGACGGGAAAGACGCCAGGGACCATCAAAGCGTTTGCCGACCTGGACCCCGCCGTCAAAGATGCTTGGATTGTGTTCGAGGCGGTTCCGGAAAGCCTTCCACTGAAGATCGAGACCTTCGCTTTGCTCCAGACGCTGGCGCCGGCGGACTGCATCTTGGCATCGAACTCTTCCTCGTACAAGTCAAGCGAAATGCTCGACAAAGTCGACGAAGAGACGAAGCTGCACATCCTCAACACACATTATTTCATGCCTCCAGGCAACCGCCTCGTCGAGATCATGACCGATGGCCATACCCATCCAGAAATCCTCCACTTTCTGGCCGATCGTCATCGTGAAGCTGCTCTGATTCCTTTCATCGCTCGCAAGGAGTCGACCGGGTTTATCTTCAACCGTGTCTGGGCCGCAATTAAACGCGAGGTCCTCACTGTTCTGGCAGAGGGGGTCTCGACACCCGATGAAATTGACAGCATGTGGAACCTGTTTTGGGGCTCGAAGATATCTCCATGTCGAATGATGGACCGTGAGTTGGCGTTGCGCCAGTATGCTTGTGCGAAACATCTGCTGACTCCGTATGTAGAAGTTGGGCTCGACACAGTCTCCTTCATTGAACAACATTACGTCCACGAGAGAGGTCTTCCATCGGACAAAACGGTCGATTTCTTGCAAGAAAACTACCTCCAGCACGGCAAATTGGGCAACAAATGCTCCAAAGGCGGCCTATACCCCTCAGCACCTCAGGGAAGTTCCGAAGGTGGAATTGTGTTGTTGGACTTGGGCATTCCAAGCTCCCTGAAAGGAAATCCAACGGTCCAGGAGATATCGGGCAAGGGCCGGCTGGTGAAAGTCTCTGCGGATGGCAAGAATGTCAAGACGCTGGTGTCCGGGGCCGGCTTCCCCGATGGGATTGCTTTCAATTCTTTGGATGGACGTCTGTACTACACCGACATGGGCTCCTTTGGCAGCAATGACGGACGTGTGCTATCGTGTGATCTTGACGGAAACAATGAACAAGTCATCGTTCCCCGTGGTCGGGTCCACACGCCAAAACAGATCTCGATCGACGAGCTGGCTGGGAAGCTCTACATCTCCGACCGGGAAGGACTTCGTGTTGTGAGAGTCAGCCTCGACGGATCCAACTTCGAGGTCATTGTGCAGACCGGAGTCTGGGAGAATCCTGAAGAGCAGTCCGACCAGACCAAATGGTGTGTGGGCATGGTCGTCGTTCCTAAGCTCGGAAAATTCTTCTGGACTCAGAAGGGGCCACCAAAGAGCGGAAAGGGACGCATTCTCAGTGCCAACCTTGACCTGCCAGTCGGTCAGAGCCCAGCCCACCGTGCTGATATCCGAGTCGTCTTCGACAGGCTGCCAGAACCCATCGACTTGGAGTTCGACGAGGAGTCGAACAGTCTGTTCTGGACTGATCGGGGAGAAATCCCTTTTGGAAACAGCTTGAACCGCTCCCAGCTGAGTGTTGCCGGTGAGACGGTCAACGGCGGATATGCTCGTTTCCCGAAACGTGAGATTATCGCCAGGGGATTTCATGAGGCCATCGGCTTGAAGCTGGATCGCAAGAATAACGCCATTTTTGTGGCGGATCTGGGGGGTACTCTCTGGAAGACCGACTTCAACGGTGCAAACAAAGTCAAGGTGTATGAAGACATTGCGGGCACATTTACTGGCATCACCCTCCTCCCTTGAACATTTCAGGTTCGACCAGGATTGAGGGAGCCGTGAAACTAGCTTTGAAAGGTAATCAACGACTCCACCGCAGTTACATTCCGGCCGGGGGCCACTAGGATCTTGAAGGTCGCGCTTTCAAGGGAGTGCATTGGTGCGCTGGAGTTGGTATCGAGCTCAACAGTTCCGAGGAGCTGACTCTTAGAGTCTGTATATCCGAAATCTCAAGGATGACACCAATATCATCTGTGAAACACATACCAGATGAAGAGTTTGGAGTCTGGGAGGATGATGGGTGTAGTTTTCTTGTATGGAAGTCAATGACGCTCCATAATAGCAGACTGTTTCCAAAGCCTAGGCGATCATTGCAGAAGCAAAACCCACTCGTTGAATGGTTTCTCCTTCAGCTTTTCCGACGATATTGTACATCTCAAGTTTCTATCTTTCCCTCCTTGTTGGTGATTGTAAAAGCTCAGAGTCATCAGTCAAATCCAGTCTCGATGAGGCTCAATTTCAATCGGTCACCATTGGGCCGCCATCTTCGCTCGTGTGACCAGATTATGGGAACCATCATATTTGTAGAGAGGGTGTGCATGCACGCACGCGACAGCGGCACGGAATTGTGCCTCCCGTCACATCTTCCACATCTGGCAGACTTCTCTGCGTTGGATAACCGGTCCATTCCTCCAGCTGAATATCGTACTCGCTCCACCACCTTGAAGCAGCATTTGCACAAATGGTGAGCACTCCTCTCAGCGACAAGAGCCTTTCGTAAGTAGTATCGTCGTTGAAACTGCTAGTCCTGATCTGCTCTAGCGATTTACGCACCTGCTAACGTTCCTTGCTGAGAAGTGACGATTCTTCTGAAGAACTTTGATGCCTGAATATTACGTGGCCTCTATTTAGGTCCGAAGGCTTGTCTACTTGAGCTTGGCAAATACACTTGCATATCTCTGCTTTCGACTGGGTCAGTATGCCATGACAGGTGGAAATCCTGCTCTGGCTTTCAAAATATTGTCGCTGCCTTTCCGAAACAACTTGGTATAATACGCTGGGAACATAGCTATGCACCTGCCTCGAAACAGCCCGAAACAGCCCGACTTCATCGCCACAGAATACATACAAGGTCGTCAAAAGCCTTTTCATTGTCAGGAATTGCTCTGGCAGCGTGTCTTTGCGGAGCTCTCTGTAGAGACGTTCTACTTCGCTTTTCCAAGAATCTGCTTCGAGCTGTGCAGTAGGTCTCGTGCGCAACGCCATTGAAAGCTTGAACACAGACCTTGCATATTCGCTGGTCAGCTGATGCTTCTGTACTCCTGAAATGACGACTGCATGTTCCAAGGCGGTGCTGCATGACATGGTCAGTAAGGAATTTAGGTACCAGTCTATTTTTCATTAAGTACCACGTACATTGATTCTTCATTCTGGCCAAGGTCCAGAGCGGTGCAGCCGATTTTGTACACACATGCCCCATGGAAAACATGAGTTGGTGCGTGATCATGTTGCGTCCACACATCCCTTGCTTCCTCGAAGCTTTGTTTTGCAGAGGAATACTCGCCGTTGCGAAAGTAAAAGTTACCAATGGCGAAGTGAGTGCTGATGTCAATGGTCAATCTCTGGGAATCTGTGTTACTAGTTAGAAGGATGGACTTACAATGCGAGCATAGCCCAGTTTTCGGAGGACTCCAGGTTTCTTTGTATACCATTCGACGGCCTCATCGTACTTGTTTGTCGATGCCGTGGCATTTCCCATGTTGTTATATGGTCCAATGAAGTTGATTGGATCAGAGCTCCCGTACGTCTCATACAAGCCTATCACGTCTTTGAGCAAGTTCTCACTAAGCTCAAGGTCACTTCTGTGTAGCCACATAGTACTCGTTGGCACCAAGATAAGAGCAAGCATAAGCGGATTTTCAGCTCTATCGTCCCAAGCGTTGTAGCTGTCGCGGGCGACGTTGACAATGTTCGCCAGCTCCACGTATGATCCAATCTCGAGAAGATACCTGGGCTT